>NC_089682.1:2481649-3081778 GCF_031753505.1 Anomalospiza imberbis
AAGGAGAAACCACGAGAATTTGGGACGTGGGGAAAGGAACTGGGAGGGATCATGGTGTTGCAAGGCTCCGTGGGGAAGTCTCCTCTTGCAGCCTAGGTGGAAGCTCTGGTTTATTCCTTCAGGGCGATTTCCCTGAAGGTTCCAAAGGATTCCACAACTCCCCTGGTTTTTCTTACCGTGAAGACTTCCCCAGTGGACCTCGGTAGACACTTAACAGGGAAACATGAGTAAAATGATACAAACAATGATTACAACCCAAAAAATTCCTTTAACAAGAGGTGAAACCCATCCTGTCAACCCCCACTGTCTGAAAACTCATTGATCCAATTTGAGTTCTCAACTTTTAATTCCTTTACTTGCTTCCTCAGCTTGTGGATGCTTGTGTGGATGGATTCTGAGTGTGAGGAAAGGTTGAGGCAGCTCATCCCTTCAAAATCTTGGCAGCCATGTGTGGGAAATGAATTTGTAGGGAATTCTCCAAGCCTGACAGAAGGATCACACACTGTGCACCTGTGTGCAAACCTTGAGACAAGAAATGCTGACTTAGAAATGCCATGGAGTAGGACAGACATTGCTGAGAGAGGAATCCAAGTTTCCAAGGATGGCCTTGCAAACAAGACTGGATCCTTTGGAGAAATAGAATTATTTATTTTTATAAATACTCTGAATACATATTACAGTACAATAGAGTTTATACTCTGAGTACAGAGGAAGGCATTTTGGATATAAAAATAATGTTAAAAGCACCTGTTCCATTGACAAACCCACCTGTACTGAACCAGCAGCTATTTTTAAGTTTAAAAGTTTAAACTTAATTTTTAAGTTTAAACATCCCTCCACCCCAGCAGCTTTTTTATCCAAGTATGAAAGTGATTTCTCACTGAAAAATGAAGCTGAAACCTCTTTAAAACACTGACATCCATATTTCCTGCCTGGGTCATCCACCTGCCCATTTATATTCTTATTAGAATGAAAGATGAATTACAATGAGACCCACTAGCGGTAATTTTAGATAATTGGCTTTAAGGCATTTACAGCATGGTGTGGATAAAGCTGATAGGCCAAGAAACACTTAGAGTGTACTGTAATTAATAAATAATTGGCTTCTGACTGTGATGGGATGAATTATAACACCTGTATTGTCTCACCTTCTCATGAGATTGAAAATGGAACAGAAGTTTTTAAACCACCTCTCAGCTGCCCCATCTCTGGGTCAGGAAAAGGGAATTGTCCAGCACCATGTCCATGGGCAAGCAGCAGAAGCCTGTTGCTGCTTGGCTCTGCAGTGTTGCGTGCCTGGCAGTGCCAGTGTCACCGAGCAGGGCACTGAGTGCAGAGAGGTGACATCTGCCTGCTCACTAAGCCAACTTTCCTAGTGAGAAAGCCCAACAAGACCCTCAGCTGTGGCCACCCAAGGTAAAAATAGAGAGACCACGGCTCTCTTTTCTTTGTTCCAATTGTGAAAGTAATCCTGTGCCCCCAGGAGTAATTAATTAGTTAATTAAGACGCACAAGAGAACTGATTTTTCCTCTTGTGGAGAAAAACTTCTCTCCCTCAGTAAACTAAATAAAGACTATTTTGAAAGTAGTAAACTAAGAAAAAAATTAAAATTTTGTTTCTTTACATTATCAGTAAAAAAAGAAAGATTGTAGGAGAAAAAGAAGTGTTCCAAAAGCTTTATTTTATTTCTTACTACTTTTCTTTTTCTTTTAGTTACTATTAATAAAATTTTCTTCATACCCTTTTAAAGTTTTAAACCTACTTTACCTTTCTCCTAATCCTATCTTCCTACCTCACAACAAAAAATAAGTACATAGGTAATTAACCAGCACCAAAACATACCACACTCTTTAATACATCAAACCAAAAAATCTTAAAATTAAAGAAATCTTAAATTAACAAACCAAAACCACTACACAAAATTAATATTTCCACCCAGTTTCAAACTAAAACCACCACATTGGCTATCACAATTTTCATCAAATTCAGTGTATGATCTCTTTTGGTGTGGCAGTTATCAGGGACAAGTGGGAATTTTCAAGAAGATGTGATATTGGGATGGAATTCCTGGCTGGGAGGGTGCCCAGAGAAGCTGGGGATGCCTGGAAGTGTCCAAAGGGATTTTGGATGGGGTTTGGAGCACCCTGGGATAGTGGAAGGTGTCACTGCCCATCCCTGGATGATCTTTAAATTCCCTTCCAAGCCATTCCAGGATTCTAAATATTCCGTTTATCATTAAATATCATTATCCCTGATGTTTGGGGAAGGGAGTTCTTATTTCCTTCAAATCCTTAGGAAATGTTGGAGCCAAAGCTGAGGTGCCATTATTGCTGTAGTGGAGCTGATGCTCTGTAGAATAAACAGTGAATAATTCCATGTTTTTAAATTCAAACTCTTGGAATATTAGGATGGTGTTTGTTCAGTCTGAACACTGAGAGGGAAAATATTTGCTGTTAGAATCCGAAATACAAAAAACTCTCAGAATTTTGAGCCTGTAGTAAACCAAAACTTAGAATTAAACACAAGATTTAATCTGAAACCTTGGAAAAAGCTTCCAAACTTAGGTGCTAAAAGGGAAAATGTAAATTTATAATGTAAAACAAAACCACGTTTAAGTAAAAAAATGTTTATAGTTTTAAAGTTTAAAGTATAGAAAAAAATAATTACAAAAGTAAACAAAGAATTTAAAATACAATACTGTGAGTTTTTGTGTTATAATTAACTAAGGAAACTTACACTGGAGAATGAGTCCATAAAACAAAATACTTTAAAATTAAGTCAAAAACATAAATATCCTTATGAACAGTGTTTTATTAGTCAATAACTCCTTAAAAAGTCTTATAACTAAAAGTCTTTTAACCTTCTAAACCATACCGTAACAATGTAAACCAAACTCACCCTTCCTACCTATGTAAAAAATTAAAAAATAAACCACATCATCAAAACCAACTCAAAAATCCCATCTCAAATTCCTCCCAAAACTGCTCACAGGCGAATTAGCACAATTTACCACTGGCCTGCTTTTTGTAATTAACTCCTTTTATATCTCTAAATATACAGAGAGGGTGTGGGCAAATACATGCCAAGCAATATAAATAGAAAGTTCCAAGGTCCAGCTTTCCAGAAATCTTCACAGTTCTTACAACTCTTAAGGATTCTAGTGTTGAAATAACATTCCTCATGTACCACATGAGTAAAAGGCCCAAATATCAAAGGTATAAAAAAAGTAACTCCACAAATAGGTGAAATAATGGTTTCTTTTTGGATTCAGGTTTTTATCATCCATTAATCGCAGCTCTGCCCGTGCTGGGTGGGAGGAGGAGGGAAATGAAGTGGCTCTAAGTGACATCTGTGTGTCTGCCAGGATGGGCTGGCATTTCTGTTTGCTGTTGTTATAAACTCCCAACCTCTTTTTCTCCTTGGGTAAATTTCCTGCCAGCTGCTCTCACTAAAAGGATTTTATCTCCTCCCTTTCCTGCTGAGGAGTGCTCAGGGAAAAGCCACCTGCTTTACGTTTATTCCCCTTTCTGCTGCTTTTCCAAGCAAAACAGAAGAACCTCAAGTTGAAAATAATTCCATAGGCTAAAACCCTGATTTCATTTTGGGAAGAGACAAGAATTTGCCTGATCCTGGAAACATCCCAAATGTCCACGTGCTCTGGAACATCTCTGCTGGTGTTCAGCTTCGTTTTCTACCTCTGTTGAGGTCAGGATTGAAGGCACTTGAGACCACAGTTCATGTTCAGAATTAGATGTTTATTATTTCTTATCTGTGTCGCAGTCTCACAAACCCTGAGTTCTACAGTATTTTACTCCAACAAGGTAAAAAACGGAGCCCATCTCTCTCTCTCCAAGGCCTTTTAAGGATCAACTGTCCAATTAAGAAATGACACCTCAATTATTTTCACTTTTAACCCAATACCCAACCACCCGTGCCTGCAATGGGGACTTTTTTATCCAATTCCACAAAACCACCCAAACCCATGGAGAAGGAGGTGAAGGAGAAGGAGCAGCCTCCACCCTAAAACCTCCATCTTGCTTTATATCTATTGCTGCATCCTAAACCCTTAAACTCTGAGTTTCCCACCCTGTGATATCACACACTTCTGTTCAAACTCCACACCTATAATCTCAGTTTTATTATTGAATTTTGGAAGCTTCTCCAGGGCCTCAGGTCAGTGCCGTGTTCTCCTGGGGGTCAGGGCCTGGCAGCACAGAAAGTCTGGAATTCTCAGCAGCCAGAACCCCAGCACATCTGTTTGTGTTTGCCCATTGAGCAAAGCCTGCAGTGCCCTTGACTTGACAATTTTCTTTTTGATTGTCTCTGACCTGTTGAGAAAAGTGATTTATTTCCCTGCTGAAATGCTCTGGTGGCTCAAGGAAAGGAGTTACCTTTCCCAGGAAGGTTTTTTCCTAAAACCTTGCCCAGCAGCAAATCTTATTTCAGTATTTCCTGTCCTAAACATCTTTTGATTGCGCATGAATGCAGTGAGTGATCCAACTCAGTGAATGCAGCCACAGAGAATTCCAGAGCTGAGGCTTTATCCCACTTCATCATCTCTGCTTTGCTTGGAAGGTTTGGGGTTTTTTTGGTTCAGGTATTGGGGAAAAAATTGTTCCCTGTGAGGGAGGGGAGGCCCTGGCACAGGTTTTCCAAGGAAGCTGTGAGCTCCTCATCCCTGGAAGTGTCCAAGGCCAGGTTGGGCAGGGCTTGGAGCACCCTGGGACAATGGAAGGTGTTGGAACAACATGATCTTTAAGTTCCCTTCCAACCCATTCCATGATTCCATCCATGAAGGGAGAATTTCTGAGGAAAGGGAAATCCTGAATTCTTCCTTTATTCCCTAAAAGCTAAGATGCTCTTCTTGTCACTTCCCTTTCCCCTTGGAGATGGGATAAGCTGGATGCCCTGTCCCAATCCTGTTCCTTGACTCCCTTTTCCCTCCTCTAGGCAGACTCACGCCAGGCTTTTCCAAATTTTCCATGGCTGATCCCAAATGAAAACTCAGCTGCAGAGTTCTGCTGTAACAAAATGCAGTTAGGAGTTCAAACTCTTCCCAGTATTCTCCTGAACCTTAATTAAACAGCTATTAGATATTTTATATTTCACATTATAACTATTTCTTCTCCTCTCCTTTCTCCCGCAGGCTCTGCAGAGTAACCTGAAGTATTCTCTGCTGCCCAGAAGATTGATCATCAGTAAAAGATTATCCCAGTGCTTGCACCCAGCCCTGCCCAGTGGGGTGCACTTAAAGGCTTTAGAAACCTATGAAATAATCTTTAAAATCATTGGCACCAAATGGCTTGCCAAGGATTTATTCTTGTACAGGTAATTTGCATTTTTTTTTCTAAGGCACAAAACCAGCTCATCAAGGATTTATTTTTGTACAGGTCATTTAATTTTTTTTTCTTTCTAGGGCATAACCATCTCAATTTATTAAAATTAACTCTCATTTTGTCTTTCTTTTGGATTCAAAGCTCTGGTTTGTTCCCTCTGCTGGCAAATGCAGCAATGTCAGTGAGACCTGTTCTCCTTGGCTTGTATGAGAAATATTTTCTCCCTCTCCAAAAATCCCTCCTGCCTGGTCTCCAGGCCTTTGTAATTGGGCTGCTGCCTGGCTTGGAAGAAGGATCAGAAATTTATGACAGGTAACATTAATTATTCCATCTTATGGCTTTCTAGGGAATTCTCAAGAAATTTCTGTCAGATTTCTATAAATAAAAGAGTTTCTAAAGGGGTATGAATGGTGGGACCTGGAAAATGCTGAAATAAAAAGTCCCTTTCCTCTCTATTTTCATCCCAGGAGGAGAAGAGAAGAGGAAAAGGAGGCTTAAAAATAGAAATCCTGAAAGAAAAGAATAAAAAATTTCTTAAAGCTCCTCTGACTCCTAAATAATTCACCTGACTCCCCAAACCACTGCTCTGGAGATAAATTTTCTTTGAATTCTGTAACATGAGAGAGCAGCTGAATTCTTTCCAATATTTCTGTATAATCTGACAAAAATATGGAGCAGGGAGTTAATGGGAATTGCAAGTAAATTCCAATATCTCACCTCTGGTTTTACACCTTCTTGCCCTATTTTTGATGGCATCATTTTCCTCTTTGAACAAACAGGATCTGACATATATTTCATAAATCTTGGCAAATATTTATGTAAAAATTAATTTAATCGGGTGTTTTTTTTGTGAAACACCAATTTACATGAGGGAGTTTTTCTTTTGTTTACTCATTGCAATGATCCTGGGTTAAGAATATCTTGTCAGAAGATTGGTTATTTTTCAATTCTTTTTCATGAGAGGCTCTCCACTGAGTGTTTTCAGAACCTTCAATATTGAGGAGTAAAATTAATCCGTCTCCTGCTGTTCCTGAAAGTGAACAAAGTGCTGAGGTTGTGCTTCAGCCTAGACACCATTTCCAGCTCCAAATTTCCCTGAATTTGTGCACTCACACAGAAAATGGAAGAGGAAAACTGCTTTGAGGGATTTTTTTAATAAAGAAACGGGAAAAAAATGATGGAAACAATGGGAGGGTGTTTCCTCTTCTGAGCTGGGATTTTCCTCTTTTCTCAATCTTGCCTTCCTCATGTGAGGTTTTAATTCCTCCTTTATGGTAAAATACCAAAGTGTTCCAGAGCAGGGACTGTGCTTCAGCCGCAGGATTTTCAGTGTGATGGTCTGGAATTCATTTCAGGGTGTCCTTTGTGCAATTTGTTGTTTTATCTCATGGAACCATGGGATGGTTTGGGTTGGAAGGGACCTTAAATCTCATCCAGTGCCACCCCTGCCATGGCAGGGACACCTCCCACTGTCCCAGGCTGCTCCAGCCCCAGTGTCCAACCTGGCCTTGGGCACTGCAGGATCCAGGGGACTTCACATCTCTTGTTTTTCTTCATCCAGTGCCTAAAAAATTAACCCTGTTGGTTTGAAAGTAGGAATTTTTAGTATAACCTCCAGTTCCCAGACTGACAAAATTGGCTTTCAGATTTTAACATCTGCTCAAATGACTTCCAATTTAGCCTTTCACACCTCTGACAATAAACATTCTGCAATCACAGGTGCTGAAGTTGTTTGGTCAGAGCTAAATATTTGCAGATATTTCCTGGAGAATTTTCCAGTGTGTGAACAGAGACTTTGTTTCAGTGATAAAGGATTGAGTGAGTTTGATTTTTTTTGTACAATGAGATTCATCCATCACCATCTGGGATAGGGGAATATGTTCCCTACCTGTGGCAGGGGGTGGAATGAGATGATTTTTGGGTCCCTTCCAACACAAACCTTCCCAAGATTCTGTGATAAAGGGAAATACTGACAACACAAAGCTGCAAAACATTGAATAAATTATATCAGCTCTATATAATTCCATTTCTGTGGTAGCATATCAGCTAACAAAGGGTTTATTCTCTGGCTGTGTACAGAACAGATGCTCTGCTGGTGAAGCTGTCCCTGCTGATGGGCCAGGAGGTGTTTTATGGAGCTCTCTGGGGCAGTGTCCTGGGCAGCCCATCCATCAGGCTCCCTGCTTCCCTCTTCGTAGTCAGCCACATCAACAGGGAACTCTCTGGCAAACAGCAGAAATTCATGCTTGGCACTGATTATAAACTCACAGTAAGTTCATTTTACACTCCTGTCTGGGTTTGAAAAGCCAGGTGTCTGCTAAGGAAGGCAGGAGACTCCTTTGAAATGGAAAATGTAAACCCCCTCCTCTGAATTATTATAGATTTGAAATTAAGGGGCTCTCAGGCAAAGATATGGGAGTAGGAATAACAGCTCTTTACTTGGAAAATTAAAATACAAATGCAATATTACAAACCCAAACCACTGCGAGAGTCAGAACAGGCCCTGGCAGACTGTGGGTCAAGGTGGTGGCAGCAGTCCCATCCCATGGTGGCTCAGCCCTGCAGTGCCAGCTGTGGCTCTGCTGGAGCAGGGATCCTGCACAAGGCTGGAGTTTTCCTCTGAAGCTCCAGGGCTGCTGGAGATGGGCCTGGGCTTCCTCTGGGAATGCAGTGGAGAAGAAAGCTGCTCCTCTGGGAATGCAGTGGGCAAAGGCTGCTGTGGTGTTCCCAAAGTCAGATTGTATCCAGGTAGGAATGCTTGGCTCCTCCCCTGGGTGGAGCATCTCCCCATGGGATGATGGAATTTTCTCAGCCATGCAGGGACACTCACTGGCCATGAACAGAAGATAATTAGTAATTAATGGCCCATGAACAGAAGAGATCTCCTGGAGGGAGGATTGGCTGTGGGAGAGATAAAGAAAGAACTGCCCAGGGAACAGCAGAGAACTGCCCCAGCTCTGACAGATGGGAACAGAACACACAGCCCCAGCCACATCCTGTAACCTAAAACAGCCCCATAATCCCAGCCTTCTCTAGATCAGATTAGGATGCCATGCAATTAAAAATATTTTGAGACTGAAAAGTTCATGCTCTGAAATTGCTCCATCCATTTAATTTGAAGAGCAGCTTTTCTGGTTTCAGTGTTTAATGTGCAGTTCCCAATGTGTTTGC
This sequence comes from Anomalospiza imberbis, assembly GCF_031753505.1. Classification (NCBI taxonomy): domain Eukaryota; kingdom Metazoa; phylum Chordata; class Aves; order Passeriformes; family Viduidae; genus Anomalospiza; species Anomalospiza imberbis. Next base: position 2,490,158 of record NC_089682.1, read on the forward strand.
TGTTCTGGAATTTTGTGTCTTTTTATTTTTCCAGTAAAATGGAAATCTTCTGTAGGGAGTAATTTGTGTTGAGTATATGGAATAAGTGTAAGGCTAATTAGACTAATACATACATTTTTGGAGGTTTTACATCTTGTAACTCTTGGACATTCTGTACTCTTACAAACCCAATATTACCAATTTTTTAATAGCCACAAAAGTTTGTTTTAACTCAGTTTGGGTGCAGGAGTTAAATTGTAATTATCCTCTTATTTAAACAAGATATTGTTCATAGGTAGCCAAATTTTCTTCCTTTCCTACCAGTGATTATTTGATAGCAAAATCAAATAGAAGGTTGTGTTTTCCTTTTCCAGATAAAGTCTTTGTGCGTGTCAGTGCTGGATTCCAATGTCCTTGTGCAGAGGAACACTCTGGAAGCAATCCTCTTCTTTTTCCCATTTTACACAGCTTTGGTAAGGGGACTGTTTTGGGATTTTCCCATGGAAGGTGTGTTCTGTGCAAGCAGCCCAGCTTGCCACCTCTGCTACTGCCAAATGGCTGAATTTTGAACCTTTAAAATCCATGAATTTGGGGATTTCTTTTGCCCCATCAATTTGAGGAGTGGAGAAGACTCTGCTGCTTCTCAGAGTCTTTACAGCTTCCAAGGCTGAAGAAATTATTTCACAGGGGCTTTTGGGGGATATTTGGAATGTGCTTGAACTATTCAGGCCTGAGCAGCTCATGTGGAAAACATATGAAGTTTATTCAAGTAGGATTTTAGAATGTAGAATTGTCCACATGAAGTTATTTCTGGTAAAGACCAGAGGAGAAAATCTTACTTAAAACAAAATTTGTTCCTATTGTTTCCACACCTCCCTGTAGGACAGGTAGTGTTTAGGATGAAGGAAGAGCTTTTAAGTCTTAAGGAGAAAAGAAACTACAGGGTGAGCTCAGTGTGGCCTTGCAGGGCCTGGAGGAGCCCCAGGAGACCTGGAGAGAGACAATTTCCAGGGCATGCAGGGACAGGAGCCAGGGAATGGCTCCCAGTGCCAGAGGGCAGGGCTGGATGGGAGATTGGGAATTGGGAATTGTTCCCTGGCAGGGTGGGCAGGGGCTGGGATGGAATTCCCAGAGCAGCTGGGGCTGCCCCTGGATCCCTGGCAGTGCCCAAGGCCAGGTTGGACACTGGGGCTGGGAGCAGCCTGGGACAGTGGGAGGTGTCCCTGCCATGGCAGGGGTGGAATGGGATGAGCTTTAAGGTCCCTCCCATGCTGTGACTCCATGATCCCACTTTTCTCAGATCCCTTGAGATTGTCATGTTTTTTTATTGATGACAAGGATGAGGGTGTTGAGCCTTTCATTAGAAAATCTGCAGACCACACTGAGCTGAGAGCTGTGTCCTCTGTTGGAAGGTGGGAGGGCTCTGCAGAGAGACCTGGAACAGTTGGATGATGGGCAGAGCCCAGCGGGATGAAGTTTAATAAATCCAAGTGTTGAGTCCTGCATTTTGGCCACAATAACCCCCTGCTGTGGTGTGGGCTGGGGACGGTGTGGCTGGGCAGTGCCCAGGCAGAAAGGGACCTGGGGGCACTGGACAGCCAACAGAACATGAGCCAGCAGTGTGCCTGGTGACCAAAAAGGCCAGCGGCTCCTGGCCTGGATGAGGAATGGTGTGGCCAGCAGGAGCAGGGAGGTCATTCTGCCCCTGTACCTGGCACAGGTGAGGGCACACCTCGAGTGCTGTGTCCAGCTCTGGCCCCTCCGTTTGGGAAGGTCATGGAGGGGCTGGAGCACATCCAGAGGAGGCAACGAGGCTGGAGAGGGGCTGGGAGCACAAACCCTGTGAGGAACCACTGAGGGAGCTGGGGGTGCTCAGCCTGGAGAAAAGGAGACTCAGGGGTGACCTCAGCGCTCTCCACAGCTCCTGAAAGGTGGCTGTGGCCAGCTGGGGCTGGGCTCTTTCTCCAGGCAGCACTGACAGAGCCAGAGCACACAGCCTCGAGCTGCACCAAGGGAAATACAGGCTGGAGATCAGGAAAAGGTTTTCACAGAAAGGGTGATAAAGTTCTGGAGTGGCTGCCCGGGGAGGTGGTGCAGTCACCATCCCTGGGTGTGTTTAACAAAGCCTGGATGTGGCACTGGGGGCCAGGGTGGAGTTGAGGTGTTGGGGCTGGGTTGGACTCGATGGTCTTGGAGGTCTCTTCCAACCCAGTGATTCTAGGATCCTGTGAATTCTTGACATTTTTAGCACACAAACCATTTTCCTGTTGATGCTTTGTTACCTTTTTCCCAAAATATTCTTATTTCCAATGCAAAAACCCAGCCCATCACTGATTTGACTCATTTCAGTGCTCACCAACTGCTGAAAAATCTTTCTTTTCAACCCCAGGACTGCAAGGAAAGCACCATCCTGCTCAGAAGGGCTGATCTGGTTTATATCCTGTCAGCAGCCACTCAGACTCTGCTGAGGAGAGACATGTCCCTCAACAGGAGATTGTATGCATGGCTGCTAGGTACTGTGCAAAATCCAGGGAATTTCAGTGTTCTGCATCCTTGAGAGCAAAAAAAAAAAATCAATGTTTAAAATTGAAATACACTTTTTTAGCTGTTAATAAATGATGATAAAGTAAAGTGGTGTTTATTTGCCATTTATTAAGTGCCTTAATACAATTAAATATTTGGTAAACAGGGCTTCTCTTCAGAGGTGAATTTATTTCTCTCTGAATCCCAGGGAATTTGAGAAATTCTGGTTCCACCCACAGCTTGTCGTAACGTTGTTCAGTGGACTAAAAGGACTAAAAGTTAGTATTTTAACCTTATTTTTCTGGAAGAATTAGTGATTCCCACTGTATTTTTCCTTGGTTTCGAGTTATGCCCTCAAACTGGGACCTGTGGGCTATTGAAATGCCAAAGATTAAAAATGCAGTGTAAATTCAATATAAACCCCTCAGTGCTCTGTGCTGCTCTCTGAGCTCCTCCTGCCTCTCTTTTCTTGTAGGTTCTGATATTAAAGGTGGCACTTTTGCTCCAGACTCCAACACTTCTGAAGAGCATGCTGTTTATTTCTTTGGAAAATACTCTAAAGATCTTTTGGTTGAGGTAGGTGCTCATTTTATACAGATATATTCCAGATAAATTCACGATCCTTGAAATTTTAGCTCAAACTGCATCCAGAATTGTTCCCAATTAGTGGTTTGTACTTCCCTCTCTGTCCCTGTGGTTACATTTCCATCTATCTCAAAGCCTCTGTGCTGTATTTATCCCAATATTGGACTGCTTATGGAATCCACGGAAACCAAAGGGAAGCATCTTGGCTGAACTACCTGAATTATTTAAAAATGTTTCTCTGGTTAAGATCAGCCCTTGAGTAGAGATGATGGGAAGATGGAATTGATTTGTTTGCCCTGGATGAAAAATTGGAGTTCATTTGTAGTCAGTCCTAAACAAATTCAAATTTAGAAGCACTTCAGCACTTATGAAGAGGACAGTCTGTCTCTGATGGATAACATTGTGATGTTTTCCTTTTCTAGAGTTTGATTGTGATTCTGCATCAGAAATTCCCAGAGTCTGACCCAGAGGAGCAGCACCAGGCTTATCTCAAACCCTTCCGGATCCTCATCAGCCTCCTGGACAAACCTGAAATAGGTAAATGTTCATCCCAAATCTGAGTAGGACTTAACAAAACCCTGAACAAGCCTAATCCTGTGTGGGAGAGTGCAGGAGGCTGTTCCTTCCTTGGCCCTGCTCTGGAACAAATTCCCTCTCCAGGTTCTCTCTGGCTGCCCCACAGAGCCCTGCAGAGCATGGATAGATCCCAGGCAGGGAAATGCAAATCTGTGCCCTCCTGTAGGGTCAGCACAACCCAGGCTGGGGGTTGTGCCAATCCCAACCCTACAGGCTGGGACAGAGTGTCCTGAGAGCTGCTCAAGCAGGAAAGGCCCTGGGGGTGCTGGTGACAGGGGCTGGACACGAGCCCAGGGGTGCCCAGGGGGACAAGAGGCCGCTGGCAGCTGGGCTGGGTGAGGAATTGTGTGTCCAGCAGGAGCAGGGCAGGGATTGTCCCTCTGGGCTGGCTCTGAGAGGCCCCTCGAGGGCTGTGTCCAGTTCTGGTCCTGCAGGAGAGACCTGGAGGGGCTGGAGCGTGTCCAGGGCAGGGAAGGGAGCTGGGAAGGGGCTGGAGAATTCCTGAGGGAGCTGGGAAGGGGCTGGAGAATTCCTGAGGGAGCTGGGAAGGGGCTGAGCCTGGAGCAAAGGAGGCTCAGGGGGGACCTTGTGGCTCTGCACAGCTCCTGCCAGGAGGGGACAGCCGGGGGGGTCGGGCTCTGCTGCTGTCCCAAGGGACAGAATGAGAGGACATGGCCTCAAATGGCACCAGGGGAGGCTCAGGGTGGAGATTGGAAAGAAAATTTCCCTGGCAGAGTGGTCAGGCCTTGGGATGAGCTGCTCAGGGAGGTTTGGAGCCCCTGTCTGTGGGAGTGTTCCAGAGGAGTCTGGATGGGGCCCTTGGGGACAGGGTTTGGGGTGATGCTGGTGGCACTGGGTGGCTCTGGATGATCCTGAAGGGCTCTTCCAGCCTTGATAATTCTGGGATTCTGAGCCTTGAGCTGGCCTCTGAGGGGCACTTTAAAAAAGCACTTCCACCCTTGTGTCAACATTCAGCTCCATTTCTTCCTTGGGTGGATCTGCTCTTCGCTCTCCGCGTCTCTCCATGCAGCACCCAGAGGATGAGGCTCTGCCCATCCTTACTTCAAGGGCAAAGTCACTTTTCTGCACTAAAGAATTAAACCAAAGCGACTTGATAAATTTTTAAAAATATTTTGGGTGGGTAATCATGTTGCCAAAGAGGTTGTTTCTGTTAGAAATGTATTGATTCATCTAATTTAGAAATAAATGAGAGGCCTTGCCCTACTGGATGTGTTGCTTGGCTGCCTGACAACCTGCATTAATCCAAAGTACAAATCAAGGGCTAATAAATCCCTTTTAAACCAGGGATATTTAGCTAAACTGCATTATCCAGTTTAATCTTTCCAGTCAGAACATAAAGTTTGACTCCTTGAGCCTTAAGCCATTAAAACTTTCACTTCCTTTAGAAATGGACTTAACAATGCAGCAATTATTTAAAGGAATCAAATGCAACATAACAAGCTTTGACCTTTTCTGGTATTCTTAGTCACTTAAACTTTTATATTTTCATTTTTCAAAGCACTCCTTGCAAACTTTATACGCTACTTTTATTATTATTATTATTATTATTATTATTATTATTATTATTATTAATCCAAGTTTAGGGCACTGAAATTATTATTTCTTCCCCTCCTCTGTAGACAGCTCCTGGATTCTTTTCTCCCTTTCCTTGCAGGGCCACAGGTTGTTGGAGATCTGTTCCTGGAAGTTCTTAGAGCTTTTTATTCCTACTGCAAAGACACTCTGGGTTCTGATCTCAAACTCAGCTACAATCAAAGTGGCAATACCCTGGCAAGGTAGGACAGATTCCCGGCTCTGAGCTGAAACTGGATCATTTTTTTTAAGATAAGTGGGGTTAAAATGAAGGAGTTTAATGAAGTTTTGGGTGGTAACAAAGTGACTTTCTGGCCAGAGGTTGAAATTTTTTCTCTGGCTTCCCCTTTTCCCACACACAATGAATTTCTCTTGGATTAGCAGAGCAAAAATGAAGTTTGCTGCATGTGATGGGTGTTGAGTAACCACAGTGACATCAGGCTGCTGACAGAGCTCAGCCTCGTGATTTCCATCATCTGAAAGATGCTCCAGCTATTCCAGAATGATTTAGTCTTTGATTTTAAAAAATCAACATTTTTTATCTTGTAGAGAAAGGGGGAAAGAGATTTTCGAGTCCATCAGCTCATGTGATGGGAATCCTCACTGACATCTGCTTTTCTTTTCCTTTTCTCTCCCTTCCAGCGCAATCAAAGAGAACAAAAATGCTTCAGAAATTGTCAAAACAGTGAATTTGTTGATCACATCCTTAAGCACTGATTTCCTCTGGGATTACCTGACCAAATGCTTTGAAGATTGTTTCAGGTGTTTATGTTGTGCTCTCAAAAATGCCACTTCAGAGCTGTCTGTTCAGGATAATAATATTTACTGAAGCTTTTAAGGGACATCACACATGGTAGAGCCAGCCAGGTCTGTAAGTTGTGTCCACAAATAATTCAGGAATGCAACCAGGTAAACAATTAGATGGAAATTTCAACCTGGGAACAAAAGAAATTCTTTTCAAATCATCAGAAAAAGGAAAAATGGGTGGGAGGGGAGGTGGAGAGGTCTTTGTAGAAGAAAAATAAAGATACTAAATGGGCTTTAAGGCCTCTTCCAACCCTCTGATTAGATGATATCTCTCTTTTTATCAGTTTCTAACTCTAGGATTCTGCAATCTGAAAATTAGCAGCTCTTCATCATACCACAGAGGGTTGAGGTTGTTTTGACAGAATATTTTCCCCTGCTGTGTTAGAAGCCCTTTTCCTTAGAGCTGTTCAGTATTTTGTGCTGATTTTAATGAAGCTTTTTGCTTGTAACCAGAATCTTGCCATGAAAAAAAAAAAAAAACAAACCTTCCATAAGAATGTTTCTTTCACTTCAGAAACAAATCCACGGGGATGAGGTATCCTCTGGAAAATGTGAGCACTCCTCCCACCATTTCAGAGCTCTGCACACTGCTGGTGTTCCTGCTGGATGTGATTCCTCTGGTAAGGCTGGGTTTAACAATCACTGCTCAGTGACGGATGAGATGGGATAACTCCTTTAAAAATTCTTTTTTTTTAATTTCAGGAGCTCTACTCAGAAGTGCAGGCTCAGTACCTGCCCCAGATGCTCAGTTACATGGTGCAGTCTCTCCTGGAAAACATGGAAGTGTTGGGATTGCCAGAACTCACTCATGCCTTAAAAACCTGTTTTAAGGTGCTCAGCAAGGTGCAAATGCCCCCTTCCTACCTGGACATCGAGACAGGCAGTGCCAATGGGGTAGGTGATTTTCAACCCTTCAGAGATGGGGAAAACCCTTTAAAACTCTTGGTTTAAATGATTTTGGGACAGAATTTAAAATGCTATTTCTCCTTCAGCCTAGATGACAATTGCACCTGAAGGGAGCCACAGGAAAGATGGAGAGAGACAATTTCCAAGGGATGGAGGGACAGGACACAGGGAATGGCTTCAAACTAAAAAAGAGTAGGGTTGGATGGGATATTGGGAATTAGGAATTCTTTCTTTGTGAGGGTGGAGAGAGGCTGGGATGGAATTGCCAGAAAAGCTGTGGCTGCCTCATCCCTGAAGTGTCCAAAGCCAGCTTGGACAAGGTTTGGAGCAGCCTGGGACAGTGGAAGGTGTCCCAGCCATGGCAGGGGTGGCACTGGATCATTTCTAAGATCCCTTCCAATCCAAACCTGCAATTCTATGAATTTTTTAATACAGCAATAAAGATTTTTTTTTGAAACTTCCCTTCTTTAGCTCCTTCCAGAGCACTCTGCTGCCATGTTACTCTCACTGGGTGTTCAGTTCTGGCCTGTTTGAATTATTTGTGGCACTCAAGGGGTCTAGGCTTGTCTGCCCCTGAGAAGGATGGGATCTAAATGGTTTTAGGAACAGAATGCAGTAGCTAAAAACTGGAGTTACCAAATGCAGCGCAGCTTCACAGCTGGTTAGGTCTGCAGGGCTCTCAATGAATATTTCAGTGGAACACAATGGGGCATTGTTGGTGTGCAAAGGACCATGCTGAGGAATGAGGAATAAATGGGATGAAACAACCCCAAGAGCACAGCCTGCCAAAATCTGCCAGCAGAACAAATACCTGCATTTGAGCAGAAATAATGCAACAGATGGAACACTGCTCTGGGGGGAAATTGGTTTTAAGGGAGCACATCCCTCTGTTTGATGAGTCAATTGTGATTTCTATAGAGATATTTATATATAATAAATAGATATATGTAATTTATTTTCTATTATATATTTATACGGATATTGGGTTTTAAAGGGGAATGAAAATGAATGGAGCTGTTTATAAACAACTGTGATCCTGAAACTGGGAATCACAAACAGGAACTTTTGCTTTTTCTGTTGTTGCTGTTCTCCAAGTGAAACCTCTGTTGGCAGTGCCACATTAACCACATCCCTACTGCTGTTACAGAGCCCGGTGCCAAAGGAAGATGTGGACATAACCCTGGAGACCAAACCTGGGCTGCAGGAGGAGGAGGAGGCTCCATTCCCCACCCTCAAGTCAGAGGACAGTGGCATTGGCCTGAGTGCCTCCTCCCCAGAGCTGTCCCAGCACCTGGGGGTGCCCACGGTGACCCTGGAGAGAGATGATGTCTGGAAAAAAGGAGGGAGCATCCAGAAAACTCTGCATTGCATCCAGGAGTTGCTTGCCAAGTTTGCCAGCAAATACATTTTTGGGATGCAGCTCCAAGAAATGAGTCCTGAAGGGATTGCAGCAATAAATCTGAGTGGGAAGGAGAAAAAGGAGAATGGCTACAGGTTACCTGAGAGTGGCAACAAGAAGAAGAGTCCCTGGGATGGCAAGCAAATCACTGTGCCTCAGGTCAAACAAATGCTCTCAGAGCTGTTCTCAGCCCGGGGCTCACCCTTCAGGAGCAAGAATTCCACTGCTCTCCTCTCAGAGCACAAAAAGGAGAAGGAGGAGGAGGAGTGGGACTTGGAGCTGGTGTTGGGACCCCTCAGAGGGGACTGCAAGGAAGCTTTCTCTGCAGCTTGTCACCTGCTGCTGGATTGCACCACATTCCCAGTTTACCTGTCCGAGGAGGAGATGGAGCACTTGTACCTCTCTCTGTTTCAGGGGCCTGGTAAGAAACGTTTCTTTTCCTGAGCATTTTTAGGATGCAAACAGTTAGAGCTTAGCTATTTTCAAGACCAGAGGCAGTAAAAACCCTTGGACAGGGCTGGAGGCAAATTGTGAATTAAAGCTTCATCCGCCTCAGCATTTGGGGTGTGCCTGGCAGCTGGGTTTTGCCAAGCTTCTTAAATTCAAATCTTTTTGGAAAAAATCCACTAGAAAATTTGGAGCTGAAGGGATACAAGCACCTCCTGGCCTGTACAGCCTTGCATGGTTCAGGATTTTCAGGATATCCATCCCTGTTGTCCATGGTTGTGTCCCCAGAAAAGGATGTTTTAGAGGAAGATGGGTGTAGGTGGAAAATTTGAGCTCTAAACCATAACAGAGGCAAAATCATCTCTTATCCCAAACCCTCAGGATTCGGAGGAGTTCAGTGGAACAAATAAGGATAATTTTGTACAGCTGGAGGGCCTGTTCTTGGATTTCCAGTTAATTCCTTAGCTTTAGCAGGAGCTGGTATTGACCTGAAGGTTAACTCGCAAACAGGTTTGTGGGGAATGGAGAGGTGGGAAACTGGAAAACTGGGTTCTCTTCTTCACCTCACTCCATATTCCTGGTGTCTGATGATATTCCCATCATCTCCATGGCTGAGCATGGCATGGACATGGAACACTTCCATTGCTCCCTCAGGAAAAGATGGCTTGGATTGATGCCAGCCACTTCAGTTATAAATTTCTAAATCCTGAAAGGAGCAGCCTCGGTGCTACTGGAAGACCATCCATGGATCCTGAGCCCTCTGGAGTTGTTTGTGACAATGGCAGCTGGAAAACAAAACAGCAGCTCTAAATAATGGTTGGGAATAAACAGAAAGGGGAAAGCAGAAATCCTGGAGGCTTTGGGGTCCTGCAAGAGCTTTCTGCTGGGAGAAGTAGGGAAAACATGGAGAGGTCGTGGCTGCCTCATCCCTGGAAATGTTCCAAGCCAGACCTGGAGCACTCTGGGATAGTGGAAGGTGTCCCTGCCATCTTCAAGGTCCCTTCCAACCCAAACCTTCTGTGATTCCATGAGCTATTGATGATGGGATCTGGGCACTCACTTTGGTCCTGTGACCTTGCTTAAAGGATTTTTGGGAGTATGACCCCAACTCTAAGGTTGTTTCATGTGGATTCTTTTGCTTCTTTTTTTTGCCAAGGTCGGGATTAAATGTGTGAGAGGGTATTTCTGGTTGGGACTCAGATGTTTATCAGTTCTTCTCTCTGTCACAGTCTCACAAACCCTGAGCTCTGCAGCACTTCACTCCAACAAACTAAAAATGGAGCCCATCTCTCTCTCTCCAAGGCCTTTTAAGGATCAACTGTCCAATTAAGAAATGACACCTCAATTATTTTCACTTTTAACCCAATACCCAACCACCCGTGCCCGCAATGGGGACTTTTTTATCCAATTCCAAAAAACCACCCAAACCCATGGAGAAGGAGGTGGAGGAGAAGGAACAGCCTCTGCCCTAAAACCTCCATCTTGCATTATATCTATTGCTGCATCCTAAACCCTTAAACTCTGAGTTTCCCACCCTGTGATATCACACACTTCTGTTCAAACTCCACCCCACAATCCCAGTTCTGTCATTCCATTTTGGAAGCTTCTCCAGGGCCTCAGGTCAGTGCCGTGTTCTCCTGGGGGTCAGGGCCTGGCAGCACAGAAAGTCTGGAATTCTCAGCAGCCAGGGTTCCAACAGTTTCAAACCCTTTCTGTCCCTTCCCTGGTGAGCAGGAGGTGATCCCAGCTTCCCTCTGTGGCTGAAGTCCCTGATGACAATCTGCTGCTGTGTCAACGACTGCTACGTGCAGAACGTCTCCATCTTCACCCTCCTGGAGGTCATCAACCACTCCCAGTCCCTGGCACTGGTGATTGAGGACAGGATGAAGAGGTACAAAGTGTCTGGCCACAACCCTTTCCTTGGCAAGCTGCAGATGGTCACCCTTCCTCCCATTGCTCCTGCAGTCCTGAAGATGATCTCAGAGAAAACAGATTTCTACCAGGTGTCCATTTTCTTTTCCTTTTTTATCTGCCCAGCTACACTGATCCTCTAATTCATAGAATCCTGGGATTCTGAGGCAATTGGGGAATGCCTTCTGTTAACAGGAAGCCAGGAAGGAAATGGCTCTTATTGTTAATATAATTATGAATATATTTATATTGAGTTGTTTGCTTTTTTCCCCTAGAGAGTTGCCTGTGTGCTCTGGAATCAGCTGAACAAGGAGACTCGGGAGCACCACATTGCCTGTGTGGAATTGTTCTACAGACTTCACTGCCTGGCTCCCTCAGCAAATATCTGTGAGGACATCATCTGCCAGGCCCTTCTGGATCGGGATAAAGTAAGTCCTGCATGCACTGAAGCCCCTCCAGCACTGTGGAATTGTTCCAGTGCTTCCCAAATTTCCTGCTGTTCCAAGAGTCTGACAGGCTCTGTCCATGCTTTTACAATTCCCTGGGATTTGTTCAGCATGGGATTACTGCTGGACCTAATCCCTGGATACAAAATCTATCACTAGATATTAGCTGGAGTATTTAGTTCAAGCCCAAATCCTGTAGGTTTTTGTCAGTATTTCCCACTGCCCCAGCTCTGCCAATATCTGTAAAATCACTTTATTTTTTATAGTATTTAGTCTCACAATAAGCTGTCTTTTAAGTGAGCCAGTAATTAATTATTTTCCTGCCCTAATATAATGACAGCACAATTCTTTAACAGCTGACAGAACATTTTGCACAATAAAACTTTAACCAGTCTTTGCTATTGTTTTCCTGTCCTTGCAAAAAATTGCAAACCTTTTTAAAGCTTTCCACCAATAACCACTGCCTGGTTACCACTGTATTCCCTTTTTCATCCAACTTGGAAACCTCCCTAAATCTCCCTTTTTTCCAAGGGGACGAGGCTGGAAGCTCTGTTCAGATTCTCTGTCATGTGGCACCTGACCAGAGAGATCCAGGGCAGCAGAGTGACATCCCACAATCGCTCCTTTGATAGGTATTTCCACTTCCATTTGCATTTTTGATATTTAATTACATTGTGTTTTATTCTCTTTTCTGAGGTGGGGAGGAGTTCTCTGTAGGGAGAGTAAAAAAATGAACAAAAAGAACATTTTGCACTTCTTGGAGTTTATCTTTGCAGGGCATTCATTCTGTGCATGCTGTGTTGTTTGTTTTTGGTTTTTTTGGTTTTTTTTTTTTTTTTGTAGTGAAGGAAGTTGCTGTAAAAATAGAAAGAGCTTCATGAAGGAGGAGTAGCCTTTCTGGAGAGTAGATTTTTTTTTTTTTTTTAATCTTGGAGTGAATTAAATTTGCCTTCCAAAGAAAATAACATCAGCTCCTTGTAAAAATAAAAATCTTAGATTGGTTTTACTTCCTATGGGATAAAATGAAATAAAAGCAAATAAATATGGGAAAGAACTTTAAAAGTGGGAGGATTTGTGTGGCCTTGCTTGTACAATTCCTGAACTCAGTCCAGGGAAAGCTGCTTGGCCAAAGCTGTTGGGAGCAGACCTGAGCCATTGGCTGGTGCTTCCTCGAGCACGCTCTGGGTGTGTTCCCTGCCAGGATTTTATTGCTTGATTTAACTTTTTTTAAGGATTTCAGCTGTCCTTGGTGCTGGTGATGCCTTGGAGTGGCTCCCTAGGACAGAGGCTAGACAAGATTAAGAGAATAAGAGCAGGTATTTATGAAAGGCCTCCACAGATACACCTGGGGCAGTCAGAAGCCTCCCAGAGGCCTCACCCAGGCTGGACAATGGTCACGAGTGTTTCACACAATTATAAATTTGGTCCATTTACGTATCAGGGGTAAATCCTCCAATTACAGCTTCAGGTAATGAAGTCATTAACCCCAAGTTTGCTCTCTCCCAATTCACTTTTGTTTATCCTTTTCAGGGCCTGAGGCTGTAGGGTGTCCTTGAATCTCAAGCCTAGAGGGATTAAAGTTTTGTCTGACCAAAACGTGAAGACAGTGGTGTCTTGAGAGGGGACCTGGAACAGAGGCCAGGCAGTGCTAAAGGAATAAAGCAGGGATTTATTAAAAGGTCTTTAAAGGATGCACCTTGGGCAGTACAAGAGCCTGTACAGGATGGACCCTGGGTCACGAGTTTTCACACTTTTCCAGGTTTTGGTCCATTTCCATATTGGGGTTCATTGTCCAATTCCAGCTGCAGGCTATGAAGTCCCATCCTCCCAGGTCGCTCTCCTCAGTTCGCTGTTGTTTGCGCTTTTTGGGCCTGGAAAAGGATTGTTTTGTGTGGCTGAAGTGTGAGGAGAGCTTGGTAACACGTCACATGAAGTTCAGGGTCACACACTACTGCAGTACAGAACCTGGGAAATAGGAAAGCTGAAACTTAAGGCATCAACAGTAACTAACACTTCGTGAGGAGTTTAGAGTTACGCACGAATGTGTGAGAAATGGATTTGTGTCGCTGTTGAGGCAGGGACGGGAATGAAAACGACTCCAAGTTCAGAAGGCAAAGAATGATCCGTTTGTTAAAAGTACATCTCTGTTTTATAGAGAACATCGTGAAGACTAATTTCATTGGTCTTAGGGTAAAAACATTTCACACCATTGGTGCACTATGAACAGCACACGGTGGTAGAACATATCTATAAACAATATGAACAGAAGGAGAGATAATAATTGTTTACATTCCTCTCGGACTTTTTCCCAGGCTTAGCCTGGTGGAAATCTCTCTCCTTTTCTCTCTGACTGAACTTAGAGCATCCCCAGATTTGTAACAACCCGCTGCAAGGCTTGTAAGAATGGATTTGTAGGGATCCGCGCACTAATGTGCGAACCGGGAAGTCCGTTTCTCGCACCAGCGCGGTGCGGGGTTTCGGGGCCGGGAAAGCCGCAGCGCTAAGGCCAGGTGCCCGCTGTGTCCGCAGGTCGCTGTTCGTGGTGCTGGACAGCCTGACCTGCTCGGACGGCGCCATCGGGGCGGCGGCCCAGGGCTGGCTGCTGCGGGCGCTGTCCCTCAGCGACGTGGCGCGGATCCTGGAGCCGGTGCTGCTGCTGCTGCTGCACCCCCGCACCCAGCGCACCTCCCTCGGCTGCATCGGGCACGGCACCTCCCCAGGTACAGCCGGGCACGGCTGAGGCACTGCCCGGGCCCGCCCTGAGGCCGGCGGGCCGAGGGGCAGCCGGGCCGAGGGTCGCTCCTGCCCTCGGGTCACAGCAACGCCGGGGAGCTCCAGGCTGGGCAGAGGGGCTGGAAAGCTGGGAAAGGCCCTGGGGGTGCTGGTGACAGGGGCTGGACACGAGCCCAGGGGTGCCCAGGGGGACAAGAGGCCGCTGGCAGCTGGGCTGGGTGAGGAATTGTGTGCCCAGCAGGAGCAGGGCAGGGATTGTCCCTCTGGGCTGGCTCTGAGAGGCCCCTCGAGGGCTGTGTCCAGTTCTGGTCCTGCAGGAGAGACCTGGAGGGGCTGGAGCATGTCCAGGACAGGGAACGGAGCTGGGAAGGGGCTGGAGAATTCCTGAGGGAGCTGGGAAGGGGCTGGAGAATTCCTGAGGGAGCTGGGAAGGGGCTGGAGAATTCCTGAGGGAGCCGGGAAGGGGCTGGAGAATTCCTGAGGGAGCCGGGAAGGGGCTGGAGAATTTCTGAGGGAGCTGGGAAGGGGCTGGAGAATTCCTGAGGGAGCTGGGAAGGGGCTGGAGAATTCCTGAGGGAGCTGGGAAGGGGCTGGAGAATTCCTGAGGGAGCTGGGAAGGGGCTGCAGAATTCCTGAGGGAGCTGGGAAGGGGCTGCAGAATTCCTGAGGGAGCTGGGAAGGGGCTGAGCCTGGAGCAAAGGAGGCTCAGGGGGGACCTTGTGGCTCTGCACAGCTCCTGCCAGGAGGGGACAGCCGGGGGGGTCGGGCTCTGCTGCCGTGTCCCAAGGGACAGAATGAGAGGACATGGCCTCAAATGGCACCAGGGGGGGCTCAGGGTGGATATTAGGAAAAACTTCTTCATGGGAAAGGTGGTAAAACATTGGAAGGGGCTGCCCAGGGCAGTGGTGGGGTCACCCTCTCTGGAAGTGTTGAAAACTGTGTGGATGTGGCACCTTGGGCCAAGGCTTCGAGGTGAACAGGGGGGTGGTGCTGGGTGATGGCTGCACTCTGATCTTGGAGGTCTTTTCCAACTTTAACAATTCCGTGATTTGGCCCAAACATCCAAGTTTTTTGGTTTTTTTTACTGGAGTAGAGCAGTAAGTGGAGAAGCTCCTGGGAGTTTTATATACAGGAAGTTCCTGTCCCCTGTCCCGTGCCTGTTACCAGGCTGTGCTTTCAGCATCATTTTTGGCTCATCTTTGACAAATAAATGTCATACAATTAAGGCGTCCACAGGGCTGCTGTAGAAACACAGAGCTAATTTATTCCTTCCTTGTTCCATAACATTTAATCAAGGAAAACATTAGCTCTTTAATTAATTAATTAATCAATCCCTCTGTTGCCATCCTTTTCATTGCCCTCCTGATCTCCACAAATATTTAATGTTCAAGAAGCATTAAAAAAAGGCAATTGTCACTCTTAGGGTGTCTCAGCCTAAAAGTGCTTTATGTTTTGATCCTGGTTGTTTTGCAGTAAGTTAGCACTGCTTTTTAACCACTTTAAAAGAGAAATAATTCTTGCCTTAAGTATAATTCTCATCCATTTTTTAGCCCCACTCATCACAACTAATACTGGACTGGAGCAAAGTAGCTTTATAAACTTTTTTAAAAATGATTTATTGAATATAAAGCATGATGTGTTGACTAAATGACCCGTAAAGGCCCCTTCCAAGCCAGACTGTGATATAATTTTATGTGTGAAATAGAAATCAAAAAATCTTTTTTTCAGACTATGTTCGTGATTGGCTTTGCAAGAAAAAGGCCCCTCTGAAAGAGTCTGGCATCTCTGAGAGCAATTCTGAGGAAAACCTTCCCTTGAGCCAGTTCACTACTGTGGACAGGGAAGCAATTTGGGCAGAAGTGGAAAATGATCCGGAAAAATCAGAGCTAAAAGCTGAGCAGCCTGAAAATGATGGCTCTTCCCAGGACATGGAGGGCGACCAGGACAACAGCGAGCACACGGAGTCTGCAGACACCAGCACAGGCCATGACAGTGACAACACCTCCTCCCTGTCCCCTTCCCTGGAGCTGCAGGAGGTGAGCAGCGAGGACAAGGAGGCTGCAGCCGATGGCAGAGAGGCCCCAAGCCACGGGAATTCCCTCAGTGCCTCCGAGAGCTCCAGATCCAGCGCGGGGCTCAACCTCGTCAGGGCCGACTCTGAGAGGACTCAGGCCTCGGAGTCTCTGTCCAGTGACGAGGAGTTGGACCTGGAGCTGCAGGAGATGGCCCACTGCAGGCTGCTGAAGCAGCAGAAGGAGAAGCAGGAGCTGGCAGAGGCCCTGTTCAAGCACATGCTGCTGTACTTGCAGCCCTACGACTCCAGGCGGGTGCTCTACGCCTTCTCCGTGCTGGAGGCCGTGCTCAAAACCAACCCCAAGGAATTCATCGAGGCTGTGGCCACCACCAGCATGGACACCAGCTCCACAGCACACCTGAACCTCATCTACAACCTCTTGGCTCGCCACCAGGAAGCTCTGGTAGGGCAGAGCTTTTATGGGAAGCTGCAGCCTCAGTCCCCCACGGCATGTCCCCACTCCCTGCTGATCGAGCTGCTCACCTCGCTGTGCCTGCGCTTCCTGCGCTCCTACTACCCCTGCTGCCTGCAGCTCAGCCACAGGGACCTCCTGGGCAACAGGGACGTGCAGGTGAAGAGCGTGGAGGTGCTCATCAGGATGATGGCCCAGCTGGCCACCACGGCCAAGGCGGCCGAGCCCAAGAACGTGGAGTGGATCCGCGATCTGCTGGGAAGGTGCCACGTGCAGGAGCTGGTGCTGCTCTCGCTCTCGGCCTCCATGTACGTCAGCCACAAGCGCTACCGGCTGCTCCTGGCTGATGGGGCCCACCAGCAGGAGCAAGAGCTCTTCGAGGAGAGCCTGATCAATTTTGGCCATGATCAGATCTGGAGCGAGCACCCGCTCCAGATTGAGCTGCTGAAGCTGCTGCAGGTGTTGATTGTCTTGGAGCACCACCTTGGCCAGAGGCCTGAGGAGCAGGAGAACCAGCCAGACCTCTCCAAGGAGTGGCAGCAGGCTCTGAACTTCCAGGAGGCCATTGGGGCCATGCAGTACGTGTACCCACACCCCATCACTTCCCAGGGCTTGTTTGTCTCTGCCGTGGTGAGGGGGCTCCAGCCCGAGTATGGCCATGGGATGCATCCCACATGGGTGGGCCTGGTCACCAGCTCCCTGCCCTACTTTGGGAAGTCCTTAGGCTGGACCGTGGCCCCATTTGTGGTGCAGATCTGTAAAAACCTGGATGAGCTTGTCAAGCAGTATGAAAATGAAGCTGTGAAGACTTCTGCCAAAACATCTGCCAGGTAAGAGCCACCTGGGGGGGATTTGTTATCTCAAAAATTCCCCTTTCCACAGAGCTGGGAGTGTGTAGGAACTCCCTGGCTCAGCACCATGGCTCCCAGAGTTAGATCCTTAATTCCTGCTGCACCTGGAGTGAGCTGGAGACAGGATTGGTGCAGCAGCTGGAGGAAGAGAGCAGCAGCTCTGATATTTCCTGGCTCCCTCTACCTTCCATCCAAGTATAAAAGCTCCCAGTTTTATGGATCCCTTCATTTTGATATTCCTGACCTGATATTTCTAATATTCCCTCCAATTTTAGCTATGGAGTAGAAACAGGAATTTTCTGTCAAGGAGATACCACTTGGCTTATTAACATGTTTGGGTTTTTTTCCCCCTCCCAAAGCTTCACTTCTAAAAGAGAAAATGTGACTCCTGATTACCCCCTCACCCTTCTGGAAGGGCTGACAACCATCGGGCACTTCTGCCTTCTGGATCATCCCCATCCAACAAAAAAGGTACATGGGAATCCCCTGACCTGACAGCACAGTCACATCCCCTTTCCTTCCAGGTGAATATAAACAGGGAATTTTACAAGAAAATAACTTTAGAGAAGCCTCAGAGCACACCCAAAGAACTGAACTGACTCAAAGTGAAAGGACTGAGCTTAACCTTTCTGTGTCTGAAGCCTGCAAAGGGAATTTTAAGTCATTGTTCATGAAGATCTTGGTGATGCAAATATCAGTCCTCTGTCCTTAACAAACTGGTCTATTTTCTTTTGAGTTGATAATGTTTTGATGTGTTCCCTACAATTTTTAGGCTCTTGTGCATAAGAAATAATTTTAACATTGATATTTTGGGTTTTTTTTTCCCAGTCATCCTGTTCAGCTGAACCTGCCAACCTGAGGAATGCCAGGAATGCCATCCTGGAGGAGCTGCCCCGAATTATGAACACCATGAGCCTCCTCTGGAGTGTCATAAAAAGGGAAGATTCCCAAAAAAGACCAACTGACTTCTTTGGGACAACTAAAGGCTCCTCTTCAGTCTACTTTAAAGCAACCAAAGTAGGAGCTCCTTTAAAATGCTGATTTTTTTATCTCCTCATCCTCCCCAATGCATTTTACATGGAGTTCTTTTATTTTCTGTATATCCTGGGAAAAGAAACAATATTTTATAAACCAGGAGCTGGTCTTTGTCTTACATTGATAATTATTTTCCTCCCTTTACAGACATTAAGAACAAAAATATTGGACTTCCTGAATCCCTTGACTGCACACCTTGGAATCCAGCTGATGGCAGCAGTGGCAGCAGTGTGGAACAGCAAGAAACCCCACAGGAGTCACAGTAAAACCAAGGTGAAGCTAAGGAAAAGCACCCTTTTATTTCCTATATAAAGGCAAATGTTACATTTATATGGTCAGTTCTCAACTCTTTTGTAGATTCTTTGGGGATTTTCAAATAGGACTGAAAAATGTGAAATCCTCTTAGAAAAAGCATCAGGACTACAATTAAACCTCAATCAATAATCAAATAAAACCCACATTGTGGGTTTAAATCTGAGTAAAAGCCATTTTTTCTTCAAAACTGGATTGCAATTGGCCAATTATATTTTAAAGCCCATGAATCAGCTCAGTTTCCAGAGAAAATGAGAGCTGAGTTCTCTGGAATCATTATTTATTCTGGGGAGAACCTTTTCCTTGGCTGCTTTCACTGGGGCACAATCCAGTTGTTTTCATAGGGTGTTGGGAGAAGATCTTTAATTGGCAAGGGCTGTGTTTGATGATGCTCTGTAGCTCACATTTCATTTTGAGGGGTGTGTCTTTTGTTTTGTTTTCTCTTGTCAGATTCTCCCAGTGGCCAGTGCATCCCAGCTCATTCTCCTGGACTTAATTTGTGCCCTGAACACATTGAAAATTGACACCATATTATATCTGGTCAAAGAGGTGGTCAAGAAACCAGCACAAGTCAAGGGGGAAGAGGTATTATATGTTCTAATTTTTTTAAACAGCACTTTTACAAAACCAAATCCACCAAGCATTAAGCATTTTTCTAATAGTACACAAACAAAATTTTTTTAAAAATCCTTTAGTCCTAATAAAAAACCCGAAAACCAAAACGAATCAAAAATCCACTTCAACTAATAACCTAAAGAAAAAATTATATCTCCACAAGTTCAAAAGCAAAATAAATTCCAACAAAGAACGTAAAACCACATCAAACACAAAAACGCGTTAACAACTCTAAAAAGTAAGCACACAAACATAAACTACACAAAAGCTACAACTAAGAGCTAACACCTCTTACTTCACATACAAAAACTATAAACATAGAATTAAATCTAATATATTTATATATTTTCATTTTATTTACCCTCAACAATACAGTTTAACCCATTAATCAACCAAAAACAAATATTTAAATAACCTTAACCAATACATCAAACTTAAATACCATATGTTTAACTCATTCAAACCCTAAAAAACCATTTTAAACTTATTTAATCAATTTCCCAATAAATACTTAACCAATACCAAAAACCATTCCTCCACATCTTTCACAATTGATTATAAATCCCTCTAATAAAGTATTTAAACCAAATTCCTTCCCAAAACATCCTTTAATCACCAAAAATTAAAAACCCTTAATTGTATCAAAACAAATTTTTACATCAAATTCAACATTTTTATACTTAAAATAGAAATATATAATATAAAATATGTAATATAAATACAAAAAGTAGAATATAAAATAAAAACATAATTATAGAAATGGATAAAATCGAAATATATAAATATTTAAGATATTATATTATATTATATTATATTATATTATATTATGTTATGTTATGTTGTGTTATGTTATATTATATTAGTGTATTATAATATATTAATATAAATCTAGAATATATTATATATTTTTTATATTTATATATTATAGAAAAAATATATATAAAAAAACACAAACAAAGCTTCAAGTAGGAAGATAATTCCATTTTCTTAGTGTATTCCAGCCTGGATGTGTTTCAATGTGTCTTTCAAGCACTGTTAGAAGGATTTGTTTTAAATGTGAAATTATCCTTTGCTCCTGAATAAATTTTGGTATCCAGGTTGTGTTTGATCCACAATAAGTAGATTCTTTAAAATATATCAGGCAGATGATGATGGGACAAGGGGAATGGCCTCCCCTCCCTCACAGGGAACAATTTTTTCCCCAATACCTGAAATAAAAAAACCCCAAACCTTCCAAGCAAAGCAGAGATGATGAAGTGGGATAAAGCCTCAGCTCTGGAATTCTCTGTGGCTGCATTCACTGAGTTGGATAACTCACTGCATTCATGCGCAAGCAAAAGATGTTTAGGACAGGAAATACTGAAATAAGATTTGCTGCTGGGCAAGGTTTTAGGAAAAAACCTTCTTGGGAAAGGTAACTCCTTTCCTTGAGCCACCAGAGCATTTCAGCAGGGAAATAAATCACTTTTCTCAACAGGTCAGAGACAATCAAAAAGAAAATTGTCAAGTCAAGGGCACTGCAGGCTTTGCTCAATGGGCAAACACAAACAGATGTGCTGGAGTTCTGGCTGCTGAGAATTCCAGACTTTCTGTGCTGCCAGGCCCTGACCCCCAGGAGAACACTGCACTGACCTGAGGCCCTGGAGAGGCTTCCAAAATGGAATGACAGAACTGGGATTGTGGGGTGGAGTTTGAACAGAAGTGTGTGATATCACAGGGTGGGAAACTCAGAGTTTAAGGGTTTAGGATGCAGCAATAGATATAAAGCAAGATGGAGGTTTTAGGGTGGAGGCTGCTCCTTCTCCTCCACCTCCTTCTCCATGGGTTTGGGTGGTTTTGTGGAATTGGATAAAAAAGTCCCCATTGCGGGCACGGGTGGTTGGGTATTGGGTTAAAAGTGAAAACAATTGAGGTGTCATTTCTTAATTGGACAGTTGATCCTTAAAAGACCTTGGAGAGAGAAAGATAGCCATTTTACACCTTGTTAGTGACATGCTGCAGGACTCACTAGTGTGAGACTGTAAGTCAACATCTAATTCTAAATGCAAAATACCATCTCAAGTGCCTTCAATCCTGACTCTAACAGAAGTAGAAAAAGAAGCCAAAAACCAGCATGTAATGGTGTTTTGTGTGAGGAATACAATATTGATTAGTTTTGTTTTGTAAAATTGTATAGAGATATGTAAGATAACGATATAAGTTGTTACTATTAATAATATTTGGTTATGAGTATGAGCAAATATTAGAGTAAAACAATGTATGTAGTGAAGAAATTGCTAATAATTAAGAATTAATTAGATAATATAGATAAAATAAATAATATGTATGAAATTATATAATTAGGAAGCACTATAATCAAAAGTACCAAAATGAGATTTTGCGAATAAATCCTTCCCTGAGAGGGTGGGGAGGGGCTGGGATGGAATTCCCAGAGCAGCTGTGGCTGCCCCTGGATCCCTGGCAGTGCCCAAGGCCAGCTTGGATTTTCTTTTTCCTTCTGATGGCAAACAAGTGTGGCTTTGCTTTTCTTTTTCAGAAATCCTCTCTCGTGGATATCCCAGTGCTGCAGTTCAGTTATGCTTTCATTCAGAGGTAACTCACTCCTTCTGAAAGAGAATTTTCTGTATGACTCCAATGAGGGAACAGCCAGTATTGCCATTTTTCTTTCCTTTGATCTGCATGTCCCAGAACACTTCTCTGCAGGAAATGTGTTGTCCCTTGGTTGTTGACACACAGACACAGAGTGCGTGGGCTGTGACACTGACACTCAGGCAGGGCAGGACTGATCCTGAAGCTTTTAGGCCACTAAGTTCCTTTTATTTGTTTGTTTTGTGTTCTTTCCTTAACTCCACCTTCACCCAGGTGTGCTTTGGTTTTATTTTTTTTGGCAGACTCCCTGTCCCAGCCCTGCAGGAGAACTTCCAGCCCTTGTTAGGGCTCCTCAGAGAGTGTGTGCAGCTGAACCTGGCTCCTCCTGGCCACTTCCTTCTCCTCAGGTACTGTGGGAGAGAGCAGAGCTTTCACTGAGGTTTTACACTGTGCCATTCCTAACTGAGGGTGCTCTGATCTCCCCACAGCACCCTGAATGACTTTGTGACAAAGACACCCACCCTGGAAAACAAAAAGGACCAGAAAGACCTGCAGGTACAGAGGGTTCAAGTTCACCTTTTGGTTCCTAAACCTGGCACTGCTCATGTAAGGATGAGTGGAGATGACCTGATCTGTGCTTTGGGTCTGAATTCCTGTGCTTTTGGGAATACCTGCATGTGCATTCAGCCATTTTGGCTGAGGCCTGGTGAACAGGGGAGACTCAAACATGAGAGACAAACAGAATTTTGTCCCAAATGCTTGTAATCTTTTCAAAGCTGTTTTTTTCTGTGCGCTATTATGGTTTTTCTCAGAACTGAGCTGGTAACACAAGTGGGATGTCACAAGTTCACGTCCTGTGTGTGGATATTGAAATCTCCAATCTGTCTAGGAAAATTCATTAATCCTTGGAGCTCCCAGCGGGGCTTGGCAATGGGAATGACTCTGAGCTCAGCTGTGTAAAGAAAGGAGCAGAGCAGGATCCTCCTCCTGTACTGCCTTATTTCACCAGCACAGTTTGAACACTGCTTACCTGAGTGGTTTTGGGTTGTGGTTTGGGTTTCATGTGCCAACAGAGAAATTCAGTCTCCCCTTCTGCTTCAGAGTCTTGCCAGCAAAATGACAGAAAATGTCATTTTACAGCCTCTGCCTTGCTTTGGCTGGCTGGGATTTGGTTTCATTGCAGCTCCTCATTTCCCTGGGAATTAAACATACCAATTACATATCTGATGCCACTTTGGTTACGTTACAGGAGGTGACCCAGAAGATCCTGGAGGCTGTGGGGACCATTGCTGGTTCTTCCCTGGAACAGACCAGTTGGCTGAGCAGGAACTTGGAAGTGAAAGCTCAGCCTCAGATTTTACCAGATGAATTCAACGTGGAGGATGCAAATGGTAACGAGATTTTCCCTGACTCCTGTTGCCCTGGTTTTTTAAAGTGTTAAGTTTTCTTTTAGAGTTCTTTTAAAAGTTTTAAAGTTCTCATAAAACTTCTTTAGCTTTCTGATAATGTTTACATATTTGAGAGTCAGAGTTCCCACACACTTTTCATGTATAAATAGAATGGTTTACATCTTTCTCAAGAAGTAGAGAGAAATGATTAACTGATCTTTAGACCAGTGTAGTTAGAGAAGTAGTAATTCCATCCTCCATTCCACGGTCACCTTTGGAATTCTATGAATACCAGATGTTTGGATAAAACTGGCTCTTTTTCTCTTTTGAACTTACCAAGCTTCTGTGTACTCATTTTGTGTTCAGTAGTGACAGACTCCTGCTGCTCCCTGTCCTCTACGGCAGGCAGTGAAGAGCACGAGGGCTTTGATGATACGTGGTTTGCATGATTTTATATTTCAGTGTAACACCAGTTTGCACATAAATGTTCTGTTTGGGCAGCAGATCAGGAAACAGCAATATTTAAACCTGTCTGAAGAGAAAACTCGATTATTTTGCCTCTTTTAGATACATCAGTGGCACCGTCTTCAATGGTTTCTGCCTCTGCTCCTTCAATCTACAGTGTCCAAGCCCTTTCTCTCCTGGCAGAGGTCAGTGGGGCCCTCTCCTCTGTGGGGTTTTTAAGCTGAGGACCTCAGCGCTCTCCAGAGCTCCTGAAAGGTGGCTGTGGCCAGCTGGGGCTGGGCTCTTTCTCCAGGCAGCACTGACAGAGCCAGAGCACACAGCCTCGAGCTGCACCAAGGGAAATACAGGCTGGAGATCAGGAAAAGGTTTTCACAGAAAGGGTGATAAAGTTCTGGAGTGGCTGCCCGGGGAGGTGGTGCAGTCACCATCCCTGGGTGTGTTTAACAAAGCCTGGATGTGGCACTGGGTGCCAGGGTGGAGTTGAGGTGTTGGGGCTGGGTTGGACTCGATGGTCTTGGAGGTCTCTTCCAACCCAGTGATTCTGGGATTCTGTGAATTTTGTGAGGAGGATTTTCCTGATAAACAGCAGTGCCATTCTTTTGAGGGCTATTCCATTGCACAAACTTCCAGCCTGAACATGGCTGGAACATTTGCAGCAGTGCCAGCTGTGGGTGTGAAGAGCTCTCCTGTCCCCTGTGCAGGTCCTGGCCTCCCTGCTGGACGTGGTGTACCGCAGTGATGAGAAGGACAAGGCCGTGCCCCTCATCTCCCGCCTGCTCTACTTCGTGTTCCCGTACCTGCGGAACCACAGGCCAGTCTCCCTCTGCTCCTGCCATTTTCCCTGCCTCATCTTTCTGTTTTCCCTTGTTTCTCTATTCTCTGTTCCCATTCTATTGGGTTTGAGCTGGCTTTCAGCACTGTTTCCCCCAGGAGCTGAACCTGTTGCTGTTTGAGCTCTGATTCCTCCACCTGGGATTTTGGGTTTTACTCAAAAATCAAATCTCCCCTTTCCGTGCCTGTCAGGGAATGGGGATGGGGCAGGTCCCAGGATCCACCAGGAAGCAGGAAAAGCATAATCTCTCCCTATCCCCTTGCTACTTTTTCTCACAGATGTGGGAGAGATGGATGATATCCAATGGGGACACGGCATGGAATCCTGGAATGATTTGGGTGGGAAGGGACCTTAAAGCCCATCCAGTGCCACCCCTGCCATGGCAGGGACACCTCCCACTGTCCCAGGCTGCTCCAAGCCCCAGTGTCCAACCTGGCCTTGGGCACTGCCAGGGATCCAGGGCATTCTCTGGGAATTCCATTCCAGCCCCTCCCCACCCTCCCAGGGAATAATTCCTTCCTAAAGATCTCATTCAAACCAACCCTTTTGTGAGTTGGAATCTATTTCTGAACTTTAAAAAAAGCCCATATTGATCATTTTTGTCCTCTCCCCCAGTACCTACAACATTCCCAGTTTCCGTGCTGGTGCTCAGCTGCTCAGCTCCCTGAGTGGATACGCCTACACCAAGAGAGCCTGGAAAAAAGAAGTGCTGGAATTGTACATGGATCCATCTTTTTTCCAGATGGACACTTCCTGCACTCAGTAAGACATGGAATTAAGCACTCCAAGCTTGTATTCTGAATTTACAAGGAAAGGCTTTAAAGGATAAGAGTAACATTGGGAAGAAAATTCCATTTAGTGCTTTCTAATCAAATGGGATAATGTTAAAAAATGGGTCTCAGCACTAATTCTGCTCCAGACAAGAGTCTGCACACAAATCCTGCCTGGAAACTGCTTCCTGTAGTTGACTCAAATAATTTCTGAGGTGAATCCACACCACAGCTTTCCCTGGATATCTAATTCCCTCTTTCTCTCCTGCAGCTGGAGATCCATCATTGATCATCTCCTCACACATGAGAAAACCATGTTTAAGGATTTGATGAGTAAGTGTCAGCTGCTGATCATTTATTTCTACCTCAATTTGAAATCTATTTGCATTTGAGCCATTTGGGTGCATTTTTATTACTCTGATTTATCCATCAAGTGCTGACTGTGTATAAATGGCCATTTTATTAACTTCATTCCCAGCTAAAGCTGAGTTAAATCTGGATTTTGGTCATGTCTAGAACACACCAGAGGAGGTTTTGCTGCAGAGGTGCTTCTCTTGGGTTCCCACACTCACATTTTGCTCCAATTTTGAGTTGTGACCTTTCTGAGGAGG
Source organism: Anomalospiza imberbis (assembly GCF_031753505.1). NCBI lineage: Eukaryota > Metazoa > Chordata > Aves > Passeriformes > Viduidae > Anomalospiza > Anomalospiza imberbis. The sequence continues at coordinate 2,516,017 of NC_089682.1, forward strand.
AGACTTCGGCAAACTCTGCAGGTGTCTGCCATGAGCAGTGCAAACCTTCCATTGCTGTGCTGCAACCTCTAAGTCAGGCTCGAGGGGAGTGTGGAAGAACAAATCCTGGGGGAAGGGTGGGATGGGACCCCTTAAATTGGCCTCAAGCACCTTTAGTCTCTTTTTCATCCTTTCTAAAAGAATAACTGAACAATTAAAATGCGAGACAAATTTTATCACGCAAGATGAATTCACGGTGGGTGACCCAGGAGAGTTTTTTTTGTAGAAGATGTCAGGAGTGAGGGATTGCTCCCAGCCCCAGAGGCAGGCAGTTTTTGCGGGGTGGATGACTGTGCTGTGTGTTGCAGCCATGCAGAGCAGTGCCCTGAAGCTGTACCCCAGCTCTGAGCAGAAGGCCATGCTGCTGAAGCGCCAGGCGTTCGCTGTCTTCAGCGGGGAGATCGACCAGTACCACCTGTACCTGCCCCTGATCCAAGGTGAGCCCCCAGCCCTGCCCTTCCCTTCAGCTGGAACACAAATCCCTTTGGCCACAGAAGCCCCTGGGTCCTTGGCAACGTCCAAGGCCGGGTTGAGGTGGGGCTTGGAGCAGCCTGGAGTCGATGAAGGTGTCCCTGCCCGTGGTCCTGGCTGATCCTTAATGTCCCTCTCAACCCAAACCACTCTATGATATAAATTCTGTGAGAAAGCAAAGTCACCTCTTTTCCAACAAATGCTTTGGGTTTTTTTTTTTTAATTTGGAATAAAATTTATGAATCTCTGAGTTCCACCAGATAAACGACCTCAGCAAGGAAAGACAGGAATCTTTTTTCAAGGCCTTTGGTCTGGAAATGTGATTATTTCATGGCAATCTTCCAGCCACTCTTGACCTGCTGTTCTCCTTAAATGCCAGTTTTGATCACATTTTGTGCACCATAAACCCACTCAGGCTTTGTCTGAATTACAATTTAGTTAATGCAATGCAAAGAACTCGGCTCAAAACTGATGATAAAGTAAAAACTGTGTTTTACCACCTTCCACAAGGTGGAGAGGGACTTTCACAAGGAGGGACAGGACAAGGGGAATGGCCTTAAACTGCCACAGGCAGGGCTGGATGGGAGATTGGGAATTGGGAATTGTTCCCTGGCAGGGTGGGCAGGGGCTGGGATGGAATTCCCAGAGCAGCTGGGGCTGCCCCTGGATCCCTGGCAGTGCCCAAGGCCAGGTTGGACACTGGGGCTTGGAGCAGCCTGGGACAGTGGGAGGTGTCCCTGCCATGGCAGGGGTGGCATTTAATGTCCCTTCCAACCCAAAGCATTCCATGATTCCACATTTTAATTCCCCAAAACAACACAAATTCAGGAAAATGCTGCTTTTATTTTGCTTTTTCCTTTTTTTATGCTTCCTCCAGAACGCCTGACTGAGAACCTCCGTGTGGGCCAGACTTCTCTGGTGGCTGCCCAGATGTTTCTCTTCTTCAGAGTTCTCCTGTTGAGGATTTCCCCTCAACATCTCACCTCGTTGTGGCCAATCATGGTGACAGAACTGGTAAGAAAGAAGTTTTGAACATTTGGAAAAAAAAAATTACATCTGAAAAAAACATTTGAACATTTGAAAAAAAAAATTACATTTAAAAAAATCAGCCTGTGGTTTTTCCCAGCTTACCTTTTTTTTCTTCCCTGCTTGGAAATGTTTCCACAGTTTTACATTAATCTGATAATTTAGAGGGGAAAAGTAAAATTGTCATTAGGAAATTCCTTTTGGATTAATTTTGGTGTTGTTAATGGGATCTCTTGCCTGGATTATTAATTTGTTACAAGTCGTAAAGGTTACTTTTCAATGTAAATCATCACTTTTAGTCGGGATTGAGTTGTGTGAACATTTCAGCTTCTCAATAATTATTTCTTTAAAGATCCAGACATTTCTACAGCTGGAGGAAGATTTAACTGAGGAAGAGGAACCAGCAAAGTAAGACCTGCCATTTGAGAGATTTCTTTAAAATTAATTAATTTAATTAATTCTCTGGGATAGGGAGGAGAGTTTGAGAGATTTCTTTAAAATTAATAAATTAATTCTCTGAGATAGGGAGGAGCATTTTTATTTTTCTATTACTGCTAAATCATAATTTAGAAATTTTTTAGCAGGTAAAATAGTGGTATGCTTAAAAATATATGTACTAATTATTAGTTGTGTACAAAAATAAAGTTAAATGCTAAGTCAGCAGTTGAATGTTTTAACATGGTGCCATCTTTTATATATTTTAGTTTATTTTGCTCCTACAGAGCAAAAATAAAATAAAAATACTCATACAAGAGCCTCCTACAGAATAAAAATAATTGTCCAAGAGCTCCTTTGTGTAAATGTGGGCATTCCTCTTGTGCTGACTGAAAAACCTTGGGTGGATTGGAGTTTGAATGGGACTTTTTTTAAATTTAAACACAGGAGCAACAGCAAAATCAGCAAAGGCAAAGGCTCAGGGGATGGCAGCGGGGCTGAGATCCAGCCCAACGAGCTGTGCCTGTACCTGGCAGCCTGCAAATTCCTGGACACAGCCCTTTCCTTCCCCCCTGACAGGATGCAGCTCTTCCAAATGTGAGTCCCTCTTCTCCTCTTGTCCCCTCATCCTTTAAAAGAATTCTCTTTTCCCCAAGATTTCATTTTGCCTTTCATCAGTTCCTTTTAGGAGTGGTGATATTGAATATATGGTGATAAATATGGTGATAAATGGGATTTGGGAGAAGAATTTGGTCTTGGTGTAGGAGGATTTCCCCATCCTCCTTAGGATTCCTTAACTTGGAAAACTGGGAGAGGAGAAAAGTGGAGATTGTTTTCCATCTGCACACACTTGGGAATGTTTTGGAGCTGGTTGTATTTAAATACTGGCAAATTAGTCATGTAATAATTCATTAATAGCAAAGAATATTTATGACAAATTTTTGTAGAAACAACCAGTGCTGCACTAAAGTAGGCATGATCCAAACAAGGATTTTCATCTTTTTAAGGAATCAACCCATTTATTCCAGGTACAAATGGGCCTTTGTGCCAGAGGTGGACACAGAATCATCTCCTGTCACCTCTCACCTGGTGGAAAACCACCAGGAATGCCAACCACACATCGTGAGGATCATGGATCTGCTCAAGATGAAATATGGGGTAAAGAAACTTTCCCGGATTTTTTTTTTTTTTAATCCATTAATTTACTTTTCCAAATACAAGACTTTTAGTTATTCAAGGGATTTTAAGATATTCCCTGTGAGGAAGAGGAAAAGAAGCTGTGGCTGCCCCGGGTCCATGGCAGTGTCCAAGGCTGGGTTGAGATGGGGCTTGGAGCAGCCTGGAGTCGATGAAGGTGTCCCTGCCCGTGGTCCTGGCTGATCTTTAATGTCCCTCTCAACCCAAACCACTCCATGATACAAATTCTGTGAGAAAGCAAAGTCACCTCTTTTCCAACAAATGCTTTGGGTTTTTTTTTTTTAATTTGGAATAAAATTTATGAATCTCTGAGTTCCACCAGATAAACGACCTCAGCAAGGAAAGACAGGAATCTTGGTTTCAAGGCCTTTGGTCTGGAAATGTGATTATTTCATGGCAATCTTCCAGCCACTCTTGACCTGCTGTTCTCCTTAAATGCCACTTTTTAAGTTATTCAAGGGATTTTTACATATTCCCTGTGAGGAAGAGGAAAAGGCTGCCCAGAGCAGCTGTGGCTTCCTCTGGATCCCTGGAATGTCCACGGCCAGGTTGGAGCACCCTGGGACAGTGGAAGAGCTCATGGATCAGCTGGATGATCTTCAAGGTCCTTTCCAACCTTTACCTTTAGTACATCCCGTTGCCCTGCTCTTTTGAGAGTTTTAAAGTTCTTCTAAAAGTCTTCTATGCCTTCTGATGTTTACATCTTTCTACTGAATCTTCTCACACTGTTCATGTAAATAATGATTGTTTTGCATTCTTCTTTGTGGGAGGAGAGAATTGATGGACTGTTGGAGAGGTGGCAATTCCACCCTCCAATCCACTGCCACTTTTGAAATCTTATATATAGTGGAGTCAGAAAATAAAATTTCTCTTTTGGTTCTTTTCTTCCCCTCTTACATCTGCGTGCTTGTGTGAGTTATTTTGTGTCGTAGTGTGACAACATCCCAGCTTTCTTTTCCTTTCAGGACCCAAAGCACCCCGAGGGCGCTGCCAGGAATCCCAGATTCCCCCTGCTGAGCCTGCGCTCCGTGTCCAGCATCACCCAGCTGCTGCCTTTCTTCCAGACTCTGTGCTGGGCATTCACAGCCCGTGGCAGTGACCCCCAGAATTCCCACGCCTCTGCAGCTGCCTCCATGGATTCTCTTGGCAGCAACAGCATCAGGATCCTGCAGCAGCTGGAGGACAGTGTGGAATGTGATTTCCTGGAAAATATGGAAAGTTGAGCCTCACCTGGGACACTCGTGCTGGATCAACCACAGGGAAAGCTTGGCTGAAATTGCTTTTTTCCCCCCAAATTTCCAGCTACATTTTGGGATTTCTCTTCAATTATTCAGGAGCTGGTGGTAAAAAGCAGGAATCTCCAGTTGCTGTGGTGGTAAAAAAGGGCAGTTTGGTGGGAATTTCTCAGAGTTCCCGTGGTTTATTTGTTTTCCTTGGGAAGGATTAAAGACATTTTGTACATAGGGGAAGGATATTTTGGACTTGGTGGAAGTAGCAGCTGCCCTGAGACTTCTCCAGTACTGTGAAGTGCTTTTGGAACTGTGTCCTGAAGGAAAACTGAAGGAAAATCCAATATTGCATGTCAGTGTACAATCAGTTTGCAGTGAGTCATTTCTGAGGTGAAAGCCCCTCATTTGGCCTAAATTGATCAAATTCTAAATGAATGCTCCAGATTCTCACAGATGGATTGTCTAAGTCTCAGCATTGTGCAAGGAGCTGCAGCTTTGCCCTGGCTGTAATTTCAGCTCTGTGCTAGAACAGTATCTTCAGGCTTAGCAATTCCTAATAAATCAGAAATGTGCATAAAACACAAACCTCTGCAGGAACACTATGTAATTAGCATAACTCGAGGGGGTTTTGATTTTAATTTATTGATTAAAATATTTAAATTAATATTTTTTAAATTAAAAACTTTTGTTGTTTCAGTGACTCAGGTGGCTGCAGCTTCTGAAATGCAACCAAATGAAGATAATGCTGTAAAAATAGAAATTGCTTAACTAAAATGAAAATAATATTCTTTTTTGTTTTTGTTTTTGTAAGAACATTTTTTGTACAAAAGAATGTATTTGGCTGTTCCTAGATGGTGAGAGAGGTAGGGGGATCATCCCAGTGCTTTTCCTAAATTAAAAAGGGCATGGGAAAAATTTGGTTGGGAGTCAAGGATTTCTTTTTCCCAAACTCCCATAACAAACAAGGGAGGCTTCTCTGCAGTGGGTTTTAGGTACAGATGGATGAAATTTTCATCTTGGGTTTATAAACTAAAATAATGAAACATCCTTTACTCTCACACTGGAGCACTGTACAATAATAACACCACAACGGGCTTGTGCCAAACTTGTTCAAATCCTTTGCATTTTTACAGTGAAGGAAAGTGGTGGACTGAGGTGTGGTCATTAAGAATGTGAATTATTTCTATTAATATAATTTATTCATGTTCTCTAATGCTGTTGGAATGAGCACAAGTGAGAAGTGACCCTTTGAAAGCATTATTTGAATATTGGAGCAGACCTCTGTTAAGATGTTGGTGTTCGTTTCCTACCTACCTTCAATCATTTTTATGGATAATCTGAATGCTCAGGATGGTTTGGTACTTTTACTTTCAGTTTCCTTCTGGTTGCATTCCATACTTGGATATTTCCCTTGAAATGCTGATAAAGGAGAGTAGGGTTAGATGGGAGGTTGGGAAGGAATTCCTGGCAGGGTGGGCAGGGGCTGGGCTGGAATTCCCAGAGCAGCTGGGGCTGCCCCTGGATCCCTGGCAGTGCCCAAGGCCAGGTTGGACACTGGGGCTGGAGCAGCCTGGCACAGTGGGAGGTGTCCCTGCCATGGCAGGGGTGGCACTGGGTGGATTTGAGGTCCCTTCCAACCCAAACCATTCCAGGATTCCATGATTCTGTTATTCCATGATTCGATCTGTTAAAAAAGCTAAGACAACTTTTTGCCATTAAACTGCTTTCAATGGCATCAGACATTTAAGGGACACATTTAAGTGGAATCCTTCCACTTCGGAAGAAAAAATTCTTTAAAATTTAGTATCCAAGCAGATCTTTTGTAATTATAAATAACATGTGAAAAAGGAGGAAAGGGCTTTAACTAAAAGTCCTGCTTGAGTGCTGGAGGGGCACAGTTCCACAGGCCCAAAGGGGAATATTTAATTCCTTTATTCCATAACTTTATTACTTTTCCATGTGGGACTAACTGTGGTTGTTTTCTCCTACTGATAGATCCACTGGGGAGCCACAGCAGGGCTGTCCTGCTCTGAGCTGGTCCTGCCAAAGCAGAACAACCTGACTGTCCATGAATCTGGAAAGGTTTTTGCCTGGAACTCCAGACATCCTCTCCTGTTCCAGGAGAGGAAATGCTTTTGCTTTGCTGTGATTTTGCTTTCCAGTCTAACCAAGCTCAGCTTTGTCTTTTGGACACTTCAGCTCCAACACAGCAGAGCCACGGTGCTCAAAGGGAGACATGGAAATATTCCAAAGGATTTCATTTTCCTGAAAGAAAAAATTAGGAAGTGCAACCAAGGTAAACTGCTGAAGAGCAGCAGGACATGAAGTGTAGAGCATTAAGTGATGGTTGTGTGTCCCATACCATACATGAATGTAATTCTTCTATTAATATTAAATGTTATTTTGCAATGCCTTTTCAAATGCAGTTCTTAGTTTTCAACCTGCCTTCACTGCTCACTCACCAAGTTTAATTTTTATCTGACTCTGGAAAAGCTCCCAAATTCAATCACAGAATCACAGAGGTTGGAAAAGACCTCCAAGATCACCAGGTCCCAGCTGTGCCCGATGCCCACCTTGTCCCCAGCCCAGAGCACTGAGTGCCACGTCCAGGAATTCCTTGGGCACCTGCAGGGATGGGCACTCCAAACCTTCCTGGGCAGCTCTTCTCAAGGTCTGACCGCCCTGTCCATGGGGAAATTCCTGCTGGGAAATCCCATCTCAGGGCATGAGGGCTGTGGATCCCAGCAGCAGGACTCGCTGCTGGCTGTGCCTCTCTCCCCCTCTTATCCCACGGCCCTGCTGCTCCACCTCCTGCATCCCTGGTGTCCTGCAGTCCTGAGGTGCAATACTTTAGGAATGACTCTGGGGAGCATTTTGGGATGGATTTGACACCCCCTGAGGTGTCCCTCATGTGACTGTCCCGTGGATGTGCCCTGTGGGGCTGGGGCTTTGTGTAAGGGAGGATGGGTGTTCAGTGCCTCTGAACTTCGGGTGAGCCTCTGAGGTGACACCCGAAACCTCCTCCCCTCCTCGTTTCGGAGGGAGGCCACTGTGGGCTGTGGTCTCCACACCCCAAACCCAGCCAGGCAAGGATCTCTGCTGGGTTTGGCTCTTGTTTTCCCTCTCCCTCAGTCCCGTTTACCCCTAGGCTGGGATGATGGAACAATAGTGTATCTAGGGGTTCAATTTACAATCCAAGGTCCCAGTCAGGTGGAGGCTTCTGTGGTTGCAGCTTCTTTACACGGTTTTTGTTACAATGGGCAAAACTCTTTCATAACAATGTCCAAGGCATGAATCATTTCAGTTCCTGAAGGCTCCTCACGCCCAGCCATGACCCCAGCAGCATCATCGTGTTCACCATTAAACCCCGGCCTCAAGTGCCACATCCACAAGTTTAACGTTTCCAGGGATGGGGATTCCACCACAACCCTGAGCGTCCTGTTCCAATGTTTGGCCATCCTTTCCAGGAAAAAAATTTTCCCAATGTCCAGCTTAAACCTGCCCTGGCCCAGCCTGAGGCCGTTCCCTCTCCTCCTGTCCCTGTTCCCTGGCAGCAGAGCCCGACCCCCCGGCTGTCCCCTCCTGGCAGGAGCTGTGCAGAGCCACAAGGTCCCCCCTGAGCCTCCTTTGCTCCAGGCTCAGCCCCTTCCCAGCTCCCTCAGGAATTCTCCAGCCCCTTCCCAGGTCTCTCCTGCAGGACCAGAACTGGACACAGCCCTCGAGGGGCCTCTCAGAGCCAGCCCAGAGGGACAATCCCTGCCCTGCTCCTGCTGGACACACAATTCCTCACCCAGCCCAGCTGCCAGCGGCCTCTTGTCCCCCTGAGCACCCCTGGGCTCGTGTCCAGCCCCTGTCACCAGCACCCCCAGGGCCTTTCCCACTGGGGCACTTTCCCACAGCGCTCCGGCTCTCCAGGCACTCAGAGTGTTCCTGTCTGCCTCCCTGCGCAGTTTCTACTTCTGCATTTCTGCTGGTTCCACGTGTCCAGGGCAGGGAACGGAGCTGGGAAGGGGCTGGAGAATTCCTGGGGGAGCTGGGAAGGGGCTGAGCCTGGAGCAAAGGAGGCTCAGGGGGGACCTTGTGGCTCTGCACAGCTCCTGCCAGGAGGGGACAGCCGGGGGGTCGGGCTCTGCTCCCAGGGAACAGGGACAGGAGGAGAGGGAACGGCCTCAGGCTGGGCCAGGGCAGGTTTAAGCCGGACATTGGGAAAATTTTTTTCCTGGAAAGGGTGCTCGGGCCTCGAGAGGGGCTGCCCGGGCAGGGCTGGAGGCGGCACTGCGTGCTCCGGGCAGGGGACAAGGCGGGGAGCGGGCAGAGGCGGGCTGCCTGCGGGCCCAGCCCCTTCCCCACCGCAGCCATGCCCTCACTGCGCCCTCAGCCCCGCCCCGCCCACCGGACACGCGGGGGAGGGCGTGGCCTCGCCCCGAGCCCCGCCCCCGCGCGCGCCCGGCGCCGGAAGCGCGAAAGGCCGCGGGGAGGCGGAAGCGCGCGCGGGGCCGCGGCCTGAAGATGGCGGCGAAAACACAGGGCGGGATCCGCCTGAGCGCGGTGAGTGCGGGGCGGCGGCGGCGCCGCGGGCGGCCGCGGCAAGGCACCTGAGCGGCCCGCTCGGGACCAGCCCCTTCCGACCTGCTGCCACGGCCAGGGACACCGTCCGCCGCCCCAGGCTGCTCAGAGCGCCGTCCCGGCTGGCCTTGGGCACTTCCAGGGTCACTCCCTCAGCGCGGGCGGGGAGCGCCGCCGCGTCCCTGAGGGGCGGACGCGGGGCCGGGGGCTTCCCCGCCCTTATCCCGGCTGGGATCCGGGAAAATCCCCTTCTCTCGGTCCGGCCGGGCTGTGCCGAGGGGAAGGTGAGGGCTGGGGGTGGGCTCGGTGTTGGGGGCGGGATTTCCCCGCCTCCGGTGAGCGCCGTGACCTCTAATTGCCGACTTGTAACTTCAAATCTTAACTGCTTTTATTGCAAGCGGCCTAATTACACTTTAACCCTAATTGCATCTGAGAGGGGTGTGTGTTCGCGCAGTTAAATGCTGCTGTGTTGTGTTTTCGGTCGCAGTATTGTTGCTGAGCTGTTGTGGCGATTGGTCTTTTATTTGTGCCCATGGAAATGGAGTTAAAGCTGCTTTTTCTGGTGAAACAGGAAGGGTTTTTTCCAAGCCAATGCCTCGAAATCTCACCTGTTCTCATCACCTTGCTTTAGAAGAGTGAAAAGAAGCGGGAGTGCTCTGATGAGTAACTTATGAAATATTTGAGTGAAAAAGGTGTGTTCGAATATGGTCAGCACTGCTGGAATTACAGAATCATTTAGGATGGGAAATTCCTCCCAGATCATTGAGTCCAACCTCTGGCTGAAATTCTGTCACCTAATATCGATTTATGTTACCCTAATATCCACTTCTGTTACCTTAATATGAATTTATATTACACTAATAAAAGTTGCTAAAATAAATTATTCTAGAGATGACCCCTAAACATCATCTCCTCTAAGTTCCAAAATTGCATTTTGATTTTGATTTCAGGCCTTTAAATCTTGGGAGTGTTTGAAATCCACAGTTTGTGTGACATTTTATTGCAGCAGGATTGCCCTGCTTCTTTAGATAAAGATTTGGATTTATTATTACTTTTTGGACATATTATTGGTCATCTTGAGAGAAAAAATATCAAAAATCAGCCTTTGCGTGTGGCAGTTCAGAGTTTAAAATCATTCTCAGGCTGAAATCACTTTGCCAGGCTGAACTCTCGGAGGTACAAATGAAACAAGATGAACTTGGTAACTTTCTGAGTTATTTTTAGGCTGCTCTTTGGTTTTGTCTGTTGCGGGCACAACTGAGAATTTGTGTTCAGTGGCTTTCCAGTGAAAGCTGTGGGGTTTGTAGGGTTGTTTTGTAGGGTTGTTTTTTGTGGTTTTTTTTGGTTTTTTTTAGGTGAAGCAGCTGATGCAGTCTTGACCAGGTTTTGTAAAAGGGTTTGTAATGCAGAGACTGGTGAGGAGAGCTGATAGTCACAGCTCTTTGGGAATATAGAGTATTTCCCGTGGATTCAGAGGCACTGGGAGGGCCTGGGAACTCATTCCCGCCCTGGAATTTATCTCCTGCTGGTGCTCTGGCAATGTTTTTGTCCAGCTGAACAAGGAAGCAGCTCGGGGAAGTGATCCAGGTTAATATTTTAAGAGTGGTTTTTAATTTGGATCAGTCCCTTGATGTGGTTCATTGAACAGTGGTGACCTGGGATTGTGTAGCTGGCAGGAGAAATTTCAGGAAGTTTCACCAGGAATTTCCCCATGGAAAGGCTGCTCAGGCCTGGGCAGGGGCTGCCCAGGGAGCTTTGGAGTGCCCATCCCTGCAGGTGTCCCCTGGAGGTGGCACTCAGAGCTCTGGGCTGGGGACAAGGTGACAGCACAGCTGTCACAGCTGGGACTGCATGGGCTGGGAGGGCTTTTCCAGCCTAAACAATTCCATGAAAATGGCAGAGTTGTTCCCAAGAAGTTGTTAAATAAACGCAGGCTAAACCAAGAGGTATTTTTCACTCGAATGAATTACTGTCTTGATGATGGGTCATAATAAAAAATTATTAAGTGCAAGCAGTAAGTTCCTAAGATGAGGCAGACTCTGCAGGGGTTTGGGATTTGTGCACACCTTAGGATCTGCAAGGGATGGGAAACCGAAATTCCCAAAGCTGCCTGTCATTTTTGAGAGATAAGCTGCTTTACTTTCCAATATTTGCTGGTTATAACTGCAGCAGATGCTCTTCTCAGGACAGTTTAGTTTCAGATATGCAAGTTTGAGTTGCATTTGGCTGCATGGAAAAAATGAAGTTGCTAAACAAAACCCACTTAGTAACGAAATATGTTTGGCTGAGCGAGCAAAGCAGCTGGATTGGCAAAATGAGTGTTCAGCTCTTACTGAATCTCAATTAATTGTGAGCTAATTAAAGTGGTGCACTGATGAATGAAGTGTAAGGACAAACGGACTGAAATATTTCCTGGTGAGTTCATCAGGAATTAGGGAGTGGTTGCTGAGAGCTGGATTGCTCTGGAGGAAACTACAAAACTGATGGCCTTAAACCACTGTTCTCCTGGTCTTTAATCTGGTTTTGTGCCCTTGTTTCAATGAGGAAGGCCAGGCTGGATGAGGTTTGGAGCATCCTGCTCTGCTGGGAAGTGTCCCTGCCTGGGTCAGGGCTTGGTTCTGGGTGGACTTTACGCTCCCTTCCAGCCCAGACCAGTCTGGAATTCTGTGATCTGGTGGTGCTGTGAGCTCTGAGGTAACTTTCCCATTAATTCCCTGTGGCACACTTGCTCAGCTTTTGTTGAGGGATGGGAGATATGAGAGCCAAGACCCCATTTGCTCCCGTTCCCATCTGCCAGCCCTTCCTACACCTGTCACAATTCCCAGTCCCGTGAACCACTTGCAGCCTTTCTCAAACCCTCCCCAGGCAGAGATCGGAGAATGTCAGCAGGATTCCTGTGGTGTTGTTTTCAGAATTCCCAGCGGTTCACAGCAGTGGAGCTGTTGTGTTACACAGGCAAGGTTTGATTTCTCTGCACACAGAATGGTTTGGTTCACAGGCAAAAAAGGACATTTATTGGTGATGGTGCCACTGTGGGTGACACTGAGGTGTCCTTCTCAGCATTGTCTGATGGTGAGGGGAGGTGCTGTTTCCTTTTCAGAATGAATTTCTTCCTGGAAAAGGTGGTTAGGCCTTGGAAAGCGCTGTCCAGGGAGGGTTGGAGTGCCCATCCCTGCAGGTGTCCCCTGGAGGTGGCACTCAGAGCTCTGGGCTGAGGACAAGGTGGGCATGGGGAGGGCTTTTCCAATCTCAAGGATTCCATGAAATTCCCAAGTGTGAGTTGATGCCTCTGTCAAAACCACAGTCAGGACTTCTTGCCAAGTCCCTCTTGCTGAGATTCCAGGGAATCCAGCAGGGAATCCAGCACTTCCAGCCCCCTGTGTTGCTGGAGTTGTTCAGTGTTTCAGCAGGGAGCTGAGCAGATGTCAAATCCCTGAATGTGCTTCCCTGTGGTGGGTTGGGATTTTAAAATGTGGTTTTGTTTTGCCAGGGAGGGATTTCAGGTGGGGGAAAAAACCCCAGCAGTTGTTTCTGGTGGATTTTGATCCCAAAGCTTAGAAAACCAAGGAGCAGATGCTGGAGTATCAGATGAGGAGGATCACCCAGGGCTCTGAGGATCCCCTGAATTCCTGCACAGCAGAGGGAGAAATCCAAAGATCCTTTTGCCCACATGCCGTGGCACACGTGAGCTTTCCATTAATAGCCCAGAGGAATTTTCTTTTGGATTCAGAATGACTTGGGGGTGTTTGTTGGGAGCACCCTGGTGACTCCGTGCACCAGATTCTGTAAACCTGGAGCTCTGCAGCACAGATGGCAATGAGGAAGGTGCTGTCTGCTCCCTCTGGTGCTCCATGGAGAAATGCAGGGATTAGGTTGCAGTTGGAATTGTGTCATGTGCTGCTGTGACCTGAGAATCGAGGTGACGGCTCTTGGCACGTTCTGTTGCTCTGAAGCAGGGCTGCTGCTTCTCCCTGTGCCTTTCTCCTGCTCTGGTGCCTGGTTTGTGACTCTAGGATTTGCTTTTAGCATCATTCCTTTTCACCTTGGAGTTTTGAAGTGGCTGCTTGCTTTTATTTGCACTTTTACTTACATTGCATACCTCGATAAAAGTGCTTGTCAACGAGTAACTCCGTAAAATTTATGCAGTATGGATATGTACACAGTATTTTAACATACCTCTCAGCTTTTCTCTGTATAGTAATGTAGATCATGTTGTGGGTTTTGTGTGACTCAGTGGTACAAGGGCTGTTTTCAGTGTTTTGTGTTCATAGGTGCTGCTTTTTCTGCCATCACCACGACTCTGGCAGGGGGTCTTGAGCAAATCTGTGCAGGGGGTTTGCGTTCAAGGCTTTGTAGGAGTGTAACCATGGATTTCCTCAGGGATAATGCAAACACAAGTAGCAGCTGCAGCAGTTCATATTTCTCCAAATGTTGCATGGACAGGTCCTTAACTTACATGGATTTTTAGTTCTGCTTTTCCAAGTCTTGAAGTGAATGCATGTGAGCCTAGGCTGGGGCTGCTTGGCAGTTCTTTTGGCACTGACATCTCCAAGTCACATCCCATAAAAAGGTGCTTTATTTGCATATTTTCATCTACTTCTGGCAGTGCCTGTGCCTTTGGGTACATGAAATGTGTGAGAGCCAGCTGTTGAAAGCACAAAGCACCCTCTGAGAGGGGATTTTGGTCACTGTGGGCACAGACAGTGACCCACAGAGGGTATTGGGTGCTGCTCACTCTTCACATGAAGTTTGAATCCTCCTGGTTTAGAATGTGAGTTTTTAACAACTGAGAGCTGCTGTTACTGGGTTTGGACCCAGGCTTTGATGTTTTCTCTAACCTCTGGCATCATCGATAGCAATAATTCCTTATATATTTGTAAAGATAAAGACTGTTAGGATGTCAGCCCATGCTCAGAACATGCGGAGACTGTGCTGGATTTCCTCTTCAAGGGCTGTATTCATGTTCCCTGCCAATACCCAGAAATCACCTCAATTTCAGCCTTTTGGTGCTGTTGTCCAAACCAGCCTCATGAAATCTTCCTTTATTTGACAGCCTGGTTTCTGCCTTGGAGAGCACAAACTAATGCCCCTGCTTGTGCTTTATTGCAGCTGTCCCCAAAGTTCTTGCACACCAACTCCACCAGTCACACCTGGCCCTTCAGTGCAATTGCAGAACTCATAGGTAGGTGATCAATACCTTGAAATAATTCTTGTTTCTTGAAATAATTCTTGTTTCCTGTTACAAACCCTTTTTCCTTCCTTTTAGGGAAGAACCTGGCTGAACATCCTCAGAGTTTTTTCTCTTTGTTCTGGTCCTGTTACCTGCATTACCTGGGGCTTGTGCATCTGTTTGTTAGCTCCTGTTGATCATCTTGCCTTTGATTTTCAGCAGAAGTTAATTGGACATCTCCAGAGTTCCTCTTTTCCACCATCAGGGAATGATGAACTGGTTCCTCAAAATAAAGGTGTGGCTTGGGACCCCAGCCAAGCACTGATAGAGGACTTTGCTGCTGCCAAAGGGAGCAGCTCCTCTGGTCACACATCTCCCTTTCCTCCCTTTCCTCCCTTTCCTCCCTTTCCTCCCTTTCCTCCCTTTCCTCCCTTTCCTCCCTTTCCTCCCTTTCCTCCCTTTCCTCCCTTTCCTCCCTTTCCTCCCTTTCCTCCCTTTCCTCCCTTTCCTCCCTTTCCTCCCTTTCCTCCCTTTCCTCCCTTTCCTCCCTTTCCTCCCTTTCCTCCCTTTCCTCCCTTTCCTCCCTTTCCTCCCTTTCCTCCCTTTCCTCCCTTTCCTCCCTTTCCTCCCTTTCCTCCCTTTCCTCCCTTTCCTCCCTTTCCTCCCTTTCCTCCCTTTCCTCCCTTTCCTCCCTTTCCTCCCTTTCCTCCCTTTCCTCCCTTTCCTCCCTTTCCTCCCTTTCCTCCCTTTCCTCCCTTTCCTCCCTTTCCTCCCTTTCCTCCCTTTCCTCCCTTTCCTCCCTTTCCTCCCTTTCCTCCCTTTCCTCCCTTTCCTCCCTTTCCTCCCTTTCCTCCCTTTCCTCCCTTTCCTCCCTTTCCTCCCTTTCCTCCCTTTCCTCCCTTTCCTCCCTTTCCTCCCTTTCCTCCCTTTCCTCCCTTTCCTCCCTTTCCTCCCTTTCCTCCCTTTCCTCCCTTTCCTCCCTTTCCTCCCTTTCCTCCCTTTCCTCCCTTTCCTCCCTCCTTTGCTCCAGAAAGTTAACCTAACAGAAGAAAACATGGATTTTTCAGCTGGATAAGACCAAAGCTGTCCCAAAGGAGGAGAGCAGAGCCCCGTGGCTGTGGAAAGGCCTGGCTCTTGTGGGAGTACAATCTCCTCAATCATCTCAGCTCTTTTCACACTCAATACTTCCAAACTCTCAGTTGTATCTGTCTGTCATCTTTTGTGATGCTGAAATACGTTTTATGAAATACTTCACTGAGATGCAGTTTGAACTTAAAGTTTATAGGAAGAAACCTGCCAAGATTTCAATCACCAACCTGTGATTCCTTTTATTGGCTTGTTTTTTGTCTCAGCTGAACCTGCAGAGCAGACAGTGAGGCAGAGGTGCCACACATCCCACCCTTCTTCCCCCTCACAAATCCCTGCGGATGAGGGGCAAAGATGGAAGAAAGTGGTGTTGGGGCAGCTGAGGCTGGGCCTGGCCGTGCTGCCAGGAGGCCTTTGTGGAGCCCTGGTTTCTCTTTCACTCGTGTTTGATTTTCACATCCTGTAAACAGAAAGTTGAGTCTAAAACATTTTGCAGCTCCCCTCTGTAAGGGCTGGGAGAAAGCAGACATGGCACCAGCTGCTCTGCAGGCAGGAAATGAAACTGTGATCTTGGCTTGCTTTCATTTTCTGTTCTCGTGTGAGCTGCTCACCTCCAGCTACATCTTTGGTCCCTGTTCTGCTGTCATTGATAATTTGGGGAATTTTGTGTTGGTTTGGGTGAGGTTCTCCTGGGTTGGGTGCAGCTCTTCCATCCTGACACTCTGATTGACTTTCAGATGTGTTTGCACTCAGTTGAATTTTTGTTTTCTGGTCTCCCACGCTGTTTGCTTTCCTTGCCCTCAGATAATGCCTATGATCCAGATGTGAGTGCCAAACAGATCTGGATCGACAAAACCGTCATCAACGACAACATCTGCCTGACGTTCACCGATAACGGCAACGGCATGAACTCCGAGAAGCTGCACAAAATGCTCAGGTGGGCAACCTCTTTACTCCTGTCTTGTACAAACTCCAGCTCTGCTTCTGCTATTGCTCAGTGTATTCCTGTTTCTCAACTGTAGTTCACTGATTTTGCTCATAAATTCAGCATTCCTGAAGGTCCAGGTGAGACTCCAGAGCAGGCAGATGCTACTAAAGCTTCCCTGTAACTTTGTCAGGGAACTTCTACCTCATCATTTCCTTTTGTCCTTTCTCTCAGACTTCCCTTTATGCTGTGAAAACACTCTGTAGTGGCTGCTAGTGGAGATAAGGAGAATTCAAACGTTTTATTTTTACTATCGTCATCATTATTATTGTTGTTATTATTAATAATAATAGGGTACATGAAATGTGTGAGATCCAATGCTAAAAGCACAAAGCACGCCCTGAGAGGGGATTTTGATCACTGTGGGCACAGACACACTTGCTTTAGTTTAAGTTAGTGAATGAGAGAAAAAGGCACATTCAGCTCAAACCCATTGGAATATTAATAATAGAATGTACTGTAGAAAAATCAATGGATTTTTTATTTTTAAAATAATTGTCTCTTTATCTTTAAATATTCTGTGGGGTTGGAACTGATTTTTCTCTTATTTCTACAGGAGCAAAAATCTTTCTGTGCAGTTTCTCTTAGTGTAAAAAATTGGTCTGCCTGCAGATTTAAATTTGAGCAAGCTTGAATTTAAACTGTTATTTTTCTGTTAGATACCATAATAAATCCTAAATTTCGTATGCAGTTCCCTGTTTTACTTGAAGTGTGATATGGAAATGGAAAACTTGTGAATCAAACATTTAATAGGAAGTGGACAGAGGAAAAAGACAGGGTTAGGGGCTTTTATTAGTATTTATTGTGAAATTACAGGATAACTACTAAAATCCCATAAGAATGCTTTTTCACCTAATTCCAAACTTGATATTTCTATTCCATACTTAAAAGCTGGAAGTAGATTTTCCTGAGTTTTTGCTGTGTGGTTTTAGCAGCGTTGTCCAGGTGATTTTAGGATTTAATTGTTCTGGAGTCCCTGACCTCTAAACCAAGAGGGTTGGATTAAGTAATTTGCCAAGTCTTGCACTTGCATCTCTTGAACCCTCAAGTTTTCCAGGGATTTTTTTCCCACCCTTGATGCCTTGAGAAGGCTGACCTAGAACAAAAGAATGAAGAGCTAAAGCTCTTTACCTAGAGCTAAAGAACAAAGCAGGGATTTATTGCAAGGATCTCCTCCATGGATCCACCTTGGGCAGCACCAGAGCCCAGCCAGGGCTGCACCCAAGATGAACCCAAATGGTCCCAAAATGCACGAGCGCTCCCGGGGGCTCTCACTGTGATCAACTCTGCTCCATTGGCACATTGGAGTTCATTGTCCCATTCCAGCTTTAGCCCATGCAGTCCCATCCTGCTTGTTTTCCTCTCCCCAGCCCACGTTGTTTGTGCTCCTGGGCCGAGATTTGGATCATTTGTCCTTGGTGCCCAGCTGGAGAAGGAATTGTTTTGTCTCCCTGCTCTGTGCAGAGAGCTCACCATCCCATAATACAAAGCCCAGACCCCACACTAAAGCAGCACAGAATGTGAAACATAGGAAAGCTCAAAGCTGAGGCATCACCTTCCTCATGTTTTGCACGTTGCAGCTTCGGTTTCAGCGAGAAGTCGATGATGAACGGCCGCGTTCCCGTGGGGCTCTACGGGAACGGCTTCAAGTCGGGATCCATGCGCCTGGGCAAGGACGCCATCGTCTTCACCAAGAACGGGGACACCATGAGCGTGGGGCTGCTGTCCCAGACTTACCTGGAAGTCACCAAAGCAGAGCATGTCATGGTTCCCATCGTGACATTCACCAACCAACATATCCTTTCCGCATTCCCTGGGAAAAGTTGTGCATGCGTCCCAAATTTGGGGGATAACGTCACCCAAAGGAAATCCTTGGCTGCTTTTGTGGATGTTGATATCAAAATTTTCTCCTTAGGAGAAGAGGAGAAAATGTTCAAATTTATTGAAATTTTATATCATTTATATCAAATCTTTGGCTGCTTTTGTGGATGTTGATACCAAAATTTTCTCCTTAGGAGAAGAGGAGAAAATGTTCAACTTTATTGAAATTTTATAGTATTTCTATCAAATTTTCAAATTTATATCACATTTTCAAATTTGATATAATTTACATCAAATAGGAATTTATATGAAAATTTATATCAATTTTTCAAATTTATATATGGATGTTTATATCAAAATTTTCTCCTGGGACAGGAGTCATAAGCCAGAAAATTCTGGGAGACGCTATAATTGGTTAAAACTTTTAACTTTGTAGGAGTTCTGAGATGTGGAATGAGAAGCTGGGAAGTGAGTCCTGAAATTTCCTCATTTTCTGAAATCTTTGCTCCATTCCAAGTCCCTCTCCTTAACACAGTGCCCACGGCAGATCAGTGATCCAGCAGAATCCAAGAACAGCCTCAAGGCCATCCTGACACATTCCTTGTTCTCTACTGAGGAGAAATTACTGGCAGAGCTGGATGCCATCATAGGGGAAAAAGGCACCAGGATCATCATTTGGAATCTTAGAAAGTGAGATAAAGCCAGTCTCTTATCTCATTAATTTCACCTCTTCTTTCAGTGTATGCAAACATAGAAGGATTTGGGGGTTCTTTGTGTGTGGAATAACTGGAACAAGCTGTGTGCAGTTTAAAAAAATGGCAAGCTGGACTCAAATGTGAATTTTAGCAAATCTCTGAGGAATTCTCCTTTTTCTCTTTCTTTCCTGGCTCCACCACAGCGCTTCCTCATGTATTTGCTTTTTCCCCTATAATTAATACATTTTCCCATCTTCATTCTTAGAGATAAAAACAACAGACCAGAATTTGACTTTGACAAGGATAAATATGACATCAGAATTCCAGAAGATTTGGATGAAACAGGCAAAAGAGGCTACAAAAAACAGGAGAGACTGGACCAGATTGTTCCAGAAAGTGATTACTCCCTAAGAGTACGTGTTGGATTTTAAAAATTGGGATTATTTTTGGATGCTGGAGGGTGTAAATGTTTTAATTTTAATGTAATCTGTTTTATAGGCTTACTGCAGTATTTTGTACCTGAAGCCAACCATGCAGATCATCCTCAGAGGACAGAAGGTGAAAACACAGCTGGTTTCCAAAAGTTTGGCCTTCATTGAGAGGGATATTTACAGACCCAAATTTCTCAATGTATCCTTTGATACTTCCATTGCAGAACTGAATTCTGTGACTGGATTTTGTTCTGTTATATTGATAAATTTTTGGTTATTTTTTGGGTTTGTTTTTTTTGTTTTGTTTTGTTTTTTTTAAATCCTACTGAAGGAGTTATCTCAATATAAGAAAAGAAAGCTCTAAGACCCACTCAGAGTAACTCTTTTTTTTGTGTTCCATGAGATTCACCCTGTTTTTCCTTAATATCTGCTCAAAGGCCAAAACAGTCAGAATTACTTTTGGATTTAACTGCAGGAACAAAGATCATTATGGAATAATGATGTACCACAAAAACAGACTCATCAAAGCTTATGAAAGAGTTGGCTGTCAGCTAAAGGTAAGAAATTGAGGCTTGAAAATATTTGAACGTTTTGCCAAATTTCATTCAAAGACTGATTTTTAAAAAAGAATATGGATGGAAAGCAAGGTATTGATGTATATTTCAGAAAATCACCTTTTTTACTGTGTGCAGCAGTTAAAATTGTATTAAATTGTTTGGTTTTGAGGCTGTTTAATACAAAAATATGAATCTGATCACATCTTTCAGGACAAAAAGAGGGGTGGAGCAGAGGATTTGTTCTTTAGGGGGTTTGTATCAAGACTCTCTCCTTGGAGAGGAGTCATAAGCCAGAAAATCTTTTTTACCCAGTGCAGATGCAGTTAATTATTAACTCCAGCAAACTCTTGCAATATTGGCATGGATTTTGTGTTGGTTTTCCTGATAAACTTTAATTCCCTGCAGGCAAACAACATGGGTGTGGGTGTTGTTGGGATTATTGAATGCAACTTCCTAAAACCAACTCACAACAAACAAGATTTTGACTACACCAATGAATACAGGTATTTTTATCTGCATTTTCTAGCCCATACTACCATTTCCTGGGAAATACTCGATACAGCTGCTTCTTTAAATAGGAAGAATAAAAGTTTCTGGTGTTCTGGTCAAACCTGATTTAAATGCAAACAGCTCTTTTTAGACCCTTTTTTGTCTGACCCCTCTTTGTCTCTTTCCTTTTCCTTATAAATATTTTCCCACAATATCCACACCAGCATTGTTCCCGTGTTTTTCCCTGGATATTCTTTTGTGGCTGTTCAGGAGGAGGCATTTTCCAGGTGCCCAGCAGTGCTTTTGATGTGGATTTTAATGTGGAAATCTTGGGCATTGATTGTAAACGTCAGTGATGCTGAACCATATCCTGTGTGGCACCAGCAGTTCCCTTGGCAGAGGGGCAGGAACTGGGAATGCCCTTGGGAACTGTGAGCAGGGAATGGTCTCCACTTGTTGGGGTTTTTGGAACACTTCACATGCAAGGGAGGTTTCCTCAATCCCTTGGGTTTGATTTGTGTGTCAGCACCTCAGGAAATCTGGGAACTTTGTGACCAACCGGTCTGTCCAAAAAATAAAATTAAGTAAATATCCAGACAAGCGGGGAGAATCAGAGGATCATTAAGGTTGGAAAAGACCTCCCAACCTTAGAGTGCCACATCCAGTTGTTCCTGAACATAACTTTGGGTAGAGGTGTGAGTTAATCTTACAATTAAATTAAATTAAATAATGAGCCGAGTTTGTCTGACGAGAGGGAGTTCACCCCAGCTGCTGCTTCAGCAGCAAAACAGCTTCTCCTCTCCTGGCTGCTCTGTGTTCTGTCAGCTCCTGGTGCCATGGAGTTCCCATTCCTGCAGGGATTCAGCAGGACCTGGCTGTGGTGTCTCCACTCTGCTGTGCTGTTTATCACCCAGGAGCAGATTCCCCATGCCAGCTGCATTCCATCCAGGAAGCAGCAACTGCATTTCACCTCTGGTTTCAGAACTGTTACATGGAAATGTAACTCCCCAGCTTTCTCTGGTGTTACCTCCCCTGCACTTGGAATGTGGGTGGGCACAGTGACACCACACTTGAAGCATTCCTGTGGTTTTTGTGCCAGGAGTGCTCCAGGCTTTCACAAGATGTTTTTGGTGAAAACCTGATGGAAAGGTGCCCTGCAGTTCTTCCCTCCCCACAAAGGAGATGTGGTCCCATCCATGCCTCACTGCTCATTTCCACCCTCCTGGTGTCCCCAGGCTCAGCAATCCCTGCTGAGGTGACCTGGATCCCAGCTCTGGGTCACAGGAGTTCACTGCACAAACATTTGTGTTGGTTCAAGGCCCGGGGTGGAGGCAGGGGCTGATTCAGGCCAGGGGGGGCTGGGCCCGGTTACTCATCCCTGGATTGCTCAGAGGTGAATTCCAGGGGCTGTGCTCACCTCCAGCTCACCTGGGGGCTTTGCTGTTGTTCCTCACCTCTCCCTCCTGGGCATGCCAGCTCTGGGAGTCCCTGAGCTGCGCCATGAGCCCTGAGCAGGAAACAAAACTGAAAATTACCCTGGGTGAGACTGAGCTGCTCCTTTTATCAGAGGGCAGACTTTGTATCACATTGAAGGGATCAAATGTTTGCCAGCTCCTTGTTGTATAGTTGGACTTCAGCCTGAGAGTAGCCATGGACCTGCACTTGGGAAGTACAGGAACAGCCAGAACCAGAGTGAGATGCTGGATTGGTTTTGTGCTTTTTTTAATTCTCTGGTTGAGGCTGAACTGGTGAAGCCCCTCCAGGATTTGCTTTGACCATCAAGAGCACTCTTGATTTCAATCTTTGTGCTCTGACTTGTATTTCCAGGAATTTCTTTGCTGACAAACATGACTTCAGGCAATTCCTCATTTCTACAGGTTTCTAAATAAAAACTTTTTATAAAAGAAAAAAGGAAAACCTTTAGAAAAGCTTTTCTCCCGCTCTTGTGCAATTAGAAATATTAAAGTGGTTCATGCACTTTTTCTGTCACTGGAGTTTATAAAGGTTCTTTCTGTGCTAGAATTGAATTATTCAAGGTGGTCTTTAAATTCTTTTCTTTGTAGACTCACGATAGCAGCACTGGGAGAAAAGCTCAACGATTACTGGAACGAGATGAAAACCAAGAAGAACGAGGAATATCCCTTAGCCCTGCCCGTCGAGGAGATCCAGTGAGTCCCAGTGTGACAGCAGAGAAATGAACGCTGGGTTATCTGATAGGAGAAGGCTCTCTGGTGTGCAGGTGCTGATTTATTTTGGTGTTTGCCCAGGAAACAGCCTGACCAGACGTGGGTGCAGTGTGACGCGTGCCTCAAGTGGCGGAAGCTCCCGGACGGAATCGAGCACTTGCCGGAGAAGTGGTACTGCTCCCTCAACCCTGACCCCCAGTTCCGGTAAGGACACAGCCCAGGGACACCTCCCAGCCCTCAGAGACCACCTGGCAGCAGCAGGGGTGTTCAGCTCCTTCTGTTGTGGGTTTTTTCCTTTCCTCTTCCTTCCCTCAGGAATTGTAACGTGCCAGAAGAACCAGAGGATGACGACTTAATACACCCCACGTACGAGAAAACCTACAAGAAAAAGTGAGTTCTGGAGACTTTTACGAGGCTCTCAACACTAAAAACTACCAAGGAGAGCTGTGCAGCAGTTGGGGTGATAGTTCAGCTCCCAGAGAGATGGTGTTCCATAGGATTTGGCAATGTGGGAATGGTTTGGGACGTCCCAGAAGCAAACTCTGGGGGCTCTTAGGAAACCCTGGCTGTGTAACTTTCAAAGGTGCACATTGAAGGACATTGAAAAGATCAATACATTTATTTAGGAATAAAAAAGTTCTTAGCTAAGGTGTAGGACAAAAACTGATTTGGGTAATTGTGATGCTGCTTTACATTCTAGAAGTGGGAGTTTGGGATTGTTTTAAATATTTAATAAATAATCTAGAGGGAACTTGTTGGAAGTAAAGCTAACTTCAGACAAGCTTCCAGCTTCCTGAGGAAATTTTCATTCAATAAACAAGAATACTTGGATTACTGTATCTAGCTGAGATGAGGAGTATTGTGTTTGCTTTTAGATCTTAGATTTAGTTTTTATAATGAATGAACAGTTTCAATCTAAGCTCTTCATTTCTGTTTTTTCCTTGCTGCTGTGCAGGGACAGGGAAAAACTGAAGAGGCGAGTGGAGTACAGCCACCAGGTAACTCCTGAAGCTGGCAGGAGCCTGCCCTGGGTACCAATGTCTGCTTCAGCATCCACTTGTACTCTGGTGGCTCTGCAGGATTTGCTCACCATGAGGAAACCCAAAATCCCCCTTTTTTGCTGCCCAGTGATGGAAAATCCACCATTTCTTTCTCCTTAGGAAGGAGTTTGAGAGGGACAAAGGTCTCTGGCCAAAACTAGAGGAGATGGCAGTCACTGGTGGCTGTTTTTATGGCAGGACACCCAGTTCTTGAAAGGGGATTTGTTGGAGAGAGATGTGATGAGGATATGGAAGTAAAGATGCCCTTAAAAGTGGGGACCTCATTGGGGATAGACAGAGGTGGAACAGCTACACTTGTGCAAGGAGACACTCAAATTCACATTAAATCCAATGCAGATCAAGTTGTTTGATAGGAATGTCTGAATTGTAACTCAGAATGACATTTTTTAAGTGAGATTTCGTTTCAGTTGCATTCAAAGTCAATTTCTGACCTAAGATCACTTTGTTTCTGGAGAAGAGATGCTGCATGTGCTGTTTTAACCTCTTTATTTCATTTTTCTGTTTCTCTGCCATTACATTTCCCCCAGTACAAAAGTAATTTGTAAAATGGAAAAAATTGCTTGTTTTGGGCCAGCTAAATGAACCCTGAGCAGCTTTCCCAGGGATGTCTGTCCTGGAGTTTGTGGCTGATGGGCAAACTCCAGACAGAGACACAGCTTGGGAAAAGCTCTTGCCTGGGATTCTGCACAGCAGTTTAAAATGAAAAACTGGGATTTGGAGTAGTCTAGTCAGCCTTTCTTATCCCAAAATGCTGAGCCTGGGTTCAAGGAGGTACTTGGATATGAAAATGTCAGAATTTTAGGTGTTGGTATATAAAGAACTGCTTAAATCCCTCCTGAAGAATCTACTAATATTTGTTTATTTCCATTCTTAACTTGCATTGTCTTATAGATGAATAATGAAATATTTTTAAAAACATCTGTTTCTTCAAGTAAAGACTTCAAAACATTCTCAACTCCGAATGCAAAGGAAGCTCTTCCAAGGTTACTTATACCAAAATCATCAGATGCTTCTGTTAGAAGATCTCTGCCTATTTTAATTAAAGTATCTTCCCCTCATTTGGATGCTGATAGCAGGTGAGTGGACCTGTACAAAGGAGATTGCTGTTTATTTCTAAAATTAATAACTGAATGAAAATGATGGTGTTGGGGGCAGCTTCAGCTGCTGAAATTCCTGTGGGAATTCTGGGAGCATGGGAAGCTCCAGGTTAAAGGGACCTGGAGACTTTGTCAAGTACAAAAGTGAATGCAAGAAAATGACAAAGGAGCATTTTTAGTGATTTGTCTGCTCAGGAGCAGAGTTTATGTTCTCCACCCTCCACAGGCTGTTTTCCTGAAACTGCTCCTGGGAATGCTGGGTCTGTTTCAGAATAACGCGGGAGCATGTGGATGGCAGGCACTTGTTTTTACAGGAATTTATTCTGATTAAAATCCCCTGCAGGAGATTTTCTGGAATGGTAATTTTTGGACAGTGCTCAGAGAAACTCTGCACACGGTTGGAAACAAATGATTTGGCAGCTTTAAGCAAATAAACTGATTATTTTAATATTTTCCTCCTCAGTCTCAAAAGGAGGACGCAGAGCTGTGCGACACCCGTGTCCCTAAAGACACCTCGGCTCAGTGACAAAACTTTCAGCAGCCACGAGGAGGAGGATGATGATGAAGATGTCATCATTTTAGAGGAGAGCAGCACTCCAAAGCCTTCAGCAGATCCTGATGTTCCTGTGGTAAAAACAGAATGTATCAATTTGGATCAGGAGGAGAAGCAGAAGGAAGACTCTCCTGTGGGGGAACCTTGCAGTGCAACCACTTCAGAGGCAAAAAATGAGCAGCTGAGCTCAGCAACACAGACAGAGCTCCCAAAGCTGGTGGTGAAAAAGGAGGAGGTGGAAGACATCCCAGTCCAGATTCCTGGGGCAGGGATGGAAAAGGAACAGCACAAGGTCAATGGAGTTCCTGAGACATCTGTAGAGATGGAAAATGAACTGAAAAATCAGCTGCAGTTATTGAACACAGAAAAAGAAATGTACCAAAGCAAATGCGAAGCGTTAACCAAACAGGTGGAAACAGTGGAACAGCAGCTTTTGGAGATGAATAATAAATATGTGAAAAAGGAAATGTGCCATCAGGCAACGCAAACAGTTCCCTCCTGTGGAGAAGGGAACGCTGACGGGAGGAGCTTGGCCGAGGTGACAGCTCTCTATGAGCAGGCCCTGGGGGAAATAGCAATGCTCAAGGAGCAGTGCAGCACCCTGCAGAACCTAAAGACTGAGTGCAGCAAATGTGCTGATGGAGAGAGCAAGAGTGAGGTGGATGAGATGGCAGTGCAGCTGGATGATGTTTTCAGGCAGCTGGACAAGTGCACCACCGAGAGAGACAGATACAAAAGCCAGGTATATCTGCTAAAACACTCTGACACTTCAGTTATCTCTGTTTTTTGCTCCCTGTTTCACAGCACTTCTACTACACAGTGTTTTGAAGAGTTTTTACAGCTTTGTTTTCCTTTTGATTGGCAGATTGAAGTCCTAGAAGTGGAGAAGAACCAAATGGCCTGTCAGTGTGAGGAGCTCAAGGCAGAGCTGGCTCAGTTAAAAGCTTCAATCCCGCAGGCTGTAGCACGTGCAAATGATTCTACCACCAGTAATGTAGAAGACTCTGTAAATTTTTCTGATGGAGAAAGGTATCAGTTTTGTTCTTTCTAGATGTTATTTCAAGATTTTTGCTTGTTGGTTGTATTTCAAATGTTTTGATGAAGGTTATGTCTGATAATTGTATAATAAAATGTGATGTTTGCAATTCTTTTCCTGCCTTTTGTGACTCCTAACTAATGTTGTTTTGGTTTTTTTTTATCAAGTGATGTTTGTGATTTATGATTTATTTGTGTGAGCAGGATTGGCCGCAACAGAATAGCAAACTGATACTTCTGAAAATATCCAAAATGTTGTATCATTTGTAAACACAACTTGCAAACCAAGGAGAGAAAAGGGAGGCAGGAAAGAGGATGGTGATCATTATTTTCTGTCTTGAATCAACTGAAGAGTCTGGATTTGAAACTGTCCTGTAAGAACTCAGCAAATCCTGTGGAATCAGGGTCCAGGGTGTGTCTTGGAATTAAACAAGGGTTGAAACTTCCAGCTGGAGAGCTTGGAGCTCTTGGGAAGTGGGAATAGCACACACACAAAAGAACCCAGAGCAGGGGGAAGCAGAGTGAGCTGAGGTCCCTGCCAGGGGAGAGTCCAAGGGGGGAAGCATCAGCTGTGACAAAAAAGGGAGTCAAGGGATCAATTCAGCAAACTGATCCCTGGGACCAGATGAGAGGCGTTTCAGAGGGCGCTGAGGGCCTTGTAGTATCTCCAAAAGTTAACGTTCCTGGAAAAAGGCAGTTGTTATGCCCACGTTTAGGACAGCCAGCCTGGAGCTGCAGCCTCAACCCCAGGGAAAACATGGAATAAATCTACCTGGAAGCCACCTGCAGCCCCATGAGAGTCAAAAGGGAGTAAGGACAACCAGCATGGGGTGACTGAGGGCAAACGGGATCAGCAGCAAAGGCCAAGGATGGAAAAGACTTTGGCACCTCAAGTCCTCGGCCCACTTCTG
This sequence comes from Anomalospiza imberbis, assembly GCF_031753505.1. Taxonomy (NCBI): domain Eukaryota; kingdom Metazoa; phylum Chordata; class Aves; order Passeriformes; family Viduidae; genus Anomalospiza; species Anomalospiza imberbis. The sequence continues at coordinate 2,543,057 of NC_089682.1, forward strand.
TGCCACTTTAAAAGGACATTGAGGGGCTGGAGCGTGGCCAGGGAAGGGGACGGAGCTGGGAAGGGGCTGGAAAGCACATCCTGGGAGAAGCAGCTGAGGGAGCTGGGAAAGGGGCTCAGCCTGGAGAAGAGGAGGCTCAGGGGGGAGCTTGTGTCTCTGCACAACTCCCTGACAGGAGGGGCAGTGGGGGGGTGGGTCGGGCTCTTCTGCCGTGTCCCAAGGCAAAGGAGGAGAGGAAATGGCCTCAAATGGCACCAGGGGAGGCTCAGGTTGGAGATTGGGAAATAAAATTTCCCTGGCAGAGTGGTCAGGCCTTGGATGAGCTGCCCAGGGAGGTTTGGAGTCACTGTCTGTGGGAGTGCTCAGGAGGAGCCTGGATGTGGCCCCTGGGGATGTCATTTTGGACTGGATAGTCCCAAATTTCTCTTCCAGCCCTGTGGATTCTGGGATTCATGGCCCGAGTGACAGAACCAAGTGAACTCAATATTCCTGATGCCATCAAATTGGAGGGAACTCAGGAGGGCAGAGGTGCTGCTGAGGGACTTTGACAAATTGGACAAATGGGCTGGAAAAAATCCCCTGAAAGTTCCACAGGGGCAGCTGTGAATTCATGCAGGGGCAGAAGCTGGAGGCAGCTCCTGGGAAAGCAGCTGGAGAAGTTCCCCGTGGTGCTGGGGGTGGCAGAGCAGTGTGAGCCAGCAGTGCGCTCTGCTGGTGGCACTGACCAGCTCCGGCTGGGTGGGGCTGGGCAAGTGACTTTGGGCACTGGGAGCCCAACCAGGGAGTGCTGCATCTACCTCTGGACACCCTGGCAGAGTGGAGAATAACCTGGATAATTTCCAAAGACCCCTTTCTGTCTTAAAAAGGGCATCAAAAATTATCTGTCAGCATTTAATTTTATTTTCCCTTATAGCTCTGACGTGTGTTTATTAAAAGCATTAGCAAATAAATGCAGGTCTTGGAAGTAACTTCCCCCACAAGTTGATGGAGATATGGCAGCACTGGGAGAACTGGATAAAGGATCTGAGAGTAGAAGGAAATGGGCCACAGAAGGGATGGCTCATGGTAAAACAATTTGATCAGGAAGAGGACACAGCAAGGACATCCAGGAAAGAAACCAAAAAAAGGGAGGCACAGCATTTTCCCTGGGCTATACCTCTTACTTCCTGTTTATATTTTAAAGCTTTTGGACAAACTCCTCTTTCTTGCCTTCTCCTCTCCTTTTCTCTCCTTTTGTTCCTGTGGGTTGTGGTAGTTTGGGTTTCTAAATGGATAAAAATACCAGGCCTTAATATTGCTTTGAGAAATACAGGTGCTGTGGGGGAAAGGATTGTACCAATGCTTACTCTGAAATATTTCTGACAGGAATTCAGTTTAGTATAGAATATCCCCCTTCAAGCTGAAAACTGAAGAGAAGCTTGAAAAAAACAGTTAGATTTAGAAATAATCTTGATGCAGCTTTACCTGCATCTATTTTTTTTGTTGTTGTTGTTGGTTTATGGGAGTCATGGAGCAAACCCAGTCTGGATTATGAGTCCAGCTTTGTTAGGTGGGCTCTGAACACAGAATTCCATCTCCATCTAATCCTGTGCTGTTCTCTCCCCAGCCTGAAGCTCCGCTCTCTCCGAGTGAACGTGGGACAGCTCCTGGCCACCATCATGCCCGACCTGGACCTGCAGCAAGTGAATTATGACATCGATGTGGTGGATGAAATCTTAGGGCAAGTGGTAGAACAAATGCATGAAATCAGCAGTACTTAAAATCTCCATGTTTTAGCAGAGTTTTATTGCTCTTCCATTATAACCCATAAGTTCCAGACTGTAAATGGGGCTGCTTCACTTTATATATTTGACATAGTTGGATCTCTCAGTGTAAATATTCCACATTTAGCTGTTCACTTCCTCCTCAAGGAACACTGTCAATACTGACCCACCCTGATGTACTTAATTAAGGATTTTGCTTTGGAAATGTATTTGTAATTAAATTTGCAGATATTTTTACTATTAGGAATCTTAATACTTTTCTACAGACACTGTTTGTTTGACTTTGAATCTTGTATAACAATTAATACCTGTGAGTATTTCCTCTTCTAAAATAGTGGAATATCTTAGAAATTAAAAAAAAAAAAGAAAAAAGAACTTCCTTGATTTCCTTCCCAGAGTTTTATCCCACAGTGTTGTTCCATTGCTCCCAGCAGTGTTCTGTGTTGCATTCATGGGATAGAAATGTAAGTGGTAGGTGAGAATTTGGGCCATATTTGGGAAATATTTGTGTGGTACTACCACAAGAAGGGTTCTTTAAGGGTTTTATCCTGAAAACTGGGGATGGACCAGTTGGATGGAAGCACTTGGAAAAGGAGGATGTTTCTTTATCTGTGCTGTAAACAACAGGGTGAAAATGTTCAGCTTCAACAGCTTTAGACAGTTTTTATTATAGGCAAGAAAAAGGAATTCCTCTTTTTCACATCTCCCCTTTTAGAGTTGTGTGCTCTAAATCTTCCAGTTTTTCCCTGATCATGGGAAAACCTGGAAGCAACGGTACCAAGACAAATTCCCAGCCAGCTGCAGGGGTTTCTTTCCAAGTCACTGGGAATGACAAACTGGGTGGCAAAGACAGCAAAACCATCTTTTCCTTTGTGGTGGGATTGGTCACCCAAAGAGTGATCCAGAAAAATTATTCTTGCTTTGAAATTCAAAAAATAATTTAATTAGTGTTCAATATGTTAATTCTTAGGAAGTATTTTTTTTTTTTTAATAAAGCCAATATTGTTGGGTTTTGCACTGCTACTGTCCTGAGTTAATCCCTTGGTGTCCCTTTTAGTTGTAGTTCAGTGGAATTCTTTCCATGGACAGTATTTCAATGGAAGATCTCTCTCTATGCCAATAACGGGAATGCACTACTGTTGTACTTTATAAAAGAGAAATTGAATGTTTGATTTGGGAAGAGGTGGCTGTAATATAACTACATATGACTTTTGCAAAGTTTATATTTCCCATTTCTTGGTGTGTAGCTTTTCAATTTCTTAATCATTATTTATTACGTTTCATCAGACTGTAGCTGGATTTCTTGTAGACAACTGGCAAAATAGAGCACATGTCTATATTAAAAATGGCAAATTTACAATGTACATTTACACTTTGGACAACGGTGGACTTATGGAAATGGTTTCTATTTACTTGTTAAAATGTATTTTTTGTAAAAAATAAAAATATATAAATTGGAGTTTGCAGGATCCCAACTTGTGTTTGTTTCTAAATAAAGCCTGCGCAGAGTGGCTGAAGTGTTGGGTGTTAGAAGAAGGCCTGGCTCAGTCTGGTGTTGGACTGGGCACACCAGAATGGAAGTGGGATGGGGATGTCCTGGATGTGGGAAAAGCAGCGCTGGTACAATCCAGAGGGTGTTAATGGAATGGAGCTGAATTTCGGGAAGTTCTGCTGTTGATACGTGGATGGGCTTCCTTGCCTTCAGAAAGTCACCGAGCACATGGACTTGCACCATCCTAAGGCAGTTCCTACTGCTGTGGAACTCCTCAGGACTTTTGTAAAAATAATTGTAAAATTCCCTATTCCATACACATCCTCCTCCCTCAGCTGGAAAGAGATGGAGAAGGAAGGGTTCGGATTGATCCAGACGTTTGTGGTCTCTGGGGTGTGGGCACTGGGGTTAAGACTGATGGATAAGGGAGAGGACTGGATGTGTCAAGACTTAATTCAATAAACGGTCTCAAACACTGCCAAAGGAGGGAGTTCCCACAGGATAACTCACCTAAGACAGGCACAGCTGGCAAACAGGAAGGGGAAAGGTTTGGAATGAGCACAGCACAGGAGAAGATCCCAGTGCGCAGACAGTGGGAAAAGTGCAGCTACAACACCAGGAAGGTGCCAGCCTTGGTGAGGCAGATCCGAGCGAGCCGTTTGGGCATAAATTCCCACCATGGCAAGCTGGGGGAAAAGGAAGCAACTGCTTCCACACAGGCCATGCCAAGTTGTGAAGGGAAGGGCAGCCAGAGCCAGGCCTCAGCCCTCTGTGGGGACAGGCTGCCACCTCTGCCATGGCTGCCCTGCCCCGTGATCTCGAGGGACAGAGAGGTGGGGAGCGCAAGGGACGTGGGGCCACAGCCCCACAGCCCATCCTGGGCTTCTCCTGCAGCCCAACACCCCCGGCTCGGGCTGTTATTGTCCCCCATGAGGGTGGCACAGGAGGGCACAGCCCCCGTGTCCCCGAACCATGGCAGGGCGGCTCCTGCCATGGAGCACCGGCACAGCACTGGGCTGGGAAGGATCTGGCACAATGTGGAGCCAAAGTAGCCCTTGGGCTGTCCCAAGGAGAAGACTCCAGAATTCAAGGATTGTCCAGAGAGTAGGACAATGACAGTGAGCTGTGCCACAGGGATGACAACTAAGAGTTCTCCCATGGAAGGCTGAGAGAACTGGGATTGTTCAGCCTGGAGAAGAGAAGCTTTGGGGTGACCTCATTGTGGCCTTCCAGGAGGTGAAGGGAGGTGACAAGAAAGATGGAGAGAGACGATTTCCAAGGGATGGAGTGACAGGACAAGGGGGGATCACTTCAAACTAAAAGAGACGGTTTCGATTGAATATTAGGATGAAATTGTTCCCTGGCAGGGTGGGCAGGCGCTGGGATGGAATTCTCAGAGCAGCTGTGGATCCCTGGCAGTGCCCAAGGTCAGGCTGGATGGGGCTTGGAGCAGCCCGGGACAGTGGGAGGTGTCCCTGCCATGGCAGGGCTGGCACTTTAAGGTCCCTTCCAACCCAAAGCATTCCATGGTTCCGTGCTGTAGAATTAATCTTCCCTTGCCCTCTGCTGCTCCCGCCCCCGCTGTGTGAGGCCGTGCGGCGTCTGCCCCGTTCTGGGCTTCAACCTCCCCCTCTCCCAAGCGAAGAGGCTCTTCTTCCTTTAGGCAAGAAGTGAACGCAGAAGCCGTTTCCTCACGATGTAATTTGCCATTATTAGTATGTTTTTGGGAAGTTTGGAGGCACATTGCCCATTGAGACTTTTATATATTTACACCAGTCAAGCACAGCAATGCCTGTGAAATTAAAACAAAACAACACAAAACAAAACAAAACAAAACAAAACAAAACAAAACAAAACAAAACGAAACGAAGACTCTTTTGAGGAAGTGCAAGCATTGGGCTTTTTTTTCATTTTAGGTTTATTCTGATGTTTTTGCGGGTTTTTTTTTTCCCCCTCCGGCAGCCCCCGAGGGCTCCTGAGGCGGCGCGCGGGGCGGGCGCGCGCATGCGCGGGGCGGGCGAAGGCGGGAGCGCGCGGGAGCCGCGGGCGGGCCGCAGGTGAGGGCGGCGGGGGGAGCCGCGCCGGGATTTGGGGTTCTGGGGCCCTGGGGACTAGGACTAGGGGATCCTCGCCGTCTGGAGAGCGGGATTGCGGATCCCCGCGGCTCCGGGAGCGGCCAGCGGCGCCTCTGCCCTTCCCCTGCCCGCGCCGGGCCGCCCGTGCCCGCTCGTTGTTTGGGTTCCGGGCAGGGCTGTTACCCCAAAAAAAGTTTTTCTGTCGAGTCTTAAAGCGATGCACAGGGCTCGATACCGCCCTCTTGCAATCCCCAAACAGGAACTTTAGCCATAACAATGCCAACTTTTAGAAACAGCTTTCCTCAAAGCATCCTGTCAATGACTGCAGTGCAATTCCAGGCTCTGCCAGCGGTGCCTGGGAAATGTGCACGAAGTTTGGCCGCCAGAGCCAGAAGGAGCAAGAATTGATGTGGAGCTCGTTCTGTTTTCTCCAGGAAACATGAAGGTCATCACGTGTGAAATAGTGTGGCATAATAAGGAGCCGGTTTACAGCTTGGACTTCCAGCATGGGGCGGATGGGAGGATCAATCGCCTGGCCTCGGCAGGGGTGGACACAGCCGTGAGGGTGAGCTAAACCTGGCTCCGGAGCCTGTGCAGGCTTGTTATCCAGAATACCGGGTTGGTTTCGTTATCCGAAATACCGGGTTGGTTTCGTTATCCAGAATACCGGGTTGGTTTCGTTATCCAGAATACCGGGTTGGTTTCGTTATCCAAAATACTGGGTTGATTTCGTTATCCAGAATACCGGGTTGGTTTCGTTATCCAAAATACTGGGTTGATTTCGTTATCCAGAATACCGGGCTGGTTTCGTTATCCAGAATACCGGGTTGGTTTCGTTATCCGAAATACCGGGTTGGTTTCGTTATCCAGAATACCGGGTTGGTTTCGTTATCCAGAATACCGGGTTGGTTTCGTTATCCAGAATACCGGGTTGGTTTCGTTATCCGAAATACCGGGTTGGTTTCGTTATCCAGAATACCGGGTTGGTTTCGTTATCCGAAATACCGGGTTGGTTTCGTTATCCGAAATACCGGGTTGGTTTCGTTATCCGAAATACCGGGTTGGTTTCGTTATCCGAAATACCGGGTTGGTTTCGTTATCCAAAATACCGGCTTGGTTTCATTATCCATAATACTGGGTTACTGGCAGGTACATGCCAAGGGGAGTGGCTGGTTTCAGGAAAGAGTGTAAGATTGTACAGGTGTCTATAGAATTATAGGGTGGTTTGGGTTGGAAGGGGACTTAAAGCCCATCCACTGCCACCCCTGCCATGGCAGGGACACCTTCCACTGTCCCAGGCTGCTCCCAGCCCCAGTGTCCAACCTGGCCTTGGCACTGCCAGGGATCCAGGGGCAGCCACAGATGCTCTGGGAAATCCATCCCAGCCTCTCTCCAACCTCCCAGGGAACAATTTCATCCTAATATTCAGTCTGAACCTACTGTCTTAGTTTGAAGCCACTCCCCCTTGTTATTACATACTCTTATAAATAGTCTCTAGTAGTTTATTCCAGTTGTCTCAGATAAAACTTTCTCCTTCCTCAGTGGCAAATGGACCTCTTCTACCCTGATGGTGCCTATGTTTCAGGGATTTTTTAATATATATTTTAGGGCTAGAAAAATTTAAGTTTTCTTTGATATACAATCTGCTTCCTGATAGGAGGGTGGAGTGAGGTGGGGTCAGGCTCTTTTGCCATGTCCCAGTGATTCGTGGTCACCAGAAACAGATGCCTTGGGAAGGCTGAGCTGGAGCAGAGGCTGGGCAGAGCTAAAGAATAAAGCAGGGATTTATTAGGAGGCCTCAATGGATGCACCTTGGGCAGCACCAGAGCCCAGCCAGGCCTCCACCCAAGATGAACCCAAATGGTCTCAAAATGCACGAGCGCTCCCGGGGGCTCTCACTGGGATCAGCTCTGCTCCATTGGCACATTGCAGTTCATTGTCCCATTCCAGCTTTAGCCCATGCAGTCCCATCCTGCTTGTTTTCCTCTCTCCAGCCCATGTTGTTTGTGCTTTTGGGCCTGAGATTTGGATCATTTGTCCTTGGTGCCCAGCTGGAGCAGGAATTGTTTTGTCTCCCTGCTCTGTGCAGAGAGCTCACCATCCCCTGATATGAAGCCCAGACCCACACACTAAAGCAACACAGAACCTGAAAAATAGAAAAACTAAACCTGAGGCATTACCAAGGGAAGGGAGGAGAGGAAATGGCCTCAGATTGCACCAGGGGAGGCTCAGGTTGGAGTTTAGGAAAGAAAATTTCCCTGGCAGAGTGGTCAGGCCTTCGGATGAGCTGCCCAGGGAGTTTTGGAGTCACTGTCTGTGGGAGTGCTCAGGAGGAGCCAGGATGTGGCCCCTGGGGACAGGCTTTGGGGTGATGCTGGTGGCACTGGATGATCCTGGAGGTCTCTTACCACCTTGATGAGTCTGTGACATCCCATCTTGCCCTGGAAAGCTGTAACACTCTCCTATCTAGATCTGGAAAGTGGAGAAAGGCCCGGATGGAAAAGCCATCGTGGAGTTCCTGTCCAACCTGGCGCGCCACACCAAGGCCGTGAACGTCGTGCGCTTCTCTCCCAGCGGGGAGATCCTGGCCTCAGGAGGGGATGGTGAGAGCTGCTCCTCCTCTATCTCATCCTGCATCATTTTGAAGTTAAACTAAATGAAATCCACCTGAATGGGCAAAAGGGAGTGGGAAATAAAAGCAGCTTGCTCTGGTTTCTTCTACAGATGCTGTCATTTTGCTGTGGAAGCTGAATGACAGCAAAGAGCTGGAGCCGTTGGTTTTTCAGGATGAAGATGAAGCTCAGCTCAACAAGGAGAACTGGGCAGTCATTAAAACTTTGAGGTAATTTATTATTTGGTGAGTTTGGTTTTCTTTTCAGTGCTTTTGTTTTCTCAGTGGTTTTTAACATGTGTACTTTTCAGTTTGTGTAGAATTCCAGCACTGTGTGCAATTCGTTTGCTCTGATATTAATCCTTTTAACTCCCTGTTAATGGGACTCAGAAAAAAGAGGGAGAGGGACATTTTAAATAATCAGGTGGTGACAGGACAAGGGACAATGGCTTTGGGCTGAAGGAGCAGTTCCTGGCAGTTGCTGAGGTTGATGTGAGAAGAGTTGCTTGACGCACCAGGAGAAGTTTTTATTTGCCTCTTGATTTTTTTTAACCTAAAAATTCATAAAACTCATCTTCATACATAGCTTTTAATTTTAAAATTAATAATTGGTTTCTCCTGCCTTCTAGAGGCCACTTGGAAGATGTGTATGATATTTGTTGGACCTCAGATGGAAATTTCATGGCATCTGCTTCTGTGGATAACACAGCAATCATGTGGGATGTCAATAAAGGTAAATGCTGCAGTTATCCCTTGGAATTCCAGATCTGTTGGAAGTGCCTCATGGCATTTCCCCCCCCAAAATGAGAAAGCAGTCATGTGGGATGTCAGTAAAGGTAAATGCTGCAGTTATCCCTTGGAATTCCAGATCTGTTGGAAGTGCCTCATGGCATTTCCCCCCCAAAAAATGAGAAACATCTTTTTTTGTGGTTGTTGTTCTGTGTGCTTTTCTGGGTTGGTTAGGCCCCTCTATTTATAGATATAAAATATTCTTAGGCCAACAGAATTTACACCCGAGGAATCTGTTCACCTTGGAGTGTTTAGGAAATAACTTCACACATTTTTTACCCCCCAAAACTCTTGTACAAACATCTTGTATATTCCTTACTCCACTTTTTGGTGTTGTGCAGCATGGCCTGAGCTCTGTTTGTGTCTTTCCTTTTGAAAAACTATTTATTTATTTTGAAACTCGTCAGCTTCTGGTATTTCTTTGCAAGAAAGCAACACTTAAATTATAGAAAAATCCCACCTGTGGCCAGTATTCAACAGAGTATTTCTGAAACTCTCTGTGACTTTGTCTCATCAATGTTTTGGCTCTGAGACTTTCCCTTGTGGAGCATCATTGGAGTCAGAGAGCTCCTGCTTTTGCTGATATTAATCTAATATTAATTCTAATTAATTAATAAGTTTGTCATGAACAAACCTTAAACTGGCACTTTAAAACAACTTGTGCTGATATTCTTATCAGCCACCATCCAATGAAAACCTTCATGTTTAAAAAATTATTTTCCTACGTTTTGAAGCATTTTTCTTTTGTCCTGTTTGATGTCTGAAATGTTTGGAAACACATTGGAATTTATGATCTGAAAGCTGTTTGTAATTTCAGGACAGAAAGTTTCAATATTTAATGAGCACAAGAGTTATGTCCAAGGAGTAACCTGGGATCCTCTAGGCCAGTATATTGCAACCCTGAGTTGTGACAGGTGAGCTGTTGGACTGAGTGTTTTTCCTGAATATTCCTTTGTCCAGGAGGATGAATTAAAAGGAAGTGTGCCAGATAAACATGAGGTTCTGCTTTATTCACTTTGTTGTGTAAGCAGGTTGATGTGAAAGTAAAATGATATTTTAGTTAATTTTTTGGCTTGTGCTCAATGATTCCTGCAGGCTCTCTTAGCAGCAAATAAACCTCTGCAGGAGTATTCCTTTAGGAATTAAGTTTTGATGTTATTGATCGTTGTTGATACTCTTAAGAGAGTGCTGCATGGTTGTGTTTATGAGCTGATAAATTCATCCTTGGGGATGGAGCAGCCTGGGACAGTGGAAGGTCCCTGCTCAAGGCAGGGGTGGAATTAAATGATCCTTAAGGTCCCTTCCAGCCCAAAGCATTCCATGATGAGATGACTGATGGAGATGTAGTTAATTGTTTTGAAGGGGAGTTCCCACTCTTGAGGAAGCCACAGTGCAGGTAGGAACAGCCTGGCTGTTCCCTGTTTCATAATTCCCTTATTCTTCCATAAATCCATGTGCTGGAACTTCCCAAAGCTTGTGGAGTCCAGGTATTGTAAGGGGTTCATTGGTTCTTTAGTCATTAAAACACATCTCTCTGGTGGTGTCCTGTGAGGAGTATTTTAAATGGTTCATTAGTGGTCCAGATTTATATTTTGAGGTGCTGAGAAGGGAGACCCTGGGGCATTTTTGGGAAACTTGGGGTAAAAGAAAGCTGTTCACAGGAAAGCCTGGGAGAACTGGGATTGTTCAGCCTGGAGAGGAGGAGCTTTGGGCTGAACTCAGTGTGGCCTTGCAGGGCCTGAAGGAGCCCAGGAAACCTGGAGAGAGACAATTTAACAGAATTCCAGAATCACTGGGTTGGAAGAGACCTCCAAGACCATCGAGTCCAACCCAGCCCCAACACCTCAACTCCACCCTGGCACCCAGTGCCACATCCAGGCTTTGTTAAACACACCCAGGGATGGTGACTGCACCACCTCCCCGGGCAGCCACTCCAGAACTTTATCACCCTTTCTGTGAAAACCTTTTCCTGATCTCCAGCCTGTATTTCCCTTGGTGCAGCTCGAGGCTGTGTGCTCTGGCTCTGTCAGTGCTGCCTGGAGAAAGAGCCCAGCCCCAGCTGGCCACAGCCACCTTTCAGGAGCTCTGGAGAGCGCTGAGGTCACCCCTGAGTCTCCTTTTCTCCAGGCTGAGCACCCCCAGCTCCCTCAGGGCTGGAGGGACAGGAGCCAGGGAATGGCTCCCAGTGCCAGAGGGCAGGGCTGGATGGGAGATTGGGAATTGGGAATTGTTCCCTGGCAGGGTGGGCAGGGGCTGGGATGGAATTCCCAGAGCAGCTGGGGCTGCCCCTGGATCCCTGGCAGTGCCCAAGGCCAGGCTGGACACTGGGGCTGGGAGCAGCCTGGGACAGTGGGAGGTGTCCCTGCCTTGGCAGAAATGGCTGATTTTTCATGTCCCTTCCAACCCAAAGCATTCCATGATTCCCTGCTGGCTGACTGCTCTCCCACACAGGGTCCTGCGAGTTTACAGCACCCAAACCAAGCGAGTGGCCTTCAATGTCACCAAGATGCCATCGGGGTCGGGAGCTGAAGGAGAGGTACGGGGTTCTGCTGGGGCTGGAAACTCTGCTGGGGGCTCTTTTATCTGAACTTCCTGTTCCATGAAACCAAAGGATCAAATATTTTCCATTCAAATAATTCCCGTCTTGTAGAATCGGCAAGGTTGGAAGAGTCCTTCAAGCTCATCCACTCTCCCCATCATCACCCTGAAACTACATCCCCAAAATTTCTTGCTGATGAAAGCAGTAACACAATCCTTCAGTTGTAAAACTTAAAAATAGTGTGGAGAAAACAGTTCTTAATAGGAAAAACTTCAAACATGCTTGGCATTAGCTGGGAGTTTATTAATGGATGTGATAGGTGTTATAATAGTAATGATATTTTAAAGTTAATAGTAATAATATTTTAAAGTTAACAGCCTGGAATTTTCATGAAGGTAGTTAGATTTGGAAGAAAAATATGAATTAGGGATAAGTTAGGAAATTCTAACCCTAAGAGGGAAAACAAAGAGCTTTTTTTCCCCTCCCAAACAGCCTTAAGTGATAGTAAAATAACACCTCCAGCCTGGCTATAACTTTCTTAATTCTTTCTATTCACTGCTTTTCTTTTTGGGGAAAAATATTTGTAAGAGTTTTATAGACACTGAAGAACAGGCCTGAGAGCAGGCACTTTGCCATGGGAGAAGTTCTCTTTTAACCTCTAATCCTGGGGTTAGAATGAGATGCCTGAGCAACCCTGGGTGTTAAATAATGTTGTTCTCCAGGTTATGACTGTTTTTTGATGGCTGGTTTAAGGTGACAGCTCTGGGAGTGTTTTGCTTTGCAGCTCAAGAGGGATCAAGGATTATTTTTCTTAGCTGTGAAGAATTTTTAGAAAGCTTGAAGGAGCCGTGGCTTTTTAAAGGTTTTATTGGAAAAGTTCCTTCAGGCTGAAGTGTCCAACTGGATGCTTTGTGTCCCTGGGATTGCAGCTGGCATATTCCTGGCCTTTTCCTCAATCCTGTTTTCTGTCTTGCAGGCAAGGAGCTTTCGGATGTTCCACGATGACAGCATGAAGTCGTTCTTCCGCAGGCTCAGCTTCACTCCTGATGGCTCCTATCTGCTCACTCCAGGTGTGGGGACATCTCCTGGGACTTGGGTTGTGTCACTGAGGTTGGAAAACATCCCCAGGGTCCTGGAATCCAAGCTGTGACCCATCCCCACCTTGTCCCCAGAGCAGTGAGTGCCACCTCCAGGCCTTCCTTGGACACCTGCAGGGATGGGGACTCCAAAGCTCCCTGGGCAGCCCCTGCCAAGGCCTGAGCACCCTTTAAAGGAAGAAATTTTCCCAGTATCCAGCTTAAACCTGCCCTGGCCCAGCCTGAGGCCGTTCCCTCTCCTCCTGTCTCTGTTCCCTGGGAGCAGAGCCTGATCCCCACAGCTGTCTCCTCCTGGCAGGAGCTGTGCAGAGCCACAAGGTCCCCCTAAGCCTCCTTCAGGCTGAGCCCCTTTCCAGCTCCCTCCATCTGTTATATCCTAATTTGAATGTTCCTTAATATTTCCTGCATCTCAAGGATGCTGATTTATCCTAATTAAGCCATTCCTCGTTCTCCCTATTGAAGAAAATAAAAACTCCACAATACTCTCCATTAACAATCCACAACATCAACTTTCTCCTGTGATAAAAGTGCTATTTATGGCATTTTTGCTGAATAAATTGCAACACCAGAAGTCTTAAGATAGAAATGAAAGATAATGAGTGGGTATTTTTTTTCACTCTGTCCTTCGCTCAGAACATTCTGCATTCAGAGTAAAAACAGCCCTGCAATGAGGGATCAGTGTGTGCCCGTCCAAACCCTGCTTTTATTGACGTCTGGCAACATCAGAAAGCAGCTTTGAAGAGGGGAAATGTATAAGGGAAGCAAAACCAGCACTAAATAAATATTTGGGATGCCTTTTTAAGATGTATTCAGCTTTTCCCCAGCCGACAAGCCTAATTCCTGGGAATTAGGGTATTTATGGAGAAGGCTAATTCCCAGGAATTGGAATGTTTGTGGACACAAGGTGTGTGCTCAGAGCTCTCTGAGGTGATGAGTAATGTTGGAAGCTTTGTTTTTGCAGCTGGCTGCGTGGAATCAGGAGAGAACGTTACAAACACCACCTATGTTTTCTCCAGAAACAATCTTAAAAGGTAGGGGTTTAGTCGGATAAAAATCTGTTTGGATTTAAAAAGAAACAATTCAAATAGTGCAAATGTGTTTTCTGAACTCGTGGCTCTCTCTGAAAGGCCCGTGGGTCACCTGCCCTGTCCTGGCAAGGGCACTCTGGCTGTTCGCTGCTGTCCTGTGTACTTTGAGCTGAGAGGAGCCTCTGCTAAAGGTATGGGAAGCTTCAGGGAGTGGGAACAAATTTGGGAAAAGATGGGGCTGGTCATTATTTTATGCCCCAGCCTTTCAGCAATCCTCTAAAAGACAGTGCTGAGAAGCTGTTTCCTGACTCTGAGGCCCTGAGTTCACCCCAAGTCCCTCATGAGTTGCTTTTGGTAGAGTGAAATAATGTTCCTTGGCCTCTCAGCCTGCAGGAACACTGTGAAATATTTTCCTTGAGCTGTTAACCATTTTGTGTTCAAAAGAAATAACCTGGTTGAGCACCAGAGGAGCAATGCAGGGAAATAATTCCTGTTAGTCTCAACTGCCCACATCACAGGGACTTGGAATAGTTTGCTACAACCACTGGTGTTTATTCAAGGAAACAGTGCTGGTGTTACTGAGGAGAGCAGGAATTCTGAGCTGGGGACAGGATTTTGTGAAGTTGCACAAGAATTTATTTTTTATTTATTTAATCTAGCTTTATTGTGGGTCCAGGAGTGTTTATATTTTAGCAAGACTGACATTACTCAGGTGGAAAGGCAGAGCTTGGCTCCTTTCTTTAAAGGTTAAATTTGTAGTATTCCTTACAGGATTTACCTGTTCTATTTCCATCATAATTTTATATCCATGGTGTTGCAAAGGAAGGAAATGAGGGTCTGCAGTTGGTCTCCATAGCTCCTTTAAAGGGAGACTTTAATATTAAAGTTCTTATAAATATGCTGAAAAATTCCAGCTGGAAAATAAAGGGAAAAATTTACAAAACAAAACAGTAGCAATCCAGAGGGAGAAAGGTGCCAATTTTTTTTTCAACTAAGAAAATAAAGAGTCAATTTCAGACAACAGGAATGTTAAATTTTACATTTTATGCAAGAGCTGTCTGCTCAGTGTTTATACTGATTGATGATGTAATTTTACTTAAATTAAGGCTAAGAGCAGTCACTGTCTTGCAGTAAATAGAAGAGAATTCTCACTGTTCATTTCTTTGCAGATGAAATCAGTCCCAAATCCCCCCCTGCCCTGTTCAACCTCCCCTATCGATTGGTGTTTGCTGTTGCTTCAGAAGATTCTGTGCTTTTTTATGACACTGAGCAGTCCTTCCCCTTTGGTTATGTCTCCAACATCCATTACCACACCCTGAGTGACATTTCATGGTAAGGAATTGTATTCCTAAGATTTATTGTGATGGGGAAATGTCCTTTTCCCATGTCCACTTCTGCACAGCATTTGAGTCTTGCCTTGGGTTTATATTTCATTTATGCCACACACATGGTCACTCAGTGTCTGAGCAGCAATCCATCCCTGTTTGCTCTGTAAATTAGAGAATTATGGCTCTTAATCAGTTGGTTGAAGGAAAATCTTGGCCTTTAATGGAAAAAATAAATCCCAAACAGGTCCAGTGATGGGTCCTTCCTGGCCATTTCCTCCACGGACGGGTACTGCTCCTTCGTCACCTTCGAGGAGGATGAGCTGGGAGTGCCCCTGAAGGAAAAGCCCCAGATCCACGCCAGGACTCCTGGAGCAGCAGCAGACAAGAAAGCCAAGAAGAGCCAATCCCACAAAGTGATTTCCCCAGGCTCCAAACTGGCAGAGGGGACCCCTCCCAGCAAGGATCCCCCACTGCAACCCCGAACTCCCAGCACTGCTGGGAAGGAGCTGCCTTCCACCCCTGTGGGCATCAAAACCACTCCAGTGCCATCCCCTTCCACCCCTGTGGGCATCAAAACCACTCCAGTGCCATCCTCAGAGGAGAGGAGAAGCAGCCAGGCAGGCACCCAGAGCAGCAGAGCCCCCCAGCCCAGGAGGGTGACCCTCACCACTCTGCAGTCCTGTTTCAAAACACCCAGGTGAGATTCCTGGTGCCCCTTCCAGTGGTAAATGCAGGGGCCAAGACAGGCTGTGCTTGTGCTGCATTTAAAGGCTGAGCTTTGCACACAAATTCCCAGCCCTGGCTCTGAGTGGAAGCTCTCTTGATGTGGAGTTTCTTTGTTGTGCTGCAAATGAGAGGTCAAAATGTGGAGTTTTAAGGTTTCTGCCTGAAATCTGAGGCAGCAAATCCACCTGAGCCTTCGCCACAAAAGGTGTGTCTTGACCAGGAGGTGGACTTTGATCCTCTTGGATCTCTTCAGCTCAGAATATTCTGTGATTCTGTCTTCAGGTCCAGTTTTCTGCACAAAAATGGCACCTGAAGCCTTCAGCTGCCAAGAACTGTTTAAACACCCTTCTGCCAAGGAATATTTTAAGAAGCGTGCAAGTCTAGCCAGGCACTCAGTGTGGGACTTAAAACATTGATGAGGTGACTTCCTAAAAGATCTCATTTGTTAGAAATTGCCAGTAATCCAGGTATTGATTTTACTGGGGCTCTGAGCACTCTGCTCCAGTGGACGGTGGCCCTGCCCATGGCAGGGGGTTGGAAGTGGATAATGCTCCATTCAGCTTGTAAAAAGAAGGGAAAATGTGCAGTAAAATATATCTGAGCTACCTGTGCAGTTAAGTGATTCTATATGAATGAAATCTTGAAGTGGAATACTCGTGGAAGGGATATCTGTAAAGCAATGTAACTGTTTCTGCTCTTTTAAAGGAGAATAAACTTGATTTCCTTGAAGCCAGACACCCCAACCTCTGCATATCCAGACCCAGCCCCCATCCCTCCTTCCTCAGAACAGGAGCATGGTGAGTTTTTGTAGCTCTTAACACCAGCCAAGTCTCTTCCCAGTCAAATTTTTCCATTATAGATTTATATTGTAAAAAGCTCCTCACTCTAATTACAAATCCTAAAGCTTCATTGTTTTGATGTGTCTGAGAGGTGCTTTGAGCAATATCAGATGTGTTCTCCCTGCTCTGGGGCAGCTGATGGTGACTGTCCCCACAGTTTTATAGCAGTGAAACCAAGGATAAATTCATGGGTGTGATGTTCTCCAGCTTTTAAAGACTTTTGTGCTTCCATCTTATCCTTGTTCCAGGTGCTGGACACTCTCAGACCAGGGTTGGGGTTTTTTTTTAATCTGAATTTATTCATTTGAAATTATTTTCTTGTCTGCTTCTTCCAGAGAAGCCATTGCCATCTGATGAGAGCCTCCAAGTTCCCCCAGCACCAAAACGTGCCAGGACTGAGGAATTGTCCCTTCCTGGAGACCAAACCAGCTGTGAGTCCAACAAATAAAGGCTGGGCAGGCCCTTCACAGCCTGAAGTCAAAGCAGCCACGTCTGAGTGCATTTCTTTGTGCAAAAATTCAATCCTCAGTTCCCAGTCCAAGCTCCCTGTGCATGTTTGATGTAGAAACATCAACATTTCTGTGAAGAAACTGCCAGTAGAAGACCCAGGTTTCAGGAATGTGGTCCTGCAACAGGAGAAATAGTTGGGAAGTGATGTCAAGAATAAGGAAATCAGGGAACTCTGGGGATTAAACATCCATCCAGTAAGCTGTGAGTCTCCATCAGAGTCCCCAAATCTATGTTTAGAAAGCATTATGTCTTCCAGTAACTGTCTGGCCAAAAGAATTGAATGAATTCGTAAGATTTGATGTGGTTCAAGACCTAAAAAAAGAGGAAATTGTGTCATTCCAGCATTTTGGTTTATTTCTGGTGTAAAATGATGCTCCCCAGTAGCTGTGGGGTGGAGCTGATTCACTCTGAATTCAGCAGCAAAGCTCAGGACTGGGATGTGGAAGCAGAAATGGGAAGATTTAACTGCAAGAAACAAGGAAGCAAAAGGAAGAAATCCTCTGAAGAGCTGCTGGAAGAATGAAACGGCAGAAAGTTCTTCTTGTTTAATTTCTGGACTTAAAAAAGAAATGCAGGTGTGAAATTTTCCTGAGGCAGCAGGATTTGAGTGTGTACATTGAAATTTCCCCTTTCCTTTTTCCCCAACTTAACTCCCTTAGCCAATAAAACACAATCCAGTGGATGGGAAACTTCTACACCTAAAATTTCTTTTTAGCATTTAGTACTTCATAAAAGCAGAAACACAAATGTTCCAGAAGTGACTCACAAAAGTCTCACAGGGAGGAAATATTATCAAACACCTCTGTCAGTCCTTCAGGCAAATGAACTCTTGCCTCCAATTAAATTTCAACAATTAATCAAAACGTTGTAGGAAACTTTGTTTTCTCACTGTGATGAGGATGGATCTTCACTAAACTTAATTAAAGCTGGGTTTTCTTCTAGTGAAGAATTACAGAGAGAGAATTCTTACATTTCTTGGGTTTCAAGTGGATTTTGCAATTTTCCAGATGGGTTTCAAATGGAGTTTGCAATTTTTTAGATTGGTTTCAAGTGGATTTTGCAATTTTCCAGATGGGTTTCAAATGGAGTTTGCAATTTTTTAGATTGGTTTCAAGTGGATTTTGCAATTTTTCAGATGGGTTTCAAACAGATTTTGTAACTTTTTAGCTGGGTGAGGATTCATGAAATCTTTTAAGAGATGATTTCTGTGGCCTTATTCTGCAGTTTTTTAGATCTATCCATTCCCTCAAAAAAAAAAAAATTGGTTTTATTTCCTTCTAGAATACATTTTATAGTTGCCTGAGGAAAATGTCCATGCCTTGAGAGAATTTCTCAGTTGGAAGATGCAAGATGATCATCCTGAAATGCCACAGGCAGCTCCAGCTTCTCCATGGGTGTCTTCAGCATCTTTCTGTGGACAGGGGAGCCCTGTGCATCATCTCAGAATTAAGAATTAAGCAAATTCTCCATCAAAAACCACTTTGCCATGAGGTTAAAATCATGAGGATCTCGTGCTCCTCAAAAAACCACATGGACATCCACCTTAAAATCCAAATATTTCTGTGAGCCACTGAACTGGGCAGGCCTTGTTCCACAGGGACGGAGAGGTAACTGCACCAGGGCTTTCAAAGAGAATTTGCAGCTTCTCAGGTGGGTTATTAATTTCAAATAGAATTTGCAATTTTTCAGATGGCTTTCAAGTGGATTTTGCAGTTTTTCAGGTGGGTTTCGAATAGAATTTGCAATTTTTCAGGTGGATTTCAAATAGATTTTGCAATTTTTCAGATGGGTTTCAGGTGGATTTTGCAGGTTTTTGGATGGGCTTAATTTCAAATAGAATTTGCAATTTTTCAGATGGGTTTCAGGTGGATTTTGCAGTTTTTTAGATGGGCTTGATTTCAAATAGAATTTGCAGTTTTTCAGATGGGTTTCAGGTGGATTTTGCAGTTTTTTAGATGGGCTTCATTTCAAATAGAATTTGCAGTTTTTCAGATGGATTTCAGCTGGATTTTGCAGTTTTTCAGACGGGCTTAAAATAGAATTTGCAGTTTTTCAGATGGGTTTCAAACAGATTTTGTAACTTTTTAGCTGAGTGAGGATTCATGATTGTCTTGCTCCTGAAAAGACTTTTTGCTGTGTAATAATGGTTAATTTTTAAACAGCCAGACCTTGTGCTCCTGTGCTGTTGAAGTTTTACTTTTTAGCTACCCAGCTGTCAATATTAATTTCTCTTGGCATTAATTAACCACTGCCTTCTGGTCAAAATTTGCCTGATCCTTGCCCGTGGATTCCAAACAGATTCTGCATTTTGTCTGCATATTCCCTTTGTTTATATGAACTTTGTTAGCAAATAAAGACATATAAATAATACAATCGATAAAAATACAAATAATATATTAAAATAAATAGAATATAAAACATAAATACCATCAAATTAATAAAAAAAAAAGACTTTTCAGGGATCTCTGGGTGTTTTCTGCTCTGGCAGTTGCAGGATCCTGAAGAAGGGGCAGATGAATTATGTGCTAACAAAATGTCAGGAATTAAATGCCATGAGGGATGTGATTCCACCACTTCCCTGGGCATCTTTCCTTTTCCAGGAACAAATTTTTCCTGATTTTTTCCTAAACTGACCACAGCCCTTGAGTGCCCAGCACAGGGACAATTTTTGGCAGTCCCAAATCTCTCTGTGCTCCCTGTGAAAAGTGGAAATGGTGGAATTCAGGCAGGTGTGAGATGTTCCTGCCCTGTGGGAGCTCCTCATTTTCTCTGGCCACGTGGAAATTGTTGAAAAGGAGGAGGGGTGTCCATGGAAATGGAGGTGGCTGGGAGAGGAGAAGGGACAGGGATGGGGGAACTGGAGCTGGGATGTGCAGAGGCTGCAGGAGGAGACAAAATGTGTTTGAGGAGAAGGAGTGGGTGGGAGGGGAGCTGAGAGGGAGTTTGGTGTCTTTGGGAATTCCTGTGCAGGACGCTGAGCCCAGTGAGGATTCTTCTTTCCCAAGATCAACCCATTTCCCAGGCTGGGTTTTACTTGAGAGGTTTTTTGTGGGTTTTTTTTCCCTCTCTGGGATGGTTTTTTTCCCACAAAACTCCAATTTCTTACTCTCCTGCCAGCAGGTGACAGCATTCCCTAAAGCAAAGCAAACTCCTCTCTACTCCAGACTTCATCCTTCCAGACATTTTTCATCCTCTCTTATTTTTGTTCTACAAACTGTTAATTTCAAGCTTCTTTCCACGTGCTGAAGAAGCAAACAGGGTTTTAGAGGGAAGAGGAAAACACAGCAGGACGACTTCAGTCATGAACAGAGCACGGCCTCTCCTACTCAGTGAATCCAGAGGCTTTTCCAGGAGGAACTGGCACCACGGAGGGCCCAAGCAACAGATCTTGGATTAGCTGTGGGCTGAGGGGACACAGATTGCCAGGATTGCACATCCAGCAGAACCTCTGGCTGTGGGAACAACCCACAGAGCTCCTGGCAGCATTTATGGAGAGGCTGGCATGGATTTGGGGTTTGGGAGAAAAGTCCAGCAAGGGAAGAGCGTTCAGTGCCTGGAGGAGGTGACAGGACAAGGAGGAGTGGTTTGGAATGACAAAGGGTGAGGTTAGGTCGGATAAAGGGAAGGAATTGTTCCCTGGGAGGGTGGGCAGGCCCTGGCACAGGGTGCCCAGAGCAGCTGGAGCTGCCCCTGGATCCCTGGGATGCCTTGGGAAGGCTGAGCTAGAGCAGAGGCTGGACAGAGCTGAAGAACAAAGCAGGGATTTATGAAAAGGATCTCCTCCATGGATCCACCTTGGGCAGCACCAGAGCCCAGCCAGGGCTGCACCCAAGATGAACCCAAATGGTCCCAAAATGCACGAGCGCTCCCGGGGGCTCTCACTGGGATCAGCTCTGCTCCATTGGCACATTGGAGTTCATTGTCCCATTCCAGCTTTAGCCCATGCAGTCCCATCCTGCTTGTTTTCCTCTCTCCAGCCCACGTTGTTTGTGCTCTTGGGCCTGAGATTTGGATCATTTGTCCTTGGTGCCCAGCTGGAGAAGAAATTGTTTTGTCTCACCATCCCATAATATGAAGCTCAGAACTGCACACTAAAGCAGCACAGAATCTGAAACAGCAAAGCTAAACCTGAGGCATCCCTGGAAGTGCCCAAGGCCAGGCTGGACAGGACTTGGAGCAGCCTGGGATAGTGAGGCGTGTCCCTGCAGTGGCAGGGGGGTGAAGTTGGATGATTTTTAAGGTCCAAACCCCTCTGTCCTTCCCAGGTATTTTTCCCTGCTCATTCCAGACATTCCTGCTCAGGAGATCTCTCAGCCCTCACTCGGCAGCACTTTTACCAGTCATCTCCAAAGTCAAATCCCAACATTTGGTCCCAATTATCCGTCTCCCTGAGCAGCCCCAACCCCACACAGCAGCTCTGTTCTTCCTCAGGTGTGGGATTTTGGGATGCTGCCATTCCCCTTCCAAGGGGATCTGACAGAGCTGCAGAGAGACAGGACTGGGGGTGCTGAGGCTGCTCCTCCTTCCCAATCCCTGTGGGAGAAGCTTTTCCATGCTCATCATCTTGGAGTCTCCCTGCAGGTGCTCCAACCCCAGCAGAAAAGCTGGAATGGGCAAAAAAAGGCCAACAGTATCCTGGCCTGGATGAGGAATGGTGTGGCCAGCAGGAGCAGGGAGGTACATCAGGTGTACCTGGCACACCTCGAGTGCTGTGTCCAGCTCTGGCCCCTCCGTTTGGGAAGGTCATGGAGGGGCTGGAGCACATCCAGAGGAGGCAACGAGGCTGGAGAGGGGCTGGGAGCACAAACCCTGTGAGGAACCACTGAGGGAGCTGGGGGTGCTCAGCCTGGAGAAAAGGAGACTCAGGGGTGACCTCAGCGCTCTCCAGAGCTCCTGAAAGGTGGCTGTGGCCAGCTGGGGCTGGGCTCTTTCTCCAGGCAGCACTGACAGAGCCAGAGCACACAGCCTCGAGCTGCACCAAGGGAAATACAGGCTGGAGATCAGGAAAAGGTTTTTACAGAAAGGGTGATAAAGTTCTGGAGTGGCTGCCCGGGGAGGTGGTGCAGTCACCATCCCTGGGTGTGTTTAACAAAGCCTGGATGTGGCACTGGGTGCCAGGGTGGAGTTGAGCTGTTGGGGCTGGGTTGATGATCTTGAAGGTCTCTTCCAACCCAGTGATTCTGTGAATTCTGTCAACTGGGAGCAGTTTTCCCTCCTGTGGCTGCCAAACTTCCAGCCCAGGGATGTTGGTATTGCTGAGGTCCCTGCTGATTATTCCCTCAGCTGAAAAATCCCAGGAAAAGCCCCAGCCCCGAGGCCTCTGGGCCTGCAACCCGAGAGGATTTGCCTCTCAGAGCATGAAGAATTAAAAAGATTCACAGATTTCTTTCTGTCTGGAAACTGGGTATAAACTGGAGCTCTTCCAGTGCCTGGGAAAACCTGATCCTGGTGCTCCTGAAAGGAGAGGAGCCTCTTTGTGTCTTTTAAGTTGTTGCCATCTTTTCTGAGAGGGCCGAACTCCCCAGATCTTCCTGTTTGTGCTCCAATTATTTGTCCACTCAAAATGTTTTCCTTGCTGAGTGTTGAACCAGGAAAGCTTCGTTTTGAAGGGAATTATTTCTCTGTGCATTTTTCCTCCTCAAGATTGGAGTTTTAAGCACAATAATGCTAAATTTTGATGCTAAATAATGTCAGGTTTTGTCTCAGCATAAACTTCTCCCCTTCGGCCACCAAAAGTAAATAAATAAGCTGGGCAGGAGTTCTTATTTTGATTTCTTCCAAGCTGAGATAAGGAATTTTGAAGTGTTGTTTGCTGAGGGAGATGGAAATGGGCCAGGTTGGAATGGGAATGGCTGTGGGATCTCTGCCCTTCAATTGATCTCCTTCAAAATGATACTTTGAGCTCCCTGAGTGCTCCTTCTGCAAGGCAGGAGCTGCAGGAGCCTCTGGATATTTTTGTTTTCCCTTTTCCAGTGGGGTTGCACCAGCTGGATATGCTTAAAAATAAATAGCAGGCAGGAGAGGAGGTGTTGGCTGTGTGCTCCAATATTCCAAATTTGAAATCCCTAAAAAATCTTCATCTCTGCTGTGGGATGGATTATTAGAAGGGAAAATTGACAGCCAGGAATAGCCACATCAGGGTTCCTTGAATAGCACAAAACACTTTCCTGCTGCAATATTTTACTGGATAAAAGATGTCATTCTGAGCAGAGAGTGCAGGAAAATTATGGGTTATTGCCCATGGCAGTTGTTCCTTGGAATGGGAAATCCAGTGTAGTGGCAAAGGGTGGGCATAAAACAACTGCACTTTATGCCCAGGCAGGGTTTTCCACCAAAAAAAAATTGGAGAACTTTGCCAGGACCTGAGATGTGCTGGTTCCTGGAGCAGGGGGGGGGTGGTAAATTCACCATTGCTTCTCTTCCCTCTCAGCTTCCCAGAAGGAGGGAAGACATTTTCCAAGTAAATCACAGAACCATGGAATGGTTTGGGTTGGAAGGGACCTCAAAGCCCATCCAGTGCCATGGCAGGGACACCTTCCACTGTCCCAGGCTGCTCCAGCCTGGCCTTGGGCACTGCCGGGGATCCAGGGGCAGCCACAGCTGCTCTGATGTGGCTGTGGGAGTTCCTTTCCTTGGATTTTTCTTGTCAGTGTAGAAGAATTTATGTGATACTGCAGAGAAGGGTTTATAAGAGAAAATATAATAAAATGACTGAAAATCACAAATTATTATAGCAGCCAGGATAAAGTAATTCAAGAGTTGGAGCATTAAAATTTCACTTTCAAGCCATGTCAAATATGAAGAGTATTGAAACTAATTCCTTGTCCTTTTTTCTTCCTTCTCGTTTCTGCAGGAAGAGGAGATTTTCACTTCTAGAATTTCTGCTTGGATAACTCAAGATAGATTTTGGAGTGAGGTTTTCAATATGATCTCTGAATCCCTGAGGGTAAGGAGCACGGTCAGAGGTGTGGTTTCACCTTATCCACTGCACACACGTTCTTGCTCTAAAAATAATTCCTCTAATTATATCCTGCAATAGTGACAACTCCCAACATTGTCTCTGAGTTTTACCAGCAGGATCCAGGTGGAAAATGCTTCCTGATGAATAAATTCGGGCTCATGCCTGAGCCTTTGCTGGGAGCAGCCACAGGATGGCAACATTGCTCATCTTTAACTTTGGTCATGGAAGCAACTCCTGGAGCTGGGCTTTGGCTCAGAACGAGGAGTGGAGTTCTGGAGTTCTCTGGGGTTTCGAGGAAACTTTTCTGTCATGGTTTGACTTGGACAGGGACATTTCCCAAGGGATGGAGTGATGGGAAAAGGAGGAATGGCCTTAGGCTGAGTGAGGCAGGGATGGATGGGATTTTGGGAGGAAATTCTTTACTATGAGGGTGGTGAAGCACAGGTTGCCCAGGGAGGTTTTGGACTTCCAATCCCTGGCAGTGCCCAAGGCCAGCTTGGACACTGGGCTCGGAGCAGCCTGGGACAGTGGAAGGTGTCCCTGCCATGGCAGGGGTGGCTCTGGATGGGCTTTGAGGTCCATTCCACCCCAACCATTCCAAGATTCCATGAAATCAAACCCTTATGAGACACTCCATGGCTCTCAACTCAACATGGGCAGGTTTTTAAGAGGCAGGAGGAGAAAATGCCACTTTCCTCTTTTTTTCCCCTCCTTTTTTTGCTTTCCCCCGACCTTTTATGAGCTGCAGTGGAACCTGTAAAAGGCTTTTCCCCAGTGACAACCAAGCAATTCCTGAACTGGTGCAGCTCTGAAACAGGAGAACAGGACCTGGCACTGCTGAAGGAGCTCAACCAAGTTCAAGCAAGATCTTCTCAGATCTTGGACATGATAAATATGGGCAAGTTTTGGTGGGGACTGGAAGAAAAATGTGTCCTTTCAGCCAAAGTAACTCTTATCCCGACAAACATTTTGCTGGATTGTTATTTGAATGAATATTTAATATAAAACATGCAACCTGCTCTAATAAGAGCACATTTATAATTTTGAGCAAGCGAGCCCTGTCCAAAATTCCCTTGGCTTTGCTCTGGGTAAGGAATAACTTTAGAAGGAAATGTTGGACTGCAGCTACTCTTGGCTGAAGGACACAGTACAGCAGGAACAGCTGTGGAAGCAGATTTACTGCAAGAAGTGAGGCTGCTAAAATCCTGACAGTACTTTGATTTTTTTTCTGGCTTTTTTTTTTTTAATGAAAAAGTCCAATATAGAGTTTATGACTTTTCATACAGTTATTTATTTTAGGAATAAGAGAGCTGCCAAACACAGCAGGTAGTTAATACCCAATTCAGACTGTGTTTAAATAGGGAAGGAGCGATTGGCTGCATCCTTTGGGATTCTGTGATTAACCCACAGGGAGCTGGAGGTGGCTTTTTCCAGAGGCTTTCAGGTGAAACATGAGTGGGAGTTGGCTCTCTTGGAGTGAAGTTGGAATCACATGTAGCAGATAATTCAGCTCATCCTGAAATGGTTTCTCTACTGAAATGAGCTTTTCCTTTGGACAGGGGACATGGAGCTGCTGGAGATAACCTGGAGCTGGGATGGAGATTCAGTCTCTGCCTCTGTTCCAGACATGGATCTTTCCTGGTGGGGGTGGTGAAGGTTCTGGAGAGTCAGTCCTGTGAGGAGCAGCTGAAAGAGCTGGGAAGGGGCTGAGCCTGGAGCAAAGGAGGCTCAGGGGGGACCTTGTGGCTCTGCACAGCTCCTGCCAGGAGGGGACAGCCGGGGGGGTCGGGCTGTGCTGCCAGGGAACAGGGACAGGAGGAGAGGGAACGGCCTCAGGCTGGGCCAGGGCAGGCTCAGCTTGGACAGCAGCAGGAATTTCCCCATGGAAAGGCTGCTCAGGCCAGTTTCCAGATTCTTCATCCTCAACTTCCTTTCAAGAGTGAGTGGGCTTAAAATGATCAGACTTTGAAAACATGACATAAGCCAAATCTGGTGTTATTTTATCTGATCTTTACCATGTGTTTCACAGAATCATCCAGGTTGGAAGAGACCTTCAAGACCATCCAGCCCTGCCATGGCAGGGACACCTTCCACTGTCCCAGGCTGCTCCAAACCCCAGTGTCCAACCTGGCTTTGGACTCTTCCAGGGATCCAGGGGCAGCCACAACCTCTCCCAAGCCTTTTAGTCCTAACTCTGATTTTCAAGGCTTATCGATGCTTCTGAACTTTCGCTCTCTGTGTTTTCCATGGAATGATAAAATGTGACCAAATGAAACAAAGAGGCAGCTCAGGGCAGGGTGGAAGGCTGGGATTGCTCTGTCCATGAGCCCATTTCTCCCACAGAGAGTCATGAAAATCAGCTGAGGTTCATTAGCAAGGCAGCCTAATTGGGCTGGAATTGCCAGGGATAGCAATAGTGGTGATATCACCAGCCTGGATGGATTTGAGAGCACCCCTGGTGATCAATACCAGTGATTATGACATTTTAGAAATAAAATTGCTTGTCCTTGACTCCAGTGGAAGGGAGAACTCCCTCACACATCCCACGGGTTGCAGCTGCTCTGCTCAATACCAAACACTTTGTGAAATGGCCAACAAAGGCCTTTCCTTGCCACCCCATCCCTCTGAGGGGGCAAAATCCCCCTGACTTTGATTCTCTTTGCTCTGGAGGCCTTTTAGTTAAAAGCTCTCTAATAGATTTGGGAGTATTGACAGTAATAATGAGCTTATGGGTGAGATTGTGACCTCAGGGAAGTCAATGGAGCTGGGATTCCAGCATTTTAAATATCCACACATCTATATGAAGTCTGTACATGTGCTCTCAACAGGTCAAATCTCTGCATTGATTCACTCCACTTTCCAACAGTTTGCTTACCAAACATCTTTGAAGTGTGAGCTAATGAAATTAATGTATTTTCCTCCTACTTAAAGCAGAAAATAAAATTAACCACCTTTTCCCCCAGGAAAAAGGAGGGAGGTTGGGTCAGTCCTGCCTTTCTTGTCCATAAATCATTTTAAACCCATTCAGATGTTTGAGTTTATGGGAAACTCTTTGAAGAACTGTCAGGATTCTCAGTGAAGGGTTTAAACATGACTTCTGATGCCATGGGCTGAAGATTTGGAAAGGATGATCTGAATGAAGTTGGGAATCAACACATCCAGGTGCCCCTTTGGTGATAAGGACAGGGAATGTGGGGACCAAGCTGTATTTGTCATTTTTAAGAAAACAAGTGAAAAAGTGCATTCGTGTTAACATGGCAAAGCGAGGCATGGAAGGAAGGGATAATGTCTTTTAGTAGATCAAAGAAGGAAAGAAAAAAGGAGGAAAGAAAGGAAAGGAAAGGAAAGGAAAGGAAAGGAAAGGAAAGGAAAGGAAAGGAAAGGAAAGGAAAGGAAAGGAAAGGAAAGGAAAGGAAAGGAAAGGAAAGGAAAGGAAAGGAAAGGAAAGGAAAGGAAAGGAAAGGAAAGGAAAGGAAAGGAAAGGAAAGGAAAGGAAAGGAAAGGGAAAGGGAAAGGAAAGGAGTTTTAGCATGGAGTAAGATCCACTGGTTCACAGCTCTGTGAAAGAAACCATTTCCCTCTTATTTTACATCCAAGCACTTCCAGGTATTTTTGCCAGGACTTTATAAACTGTTCCTACTGCTGTCACATATTCTGCCTGGCTGGGGATTGCTGCAGTAAGAACAGCCCTACACAGGAGTATTCCCACCACACCAAAACCTGGCAAGTGAATGAATTTATCAGTAGATGGCAACTACCCCCCTAATGACCCAGAGCCCATTTCCTCCCTTGGAGCTGTGCTCCAGCATTCATGGCTGTCCAAAGGCCTGCCTCAGGTTGATATCCAATCACTTGGCAGCATCTTTTAGAATGGAAACACAGGAAAAGCCCAAGGTTTTGACCACCTCCACTCGGCTGAAAAAAGCATCCCAGAAATCCATAATGGACCATGAACAGTTTGTCTCCATCTTCTCTAAGAAGCCTTTGTGCAGTTTGTGTCCATTCCCTGCACCTCAGGGTGTCTCTGAGATGTCTGCAGGGTCATTGATCACAGAATTTGGGCTTGAGGGGACATTAAAGATCATCCGGTTGTAACCCCCTGCCATGGGCAGGGACACCTTCCACTGGTGTCCAGCCCTGGGCCCAGCCCAGGGAGGAGCTGGAGCTGCTGCAGAGAGCCCAGAGGAGGCTCCAGGATGAGCAGAGGGATGGAGCAGCTCTGCTGGCAGGAAAGGCTGGCACAGCTGGCATTGTTCACCTGCACAGGAGAAGCTTTGGGCTGAGCTCAGTGTGGCCTTGCAGGGCCTGGAGGAGCCCCAGGAAACCTGGAGAGAGACAATTTCCAGGGAATGCAGGGACAGGAGCCAGGGAATGGCTTCAAAGTGACAAGAAAGTAGGGTTAGATGGGATATTGGGCAGGAATTGTTCCTTGGAGGGTGGGCAGGGGCTGGGAGGGAATTCCCAGAGCAGCTGGGGCTGCCCCTGGATCCCTGGCAGTGCCCAAGGCCAGGTTGGACACTGGGGCTGGGAGCAGCCTGGCACAAAGGAAGGTGTCCCTGCCATGGCAGGGGTGGCACTGGGTGGGTTTTGAGGTCCCTTCCAACCCAAAAAAATTTGAGATTCTGGGATTCTATGAATCTATGCATCCCAGGCTGCTCCCAGCCCCAGTGTCCAACCTGGCCTTGGGCACTGCCAGGGATCCAGGGGCAGCCCCAGCTGCTCTGGGAATTCCATCCCAGCCCCTGCCCACCCTCACAAGAACAATTCCTAATTCCCAAAATCCTATCCATCCCTGCCCTCCTTCAGTTTAAAGCCATTCCCTGTGTCCTATCACCACAAATAAGCAAAGTCAGGTCCCAGATCACTTTTATTATTGTTGGTCTCAGAAAATTCCTCAGAAATTCCATTTATTTTTAAAAGCAGTGGTGATGTTAACAGGAATCAGTGCTGAAAACCCTCTGTCCCAAACCAAATCAACATGAAGCCAAAGGCAATGGCGATCAACCACAAAAAGGAAGGTTCAGAGTGGAACCAGGGGAAATGCTGAAAATCTCCCAGATCTGGAGGTGACACAAGGTGACAATATAATTGCACACAGATTTTTCTTTTTGCCAAATGAAGAATCGTTGCCTCACAGGTCTTGGAATTATGTTTTTTTCACTGTCTTGGCCCATCTGTTGAAAGTGTGAGACCTATATATTTCTGGTTTAAGAGAAATCCATTGATTCTCTTTTTTGTCATAATTTTATATCCTAATATGTGTGCCTGGCACTTTGCTGTAATGTAAAATGGAGAGGGCTGGGCTTCTTTGCTCATTATTTTGATTTCTGTTGTTTGAATGCACTGTGGAACGATGGAATTTCGTGAGGATTGTAGAAGGAAATGTCTGGATTTGGTACTTCTGGTGAGCAGTGGTCACAGTCCATGGAGGGTGCCTTGTGCCCCAATGGAAGTTCCCCAGAAATCACTGGAGGGGATGGAAATATCCTTGCCAACCCTAATGCACCTTCAGCACAAAATTCCAGCATTCATCCTAAGAAATGAGCACATTTCATTACATGGGATTTTTGAAATAGGATTCTAGAAACTGTTTTTCCACTCCCTATAAGGCATCGATTGTGCAGAATGCTAAATCTGCTCAAAAGCTAAAAGCGACAAATTCTGAGACTTTTAAATTTTAATTTGGAAAATATTTATTTTATTTAATATCAAATGTCTGGTTCCATTCTATTCCTGACATTAAAAAAAAAAACAATTCTGAGCCACTGAGAGGGTTTGTTTCCCTCATGATGCATTTCAAAAAATGCACTGAAATTTTATTTTGATCAGGTCAAAACATTGTAATGTAACTTCAAATATTGGCTGTAACAGGCTGTCAAATACATCTGTCACAGTGCCATTGAAATTCATATTTCAAGGGACTGTAAAAAAACAAACAAAAAGTTAAGTGAAAGCAAAATTAATACCTTGTCATGACAAAACGTTCATGAATTATGGAAATGAGGAACCGAGCAGGCAATCAGTGCTGGAAATCACTGTGTATCCCCAAGAAATTCCGGGTTTTAGGGAAAACTGCCTTTTTTTGGGGAAGAAACAAAGCGATGTGGCCAGTTCTACTTCACAGGGCACCGACTCCAAAGCAAACCATTATTTTAGCAGAATACCCCTTGAATTACCTGCCTGCAAAGCCATGATGGGAGGTAGACAGGGATGTGCTGCCTTGGGAATATCTCAGCCTCCTCTGCCTTTATTTCCCAGGTTCTGCATCCACATCCTTTCCTCCTCCGGGAAGAAAAGGAAGGAATAAACAATGGTGGACTTCAACATCCATTCCGAGTTCTCTGGTGCCAGGCACAGAATTCCCGAGGCAGCGGTGCCAGATCCCGGGAGAACTCACACGTAGTCGCTCAGTCTGTAGCCGCTGTGGGACGCAGATGTCAGGGAAGGAGCGTGGTTGCCCTTGAAGGCACTCGGTGGCCTGGAGGATGGAGGCGCTCCGGCCCCGGAATGCGGCTGGAAAGGTGTCTCATTCCCAAAGCACGAGGTGCACAGCAGGGCCCCGCCCAGGATGGTCAAGGCCGAGGAGACAAATCCCAGATAAAGAGCCTGCCCTATCTCATACTTCATCCCAGCGGGCAGCGTGGGGTTGTAGAAATCCACGACGACGTCGTTGGTGCTCCACGACACCGGCACCAGGCAGAGCAGCCCGGCCGCCACGAAGCCAATCCCGCCGGCGCCGGCGATGGAGGCCTTGGTGGGGCTGCCCTCGGCGCAGTGCGTGCACCTCATGCCCACCACGGCCACGCCGGCCGCCAGCACGGCCAGCAGGCAGGAGATGACCATCATGGCCCGGGCGGCGCGGAGGTCGGCGGGCAGCGCCAGCTGGGAGCGGTACGCTTGGCACTGGTAGACGCCGGTGCTGTGCCACACGCACTCCATCCACAGCCCCTTCACGTAGGCCACGGCCGTGATGATGTTGGCGCCCACGTGCGCCGAGCGCCACCAGTGCGGCAGGATGGTGGCAATTAACGTCCCAATTAAGCCCAGCAGGCTCAGGGAGAAGCCGAGCAGCTCCAAGGCCCAGCTCGCCATGGGAATGTTTGTCCTGCGCGGTTCTCTTAACGAGGCGCCTCCGCTTGGCTTCCCTTGGAAAACGCGAGCTTTTCTTGGAAGATATGCGGCTGTTTCACCCCGACACCTCCTGCTCTCCTAATAAAAGGTAATTGAGGGAAAAAGGAGTTAATTATTACCCCAAAGCATTGCCTCTCCAGCCAGTGAGGTGCATTTCAAGTGCAGCGAGAGCAATAATTAGCATAGTTATCGCTGTTAATCGTATTTTTGTGGAAGTAATGGGAAAGCAAGCTTCCCTCTTCCCTTATATAAACAGCCTTGTGCTGCCCGCTGGGAAGAGAACTCAAGACAATTTATGAAATGGAAAAAAAATATTTGAAATGCAAATATTCCTCTTCCCAGCAGGCTCTTCAAAAAAACAAACATGATTTCCTCTCTAAAGCAGAGAATTAGGTAGTGTTAACACTTGGAATGAAGGAGATTTATAAAGTAGGGAACTGCAGGTTGCTTTACACGATGAAAACATTCCCAGAAGGTCATAGCAGGACTAGGAAAACAATAAGGGTGTATTTGCTCAAAGTAGGGAGCAAAAAGAGTGATTTAAAACCTGTGGAAGAGGATAACAAATATTGGATTAAAGTCGCTTTCCTGACTGGCCAGTATTTCTTGAGGTTGCATTTCAATAAAGTAACTCAAAGGGGAATAATTTTCATTAGGATCTGGGGAGTTTCAGGTCGTGATTTCAGGTTGTGGGTGAAATGTGGAATCAGGCAAACATCCTGGAGCTTCTGAGGGACAACACCTTCACAGTTTGGTCGTGTATAAATCCAAGCTGGGAAACAAGGAATGGCAACTCTTCCTTCTGTATAAATCCCAGACTAAGTGGCCTTTTCCAGTGGCTGCCTAGCCAGCTCTGTTATCCATCACGCGTGATGTGTGTGGGCAGAAACACGATATTTTAATATATAAAATAATCCTTGCATCACAATCCAGCTTGGAACTCAGAAACAGCAACAAGTTTAGGCTCCAGCTCTGCCAAGCCCCATGCACGTGCTGAGCTCCTGCTCGGAGGAGAAAGTGGAAGTGTTTGCTGGAGCTGGCCCGAGCAGGAAAAGGGAGGAAAACCATCTGGATCAACTCATCAATGCCATCAGGACAGCAGAAGGATGCAGAGGGAGCAAAGTGAAAGCTGCTCCACATTGCCATTATCTCAGACTTGGCTCTAACAAGTCTGGAGTGCTTGGGGTGACATCAGTGCCAGAGCTGGTCTCTGTTGTTGTGGCATTCAGTGATCTCTGCCTGACAGCAAAATCATGGAATCATGGAATGGTTTGGGTCGGAAGGGACATGAAAAATCAGCCATTTCTGCCATGGCAGGGACACCTTCCACTGTCCCAGGCTGTTCCCAGCCCCAGTGTCCAACCTGGCCTTGGGCACTGCCAGGGATCCAGGGGCAGCCCCAGCTGCTCTGGGAATTCCATCCCAGCCCCTGCCCACCCTGCCAGGGAACAATTCCCAATTCCCAATCTCCCATCCAGCCCTGCCCTCTGGCAGTGGGAGCCATTCCCTGGGTCCTGTCCTTCCAGCCCTCGGAAATTGTCTCTCTCCATCTTGCAGAATGGTTTGTCTCTTCCCAAAACAATCCCTTGGATGTTGTGAAAAGAAAGGGGAAAATGGAAAAGCACAAGGATTTTGTGGCCTGGGCAGGACAACACCATAGGCTGAGGACTCTGTGCTTCTACACATTCCGTTTATTTGGAATGTGCCATGGGATGGGCAGGAATGGGATGTTGGATTTGCTGCCTGGAAGGGAAGAGCAAACTAAAGAGCAGCTTTTCTTTAGTGCGCCTGGTTTTAGGAAAGTTCTTCCTCCTGTTGCCAATTCCTGGCCTTTCAGTACTCTTCATGTAACACATAAAGGAAAACACCCGAGTTTATGTGCCTGCTGAAGGAATTTACCTCATTTGCAGATTCTGAGAAAATCACAGAAGGTTTTATATCGGAAATCATCATTCCAGGGGAAGCCAGGCTGCAGATTTCTCCCAGCTATCACAGATATGACAGGCCATGAGTTAGGACCAAGCACAGCACAAAGGAGCAAACTGTTACCTCCAGCACTGCTGGAGATATTTTATTTCTGTCCCAACCACGGGAAGTCCTCATGTGTGTTTGCCTTGCCGGTTATTTGGGTTTGATTCCCATATTAAGGAGAATTGAGCAGTACTTTACCTTTTTATATTATTATTTGTTTTCTGTGAGGTGCATCTGGATCTAAGCCCGCAACACATCTCAGGGAGATTATCTTGGGAATATTCCTCCAGGATCAGGGAGATCTCCACATGGTTTTGGGTCACAGCAGGACCATGAGAGACCTCAAGACATCTCACAAGACATCAGCAACAGAGCTGGAAATGGAGCTTGGATCTCCTGTGTCCTTAATCTCAGCAGCACCTTCCTCATCCCTGTTTTTGCCTGGTCTGGGAATTTCCCATTCACAGAATCCTAGAATCACTGGGTTGGAAGAGACCTCCAAGACCATCAAGTCCAACCCAGCCCCAACACCTCAACTCAACCCTGGCCCCCAGTGCCACATCCAGGCTTTGTTAAACACACCCAGGGATGGTGACTGCACCACCTCCCCGGGCAGCCACTCCAGAACTTTATCACCCTTTCTGTGAAAACCTTTTCCTGATCTCCAGCCTGTATTTCCCTTGGTGCAGCTCGAGGCTGTGTGCTCTGGCTCTGTCAGTGCTGCCTGGAGAAAGAGCCCAGCCCCAGCTGGCCACAGCCACCTTTCAGGAGCTCTGGAGAGCGCTGAGGTCACCCCTGAGTCTCCTTTTTTCACTCCCTCATGATGAGCACGACCCAAGATAATCCTCTCCAATTCCTCATCCCACCCAGGACATCCACACCTTGCCCACCATCCCGAGGAGTGATCCAGCTCACTCTGGTGCATTTGCAAAGAGGCTCCCGAGGTCAGGCACGAGGCTTTGCAGCTGATCCCGGGGAGAACAGGACCTCAAAGGAAAATGTGATTTACACCACCAGTCCTGGGAAATGGACCCCCGATCTAATGGAGGTCAAACCACGCTGGGGCTCAGCAGCAGCTATTTTTAGATGTCATTAAGGTGTTATTTTTAAACATTAGCCATTAAAAGCTTTCTAATTTAAGCAGCCAGCGTTAATTAGCCCCGCTTGCTCGGCGTCATGTTTTCCATGTGCCTCTCTCAGCAGTTCCAGCTGCCCCTGGTGCTCAGTAACACTTTCACTGCTGGGCACCAGCGTTCCCCTCCTTGTGCCAAGTGGTGAAAGCAGCAGGAACTCAACACGTGGATCTCCAGGAACATCAGCAGCCTGGTGGAAATGTCTCACTTTACAGCTCAGCTGAGGAACATTCAGTGGGATCAGGTGAGGGGTGGCTTGGATGTTCCTTGTGGGCTGAGCCAGACAAATATTAAATTAAAAAAAAATCAGCCTTTTTTTTTTTCCTGTGTGGGTTGTGTTTGTTGATATTTCTTTAGAAAGTGAGCCAATTTTGCTTTCTCACCTGGGAGTCACCCTTTTCTAACAGGGACAGGATGAGAAGGAAAGGCCTCAAGCTGTGCCAGGGGAGGTTCACGTTGGGTATCAAGAAAAATTTCTGCATGGAAAGGGTGCTCAGGCCTGGGTAGGGGCTGCCCAGGGAGCTTTGGAGTGCCCATCCCTGCAGGTGTCCCCTGGAGGTGGCACTCAGAGCTCTGGGCTGGGGACAAGGTGGGCATGGGAGGGCTTTTCCAGCCTCAGGGATTCTGTGTTTAGGATGAGCTGCTCAGACATTGCCTGCAATTCAGTCTGGGAGAAACATGGGAACCAAAAAAAAAAAAAAAAAAAAGGCAGAGAAATAAAATAAAAGATGCGAGCGGGCTGTGAATGCCCAGGCAGCAGTGGGATGAAATTTTATGGGGCCGAGATGGGGGCAGAAGTGAGAGGGGAAGGGTGCCCTGAGTCCCTGAGCACGGAGATCATGGGAGACACCCTGCTGACTCCTGCAGCTTAGCCTGGATCCAGCACATGGCCTTGCCCTTCCCCTTCCCCCTCCTCGTGTGCAGCATGGCAGCCCAGATCCTGTTTCAGGGTTTGTGCTGGCGCATTTTTTTCTCCCTTAGATCTTTCCATGGGAGAGCTCCGGCCCCTCCATGTGGGACAGCAACACCCCTGGGGCTGAGCCTGGGGAAGGAGGGTCTGGAGAGGGGCTGTGCTGCCTCTGGAAAGCCACCAGCAATCTGGGAATGAGAGGAGAGCTGAGGATGCAGACCCCCAGCAGGTTATGCCACTGGCAACACATCAATTTTCTTTTTGGTTTTTAACTAAGCAATGGTTGAAGTGTTGGGAAGAAGTTTCTGGAAGCACCTGCACCACGGGATAGCACTGACCAAGATTTTGCAACGAGCCAGTTTGGGGATCACAACCCCCTTCTGAGACCAGGCTGAACGGGCAAAGGCAAAGCCCAAAACCCACAAAACCTCGCAACAAAGGTGAAGTTAAATTGGGCTGGAAAGCGTTTTAAGCACTATTAAATAACATAAATAACATGAGAGTGGGGAGCAGGAGTGAGCCCAGGTGGGACACGGACAATAAACAAGGCAGGATTGCTCTCAACAGACATTGGCAGAGCATGCACATGAACGAGGTCATTTGTTTGGGCTGATGCAAGGAAACCCAGCTGGGAGAAGGAGCAGGAGGGTTTGGTTTGGCTCTCGGGCGTATTCCTGTGCAGTGGAGCAGACTGGGCAGGAATCTGCCACGGGAAATGTTAGAAACGCCAAGGCTTGAACCAGTTAAAAGCCGAGTGGGGAAAATCACCCGGAATAATCTGGAGGGAAACGCTCGTGGAACTGGGCAAGCACAGAGGTCTCTGAATTACAACAGGGGCTGTGAGTTACAATAACTCAGATACAATAATATATATATCTATTATATATATGTAGAATAATTACAATATTATATATATATATATATATTATATGTATATATATATGTATATATATATATATATATATATATATATATATATATATATAATATGTATAATAATTACAATATGAATAGAGGGCTATGAATTACAATAACAGATACAATTATATATATAATATATATAATTTCAATATATTATTATAATATATATAATATATATCTACGATATGGATAGATGGCTATGAATTACCATAACTCCCATACAAAAACATATATATAATATACATATTACAATATATAATTATTATATATATAATAATTACAATATGAATGGAGGGCTATGAATTACAATAACTCTGATACAATTATATATATTATATCTATAATTTCAATATATTATATATAATATATAATAATTACAATATGAATGGAGTGCTATGAATTACAATAACTCTGATACAATTATATATATTATATCTATAATTTCAATATATTATATATAATATATAATAATTACAATATGAATGGAGGGCTATGAACTACAATAACTCTGATACAATAATATATATATATACACGTATTACAATATATATAATATACATATTACAATATATAATTATTATATATATAATAATTGCAATATGAATGGAAGGCTGTGAATTACAATAACTCCCATACAATCATATATATATATATATATATATATATATATATATACACGCATATTACAATATATATAATATACACATTACAATATATAATTATTATATATATAATAATTGCAATATGAATGGAAGGCTGTGAATTACAATAACTCCCATACAATAATATATATAATATACACATTACAATATATATAATATACACATTACAATATAGAATTGTTATATATACAATAATCGCAATATGAATGGAAAGCTGTGAATTACAATAATTCCCATGCAATCATATATATATAATATACATATTACTATATATATAATATACACATTACAATATATAATTATTATATATCTAATAATTGCAATATGAATGGAAGGCTGTGAATTACAATAACTCCCATACAATAATATATATATATATATATATATACATATTACAATATATATAATATACACATTACAATATAGAATTGTTATATATACAATAATCGCAATATGAATGGAAAGCTGTGAATTACAATAACTCCCATACAATAATATATATATATATATACCTATTACAATATATATAATATACACATTACAATATAGAATTGTTATATATACAATAATCGCAATATGAATGGAAGGCTGTGAATTACAATAACTCCCATACAATGGACAGCCAGCAAATTCCATGCACCCATGGAATGGGGGGGACAGAGCTCCAAACTCTGCCTCCCAAGCTCCCAAAGCCACGCTGCTGCAAACTGCTGACCCTCCTTTCCCTGCACAGAGGTGTGTGGATGATTTATGGGAGCCCAGAGCAGAGCTCCTGACCCCGGGGCTACCCCAGCTCCATCATCCCCTGGCATCCAGGGTAACAAATACCCTGATTTATCCCCGGGGCTCTCTGTAATTTGCCAGCAGACAGGAATCCTCCAGGGCACCGAGCCCCCCGCAGTTCTGCGTCACTGCAGCCCCAAGGCTTTGTGCAGATGTTGGTGCCCCCCTTCCCCTCTAATCTGAGGGGCTGATAAAAGCCCAGCCTACGCACAGCCTGGCCCTGGCTCCACAGATCATGTTCCACAAGTGGATATGCTTGTTTCCAGCACGGAGACTTTCTGAGCTTGCCTTGGCTGCTCTTATCTGGGAAGGAAAACGGTCCCGCCACACAAAAAAATTCTATTTTGCTCCTCGCGTCTATTTTTTTTTGGGCAAAGATTTGGTTTTACTCCAATCCCGTGTGTAAATATTGAGATAAACTCTTGTCTTGTCTTTTCCCTGTGTATCAGCTTATAAAGAAATGCTACATGAGGTTCAGAGCAATGCTCTTATAAAAAAATGCTACGTGAAGTTTAGAGCAATGGCTCTGTGGTCTCACTGTAAAGCATCAGGGATTCAAGCACCCATGAATTTACCCTCAGCTGGAGTTATTTTCATGGAGGAAAAAAAATCAAAATTATCAAAAAATGTCACCCAGTGTTTGGTCAGTGGAACCTGCTGGATTATGCCTTTTTTTGACTTAGAGTTGGGGCAACTGAGAGGCGTTTTAACAACTTTTATTCCATTTTCAGTCTTATGAGAAAGGTGAGACAATACAGAATTA
The DNA here is from genome assembly GCF_031753505.1 of Anomalospiza imberbis. Taxonomy (NCBI): domain Eukaryota; kingdom Metazoa; phylum Chordata; class Aves; order Passeriformes; family Viduidae; genus Anomalospiza; species Anomalospiza imberbis. The sequence goes on from NC_089682.1 coordinate 2,581,089, forward strand.
CAATTAGAAGCTGTCTATTTCCTAATTACAATACACTATAAGGGTTTCTTGGCCTATCAGCTTTATCCACACCATGCTGTAAATGCCTTAAAGCCAATAATTTAAAATTACCCATTGCGGGTTCCACTACAATGCATCTTTTATAGTTCTATTTCTCTAAAATATCTAATCTTATTTACAAAACCATCCTTTAAAACTTATTTCTAGTTCCATTTCTCTCTCAGCAATGTCTGTCCTATTCCATGCCATTTCTAAGTCAGCATTTCTTATCTCAAAGTTTACATACAGATGCACACTGTGTGAGCCTTCTGTCAAGCTTTGAGAATTTTCTATAAATCCTTTTCCCACAGAACCAATCATCTGATTTTAATAGCACCGAGCATTTCATCACCTTCTCTCATCAGCCACTGAATTTTTTGTCATGTTTGGTACCCCCTGGAAATGGAATCTGGCATCTCTGATCTGCCCAAGCCTCCCAGGAGCTTTGGGAACGATTCCTGTCCCTGATTACCACCCAGTACTCCAGACCAGATGAGGGATGGGCTCTGAAGGAGATAAATGTTGATTTATCCTGTTCATTCGCAGGATTCCATCGTGTTTGTGTGTTTGCAGACAGATCCAAATTAAGATTATCCAGACAGGTACTGATGACTCTTCCAAAGCCACAGAGTCAAGTGCAAGAAGAAAGCCATTTTTTGGCAGAGTCTCACAGGCAAACAAACCCCTCCAGGATTCAGTAAACCAATTAATTATTTTATTATTATTATTATTATTTTATTCCAGTAAACCTAGTCCAGTCACTTTCTGAAAAGAAATGAAGGGGTTTGGTGTGTATTTTAATACTATAAATAAAGGGCAGAACTAAATGGTCCCATTGCATGCAGAATATATTTATAAATGTAGATATAATAAGTTATAATATCCTCCTCTCTGTTATCCCATGGTGGATGTTTATTATCATTCAAAACTAATAACCTTGGCTTCCTTCAGCAAAAATACGAGCTGCAAGAGCTTTTGTTCACATGCCAACCAAAGAGCTAAATGTGAATATCCCTTCCTCTGACCACATCAATCATTTTATAACCACAGTCAGATCATTTTGCTCTTTCACTCTTTTTTTTTTTTTAACACACCAAAGATTTTATGGGAGGACTGAGAGACTGAGTTCAAGATGTGACAAATGATCCACTCAGCCACCCCAAAAAGCAGGTGGCAGCCCTTGAGGGGGCTGGAAATTAATGCCATATGTGACATAAAACTCTCCCTAAATGTACCTTCCTCAGCCACTGGTCATCGGAGGGACTGAGGGCACGAAACTCTAAAATCTGGGGAGTAAAATTAAATGGAACCATAATGTGGACCTGATCCTGTTTTCTTTGTTGCCTTTCCAGTTTTTCCAGGTCTAGTGACTTTTATAAAAATTCAGGTTGAAGATGAAACTTCCAGTTTCCTCTTCTAAAAAAAAAAAAAAAAAAACAAACCCAAATAACACACCACAAAAAGCTGCATAATTTCGTGATGGAAACAAAACATTTGGTGTGTTTGGAGGAGTATTTCAAAGAGAGAGAATTTTAAATCCAGCACAGATGATGTGGGACTGGTCCCAAGCAGGAATAAACCATGAAATGAAGGGCAGCACCCACAGCCAAGACAACCCCAAAAAGCTTCCCTGGTTTATTATGGTATCCTTGGCTTCCCAGCCAAGACAACCCCAAAAAGCTTCCTTTTCCAGGAGGAAATTTGGGAAAATAATGAGGTGGTGCAAGTCCAGTTCTAAACCCATGGAGGTTTCCAGCCAGGGAAGGTGCTGGAGGCTTCAGGGATGTGAGGAGGGCTTGGGGCTCCTGCTGCACATCTGGCAGAGAGAGCAGCAGCTGCACTGCCCTGATCCGTGGCAGAGGGGGTGGGAGTAGGTGTAGGATCAGGCTTGGTTACAATGTGCCTTTCAAACGTCTCTTCATTTCCTAATCTCCTCTTTCAAAAAGCAAAGAGGGCTGGGAATGAAGAGAAGAATTTTGCTGTGAGCCAGGCAGGCCTTGCTTCCCCTCAGATCTGCCCACCCTCGCCCACATCCAAGCAGGGAGCTCTTCTTACCAGCCAATTTTTTCCTTTTTTTTTTTTTTTTTTTTCCCTGAAAATGTTTGTGAGAGGGCCTGGGAAGTTGAAACAGCAGAATTTACAATGTCAGGGTGTGAAACCTCACTCACCTGTCTGGTGAACCTGAGCACGCCCCAAAGCTCTGATCCTTCAACATTAATTGATCAAGCTGTGAGAGATTAATCAAATAAAATTCATTTAAAAAGTAAAATGAGTCCATACTTAAGGGCTTGGCTTAGCTGAGGTCCAGCAGATGGTAAGAAGGACATCACATCATTTTGCATTGCCAGTGTGGAGGCTGAAAGGGATTTCTGGCATTTCTGAGGGAATTGGTGCAGAATTTGAGGGTGCTGAAGGTAAAACTGAAGTTGGGGAGGATGCACAGAGAAATATTGAAATTACTGGGGCAGAATTCCTTGGCAGAACCACCTGCAGCCCAGGGAAGGGGCACAGCAGCCACGGTCTGCACGAGAGGAACAGCTCAGAGTTCTGGAGAACGAGCAGGAACAAAAGAATAAGACTGATACGGGCAGGGAAGCAGTAAAATGAGAATCAATGAAATAGACAGCAGTAAAACATGCATCTGTTATTTAATCCTGGGTAAAGACCCAGATTAGTGACATCAGATTCTGCTGTTTGTTTGGAGTTTCCTCTGGAGCCGTGGCTCCCAGGGCTGAGGCAGCTGGGATGGAGCCCATGGATCCAGCCCAAGGATTTATCCCAGACATGGCTGTTCCTGTGCAGCACAGGCATCAGGCAGAACGAAAGTTAGGATGGAAAAATTGGCTTTCCAGCCCTTGTGCTCATAAAAATAAAACTGGCATGAGTTGGCAGGGTGAGGGAATTCAGATGTTTCATAAGTTGTCTCATCATTTTGCAGTCACTCGGTGCTTAGCTGGGCCTTCAAGGTCATGAAGGGTAAATATGGACATTGTGTCTCTTTTTTTCTGTTGTTTTTTATCCCAGATGCAATTTATTTTCCCCACAAAGGCTGAGTGTGGTTGACAGAGTCCCAGAATCGTTAAGGTTGGAAAAAAAACCAGGATTATGGAGTCTGAGCTGTTCCCGATGCCCACCTTGTCCCCAACCCAGAGCTCTGAGTGCCACCTCCAGGCCTTCCTTGGACACCTGCAGGCATGGGCACTCCAAAGCTCCCTGGGCAGCCCCTGCCAAGGCCTGAACACCCTCTCCATGGGGAAATTCCCCCTGAATTTACACACGGCTGTGTGAGCTGCACAAACTGCACCACTCCTGAATAGATGGGATTGGTGGCAGCTGTGGCACCCAGGTTTGGCAAAGCCCAGCTGGCATGGCTGCTCCAAACGCGTTTCTGGAAGGGGCTTGGCAGCCCCAGCCTGGCCAAACATCCCCACTGTCCTCTGCCACCTCTAAGAGGAGTTTTGGACTGGCTGGTGTTGGTGTGAGCAGAGAGCAGCTCCCCCAGAACCCGTCTGATGGAAGGGATGGGATCAAACATGATCCAAAGATCTTCTCCTTTAGGTGTTTGCCTTAACTTTGGTGACACTCATGGGTGCCCCTGGATCTCTGGAAGTGTCCAAGGCCAGGTCGAACAGGGCTTGAAGCAATTTGGTCTAATGAGTGGCATCTCTGCCTGTGGCAGTGATGCCTCAGGTTTTTTCTATTTTTCAGACTCTGCTGCTTTAGTGTGCACTTCTGAGCTTCACATTAGGGGATGGTGAGCTCTCTGCACAGAGCAGGGAGACAAAACAATTCCTTCTCCAGCTGGGCACCAAGGACAAATGATCCAAATCTCAGGCCCAAGAGCACAAACAACGTGGGCTGGGGAGAGGAAAACAAGCAGGATGGGACTGCATGGGCTAAAGCTGGAATGGGACAATGAACTCCAATGTGCCAGTGGAGCAGAGCTGATCACAGTGAGAGCCCCCGGGAGTGCTCGTGCATTTTGGGACCATTTGGGTTCATCTTGGGTGCAGCCCTGGCTGGGCTCTGGTGCTGCCCAAGGTGGATCCATGGAGGAGATCCTTTTCATAAATCCCTGCTTTATTCTTTAGCTCTGTCCAGCCTCTGCTCTAGCTCAGTCTTCCCAAGGCATCAGCAGGGGGTTGAAGTGAGATGATCTTTAAGGTCCCTTCCAACACAAACCATTCTGGAATTTTTGAATTTTACACAAAGTTTAAGATCCTGCCAATTGTATACCTTCATGGGAGACATTTTATTCCCAGGCTGACAGAGTTCCATGACCAAACCAGCTCAAAGCTGACTGACACAGAGCTCAGGATGCTCGTGGCTTCCTGCACCTGACCTGGGGCACTGAACCTCACATAAAAATCCTTGGAAGCACCAAAATGTCATTTTGCCTTGGAGCTGAGCTGTTGTTGGACTCCTCACTGCCACACTTTAACCTGTATTTGCTCCCTTAGCTGTGCCTTTGGCCGTGTGTGAAACTCTCCCCACATTTTTGATATTTTCATTTGTTTTTCAGAATGACATCAGCAGAACCAGCGCTGTCGGCCACAAACTCATTCATCTTTCCTGTGGCTCTCAGAGAGTGCCATAATTATTTAGCTTCCTAAAACCTTCACACTCTTACAGCGCTCATAAAGTAGTTATTCAGCTCTTGATATTTTCTCCCCAGCTGTGATGATTTAATCTGGCCTGGGGTTTGAAAGGCTCAGCCAGGAAAATCCCAGAGCGCAGTACAGCTCATTTATAAGGCTCAGCATTTCTGCAGTACCCAGCCCGAGCTGGGCTCTCCATCTGCCTTATCTAAACACTGCCATCACATTGCATTTAGGCTTTCATGGGAAGTTAAACCACCACACAGAGCTCCTCCATCTGGCCTGGAAATATCATCCTGTATTTGAAACATTTTGTGGCACAGCTCGGTATTAATTCAGGTAGAGCGCATTTGTCTGGGGAGGTTTCGTTCTCCTGCCAGCAAGGGGGAAGCACTGTGGTCTCTTCACCACAGAAGTTCTTTAAAAGAAAAACCCCAAAAGATTAGTTCGGTTCCCCAACTGTATAAATCACAGTTTTTTTATAAGCATCACAAAGTTATTCTGAGGTGATTATAACACAGGTGAAATTCCCTTTCTTTCCCGGTGATAACAAAAACCCCAAAATAACTCAGCTATGCAGCAGTGCCATTTTATTTCAGAACCAAGCCCCCTCTGAATTCCACAGCCAGGAAATTCTCATGATTAAGATGCCTCTTCGAGACATTAAATAACCAATATAGTTTATGCTGCATATTAACGGTCAACAAGAAGACTTTTAAAGTTCAAATTTCACACAGAAATTGCAAGTACAAACTCGTCTCACTACATATATTTGCTGTTGCTGAGCTAACATTGAAAGACACGTACTAACTTTTTAAATTTCCTGACTTTTATGATTGCTCAATTTTGCAACCTGAACATTATTTTGAAAGTAGGATTGTGCAAAATTTCCCCCAAGGGACTCAGACAGCTCTGTGTTTTTGAAACGTGGCCTTGCTGTAGCTAATTTCCCTGGTTTGGTTGGAGGGTGGGTTGTTTTTTTTTTCCCCAACCTTGCAGACAGGAGCAAAATTGCAGGACCTCAAAAACAATCAAGGGTTTTTCTGGTACCCTGGTGCCTTAATTTTGTGCATTTGCTGAGTTTTCATTCTGCAGTGCAGGTGCACATCTGCTATGGATCACAGCCCTGTCCAGGAAAACACTTGACATCCCCAGAAGCACTCACGGGCCTGAGGTGAAGCTCAGGGCTGTCCTGGATGGGGGAATATCTTCAGAGATATTTCAAACTGAGAGGAAACTGAATTGAATTTTCCTATTGATGCACGTGGGGTTTAAACAGGTGACAAATTACAGGTAATGGCTGCTGTGTGCATGTTCCCTGAGTGGGAAATGGATCCTTTCTGTCTATATGGAATTATAAAGCAGCACTGTAAGAAGGAGAAAATGTGTTCATCTGGAACAATCACAGCTTGATTGTTCTCTGCTTGATTGGCACGGCAAGGTGAGAACTGGGTTCTGTGCCCACCACTGCCTGGTTTGCTGGGGGTGAGCTCTTCCATTGAATGGAACATTTAGGTGCAAATTCACCCCTTGTGAGGGGCCTTAGCAGAGCCACACAATATTTAAAGCCCCTCAAAAGAGGATTAATCAGTGTCTGGAGGTTAATGCTGGCTCTCCACAATGAGGTGGCTTTTGGAAATGTGAATTTTGACAGCAAGGGAAGGACAACATCCCTCAGCCCAACATGGAGCAGTGCCAGGCACCTGCATCTCACCCAGTCCTCTTCCTCTGGCAGCAAGAATCCCATAAATCCCACTCTGCACCTGTCTGGGCTGATCTGGTTTTATTACTAACCTTAAATAACACTCAGAGCAGACATGTTCACCACAGGAACTCACCCCTACGTGCAGCACCAAGGACTGCAGTGGAAAACCAAAATCTTCTTAAACAACAGGCAAATCACTCCTGCTACAAAACCCACAAAACCTGGTGGAAGCAAAGGTCTTCCAGAGGGCTCAGTGTCACACAGGAGAAAATGATTCACACTGCTGGTTTGCAAAAATCTGTACAAGGATGGGGGGTTAAATTTGGGAAGTGCTGGGAGATACAGGTTCTTTTCCTTTGAATACCCCTTAATGCCTTCCCTTTCTTCCTTTATTTTCAGAGGAAAACACCAAGCAGCATTCCCTTTTTGTCCACAAAATGAAGGTATTGTTTCCAGTGCCTTTTTCCCAGCAAGTTTTCCTATGGCAGAGGAAAAATTTGCAGTGTCAGCTTTTACAGGGACTCAAGGATTCGACCATTACGGCATCACTGCCTCATTAATCTTATTATTCCTCATCTCTCACCCCTATTTCCATGGTGTAAATACACTTTCCAGAGGCAGTCACATCTCCCAAGGAGTTTATCAGTGCCCATCCAGAGGTGGAAAAAGGTGTTTGTTGTTCTGACTGAGCCTAGCACAGGAATTACCCCTCCAGTCCTTCCTTGGAGCTGTGATTCCTGGTGATGAAAGCTCCAGACCTGCTGGCTCCAAGGAGTTACTTTTTACTGGATCAACTTTTCACATGTCATAAAAAGCGGAGCCACACGAGAAACTGTAGTTATCTGTGTAGCCCCAGGTCTCAGGGAGCAAAAGACTTCTAAAGCAAGTGATGTGATTAGGAGAAATAAGGAAATGAAATCATTTAATGGGAATGCGCCGTGCGGAGAAGGAATCAATAAATAGTTCCCAGGAGTTATCAAGGGCCATTTAGTGCTTTTTTTTGGATCTAAACTCTCTAATCCCTGCCCTTTCTGGTTTATTTGTCCTGCATTCTACCACGTATCACTGGGCTGTGATGCTTCCTGAAGATCCCAGCAGCTGCTCAGCCCTGGGATGGAGGTGCTGTGGAAAGGGTTGAGTTTTCCTTGAATCCCATCTTGGATTCTCCGTGAGAACTCTCTGTCTCTTCACAAGTGCTTTAAAGGCTCATTAAGGATATGGATAGAAGCCTGTTTCCACACACACTGAGTTACCTTCCTCTTCCTGTGGATTCATACCTGCTATGGAATAATCATCCTTGCCCAGTAGCAGCGAGTCCATCTGGATGCTGATAGACAAAGCAGTGCCTGGCTGCTGAATCGTTTAAAAAAGCAGCTCTTGAAAAAAAGAAAGGAGGTAATAAAAGCCTACAGGCCTCCTGTGACATCTCTGTGACCTTGCTGTGACTTCAGAGTCTGTCCCTGGATGTTTTCTGAATTGCCTACCTGGGGTTCTTTGAATGACACAAAAGGGATGAATAAACAAGGACTGGAAACTGTCAGGCCTGAATTCAGCAGCCACTGATGTTACCCTTCCCTTGGGCAGGCCCTGGGTCAGGATTTTCATTCTGGGTGGTTTCACGTTATTCTCTTGTCACTGTTGACAACAAGAAACTTCACTAGGGTGAATGCTGATCAAAAACTCAGAGAGGAACAAATTACAGACAGAATTTGGGCCAGCAGATGCTTTCTATGCAAGGCTGTGTTGGGCAACATCAAAATATTTTGTTTGGTGGTGTCCACCCAAGATGAGGAAGGTGTGCCAGCAACCATTGGGGCAGGTTCATTTGTGTCCCTGAACCCCTGTCACACATCTCGATTTTTGACCCTTGTTACAGCCTGTATTCAGTCAGGAGCATGGCTCTGCCCACTGGTATTTATCATTGCTGGAAAAACTCAAAAATGCTTCCCTGAGGGCACAAGTCCTGCTTGCTCTGCTGGAAGCTGAGCCAGGGTGTGCAAAGCTCAGGAAGGCTTCAGGCTTTGCCCTGTTCTCCTGAAGATTTAAAGGCATTATCTGTGGAAGGCACAAAGTTTTACCCAGAAACACAAACAATTCACTTTTAATCAGCCCGGATTCTGAAGTCAGGATATCCCTACACCCAGGAATTCTGTGTGCCATGGGATCTCACCAAAACCTGAGCCTGAACACATCTGATTTGGGAGATCTGTGTTATGGTTTAGACCGAGTTGATAGTTGGAGTTGAATCTCCACACACTGAAGTCTTTTTGTGTGAGTTTTTCTCATTCTCTGCCTCAAAAAATCTGTTCTACCTACAAATGTAAAAACTGTGTTGGGTTAGATCAACACAATGTCCCAGCACTGCCAATAGCTGTGCTTTAGGAAATAAATAAAAATAGGAAGAAGATGTGGCATGGCTTTTGCAGAATATTGTCCCTACAAGCCGATCATCACAGATTTCTTGACCCTAAAATGTTACTTTAATGATTTGCTTTAATGAGTTTTTCTTTCATTGTTCTGTCCAATTATTTTTTGAACCCATGAAGGAGTTTGATGTCAATTGTCCCATGACAAAAGGGACAAAACTATTTGTTTTCTTAATATTTGGAACCTTTTCCATCCCACTTTTATTGTATACTCCCTTCTTTCTGTATTAGAACCATAGAATAGTTTGGGTTGGACAGGACCTCAAAGATCATCTCATTCCTAACCCCTGCCATGGTCAGGGTCATCTTCCACCAATCCAGGCTGTCATTCCCAATTTAACATCTCTGTGCTGCTTTTGGAACACAGGTGCCACTGGGAGGACAATCCACACCCATGGAGTTCAAATTTATTTGATATCAGGAGATAGAAACCAGTTTGGCTTTTCATATTGAATCTCCATTTCCACCTCTTTTCCCCCCTTTTTCCACCGTTTTCAACCTGCAGTTCTCAGCATAATAAAAGGTAACAAGCACAAGTTCTTGGCAGATGGAGGGAAGTTATTTAATGCCTGTGGAGAATCTGTCCCCACATGTTTAATAAATGCTTTCTTTCAATAAATGTATATTCAGCTTTAAGGAACATGGAAAACTACAGGGTTTTGTTGCATCAAGTGCCAAGATAATAATAATCTGGCAAGTGACTGCTTACTCCAAGTAGTAAAAGGCCAGTGAAGCCAAGACTCTCTGTTACCACTATTTTAATCATTATTTGCTGGTGACCACCAGTCTTCAGTGAAAATTTCAGGTGCCTCTGGTATTTTTCAATTTTTGCTGAGTGCCAGGTGACTCAGGGCCCAGCTCTGCTCTCACAGAGTTTTATCTGATTGAAAATGAGCCTCCAAAGACTCGAGCTGAAGCAGAAAAACCACTTGTGCTGAGGAACAGCAGCAGAATCTGATCCCATGTTTCTGGTCTCTAAATGGTTTTTGAGTAGCTGGCACCAAAGCTTTACATTCATCTTTAAATACTGGAGGTCTGGGGTTATTACAAAACCTTGGAGGTTTGGTTTTTTGGAGTTTTTTTTTAAATAAAAGTATGTTATTTCTATTAGATTCTGTTTGTAAAAATTACATATTGTTAGGCTGAATAGTGCAACCCCCGAAACAAAAAGTAAATGACATATTCAGACTTCTGGAACTGTGTAAGTTCCACTGAGAAAATAACCCTGAAACCTCACCAGCCACATCTGTGTATATCACTGCGCAATTATTACCCTTTTACTAGACTGCAGGTTATTTTGCCTTACACCCAATGGTCCAGGGGAAAAAGAAAAAAAGCAGCCCTTATTGACAATCATGGGGAAAAAGTTAAATCAGTAAAATGAAAAATTATCTGACAATAATTACAGTTGCAAGGCTTGCTCCTGGGCACACCATGAAAGCAATCTGAACTTCAAACCTCTGTTATTGCACTGCTCCAGTTCAGCTGTACAGCAATCCACTTTGGGCCTGGGAGTGCCAGATGCTGAAATCACTTTTGGGGGGAAAAAGTAGACTGAAAAAAATAGACTAAAAAAAATAGACTAAAAAAAAATAGACTAAAAAAAATAGACTAAAAAAATAGACCAAGAGTATTCTAAAAGCAAAGTCTGAACAAGGAGAGTGCCTGAGTGGATTTGTGTTACCGTGGAGTTCAGCCCAAAGACAGTCACCCATAAAGTGGGTGTTGTACTTGCTGCTGACAAGGAGAAATCGGGGTACAGAGATGAAAAAATCATGGAATATCCTGATTTGGGAGGGATCCCATCTAGTCCCAATCCTGGCCCTGCCCAGACCCCCACCAACCCCAGCCTGGGCATCCCTGGCAGCGCTGTCCAAAGGCTCCTGGAGCTCTGGCAGCCTCAGGGCCGTGCCCATTCCCTGGGGAGCCTGGGCAGTGCCAGCACCCTCTGGGGGAAGAACCTTTCCCTAAAATCCATCCTAAATCCCTCCTGGGCCAACTCCAGCTGTTCCGTGGGTGCTGTCACTGTCTCAGAGCAGAGATCAGAGCTGTCCCTCTGAGGAGCTGCAGCCCCTGAGGAGTCTCCTCCAGCTGGACATTCCAAGCTCTCTCATCTTCTCCTCATCCCTTCCAGACCCTTCCCCATCCTCCTGTCCCTCCTTTGGATGCTCCCTAATAATTTTCTCTCTTTTCTTGTATTTGGTCACACGCAGGACTGGGAGGAGAGCTTGGCACCGATTCCCACATTTCCTATTTTCTGAGGAGGAAACTTGTCCAGACAGAGCTGAGATCCCTTCAGAGGGCACAAATTTAAGCCCAAATCTTCCTGGCCACACCCCAGCAGCAATTCTTCAGGACAGGCTCCACGATGTGGTCTCAAATGTCATCCCAGTGAGGAAATAAGAGGCAAGCAAAGCTTTGTGCTGTGGCAGTGGCCGCGTCTTCCTCTGTCTGGGAAGCCTCCCAAAAGAGAATTACAGTAATTTGAAAATGAGGCCAAGAGAGCAAGCACTGCTCTTGAAGGATAATTGCAAAGTAAATAAGGGTGCACACAACATTTGCAAATTTTACAGACATTTAAAAAAAGGAAAAGGAAACCACTCTTTTGACCCACAAGTCCTTTCCAGCAAGAGCCCAGAATCAAAAAGAGCTGGGATAATCTTATTAAAACACTTCTAGTTGCATTCTCTTCTGATACACACGACACAAACATGTATTAATCACCTACACATTTGCATTTGCTCTGCATTACCTGGCTTTTCAAGGCTGCTGAGCCCAGAAAAGGGTTTCATTTCAATGTGCAGCACAAGAGCTCAGCTGTATGATATCAGTGAGCTGATAAACTGTTCCATGTTCAGCACAGCCTGAGAGAAAGGCCTCACCAAGTTCTGTGAAATGCCAGATTTCAAACCCTGCCTTGAAGTGACTCTCAGCTGAATGGTGACTGTTTCCATGTGTCAAAAGGAGTCTGAGGCTCATGTCAGAGGAAAGCCACGAGGACAATCTGTGATAAACAAGCCGAAAAGCTGCTGAAATGTGCTGCCTTGTCAAGGATCCGTGACATGAATCCTGTAGGAGCTGACAGCACCTCAGCAGCAGGAAAGAGACCTAATGGGAGAACATCAGCTGGTGGGAGTGGGCAGGAAGGCTCTGCAGAGGGATCTGGACAGGCTGGATCCATGGGACGAGGCCACCACAACCCCAAGGAGCTCCAGGTTGGGCAGAGGGGCTGGAAAGCTGGAAAAGGCCCTGGGGGTGCTGGTGACAGGGGCTGGACACGAGCCCAGGGGTGCCCAGGGGGGCAAGAGGCCGCTGGCAGCTGGGCTGGGTGAGGAATTGTGTGTCCAGCAGGAGCAGGGCAGGGATTGTCCCTCTGGGCTGGCTCTGAGAGGCCCCTCGAGGGCTGTGTCCAGTTCTGGTCCTGCAGGAGAGACCTGGAGGGGCTGGAGCATGTCCAGGGCAGGGAACGGAGCTGGGAAGGGGCTGGAGAATTCCTGAGGGAGCTGGGAAGGGGCTGAGCCTGGAGAAAAGGAGGCTTAGAGGGGGAGCAAAAAAAGGGAGAAGCCACTAGGTCTGCAGGAGCTGTGGTTTCATCTCTGTTGTCAGGATTTGCCCTCCTGCAGCTCAGGTGGATATGGGCCTAAGGTTGTCACTACTCTCTCTGCTTCAGGAAACCAAAATAACAACAGGAAAACCTATTTTCACCTCAAACTAGCCACGAAATTGTGCCACTCATGTTTGGATGTGGAATTTTGTTGAGCAAATTAGGCTTTCATCACCTTCAAGCTCAGCTATTGTAAGGAATATATTCTCAAGGTGAAGTCAGCCACAAAAAGGCACTCAGAACCCATGGCTGGTTCAGATCTGTCTCCTGAGTCAGACATGCCAAAAAAAGCACTTCACACCAGTGCCCCGAACTGCTGGTCCAGTTAAACGTTCAGCAATCTTGTCTTTCATCTGTGAAATCTCTGTGACCCAAGTGTGGCTCACAGAACTTATCTTTCTTCCTTCTTGCTCTGTAAGGAAGAGGGATCAGTAAGGGCAGCAGTCACCATTTTCCAAAAGATCAACAGAGATTCTGAGGAAAAAAATTGTTCCCTGTGAGGGTGGGGAGGCCCAGAGAAGCTGTGGCTGCCCCTGGATCCCTGGAAGTGTCCAGGGCCAGGCTGGAGGTGTCCGTGTCAAGGCAGGTGCACTGGATGAGCTTTAAGGTCCCTTCTAACCCAAACCATTCTGGGATCCCATGATTTAGGAGCCTTTCTCTTTGTATTTTGCAGTGGCTTCATCTTCTGCCACTCTTGGACAGTTGTGAAAAATTTATCCATGTGAGGAATCTGGAATTTTGAAGCTCTCATGTGCAAGGAAGAGGGGTTCCCAACAGCTGAGCCCAACTTCAGAAAGGAATGTGTTTGATTGAAAAGCAAGGATTTAGGGTGCCACCTCCCCATGATGTTCCTGGCATCAGAAAGCAGGTGGTAGGCACATTTCCTGAGGACAGATAAAATAATCTCCCCTGTCCTCTTAGAGCTCAGGGAAGGTGACAGGTTGGTGATTAGAGTCTCCCTGGAGCTGCCTCATGGTCCCACTGTGGGAGGTTCAGGAGTTTACTTGGCTTCTGTGCTTCATGCCGAGTTAAAAATCCCACAAAATGGTCTTTGTGTGTGGAAATATCCCAAAGGACAGAAGATAACATTTTCCAAACCAGTGAAGTACTGGAGGAGCTACATCATTTCCATAATAGTTCCTGCCACAGAATTCAGCAGAAATATTCCCAGAGTGACTCTGACTGTATATTTAAACAACAATTACTCCATAAAAAACGCACAGAAAATACTATTATCTTCCTTAAATTCAAGCTTTTCCTTTTCAGTGATTTGGGGATCTGAGAAAAGAAGCTGTTGGTACAATGACTCACGACTCCTTGTCTTGAGAAGAAGCAAGGGAAAGAAAATAAATCTCATTACAGATGAGGATTGTAGAACCTGGACATGAAGCACGGATAAGGAATAATATAAAATACTGAATGGGAGGGAAAAGGGAATGTGACAGGAGATCCACAGCCCTTGCCACAAGGGAAGTGGAGGCAATTCCTGGAGCAGAAAGGCAGGGAAAGGAGATGTGGGGCAGGGCAGGGGATGGAGGGCAAGAGCTCAAGATGTGTGAAACACATTTGGTCTGCAGTGATGTTCTCCCTTTCCTCCGGTTCCTCTTTGTAGCTGTTCCCCATGACTCACATGTCTCGTTTTGCCTCTCTCTCAGGGCTCTTTCCTTGTTAAAAAGGCTGAATTTTAAAACATCTTGAGGACAAATGGAGCCAAACGTGTGATGGTTGCCGTGGCTCAAATCGAGTAGGGATAAATGTAAAGGACAGAGTGAAAAACCCACAGGAGACATCCCTGGGGGCTCTGTCAGGAAGGTCTTTTGATCAGACACTTGCATGAACCTGAAAATCAGGATTTTCCCATCCTGAAAAATGGCAAGGAAAAAATAATAACTGCTGATCTCCTCTAGTTAAGGCTGGTGGGGTCGAAAAGATCAAACCCTTTGTATTTGTCTGTTGCATAACTGTTATTTTCTGATTTTACACTCTTTCTTAATATGTTCAAAACATTCAAGACTCTTCTAAGAAGAGATTGGATCTAATAAATTCTTTTGTTTTGAGAGCCAAGTCTTCTTGTCTTACTCACAAAGAATAGTCCAAGTCCACCCTGCAGTCCAAGAAAGTGGAGTTTTACTCTTTAAAGCAAACCCTGTGACTGACTGAATTGCCCCTGCACTTCATACACTGCATGTCATGTTCCACATTTATCCTAAACCCATCTTTTACAGGCCACTCTAAAAACTCTTTTTAATTCAACAAGGAACAGACACAATTTCTTCTACCGTATTTATCATCACTGACTGTCACTGTACAAAAAGCAAAGTTTAACCAGTGTGGTGACAGAGCAAAATCTGGGTTGGTTTCCCATCACATCCAGTTCCCAAGGAGGAAATTCATGGAGTCTTTCTTGCAGTTATTCCATGACCAGTTTAGTTTTGAGCTGTGGGGATAACATGGGAGGGACAAAAAGAAGGGCAGCCACACAGAACCTGAATATTTTCTTTCTGCAGCTTCTTTCACATAAACTGCAAACTTTTTTTTTGTGGCTAGAAATGGTTCCAAAGAGACTGTGGGCAATTCTGTCGTAGGAAATTCAGCCCAAATGCCAAGGTTTATGTGGACGGGGCCAATACTGAACACAAGAGAGAAAGACAGAGGACACCAGGAGGAATTTCTTCCTGGAAAGGGTGGTCAGGACTTGGAAGGGGCTGCCCAGGGACGTTTGGAGTGCCCATCCCTGCAGGTGTCCCCTGGAGGTGGCACTCAGTGCTCTGGGCTGGGGACAGGGTGGGGATGGGGCAGAGCTTGGGCTTGATGGGCTGGGAGGGCTTAATGGAGAGTGGAAGGATAATGATCCAGCTGGGGAATATTGAACAATAATCTGAATTTTGGGTGACTGACAGCAGCGCTTTTTTGATTGCTGAGTACTGGAAATGGAGGCTTTGAGCCAGTGTTTACAAACAGCTCTGAGAAAGGAGTCTCTCTCTTTGTGTGTGGAAGTATCCCAAAGGACAGGAGATAACATTTTCCAAACCAGCGAAGTACTGGAGGAGCTACATCATTTCCATAATGGTTCCTACCAGAGGATTCAGCAGAAATATTCCCAGAGTGCCTCTGACTGTATATTTAAACAACAATTACTCCATAAAAACTCAGGAGGAGTGAGTTTTTCACACGCAGGAGTGTGAAAACCCTCAGCCTGGGGTTGAATCCATGTCCTCAAACACTCAAAGTGGATCCTTCTGTATAATAAGGGCTTTTCCAAATAATTTTCTTCCTCCTGGGAAAAGGAGGAATATGAGGAAACCCTCAGCTACCACCACTGCTAAGCACACACTTCAGTTTGCTTTCCAACAGGAAAGGATTTAAGGCTCTGCCTCTTCTCTCACACAAATTAATTATCACCTCTTTTATCTTTAAGCAAACTTAGGATAGACCCGAGGAGAAGGACAGAAATATTGTACTGCAAAGGCAATATTGACATGATTATTAAAGCTGGAAAAGTCAGGCAAGGTGGGATGAAGGTGAAAAATCTCCATCAGCCAGACCCAGAGATTTATGGCAGCACCCCTTGCCTGGAAAAGGAGGGGTGAAGAATAAAAACTCTCACTCAGACTCATAATATGTTATATTTTGGGGGTTTGGCTTCATTTCCCCTTCCTTCTTCTGAGACTAAGAGTACAGGAATTAAATTTATCTGTTCAGGATGCAACTGGTTCAAGTCTTTGTCCCCTTGCACCTTTTATCTAGGTATTGAGTTAGAGCCAGTTAAATACTCCCATCATCATTATCTTTGTGATAACAATAGCCACAAGCATTTCTTATCACATACATTGATTTTATGTATGTGCATAATTACACTAAATAAAAAATGTCCCACTTCTCCAAAATTTAGCCCAATCTTGAAAGCTGGATACAAAAGAGAAAACACCGAGATTTGTGGCAGGTGTTTCTAGCCCACCCCAAAAATTCAGTAGTTACATACTGCTGGAAGATTAGGTGCAGCATGGGAGGCAGCAGAAATTAAGTTCAGGTGTCATTAATTTTGTTATAGACCTTTTACCCTTAAAGACTGAGGGCCAGGGTTATAAATGAGGGAAGGAGAGGGGCTTGGTTTGTTTGGGTTGCTGAGGACAGGACATCTTCAGCTCTGCTTTGTTGGGAATTAAAATGCAGAAGAGAGTGGGGAGAAGCAGGTTCAGACTTAATCCTTCTGTATTCGGGGGAGGGAGGGTTAGAATAGTGGTGTAGCTCTGTAAAAAAATCATATAATTTACTCACTTCTCCTTGTAAGGGCTCTGGTTTACACAGAAGTTTTAAAATTCCCCAGTTTTCTGGCTGTGGCTGCCTTCACTGAGCCAAACTGCTTTGTAGCTGGAGTGAGAGCTCTTGTGAGGATGGCTTTGGCTCCCAGCTCCCTTCTTGCTGTTTAATCTTTGCTTCTTGTTCTTCCCAGAACCTGAAAGAGAAAAGATTTTCCTCTGCTCATCTCTGTTGGGACAATGGAATGAGCTAAGGCTGAGAAAGTTTGGGGGTGGAGAGTTGTAATTAACCTGTGGTACTTTCATTTCTTAGGGAGATGAGGGGGTTTGAGTAATTGGTGTGAGAGCTGGGAGCTACATTCAGCACCCACCTCCCTCTGAATGTCCTGTACAGCTCCAGGGGCTCCTGGATTGGATTTCAGCAGCTTTCCCAACCCTCAGGAAGATGCCAACCCTTCCATCACTTGGTCTGTCACAGGGTGAAGGTTTGACAGGGCAAGAACAGCCTCAGGCTGGGCCAGGGCAGGCTCAGCTTGGCCAGCAGCAGGAATTTCCCCATGGAAAGGCTGCTCAGGCCTGGGCAGGGGCTGCCCAGGGAGCTTTGGAGCGCCCATCCCTGCAGGTGTCCCCTGGAGGTGGCACTCAGAGCTCTGGGCTGGGGACAAGGAGGCGGTCACAGCTTGGACTTGGTGATCTTGGATCTCTTTTCCAACCTCAGTGAATCTGAACTTCTAAGTACATGAATTAATTGAGAAGTGGAATGAAAAACTGTGTTTCCTGCAGAGCATTGAGCATCCCTGTGGTGAACTGTGCTGTGTAGTATATGCAGTTCTGCTGCTGCTTTTCCTGCTCTGGAAGCATTCCAAGGACAGTTTTCTCTGCCTTATTTTCATAAAAATGCTCAGGAACTTGGTATCTCAGAAGCTCCTGCTCTCTCAAGGCTGGTTGATGAGCTCAAAATTAACATTAAATGTGTGTTTCAAGCACAGTTGCAACTGCTCTGCTCTAATGTGTGGGGAAAAGTGACATCCAGGTCACAGGTTTATCCCAAACTATGACCTAACAGGGAGTGTTTGTGAGAGACAAACACAGCCTTATCGATGACATTTGCTATTTCAATCATATAATTATGGATATGACTCAGGAACTGAGATGCCCTTGTGTCCTGATTTTCTGTAAGTACTGAGGACTTGTGAAGGAAGTTTGGTTATTACATAAATATATATATATATATAGCCTAAGTAGAGAAGAAGGGCAGAGGGATCTCTCAGAGGTTTAATTTTGTATTGTGTTTGCCTCTATTATAACATTGTTAACATACTCTCTCCCTCCCCTGGAAGAGTAATGGCAACATTAAAGCCACTTTTACAATTTTCATCCTGTGTCTAAATCCTCCCTCATCCTGCTGCCTTCTTCCAGGCCTGAGCTTTTCTACAGTATTCATTACCCCTCTCCAACAAATAAAACACCCAGCACCTGCGAGTGGAATTTCATCTGGGCAGGAAAAATGGAAACTTGGTCCTGGTGGAGAAAGGCTTGTGCAGCTCCTGCCACTCTGAGGGGCATTGCTGCAGCAAGAGGTGAGCTGAGCATGTTAAATTGAACACTCTGCACTGGCAGAGAGCTTGGAAAATAATGCCAGGGGGCTCAGGTTACTGCATCAGCCCTTGAAATGTAGGCCACTGGATCTTAACAAGGTGGATGTTCCCTTATTCCCCTTCTGAAATAGCTGGGAAAAGGTGAGCAGCTTTTTGTGGCTGCAGAGTGTGAGTTAATATCCTCAGTTCTTGAGTTCCCCTGCTAATTACAGCTCCCTTCATCCCTGTATTGTAAAGTTTTACCCAAACACTTAAACCAGAGTGGGAAAAACCATCACAAGAGCAGCACAGACCAAACCTGCAGGAGCAGCAGACTCAGCACCTGCACTCTGGGAATTAATAAGTTCTTGGGCTTTATTACAGGCTGGCTCTGTTTGGGTTAGTGCTTGGCAGAGCTGTGTTCAATTTGTACTCAGGAGGGTGTGAACCAGTTTTCTGGATCCTTTCAAACAGTTTCTGCTCGTTCAGAACTGTCTGCACTTGTCCAAAAGCTAAGAAGGCTCCAAGAAACTTTGGCAACCTGTGATGTGAACAGAACACGAGAAAATGCTCTCCAAAAACTGAAGTTTGTACAGAAATAAGGTGGCAATTTCTGTGAAATGAAAATTTGCACATCTGGGCATCTTTTGCCTGACTTTCATTTAGATGTAGAAGATGATGTGCTATTATTATTAATAATAATATTATTATTTAAAAGTCTGAGCCTTTCACAGCTGGACCTAAAATTCAGTGCAAACTTCTGATGTTGACTTGTGCAGCCATGGCAGGGAAGCTGTTTAGAAGCAATCAGTGAGGTACCAAAAAATTCCTTTGGCTGGTGCTGTTTAGTTACAAACAACAGGAACAACACCAGACAGCTGAAACAGCCCTCTGTGCTCACAGCAGGCTGGAATAAACTCTCTATTTCCTTAGGTGAAAAAAAAGCCAAACCTAAAATCACTCCCACCCCTCTTTCCCTGAAGTTTCATACTCTCTTAACACATGGTGTTGCCCCAGGATTTTTTTTCCAGTTCTTAATAAGTCAGGAGAAGAGGAATCTTTATTTGGAACAGCACTAAGCAAACATCCCACTCTTATAAACTCAACCTGTGTGGAGGAGCTGGAATTTTTTTAAACCCTAATTAAAACATAAGCTTATATATTTCATCCTGCAAATAATCAACTTTATATTGCTCAGGAAAATGGGTTTTGTTATCCGTTCTCTCTCATCTGTGCATTTAACAGGAAAGACAAGAAGAGCCTGTTCTCCACCCTGTGACTTACGTGCAGCTCTCTGGCATCCCAGCAGCTTTTCTCTCTTCTGTGCTTCAGGAACATCAGCACAGCTTGTGGAGATGATCCCTGGTGGGCTACAGGAGCTGAGGAGTGACACCACCACCCCCTTGGCTAGACAGGAGATGCTCCATGTTCTTTGTGGAAAATCCGTGGCAGGCAGGGAAATGCTCACCCCATCCTAGGGCTGTCCTGCTGTGTGGAAAGTGAAGAGCTGATCCTGTCCCTGCATCAGCTGCTTCCCTACAGAGATCTGACACGGATCCCGTGGAGGTGACACGGATCCCGTGGAGGTGCCATGGATCCCGTGGAGGTGACACGGATCCTTTGGAAGGACATGGATCCCTTGGAGGTGACACGGATCCTTTGGAAGGACATGGATCCCTTGGAGGTGACACGCATCCTTTGGAAGGACATGGATCCCGTGGAGGTGACACAGATCCTTTGGAAGGACATGGATCCCTTGGAGGTGACACGGATCACCAGGAGATGCCGCAGAGCCCGGCAGCTCCCAGAGATCAGAGTTCAAGGAGACCTCGAGAGCAGGAATTCCAAACACATCTTCCTACCTCAAATTGCTCCAGGCAGATTTGCTGAGGAGGAGCCTCGTGTCAGTACCCAACTGGGAGGACATGACCCAAGCTGTCTAAATTTGTCATGGCAGGGGAGGTGGCAGAAAGCAGAGCGTGCCTGCTCCGGGCGGGACACAATGCTGGAAAAAGGAGCATCGGGTTCAGCTGATTGTTTACAGTCTCCTAGAGACCAGGGGCTGGGAGTTCGGGAGGGATGGGCACTGAAATGGAGACAACACTGCAGCTGGGCAGGACTGGCCGAGATGGGCTCACTTCAGTCTAATATCCATGATTAATTCCCTTTTTCCCTACAGCAGTGTGGGTTATGGTGGGGAATTCAGCTGCAGGATCAGACCAGGATGAGTAATTGATTTTCCTATCCCTCAAACCCAACACCAGCGCCCCTGGTTTTTTGTAACATGAACTTGGAGGGACGCAGCTAAACTAAGAAAGTCATATCGAAAGAACGTACATGAATGTATTTTGCCTCCACTTTTTCTTGTTACCTTTCTCCTGCTAGGTTCCCCTACAAGGAGTCACTTCCCTTTTCAGGAAGGTGTGTTGAGTTGTCTTATCCCTCTCAAACCCTAAAGGGCACCTGTCAACTGCACCTGGAAAATAGCTGGAAACCTTGGCCAAAATAGGGATGGAACAAGGAAGAGGCTCAACTTTCTCTGTGTTAATCACAGAATGATTTGTGTCAGAAGGGACCTTCAAGATCTTATTCCAATCCCTTGATGTGAACAGAGAGCTTTCCACTACCCCAAGGTGCTCCAGGCCTCACCCAGCCTGGCCTTGGACACTTCCAGGGATCCAGGGACAGCCACATTTCAGGCCCTGCCCGATGGCTGAAAATCGGTGAGCTGCAAAACGCTCCAGTGAAGATTTTTTGGGGGATTTTTGGCAGCACAGGAGACAGGGCAGTGCTTTCCCCAGACCCCACTAGATGTCAGTGTGCTCTGCCGTGCGGGCCCCCAGCGGGCCGGGCTGCCGGAGCTGAGCTCAAACCGCTCCGGTTTCCAAGGGAAGGTGTGCTGCTCTTGTTGTATTCGTGCCTTTGGGATCACAGACTCGCCAGGGTGGATCCTTCAGGATCATCCATCACCCCAAGCCCTGTCCCCAGGGGCCACATCCAGGCTCCTCCTGAGCACTCCCACAGACGGTGACTCCAAACCTCCCTGGGCAGCTCATCCCAAGGCCTGACCACTCTGCCAGGGAAATTTTCTTTCCCAATCTCCAACCTGAGCCTCCCCTGGTGCAATCTGAGGCCATTTCCTCTCCTCCTTTCCCTGTCAGGGAGTTGTGCAGAGCCACAATGTCCCCCCTGATCCTCTTTTTCTCCAGGCTGAGCCCCTTTCCAGCTCCCTCAGCCTGTCTCCTCATCAGATTCGTGTTCCAGCCCCTTCCCAGCTCCATTCTCTTCCCTGGACACGCTCCAGCTCCTCAATGTCCTTTTTGAAATGAGGAGCCCAAAACTGGCCACAGGACTTGACTGTGGCCTCACCAGTGCCGAGTGCAGCGGGAATGGGCACTCGGATGGGTGAGCACGGATCTAGGAATGCCTTGGGGTGGTTGAGTCTTGTAGATGGACAACCCTTCCCAAAGGAATAGGCTTGAAACGCTAAACTGCCTTGTTTGCAAACACCCATATCTGAACTGGAAACCTCAAAGCCTGAACTGGAATCGTGTTTGTTCACCACCAGGCCACATCACCCAGAAGCATTTATTAAATGACTCTCCCAATATTCTTCTGGAATAAGAGGCTGTAAATTTTCACTCTGTTTTGTCGATGCCTTGTGAAGGCTAAGCTAGAGCAGAGCTGGGCAGAGCTAAAGAGCAAAGCAGGGATTTATGGAAAGGATCTCCTCCATGGATCCACCTTGGGCAGCACCAGAGCCCAGCCAGGGCTGCACCCAAGATGAACCCAAATGGTCCCAAAATGCACGAGCGCTCCCGGGGGCTCTCACTGGGATCAGCTCTGCTCCATTGGCACATTGGAGTTCATTGTCCCATTCCAGCTTTAGCCCCTGCAGTCCCATCCTGCTTGTTTTTCTCTCTCCAGCCCACGTTGTTTGTGCTCTTGGGTGTGGTAAGCACATTTCTCTCTCTCTCAGGATTTTTCATAGAGGTGCACAGAGAGAAAGAAAGAGAAAACAATTTCTATATCTGCTCCTTGTTTTCCCATGTGGAATGGGTTTGGAGAATTGTTTACCTGGGGTGATTGCTTGGTTGGATTCTGGTGAGGATTGTTTGAGCTGATGGCCAATCCAACCCACCTGTGGCTGGACTCTCAGAGAGGGTCATGAGTTGTGGGTTAGTTAGATATGGTAGTTAGAAAAGTAGGTTTGCAGATTTAGTATCTTCCTTTATATAGTATATTAATGTATTATAGCATAGTTATAATAAAGAAATCATTCAGCCTTCTGAGCTTGAGTCAGACATCAGCATTTCTTCCCACTGGTTCACCTGCATTTTACAATACTTGGGCCTGAGATTTGGATTGTTTATCCTTGGTCCCCAGCTGGAGAAGGAATTGTTTTGTCTCCCTGCTCTGTGAAGAGAGCTCACCATCCCCTCATATGAAGCTCAGAACTGCACACTAAAGCAGCACAGAATCTGAAACATAGAAAAGCTCAAACCTGAGGCATTACTGTACATGCTGCCCCTGGCGAGGATCCTTTGGGAAGTGCCAAGCCTTCCAAAAGCAGATCTTTGTATCAGCCACTAAGCTCCCCATCCCTGCCTCCCTGCAAAGGTCAGGGATGTTTCTGCCTGCTGACTTCGGTGCAAATCATTCCAAAGTGAAGAACTGGCCCAGCACTGGATCCAGATGTTGCTTCAGAGTCCCTGACCCTCCCTGTCCATGCTGGACGTGTTGGAGCTTTCCTCATCCCATGTTCTGGGCCTGCCTCTATCACAGACATTTCAGTCTTGATTTATTTTTAAAAAATAAAAAAAAATTCCCATTGCCACTATATCATCAACTCCTGGCAGATCTATAAAAATCTACTTGTTATGCTGTTTCAAGGGACTGTCTCTCAAATAATATTAATATTCCTGAGGTTTGGTATTTAACAAAAAACTTCTGGGTCAAACCATAGGTGGTGACGAGGCAAGAGAGGATCCCTCCTTCAGATGTTTGATGTACATCTGAAGTGGAAGTTTGGCAGAGCCTTCCCAATCCTGAACAAGTATTTGGGTCAGGTATTTGAGCATTTTTCTCTTTTATTTATTCCATGATGGATGTACAGGGCCAGCCCGAGATGGTCTCTAAGGGAAGAGCTGTGCTGTTCAATGTAAAGCAGATTAGGGGATGTAAATTCAAACTGAAATGCAGCAACAGGGAAAGATCCACCCTATTGATCTCATCACCACATAAAATATTAGGGAAAATTCCCGAGCTGACCAGGCTTTCTGGACTGTGCAAGGTCTCCCCAAGGTGATGACGCACTGGATCCCTAAATAACATCCCTAAATTAAAACTTAGAAGATCTTTCTGTTCCAGCAAACGGCAGAGGTGTGTGATCAACTATTTGTAGAATCACTCAATGTCCAGTGCTCTGAAATGTATAGGATATTTAGAAATTATTTAATGTATCTCAATAAAACCTGTTCCACGAGGCATAGAAATATTCTTCTGTCCAGCAGAAGACTGACATTGTATTTTTTTTTTTTTTTTTTAACTCTGAAGCCCTTTCACAGAGTACAAGAGTCACTGAGGCTGGAAAAGCCATCCCAGCCCAGTTTGTGACCCATCCACACCTTGTCACCAGCCCAGAGCACTGAGTGCCACATCCAGGCCACCCTTGGACACCCCCAGAGGGGATTTTTCACAGCAATGTACCCTCATGGTGCTGCACAATTCCTAAATCACAGTATTTCTCATTCCTGGTGTTGCTGTGACATCATTTTCCTTTTGGGGCTGGATTTCCATGAAGAGAATCCTAAAAACTCCACAGGCTAAAAACCCACAGCAGACACTGAGGTATTTCTGAGTAACTAGAATAATAAATCATAATTGTTGGTAAGGTCAGGAGTGGACAAAGTCAAGGAGGAGAAAACATTTTGTGCTGTTTGTGACCCAAATTGTCTGCTCACAAACCCTGCTGAGTGGTCAGAGCCCAGCTGACTTCTCATTAGTTGCCCTTGGGCTGCTGCCAAAACAGAATGTTCTGCTCCTGAGAACAAATTCCAAGGATGGAGGTTAAAATGGAGACAGGAGGGATTTCACAGCCCTGGGCAGGCAGGGATGGGGCTGCTCAGGGAAACTGCTGGAGGGCAGAGGCTCCTCTAGAGGCTGAGACAGAAATATCTGGATTTTGGATGAGGAAACACAAATATCTGGATGCTGGACCAAGTTTCTCTGAAACTCTGTCCTGCACCTTTGAGTGCAGAACTTGCTGAAGGAAATTTCTCCTGGAGGAGCTCAGACATTGCAGGAGAGCAGGACTCTCCCATGGAACCCTGGATTTGGAATTTTAATGAAAGCTCAGGAAATCAGCTGAAACCAAGTGGTTTGCAGAGGGCCACATCTTGCTCCAGCCAACCATCAATGCAATTAGTCCAGAATGGTTTGAAAAATCCTTCTTTTCCTGAATCCCAGGTGAAGAACCCTGAATTCTCACACCTTTGTAGACAAAACCAAAAGAGATGTGTGTGTGTATTTGTTTGGAAATTTTTAATTCTGGATTTTTAAAATGCAGTTATAAAGCAGGGATGGGGTTTGGATTTCAGGTAATGAGGAGTGGAAATAGCTGCATTCACACTGAGGTGTCTCTTTTGCTTCAGAGCAGCCAAAAGAGCCCTCACAGATGTCTCATGATTGACTCCTTCCAAATCCTTTTAAGTTTTTCTTCAAGAATTTCTCAGATACACGTTTTTAATTTTAAAATTAAAAAAGGTTGTGTTCTTCTAGGTTTTAACTAGATTTCCCCACAACATTTATTTATTGGTAACAAAGGTGGGGAGATGTTTTATTTTCTTGTGGTGTCAGACTGTGGGCTCTACTTAACCCCATAGCTTGGTTGGAAAAGACCTCCAAGATGATCAAATCCTACCTTTGACCTTTCATTTTAAAGAAAAATCAAAATTCTTTTCCTGATGGGAGCAGAGCACCAGTCTGGCTTGGATGGGAATCTCTGACTGCTGGCTTTGCTATAGAGAATAAATTCCTTAAAAATGGCATTTTAAAGAGTACGGAGGAACATCATTTGCAGCTGAACTCTCCAGGTCCCCTGTAGCCCCTTCAGACCATGGAAGTGCTGTGAGGTCTCCACACAACCTTCTTTTCTCCAGGCAGCTCCAAATTTCTCATCCTGTCTCCACAGGGATTTCTCTCCAGTTTCCTTATCAACTTCATGGCCCAGTGGGGTCACCTGTTCTGTCTGTGTCCCCTCCCAAACTCCCACTAGCCCCCAATTTCTGCCAGAGTGGCAGAATGAAAAAGGTCTTTGCTCTGTGTAAGCTCTGCTCAGCAAGAACAAAAAAACAAAACAAAACAAAACAAACCCACCAAACCCCCCCCCAAAAAAACCCACCAACAAAAAACCAAAAGAAAACCAAAAAAAAAAAAAAAAAAAAAAAAAAAAAAAACAAAAAACCAAACCCCTGTATTATCCCTCCTGTATCCAGCACAAACCCAAAGCACAGCTCTAGCCCATCTACCGGGGAAAAAAAAATTAAATTTACCCCAGCCAAAACCAGCAGAGATGGCAATAATGACAATTATGAGTTTTGGGACGCAGCACAGAAATGAAGTCCAAAAAAATGAATCCAAAAAAAGGTTCATATTTAGCCATTTGTAACTAAGACACAGATTTCCCCCTAGAACTGGCAGACTGACTGTTAGCAAAATTATTTTTGTATCACTATGATTTGCCTCAGGGTATGAAAACCATGAAGAAATTTGTAGGTGAAGATCTTATATATTATTTTAAATAATTGAATCTCCTTGCAGGTTATGTGAAAAGTAAACCCAAGACTTTGTGCTTTATTTTCTGAGTGGTGCCCAGGCAATAAAGGTTGTTTTATCACCAGTCCCAGAAGTCACTGTGCCTGTTGGGGTTGGCAATGCCTCTTAAACACAATCAGTCAGGCTTTATCACCCAGAAATGTGAGACAAGAAAGTTGGTTCAGGTCTCAGTTTCAGCAGATACCAATCTGGTAACTGGCTGGGATCAGGACTGTGCTGGAGTCTCCTCAGCAAAATCATTTCTGAGGCAAAAATTCAGGTCTTGTTTGGGTTATTTTTAAGGGTTACTGAATGATTTGGGAGTGGAATCCCAGCTTTATCACCTGCCACAAAGGGATACAGGCCCATGTGAAGGTAATTCTGAAATCATTGTACCCCTGCCTCTGGGATTCCTGGAATCAGATTCCTGGGATACAGAATGGCTTGGGTTGGAAGAGATTAAAGTTATTTATCCCTCTGCCATGGGCAGGAACGCTTTCCAAAGAACCAGGTTGCTCCAAGCCCCATCCAACTTGTCCATTTTCTGTGGATCTTGCTCAGAAATTTGCCAGTTTGGAGAACCAGCGTGGATAAAGATTGCTGAGGATGAAGGAATTGAGAGAACAAAAGTAGCTGCAGCATCAGCCTGGGGTCTAATGCCTGCTTTTCAGCAATCCTTGAGCCTGTGGAGGAGAAGTCACAAAAAGAAAACATCTCACAGAGGCACAGCCAATAATCCTCACATTACATGCTGAAATCGAGCCTGTTTTATTGTGATCCTAATCTCAGCCCTCTGCTCCCACATCCAAACACGTCTGGTGAAGACAAATTCCCTCTCCATCCCAAGGAATGCAGCAGGTACGGAGCCTGGGCCTGCTGCTGCTGCTTTAACCTATTATCTTCACTTTTTTGTCCTTTTTTTTTTCATATTTTACAGTCTGACTGTCAACCTCAGCAGCTCTTCAGCCTGTCTGAAGGTTCCTCAGAGGGTCCCTCCTCTGCAGAGACCATGTCACGAACATTAAATCTGTAATTACAGACAAAATTAGCCTTTGCTGGGCACGAGGCCTATCTCTAAATCAAACTGGCGTGAGGCAGGGTGGTGTTACTGGAACAGGCTCAAAATCAAGTTATGAACCATGACTTGGCTCAAATTCTCTCCCTAGTCCTCAGTCATTAGGTTTGATATATACAGGAATTTTGCAGGGACACACTGGAATTTCCAATTTGTTTTTGATCAAAGTCTCCACAGAACGGGGCAGGAAGGTTTTGGCAGTTCAGGGACAAGTTCTGTTATCACCGAGATCTTTCTTAGCTTCATAAATATAACAATTTCAATTAAATGTGCTGATAAATTAGGAAACATGAATTCCAACCTTCCTGCTAAATCAGACTGACACTTAATTAGGCTGCAGCTACTTCAGTGATCTCCTGATCATTGCCACTTAGCAGGATTGGCTCAGAGCACAGAGCAGGCTCTGAGCACACAATCTAGGCTCTTTTTGGGTTAAATAAAACCACACAATGTTCCAGTGTTGCTCTTAATTCTCCCCAATTATTTCTACACATTCAGCCTACAGGCCCAGACTAAAACCAGCCCCTTGAACATCTATCATCCTCACATCAGATACTCAACACTGGTTTTTCACTCTATAAATCCACTTTTATCAGGCCTTGTGCTCGCTGATGTAGATTCAGCCTTAAATTTGCAGTTTGTTTGACAAAGATCACTTGGAGAAAGTTTCCGAGAGGTCCTCAGACTCCACAGTGAAGCTGTTGGCTGTGGATCCATCTCCCTGTGTGAGCAATTTGGATTTAAAAGCTGTCTTTAAAATCCTTGTGCTGTCAGAATTTGCTAGAGGTTGCAGGAAGCGCATCTGGAGTGTGGGATTTGCAAGTTGTCCCTTTTGACAATGGATAACAAATGAACATCCAACGATTCCTGCTCTGCCAGTGGCGCCTGAGCAGCACAATGGGGCCTGAGGATGTAAACAAAGCTGAAAAGCTTGGGGAGAAGGGATAAAATCCAAAAATAGAGGCTGTGTTGGACAAGTGGTCACCTCTGAATATTCAGCAGTGGGGGTTCTAAATCCTGTGGTGTTGTTGTGGCATCAGAATTATCAAAGAAAGAGAGAATTCGTCAAACCATCCAAATCCTCTTGGATGGATGGGAAAAGACAGTAAGGGAGAAGAGCAGGGGCAAAAACGAGGGAAGGAAGCACTTGTGCCTCATGGCAAACTGGTTAAAGTGAAAAGAACTGGGACAAAACAGCCTTGGAATCACAACTTCCTCACATAGGGTGGTGGAGAAACACTCTGAGAGCAGGGACCGGGCCTGAGGGAGCAGCTGGAGCTGGCCCAGGAGGGATTTGGGTTGGATTTTAGGGAAAGGTTCTTCCCCCTGAGGGTTCTGGCACTGCCCAGGCTCCCCAGGGAATGGGCACGGTCCCGAGGCTGCCAGAGCTCCAGGAGCCTTTGGACAGCGCTGCCAGGGATGCCCAGGGTGGGGTTGGTGGGGGTCTGGGCTTGGATTAATGATCCTGTGGGTCCTTCCCACTCAGGATATTCCATAATTCCATGATTCTTTGATAAATAGAGCCTGAAAGTCCGTTTGCCTCCAGGACATGAGTCTTTGGCTGATCTACATAAAAGCTGCCGAAGCAAATCTTTTTCTTTATGTAGTAATAAAAAGATGCCTTTAATTTGGTGAAAACTTGCTTTCAGCTACTTGTCAGCTACATAAACTCAGTTCAGATTAAACAAAAAGAGAAAAAAAACCTCTTTGTTTTTCCACAGGTTCTCGTTAAAGTAACTCCAACAATTACTCCTGGAATTGTTGTTCCTCCCAGCTGTGATAATGCCACAGACATGGACCACCCTGCCAGCCTGCCAACCTGTCAGCTTTAAAATATTACTCCTGGAATAATGAAAAATTGCCACTTTCTCACTATGGCTTCATGATTTATGTGCAGCTCCTCAGAGATTGATCAGTTGGTTTGTTTCCTTACCTGCAATGAATGATGAATATTTTAAAAAACACTTAATGCTGGACCTGGTGCAAATGAGATAATTTTACAGTGACTTGTTTGGTTGTTTCCAGAATAATTGGACATTATTACCTGCCCACCATGCGTGAACTATGGCTCTCTGGAGGGGCTAAATGTCTTCAGTGGATGTTTCCTTAATATTTCCATGGAGTTCATCAGCTCTGTTCCTACAGGAGATTTTACCAGATGGCTCTCCAGCCCTGGAATGACATTTCACATTTTCCATCTATTACTCACCGATGGAAAATGAAACAATTTGATTTGTAACTTTTGACTGACTCCCTTCTGTACCTGCACTAAGGAATCGTGTCCAGAGTATCCCGGGGAGGTGGAATTGGGAAGGAGTTTGTTATTGCCTGCAGTGGGACCAGTACAATATTGAAGGGCACAACTTCCTCTCCTTTATGATGGAAGAATGAAGTGGGGTTTGTAAGGCTGGTCCTGGGATGGTTTGGCAAATAAAACAGTTGGGTATCTACCCCAAGAGGAATTTTTAAAAAAATCATCAAGAGTCCATAGTAATTTGGAACTGCTTCTGGGAGAGAACCAGGAATAGAGGTCACCTCACCTTTGGTGCTTTTTGGGCAGTGGGGAGCTGAGGGCAACATATAACCCAAGCCTACCTTTCGTTCCAGCTGGGAAATGTTTAGGCAGCATTATTTTATTTTATTTTATTTTATTTTATTTTATTTTATTTTATTTTATTTTATTTTATTTTATTTTATTTTATTTTACTGGAGGGTTTTGTTATGCTTTTTTTACAAATGGACCTTTGAGATATTCAGTGTCCTTGTGTCTAATAAACCACCAACATTTAATTTGTCACCAAAGATCTTCAGCATGGATCAGGTAGTGGGAAATTGCCACTTTTGAGAAGATATTCAGAAAACTGCTGTTTCCAAACAGAATCCTGCCAGTGCTGTCAGGGTTTGCAAACCAGGAGCTGGATCTGAAGACAAACAAGGCTGTTTTGTGCTCCTGCCATCTCTTGCTCTCCTTTGAAGCCACACTTCTCCAATTTTTTTCCTTTTAGGAAGGGCATGGAGCTGCTGCAGAAAGCCCAGAGGAGGCTCCAGGATGAGCAGAGGGATGGAGCAGCTCTGCTGGCAGGAAAGGCTGGCACAGCTGGCATTGTTCACCTGCACAGGAGAAGCTTTGGGCTGAGCTCAGTGTGGCCTTGCAGGGCCTGGAGGAGCCCCAGGAAACCTGGAGAGAGACAATTTCCAGGGAATGCAGGGACAGGACCCAGGGAATGGCTCCCACTGCCAGAGGGCAGGGCTGGGTGGGAGATTGGGAATTGGGAATTGTTCCCTGGCAGGGTGGGCAGGGGCTGGGATGGAATTCCCAGAGCAGCTGGGGCTGCCCCTGGATCCCTGGCAGTGCCCAAGGCCAGGTTGGACACTGCGGCTGGGAGCACCTGGGACAGTGGAAGGTGTCCCTGCCCATGATTGGAATTGAATTATTTTTAAGGTCCTTCCCATCCCAAACCCCTCTGTCCTTCCCAGGTCTTTTTCCCTGCTCATTCCAAATGTTCCCAGATGCTCAGGAGATCTCTCAGCCCTCACTCACTTGGCAGCACTTTAATCTCCAAAGTATTTGAAGAAGTGAACGAGGAGATCACCAACAGCTCCAGCCACACCCAAAGTGAAAAACTTCCATAATTTGTAGTGGAACATGCATTGAGATGGCAAAGGAGCTTCCTAGAGTTTCCCCAAACCCTTGGGGTGTCTGAAAATTCTCCACTTTTTAGTAACCTGATCCTACAAAAACCTTTTGCTCCAGCATCTCTTCCCTGGCTCAAGTCCTCTTTTGACATGGGGGTTACTCCTCTCCAGAGGTCTCTGGCCTCCAAAAATGTTCTTGACTGGAATCTTTGGGATCTTTCTGAACACAAGATAAATGTTTATGGTGGGAAATCATTCTTTTGTGGTGGCAAGGAGTTGGGTGTGGGGAGACTGCTGCTTGTTCCTTGAATTGTGCTATTTATTGGTTTTGTCTGTGTTATCTCCAACCCTATCTTCTCCTTCCAGGCAATTTTGGGCCATGACTACCTGTTATTGTGTCTGCTTTCCCAAATAACCTCAATGGAGTCTGGAAGTGTTGCTGAAGCCTGTTATGAAAATTTGACATGGTCAAAATCAAAGAAAGGAGCAGATCATATTCAGAGTTGCACCATATTATTTCGATGTCAGAAAATCAAATGGAAAGGCTTTTTTTCTACTTTTCTGAAAAAAAAAAAAAAAAAAAAAAGAAGAAAACCTCATTTTTATTCATAAAAGAGGCTGCTTCTTTAGCTGGAAAGAATTTTCCCCCCTCTCACTAGGAATATAAATAATGCAAGTTGAAGAGAACAGAGAAGCCACATTAATCATGCATGTATGGATATATTTTATTTCAAAATTATTTTCTTAAATCTAAAAAACATCCATGACTGTCTTATTCGAGTACAGTAGTTTTCATAATATAGTGGACATATATAAGTATTTATTTCTTCCCTCAGAGACCTGGGTTTTAAAACATTTTTCTTTTTAATATCCAGAATTCATGTAAGGTTTAGGATTGACTTAGGCTGAGGCCATAATTCTTCAAGGGCTTGTGCATATGCCTGACTGGAGGAATGTAAGTCCCTCTCAGTTCAATAGAACAACTTTGTCTAAGTTAAATGCTTAAGGAAGATCAAAGCCTGAGCCTAACTTCCCAAATACAAGTCAGGAACATTCGTTATAATGATCTAAGCCATGCAGAAAAATAAAAATAACCTTTGGAAAAGCCACTGCAGTTTCAAACATGACAGGATAAACCAGAGGTGAGAGGTGGAGCCTGGATCCGTGCTGGTCCCAGGAGTTATCCCCACAAGAAAATCAGCTTTTGCAGGAGAAGTGGGAAACCAGGGACTGGAAAAGAGCTGAGCTCTCTTTTAGGAGACTTTTAAACTACAAAAAGAGGTAGAAAACCATGCTGAAATCACTCCTGGCTGTGACTTTCTGTGCAAACCCTGCTGGTAAAAGCTTCATCACGGAGACCATTGCACCCACTGAGACATAAATATTGGTAAATATTTATGGTGACTCTGAGAAGATTGGAAGGGAGACCCAGAGTGGCTGGACCTGATCTCTGTGGTGAGCAGGGAGGAGGTTTCCAGTTTCCAGCAGAGAATTCAGCAGACAGTTGCTGCTCCAGAGGCATCTTTTCCCTTTTTTTTTTTTTTTGTGTGGGTCAGGCTTTTTTTCCATCTGCGAGGTTATCAGGGAGTTCATGTGGCTGCTAAAGAAGTTGAGGGTTGATTGAAGGGAGGGGCGTGCTGGAAACTTTGAAAAAAAATTAATTTCCTGTCGAAATATGTTTTGTGCCTCGGTGAAATAGCGGGACCTGAACGTGCCTCTGGTTTTAATAAAAATGTTTAGGGCTTGGTTTTTGGTTTTTGTTTTTTGTCAGTCGGAGAAAATTCAGCCATCTCCACTACAAAGCCTCTTCTCCATGTGAGGGAGCAGATGGGAAGTTTGGATCCCCAGATGGTGAGCAGGGATTCTGCAGGGGTGGATGGACATTTTTCCTCCTTTCCCGTGGCGATCTGAACCCGTTCAGTTCCCCAGAGAGGGAAGGGAAGGCTCCAGGGGTAGCTCCCGTGTCAGAAACAGCGGAAGGAAGAGTCCATGGATGGGGCTGAGGGAGACAGGAAAGAAGAGGGAATATCTGAAAAACCCTGCAGCAATCATGAAGGAGTGGAGAGGAGACCACAAACGCTCTCTGGGATGCCAGAGGAGCCCTGGAGTTGTGGTGCTCAGCCCAAAAGTTGTTTCTCATCTTTGTCCCCTTTGTGCAGCCTGGGTCACTGACTGCCTCCACATCAATTTACATCTTCAAGGAGGGAGATCTTTGTTATAACAAATCCTCCAAGCACACCAGGAAATATTTTCTCTCCAGTCTTCAAAACACACACAGAGCCTTGGACAATGTGAACATTTCCCATTTTCTTGCAGGGAACTCTCTGGGATGGGCTTTTCATCAGCTCTTCCTCCATGGCCACTGCCCCCAAATTGCATTTATTTACTACAGAAGCCCTTTATTTTTAACTTCAATATTTGCACTGTGGCATGGCTGGTAAAAGGTTTTTAAAGCAGTGGTTGCTCAATAGGAGGATTGACTTTTTTGTTCTTTGTTAGAAACAAACTGAATAAAACTTGAGGAAAAAATTCATCTTATTAGCTTTCCTGGCTCCTGAATGCCTATTAGCAATTTGCAATTACTTAACAATCACTTGTCCTAATTTATTCAAAAAAGTTTTAGTGGTTTTTGCAGTTATGAGTTTTTTGAAAGAGTTTGATGTAGACTTTCAGTACTTCATACTCCAAATTTGTAATCTAGAACAGCTGAGACTTAACAGCAATATTAATGCATATTCTCGGTTACATCACTAAACAAGTACAGCTTTTTCAACTTGAGGTGGAGAATGAAGAACTTAAAGCCTCTCAAAGTTTTCCCCAGGTGAAGATTTCTTCTATTTTTTTTAAGAATAATCAGAAAAAAAATCCCCCTGAGACAGGCACGTGCTGATCTAGATTTAAAGATTAAACACAAAAACCATTTTGACCTACACCTTTCAGAGATTTAGTTACAGAGGTCACTGTAAGATTTGTTGTGTCAAAATATGGGGTTTCAGAGGAAAAGTGTGTGATAGGAATATCTTGGCTGTACAAGTCATGGACTATCATCTACAGGGTGGAAGCTTGAATGTGCAAAGCAGATTTTCAGCTCTTTTGAACTGTGGCGCTGCCAGTGAAATAAATCAAATTTGGACAGTCAGCATGAGCTGAGTTCCCATTTTGAGGTAAAAAATTTGGAAATGCCAACAAGCAGCAGTGAGGAAGGTGATGGAATCTGTTTGCAGCAACATTTGGCAAAATATGTTCAAGGCTCAAAAATAGATGGTTTGAATTTTTAAATTATGGAAGCACCCCAAAAATACACAGCCAGCAGGAAAAGGATTGGGATTCTGCCCTGCTCAGGTGAGAGCCCACCTGCAGAGCTGCCCCAGCCCTGTCCCAGCCCAGGGAGGAGCTGGAGCTGCTGCAGAGAGCCCAGAGGAGGCTCCAGGATGAGCAGAGGGATGGAGCAGCTCTGCTGGCAGGAAAGGCCGGCACAGCTGGCATTGTTCACCTGCACAGGAGAAGCTTTGGGCTGAGCTCAGTGTGGCCTTGCAGGGCCTGGAGGAGCCCCAGGAAACCTGGAGAGAGACAATTTCCAGGGGATGCAGGGACAGGACCCAGGGAATGGCTCCCACTGCCAGAGGGCAGGGCTGGATGGTGAAACGCAGACGAAAAATCAAAACCCCACAATTCCTATAAAGATTTGTAGGGACAGTATGTTTATTGCAGCGCTGGGCGCACGTGGGGATCATTCCCTTTCAAAGGACGTGCATGCCCCTGAGAACTCCTGATCCCTTCTTATTCTTCTTCACTAGTTTACATATGCATAGAATTTCACAATAGGTTCATGCATATTCATTCTGCTGATTTCGCGTTACACTTGCAGCCAGTTACACTTGTAGCCAGTTTTTTATCAGAAAGTACAGAGAGAACTCCTGGGTCACTCTGTGCTGTCTGTTTCAAGGTTCGAGGAGCTTCTCTTATCTCTTCAGCTTGGAAGTTCGCATTCTTTCTCCTCAGCTGGGGCAGTTTTACTAGTGCTGCAGTTACCAGATTAAACAGCATATTTTACTCATGTTAGCAAGCTCAAAGCTACACATTTCACCTAAATCCAAATGGATTTCTACCCTGTTAAATTTTCACTTTGTTTCAGTGGGATTTTGGGAAGTAGGAATTGTTCCCTGGCAGGGTGGGCAGGGGCTGGGATGGAATTCCCAGAGCAGCTGGGGCTGCCCCTGGATCCCTGGCAGTGCCCAAGGCCAGGCTGGACACTGGGGCTGGGAGCAGCCTGGGGCAGTGGAAGGTGTCCCTGCCCATGGCAGGGTGGCACTGGGTGGTCTTTGATGTCCTTCCCAACCATGATTTTGTGATGAACCCAATCAGGTTTCTCCCCTGAATCTGCAGCTCCTCATAGTCAGCCTTTGCCTCAAGGAGTCAAAATCTACAACAAAAGATAGGAAAGGCACAGACTCTGTGATTGCCCCCTTTTTATTTTCAGCAGATCAGCATCAACTCCAGAGGTGGAACCTGCTCTTCAAACTGCTGGGACATCCTTGGGTCACACCCTGGGCTGAGGCTGGGCACTGCCAGTGACTGTTTCAAAGCCCATTGGGATAAAAATGAAAAAGTGTTTAGATAGTTGTATTTTATATCCCTTGTGTCATTAAAGTGACATTATCTGTGGCCATGAGGCAGCAGAGAATCAGAATAATTTACCTGAAGAACAGTTTTGTTTTATTTTTTTGCTGATAATAATAATAGCATTGCTATTAATTATTATATTTATATTAATATATATTTAATAAAATATAGAATTATATATACTATATATTATAAAAATATATATAATATAAATATATATTATATTTAAATACATTATATATATAATTTATAATACATAATAGAGTATATGTATTGTATATAATAGATTAGATAATAAATATTTTTTATCATACATTGTACATTATAGTATATATTATATAGTATATAATATATAAAAATGTATTAAAATATATATTTAATAAAAACATTGGTGCTAATAATTCTGAAAATACAGGCAAATTGTGAGCATGGGGAGACTCTGACATGGCAGAACTGTACTTTAAATGCTGCAAAAGGAGAAAGATGCATTTGGTGTTGAAACATGAAAGAAAGAGTCAAATCTCTGCCTTCCAGTCCCCAAAATACGGTGAGATAATTTCACTAATGTGAGGGGTAAGTGCTTAATTAATGATTCGTGCAGGAATTCTCCCTGTGTTTGTCCTTCAGAGACATTTTGGGTTTCCCTCCTCTTTGGTAAGCTGAGAAATGAAGAGTTCTTGAACACAGCCCTAAATAAATTTAACTGTCTGAGTAATCCATGGTGGAATTCCATGGGACAGCAGAGCTTTGCTCCTCCTTGTCTCTGCTCCTTTTGAGAGTGCTCAGGGCCAGCAAAATGAAGAAATTGTAAAATATTCCTGCCCCAGCTGCTGGTGCAATATAAGCTCCTAATTACTTAGGCCTTGCCTTATTATCCTGATGTAAAAGTCTTTATACACTCTTCCAAAATGCACAAATCCTCAGCAAAACACCTCTGGCTGTTTTTATTATTTGTGTAAATCACAGCTGACATGCTGAGTGGAAAATAATTCAACAAAATGAGCAACTTTTAACAATAAACAAATTTGGAACTGAAAAGAAAGTGAATAAATGAACCAGGGCAGTGCAGGGACTCTTCTGGAAGTCACTGATTTTTTCCTGAAATAATGAAGTGAATCATTATGAGGGGAGAGAATGCAGGGATGAAAGTGGGTTTTATAAAGTGCAAAGGATGGCAGGTAACTGCATTTTGACACTGGGTTTTCTTACAGTTGAAATTGTCCTGTTACTTCTTTAAAAAGTTCATCACTCTAACAACCCTGCTGTGTTTATTTTTATGAGCAGCAGGCCAATCATGGAGTTAAACAGCTATTTTTGGTAATTTTAAGAAGATTTTTGGTATGATTTTTTGTTGTTTTGTTGTTTGGGGTTTTTTTTTTTTTTTTTTTTTTAATCATAAAAAGTGAAAGTGCTGCTGTCCCAGAAAATATCCAAGATTTGCTAATGGTAAAAAATAGGATAAATGGTAAAGTTACTGCATTCATCAGTCAACCACCCCAAAACATTTGCAACCCATTACAGATTTCAAAACTTGGCTGGGAGTCCTGAGGTTCCCTGTAAGCAACTTTCTGCACTTGTGCCAAATGTAGGAAAAGTAGAAGGTACTGCTGAAACATGTGCTGAGAAAAATACCTGACTCTTTGCTGCTGCAGTAGTAATAGTAGTAATAATTAATTATAATTATAATTATAATTATAATTATAATTGGCCAGAAGTACAGGAATAGGTTTGGACTGGTAGTAAGACGACTGTAAAGTTACAAAAATTAACCATAATAAAAATGTCTCGTGCATGGATCATTTCCTATTTTATTGTCTACGAGCTGCTGTTAAACCATGCTCAGGTTGGGGCTCTTCCTGCTCTTGCTGCAATATTTATCATGAGAATGAGGTGCCAGAACCTGAGGATTTGTCCTGGGAGAGGGAATTGTCACTCGGGGTTTGTTCTAAGAGCCTCCACTAATGGTGGTCTTCAATTTAATAATATTTTCCTTCCTCCTCTTTCCTTTCTCTGACTCATGTCTGGTATGTCCTGGATTTATAAAAAACTTTCTTGCCCCACACACTGGACCTCACTCACCCCTTTCCCACTCTCTCACACCTTCCTTCCCCTCATTATTCCTCTTCCAAGGATGTCAGGCTCCCACGCAGACCTTGGGCCATGAAGTCTTTGTTCTTTCCCCCTGCCTTGCCAGCAGGGATGGTGGAGAGAGCTGAACTCCTTGGGTGTCTCATTTCTTGGTCACTGGCCTCTGGGATGTTGCTGTTTTCTGTCTGTTCTGCTTCAACAAAGGCAATTTTAAAATTTCTGGTGGCTTTTAGGCCGCACCCTTCCTTTCCTGTGCTGTTCCTAAGTGATTTTTCTGCCATTTCTAGCCCAAAAGGGTGGGAATGAGCTTGGGACATCCTTCAGGATTGCAGTTGTAAGGAATATTTCAGGCAATATGCACAAGAAATATGCACAAAATCATCTGTGTATTGGAAATATGTGGGACTTGCCTGTGCAGTTGTTCCCGAGCTATTATGACTCAGTCTTAATTACCTGTGATACAGATTTTGGAATATAAAATCCTCTACATCAGATGCATTTTTTAAAACTCAAGGCAAGGCTTTGTCTCTTGCTGCCTTCCTGGAACAGATGTCATTAGATTGGTATTCTGACCAATTCTGTGGTGATTTAGTATCAATTTTTTTGTTGTTTGCTTCCCTCTGCTCAGGTCCTCCTGCTAAATTACAGGGCTCTTCTTGCTGTCTATGACTTCTGGTTCCAATCAAATTCCCATTCCAGCCCACTGAAGTATTTTCAGTAATATCAGAGTGCCTGGAACTGAGCCCCAGTCGAGAGCAGAGCAGACATTGGTGAGCTGAGATCCGTGTCCAATACTGGCTCGTGGAAATCTTGGAAGAACGACCCAAAAAAAGAACAGGCTGGGAGTATTGAGCTCCTGAGTGGTTTGTGCTGAGGCAGTCAGGCCACCTGCTTGGGTTTGGGGTTTTTCCAAGGTGTTTTTTACAATTTGGGCAGCTGCTTTTACATGAAATTTCACTGATTTGTGGTAGCTCCACACCACTCTCATCTTCTTTGGAGGAGCTCTAAGGTGGAGACCTGGGGTGACTTTTTCTAACAGTCCAGTGGAGTTTCTCCTCTGGAAAGCCCTGATCTGGCCCTGGAGAAATGGAGGCTCAGGGGCGACCTTCTCAGTCTCTACAACCACATGAAAGGAGGGTGTAGGAACAGCAACAGGAGGAAATGGCCTCCAGTTGTGCTGAGCTGGACACCAGGAGGAATTTATTCATGGAAAGGCCTTGGAATGGCCTGGAGTGCCCATCCCTGCAGGTGTCCCCTGGAGGTGGCACTCAGTGCTCTGGGCTGGGCACAAGGTGGGCATTGGGCACAGCTGGGACTGCATGGGCTGGGAGGGCTTTTCCAGCCTCAGTGATCCTTTAATTTTGGGATTCTCTGATCCCTGTTTTTAAGCTGAGCCACTTTCCTGGCCTTGAACCACTGCACAGAGAAGCAGTGGTTGGCACCACAGCCAGACCCAGGGATCTCCAACCCAGGCAGAGCTCTCCTGCACAGAACTTGTGCCACATTTTACATGGGCCACGTGGATTTGTTGCCTCATTAGCCATTAACAAGCGAAAAATTAACACGTCCAAGGCCATCATCTACATTAAAATTAAATTTTAGGCAAAAATAGTCTGGAGGGTAATGAAGAGGAAGCTGTTCCTGAGGAAACCTTTGCTCCTGCTTGGGTTATCCTGATATTTCAAAGACTTCTCCAGGTCCCTCCATGACTTCTGCACTACTCATTAGAACTGGTTCAAATCAGAAGTTCGAATTACGAGGTCATCACAAGTCACATTTAAAATGAGGGGAATTTACTGGCTGATGTTGCTTTTTGTAAAAAAAATTTGCCAAGTGAAAACACGTCCAATTTCTAAAATCCACCCAAACTCAGCTTAATTCCTGGGTCATGACAACTCCAAATGGATCACAAGGATTTTATATCCTGTTTCTAGGAGAGTTTGCTTCAGACA
Source organism: Anomalospiza imberbis (assembly GCF_031753505.1). Classification (NCBI taxonomy): domain Eukaryota; kingdom Metazoa; phylum Chordata; class Aves; order Passeriformes; family Viduidae; genus Anomalospiza; species Anomalospiza imberbis. Next base: position 2,620,486 of record NC_089682.1, read on the forward strand.
ATACGTCATCCATGCTGTCACCTATGCTGAAAATCTTCCTGGGCTTGGTTGTTATGTCTTTAAAGCAGTTCAGCAGCAAAAATGCAGAGAAATGCAATTTAATTGAAGACCTATTGGCTAGAACAAAGGGGCACAGAAACAGATGCTTCCAGCTCCTCATCTGGATTCTGGGGATTTTTTTTTTCCTTCCACTGCATCTCATAGGTACTGGATTTGAGGGAAGGGATATGGAACACAAGGCTATCATTCTTCCTAACATGATTACAAAAATCTTATTGTATTAGCAGCATTCCAGATTCCCTTACAGAGTGCTTAAGTGAATTAGTGAGTTTTATTCTCATGTGAGAGCCTACCGTTATTTAACTCTGTAATTTACTATGAAATCCTCATTGCTTTGTCCCAGGAGTTTTATGATCGTTTTCCCCCTTAATGATCGCAGTCTCCTTTGCACCAAGGAAGTTTGAAGGGACTCTTTTGTTTTTGATTTAATCATGGTCTTAAGAGATTTGAGACTTCAGGGATTAATAAAGGATCTCCCAAATCATAAAGCAAATCACAGCATACCAAATCATTTCTCCTTTGAGACCGGTGCCAAACATTTTCTGTGGTGTTCCAGTGAAACTGGACACTCCCAGCCCAATGGCTAGTAAAGTCAGGGAAGTGGGGGGGGAAAAGGGACCAAATTTTATTTTCAGTGCATAGCTGGAATTTCAGCCTCTCTGCACACAAGTCCTTGCCATTACAATTTATTAGATGTTTTATGCAGCAGATTTTATTGAATGATTTAGGTAGCCTTGACTTGATCCTTTCCAAATGTGTTCAACAGTATTCGGCTACATGCAAAAAGTGTTTTTACATTCTCACTTTCATGTAACCAAAGCTCCCCAAATCTAGATGGGGCTACCCGCCTGCTGCAGGGATTGTTTTGTTTTCAGAATTAGTTTGGAAAGGCCTGGCCTCTGCAGCATTTTCCAGAAGATTTAGGATTATAAATCAGCTGGAGCCAGAAGGAAGAAGAGGGGCACTGGAAGCACCAAGCTGACTGAGAGCTATTAAACTCCTGGGAGTGGGGAAGGGTAGGGATAAGAGGAAATGGAGAATATTAAGGATGCAGGAAGTACATTTTCCAGAGCATTTCTTGATTCTGTGATGGACTGATGTACAGCCCTGGAGTTTGTCAAATGCAGTGCCTCATCTCCAAAAAAAAAATACCTCATCTCATGGAAAACAGCAGGGAATGAGGGAGACAGCCCCAGGAAGTGCTCCCCACTGGAACCCAGGGAATTCCTCTGCTTCTGTGCTAAGTGTGGAACACAAATATTTGGATTTGCCTTCACGCGCAGCCACACCGCAGCAGGATTTATAATCTTTGTTCCGAAGGAAAGGGAGAGGCTTTGTCCTCCTAAATCACCTTATAACAATAATTCCTCCGGAAAAAAACGGGTTTTGTGATACACAGAATCCCTTATGGCAGCCAGGACCTCTGCTGACAGTCACCAGGGCCAGATCAAAGGATATTTTATTTTAAAAAGCTGCTACAGAATATAGAAGTGGCAATTCTGGTGTTTCCAGGTGTTATAAATTCCTTACCTGAAGGTAACTTCCTCCCAGGTCTGATTTATGTCTTAATTTTTAACTTCAACCTGGGCACCACTCAAATTCTCAGTATAATACAATGGATTAAATTGCCCAGAGCAGCTGTGGCTGCCCCTGCATGCCTAGAAGTGTCCAAGGACAATTGGATGGGGCTTGGAGCAGCCTGGGAGAGTGGAAGGTATCCCTGCCATGGCAGGGGTTGGAATGAGATGATCTTTAAGGTCCCTTCCATCCCAAACCATTCCATGATTTGAATCCCATTCTGCTCCTCTAGCAACTCCACGTGGCCCAAAAAACAACATTAAAAGCCAAAGGATTTACTCCGTGGAGCCAATTCTTGCAGGAATGAGGAGTGATCTGAAATACGCTTTAGTTTCACTTTTTGGTTGTTCTTATAAAAATTACAATAAAGAAATAAATAAATAAGATTTTTGGTGTGTGTTTTGCTCCTATAAATGCACCAAAGATAGGGAAAAAAGGATATTTCAACTTGAGCTGGGATCTCACGCTCTCAAACCAATCTGGAGAATGTCCAAGCCCCAGTCTGCCCTGCTGAATGAATAGATTAAAAAATGGATGTATAAAAAAGTGAGCAAATCCTCAGTGGGATGAAAATGGCCACTGCCTCCACAGACTTCTATCAGTAGAATTTCAGGTGCAAATATTTCCACCAGCTCTGTCTACGCTGTTCTCATTCAACTGCTCCTTTATTTCACTGCTGAACTTTCTTATCAGCATCATTCCAAAGTGCTTTTAAATTATTTGTGGTTGCTGGTACCTTGAATTTTCATTTATTTCAGTTACCTGACTTCTGGAAATAAAAAGTATCGATGTTTTCAGCTAGTTCTGTGCCTTAAGGGATGCAAAGTGAAAGGGGTAAATGTCAGGTTTATCAGAAACACCTCCCTCTTCAGCTGAATTGAAAACCAGGCCAAATGGTTTCAGGGTTTCTTGTCTGGCCCTAAATCTACGCATCATTCACTTTTACAATTTCGTTATGTTTCAGTAAATTGCATTTTTTTGGTGTGTTTTTGAACTTTTCCAGACCAGGCAGGGAAAGCTGAGGGCTTAATGTGGATGTGGCAGGGGGATATTTTTGGAAAAACTGCAGCATCATCGCTATTGCTGCATATATAGAATATATATAGAATATTTTCTTTTAGACCTTGTGTTCCAGGTCAGCTTATTTATCTTCCCATTCTCTTTTGTTTTGTGGTGGGAGGGATGAAAATGAGGGGCAGAGAGCAGTTTAGAGGCTTCATGATTGCTGCTGTGGTAACGAGGTGTTTGAATGAAGTGCTGGCCCTTTTCAGAGTTACCATTTTCAGCAGCAGAAATCCAAATGATCCTGGGGCTGAGCCTGATCATTCCAAAGAGGGGCTCTCCAATGATCATTTAAAATAAATGTAATCTTTTCATCACGAGGATGTTGATTCATGAGAGTAATTGCTCCGGCACTAATCCAAGCTGGATGCTATTAATGCACTAATTGGCATGGCTGGAACTCCCTGATGGATTTCTGGGGTCCATGGTCCAAGACTGAGGGAAATTCAGGCTCTCTGCCATGAAATTTCCCAGTCTGGAATAAGAATTGGGGCTAGCACAAAGAGGAGAGGTTGGATTCCTCAGAAGTGGAAGCAGTAGTCTGAAATCTTCTCTTCACACCAGTGGTAAACTGAATTTTAACTGAGCAGAAGCAGAGAGGAACCAATTCTGAGACAACCTGGTGGTGCTTCCCATATTCCACTGTCAGATTTTCACACAGCTCTCACCTTTTGTTGGAATTCATGGTTTCTTTGGCACTGTGGGAACTGTTCCACACTCTTTAAGTACAGCTTTGTGGGGTGTATTTTTGATTTCTGAAGGATCTCACGCCGGACTGCGCCACTGACGTGTTCGTGTTGGGAAATAAAACATCATCTGCATGTCTGAAAAACAGAGATTTTTCAGAGCAGAGATCTTTCTTCTGTCCTGGAGCATGATTCAAAATGCCAGAGGGCTGGGATAGATGGGATTTTGAGAAGGAATTGTTCCTGGCAGTGTCCCAAGCCAGGTTGGGCACTGGGGCTGGAGCAGCCTGGGACAGTAGAAGGTGTCCCTGCCATGGCAGGGGTGGCACTGGATGAGATTTAAGGTTCCAATCCCAACCATTCCATGATTCCATATGGAATAGGAGAGGGTCTCCCATTACCCCAGCCATGCCTGTATCAGAAACTTGTTTATTATTTCTTAGAAAATGCTTTAGACATCAAACATACCCACTTTTCTTATGAAACTCTGTCATTTGGCTGATGATCAAATATTTTCTCCCTCTGTTGCTCAATATTTTCTCTTCCCCTGTCAGTATTCAAAAAAAAAGAACCTTAAAAAAATACTTTAAAAGTATTCAATAAAAGAACATTTAGCACTCACACCTCCTGAAATACAGGATGTTTTTCAAAGCCTGCCATGATCTCTACAACAATATCTTTATATCCACTTGTATTTCTTTCTTATTGAGATTGGGTCATGTATTTAAAGATGCTCTGCTCTGGCACCTCTCATAAAATACAGATGTTCTGGCTTCAGAACAACCCTTTCTTTTTTTTTTTTCTTTTGTGGTCCCACTCCTTCATTTGATCAATTTGATAAAATTTCTTCCAGTGAAATTGCAGTTTCAAGGCTGTGACTGTTTCTATTTTAAAGTCACCTTCCCATGTGGCCTCACATTATCAACAACAGCAAATTTCTCACAAGATGAGGCCAGATATTAAAGGTCACCTGAATCACAAATGAATGATCTTTAATGCTTGACTTATTCTCACTGCATGTGATTTTTTTTCCTTCTATGGATATTCTGGATGAATATTTTGCTATTTGTTTGAGATTTTTTGCGCCAAAATATTTACCTCAGCTTGGCTCTTGGGAATTCTTACCTTATATTTGCATTTCCTGCTTAGGAGACTCTTCCCAACCTTTTTTCCCTGCTGTTTACCCCCCATCCTTGAAGCCCTTTGCATCTACTCTCATTTTGTAAAGCAATTTTTTTAATTTATCCATTTGGCCTGCAGATCTTCCTTAGGAAAATTTCCCCCTTTTTGGTAGGAAAGCTTTTTACCTTTTCTTACAGAAACTGAACCCTCCTCCATCCTGAAGTTCCAGAGGTCTCCAGCTGAAGTTCCTTGGCTGAATATTCTCAGATTGGTCACTTTGAATTATTGATCTTTTTGAGCAGCCACAATCTCCATTCTTTTCCTGATGGTTTCTCGCCTGTATTTCACTTTTCTCTCTTTTTTATGGAACAAGGAGCACATGGAATTATTCCCCTATCTCAGTGCACTCACTCATGTGTTTCTCTTCCTACAAGGTGTGAAAATTCTTTTTTTGTCCGGAAAATCAGCTGCAGGCATCTTGATTCTCTTCCTGGTTTTAACTCTATTTTAACTCTATATGGTTTTATCTCTAGAAATTAAAAGAATTTAATTTTTTTTCATCTGATTTTCTCAGAGTTCTCATCCCACCTCAGCCTGACCAGGGTTAATTAGTGCAGGGCACTTTTCAACCTTTTGGTTTTAGCTTTATATCTGACAGAGTCAAGGTTTTGGGTTAAAAAACTGGAGCAAAATCCCCCAAAAGATGGAAATATTGGTGTAATGCAAATAAAATGTGATTTACAGCTCCCAGGTATCCCTTGCATGTGCAAGTCAGGAACATGGATTGCCCAATGTGTGATTTTTAAGGACACATTAAAAGGGAGAGAAGGCGATCTTGGAATTGCGTTTTTTAGTTGTTGTTTATTAATGGAAATATTTTCATGTGCTCACATATACAGGCAATGAGTGCTTTTGTGTATATATTGCAATTTATATATATTTATTCATGGTGCAAAACACCCAGAGAGGCAGTTTTAGAGCATCACCCCCTTTCCCAACAAAGGGTGAAAATCCCTAATTTTGGGGAAAAAAACCATCACAACAAAGTGGTTTGATTTCAGTAACAGAGCGAGCAGAAAACAGGGGGGAAAAAACCCCCAATTTTGGAGCACACAGCCTGAGTCAAATTGATACATTCATCCCCAGGGCAGACTTTTTGGACACTGATTACTGCGCCCTCCTAACAGTGTTTGCAGGACAGCTTATCTGCCAGCTTATCTATTCTCCTCTTATAAGAGACACTGTTCAAAGAGCCTGAAAACACAGCTGCCCCTTTCCAGGCTTTCCCTCTCCCTGAAAAGCAGGAGAATCCCTGGATGCCCCCAGCAATAGAATCCCAAAATTAATCTTCATGGAAAGTGGGCAGCCTTGTTTGGAGGCTGCAGAAAAGGAAAGCACTTGGAGGGGAAATCTGCTTAAAGACCAAAGGGAAAACTTGGAGGGAATCCCTGTGAAAATGCAGGGCTGGGGAAGCTTCCTGGGAGTTTGGATCAAAAGGAATGAGATCTCGGGATAAAAGGTTGGAATGGGAGAGTTTTCACCGTGGAGAAGCAGTGCAAAGCCAAAAGTCTGAAAAATAATGGGATTTTAATGTGTTGTTGGAGCCTCTGTGCCTGGCACTGGCAAAATTTCCCCTTTTCTTCACCTTTTCCCCATCAATTCCATCAAATCTATCAAAACCATCAAACCCATCAAATCTATCAAATCTATCAAACCCATCAATTCCATCAAGTCCATCAAATCCATCAAACCCATCAAATCTATCAAATCTATCAAATTTATCACATCCATCAAAACCACCAGTTCCATCAAACCCATAAAACCAACTAATTCCATCAAATCCATTCATTCCATCAAACCCATTAAGTCCATCAAACCCATCAAATCCATCAAACACATCAAATTTATCAAATTGATCAAATCCATCAAATTTATCAAACCCACCAAATCCATCAAATCCATCAAACCCATCAATTCCATCAAACCCATCAAACCCATCACATCCACAGCTGCTTCATCCTCTCCAGAAAACAAGTGACAGGAATAAGTGTATCCTGACATCTACAGGCCATATTCCAATAAATTCCAGCTTTTTCTTGATTATTTTGGTCATCTGGGCAAGCACAATGCTGGGAAAATGTGGCACAGGGCCATCTTTTCCAAGGATTTTCAGTCTTGGTGTGATTTCACTTTCCAGTGTGGGCAGGAGAGAGGGTTTGATGTTGTTTGAGATATTCAGGATGTTTTCCAGAGGGAAGCACGGCCCCCCTCATCCCTCTCACCCTGGCTGCTGCCACCCTGGAATCCCAGATAAGGAACTGGAATGGGGTGGCCAAGGTGGGAGGACAGGAAAAATCAAAGCAACAAAACAGAGGTGAGAAAAAGGATGCTGCAAAAAGGACATCTTTTTATAAACACATAACCCAAAGGTGATGTTAGTGAAGATCAGCAGCTTTTGGCTCCCATTTTAAGGAATTTTCACGGGAAGTAAAAACCCTCCTTTGCTTTGTGGCAGTCGTGGTGCTTTGCACTGTCACCTTTGCTCAAATAGATGTGAGGGAGGTGAATTTTCTTATATTTTTAGAGCTCTGCTGAGGATTTTTGGTACCTGAAGATTTAAACCGAGATGCACCCATGACCTTGTGACAAATCTGCTGCACCGGGGCTCGTCCTGCTCTTTTGCATATCTGGAATTGAGTGTTCTACCTGCATTTCTGTGAAGTGAAGAGTGGCTTAACTGTTCTTGTTTTCCATCAAAACACTTCTTGTTTGCTCCCAAACCGTGGTGTTTCCATATGCAAAGCTCTGCACCTGAGACAGTGATATTTACCCTTTTTTTTGTGTTTTTTTTTTTCCATGCTGGTTTTAATTTCAAAACCAGATCTCTGGTGAGAAGGAGAACAGCAGCGCTTCTGATATGAGTGGGGGCAAGTTTCCCTGGGGGTTTCCAGCTCCCGGTTTTGCACCTCAGCAGAAATTGTTCAATTTTCTTTCTTCTTGAATTATCTGCAAGATCTGCAACCCAGCCTTGTCCTGTCAACAACCCACGAGCTGCCACAAGCCCATCCCAGGGAATTTGCTTTTATGGAGGCTGGAATAATGTGTGAAATCATGACACTGACCCCCAGCATCAGTGATTTTAAATCAGTTTTAAAGCTCAGAACTCCCAAGTGCTGGTCCCAAGTATTCCCAAACTCCAGTGGGGTCGGCTGCAAGCAGAGCAAATTCCCACTTCCACGTAAAATCCTTTTCCCAAGCTCAACCCAGCAAAATGCATCAGGCAGGGATCTCTGCCTTTGGAAGCAGGACCACCCAGGGGCTCCTCTGAAATGATTCTGAGAGAATGTGGCTTGAGTGGTTTAGTGCAAGGTCAAGGATTCTGGCTTTTTTTAACTTTCCTTTTTTTTTCTTTTTCTTGCATCTCTTCTTCCTTCCTCCCATTTCCCAGCTGTGGAAAAGAAAAATCCCACTTTGACTTAAACTGCAAACCCACCCAATATTCTTCTTTGCACAAGGCTAAAAAGGAAAATATTTTAATGGCTCTGCATAGTTATATTCACTTAGACAACAAAAATGCTTTTGAGAAGCAGTTTTATGCACAGCTGTGATTTTTTAAATTTGTTTTAAGTATTGGTTATTTTAAAATGAGCCATCTTCTCTTTGTTTCTGGTGCAACATTTTTGGCTGGGGATGATTTTCCTCACTGGACTCCATAGAAATCTTTCTTATGACTAAACTTGGCTGAATATAAATTATCAGGCATGGGAGATTAGCTGTGGCTTTAGATGTAAGGAATGATCACAGGTAAAAAGTAAAAGAAATATTTTTGCAAGCAAGCTCTCTTCTGGAAAGACTTAAAAACCCCCAATTAAGATGAAAATGAATTATTAACTCATGTTTTGCTGCAAAAGATGAAAGAGATGAATACTTTTTCCTGCACAGAAATTCATTGAAAGGGAAATTATCAAGTGCAGGGAGTCCAGACAAATTCCTGAACTCAGCCTTCTTAATTTCCATTTCCTACAGAAAAGGAGAAGCAGCCCATGGGATGGCAGAAAGATGAATAAATGGCAGAATGAAAGAAGAAAGGGAATAATCGTATTATTTGGACTGCAGACATCCCTCAGCTGCTTGGTCCCAGTGGGTTTTTTTCACAAGAAATGTTCTGAGAGACTTTTGCCACACTCAGTTCCTCGGGTAACAGCTCGGACTGGGAATGGACTGTGCAGCCTTGGATTTGTCCTTCCACCCTCATGGAGCACAGGAATTCGCAGGGAATTCCTTCAGAAACCCCTCAGAGATTGTTGGAGCGCACGAGTCAGAAGCCACTCTGAATCCTTCAGAGAGAGAAAGAAATGCAGGGGTTGGATTAAAGCCTTTAGAGAAATGTAGATCTATTAAGCCACATAGATATGAAGTAGAAGTGTTAAGTTTAAGTTTTAAGTAAGTAGAAGTGTAAGTTATAGTTTTAAGTTTTAGGTTTAAATTAAGTAGAAGTGTAAGTTACAGTTTTTAAAAAGTAGAAATACATTTTAAGTGCCTTAAGAAACTGTGCTAGCTAGTGAAGGTCCTAAGGCCTAGTTTAAAGTTCAGACATAGCTCCTGGCATAACAAAAACATGGCAGAACCTTGCTACTAAGAATGGATAGAATTATTCACCTACAACAGCTAAAGCCACATGAGTAAAGAGAGAGAACTATTAACATAGATAATAAACTTATATATGTAAATTTAAAGTAAGAAAACAGTATATTTGTGTAAATAGATAATATTATATACATCATTTTTTAGGTATGACCTGACACTACTTTCATATCACTTTCACACATAAGCATCAAGTTCAAATTGGTGTAGAAAGAATGCTTTAGAATCGTGGTTTCAGCCGATTGGATGTTTTAGGAATAAAATGCCCTTTGATGGATGCAGTCATCATCAACAACCACCACAACCACAACCATCAACACCACAACAGCAAGAAGAATAAAAGAAGAAGAAGACCAAGAAGAAAGAAACCTGCTGCCACTGCTCCTGCTCAGAGCCTTGGACTCTACTCCAGCTGATGCCTCAGGTTTGAGCTTTTCTATTTTTCACATTCTGTGCTGCTTTAGTGTGTGGGTCTGGGCTTCATATTATGGGATGGTGAGCTCTCTTCACAGAGCAGGGAGACAAAACAATTCCTTCTCCAGCTGGGGACCAAGGACAAATGATCCAAATCTCAGCCCAGGAGCACAAACAACGTGGGCTGGAGAGAGGAAAACAAGCAGGATGGGACTGCATGGGCTAAAGCTGGAATGGGACAATGAACTCCAATGTGCCAATGGAGCAGAGCTGATCCCAGTGAGAGCCCCCGGGAGCGCTCGTGCATTTTGGGACCATTTGGGTTCATCTTGGGTGCAGCCCTGGCTGGGCTCTGGTGCTGCCCGAGGTGGATCCATGGAGGAGATCCTTTTCATAAATCCCTGCTTTGTTCTTTAGCTCTGCCCAGCTCTGCTCTAGCTCAGCCTTCACAAGGCATCACAGGGACTCTTTGCCAGGTAGCAGCTGCTGCTGCTGCAGCTCAGGACTTTATGCCAGAAAACTTAAAACACAGAGTTTAACACCTTAAACTCTTCACCTTCCAGACTGATGTATTCCAGCAACAGACAGCTTTACTACAACCAACAACTGCTCCTGTCTCTTTGAAGACCCAGTAATGCCCCGACAAGAGATCCCTTCCAGGGTGTGCTCTGCAAGGATGCCCTTCCACAACCCTTCTTTGCTCCCTTGGAAAATCAAAATATCCACGGCTTCTCCAAAGGCTGTGGGGAGTTGTGCTGATCCTGTTAGTATTTTCTGCTGGAAAAATTCTGTTTTGTGCTTTTCCTGGGCCATGTGGGGAGGCCAGTTCCTTCTTTAGCCTCACTTGGGCACCAGGACACGTCCTGGAAAAATGAAGGAGAGATATCTGCATGCTCAGGGAAGGAGGAAGGCGTTTCTCCCTTGGGTTTGTGGCCCTCTCACAGACACTTTCATCCTTGTCCTCACAAAATTCCCGCTCTCACACCAGGAGAAAGAAGAGTCTGCTCCTTGTGACAGGGACAGGACCTGAGGGAATGGTTGGAGCGGGGCCAGGAGGGATTGAGGTTGGGTTTTAGGGAAAAGTTCTTCCCCCAGAGGGTGCTGGCACTGCCCAGGCTCCCCAGGGAATGGGCACAGCCCCGAGGCTGCCAGAGCTCCAGGAGCCTTGGGACAGCGCTGCCAGGGATGCCCAGGATGGGGTTGCTGGGGGTCTGGGCAGAACCTGGAATTGGATCATCCCTGTGGATCCCTCCTAACTCAGGATATTCCATGAGTAAATTGGAAGTTCCTAGGAATTACTAAAATCCACATGTATTTTATTCATTTTTCCCTCCAGAAATCTGTCTTTAAATTAAAATGTTTAAAAGCATTTTTTAAAAAAATATCTTTAAATATGATTTTCTTGTACATCTCTCTAGATTCTTTTTTGCAGACTTCACCTGCTTTTTATTCCAGCTAAATATACCTGCTGGAGCACTTGGCAGCTGTTAAACCCGAAGATATCCTGCTACTTTTGTATTTCCAAACATCACCTTCCTCCTTTCCCATCACGTCTTTGTCTCCATTACCCATCCCAAAACTTTGCCCCAGCCCATCTGTCCCTGCCCTGCTTGCACAGGGCCTCTCACATGATAGAAGCTGTGATCCACAATCCAAAACTGTGTTTTTCCAGGGAGTTAATCCTCACACCTCCTCCTGCAGGGCAGCTCCAGCTCTTGCCTTTCAGGGAGGAGGAATCCCCAAGCTCAGAGGTGCTGATCCTGAAACGGAGCTCCCACTGCTCCTCAGGGACAGAATCCATCCTGTTTGGTCCTGGCGTGGACAATTCCAGCTCCCAGATTTCCCTCAGGGGTCTGTATTGGAATCAGAGTTATTTAACCCCTTAATTAATCAATTAGACCAAGGGATTGAGGGCAGCCTCAGCTCATTTGCAGGTGACACCAAGCTGAGGGTGCAGTGACACCCCTGGAGGACAGGATGGCATCCAGGGGACAGGGTGACATCCAGAGGACAGGATAACATCCAGAGGGACCTGGACAAGCTCCAGAAGTGGGTCCATGGCAATCTCATGAGGTTTCACATGGCCAAGTGCTGGAGCTGGCCTTGGGATGGGGCAACTCCTGGGATCAACCCAGCCTGGGGATGAGCAGATGGAGCAGCCCTGGCAGGAGGATTTGGGGATGAGAGCTGGTCCTGCCCCAGCGTGGGCAGCAGGAAAGGGATTGGAATTGGGATTGGGATTGGGATTGGGATTGGGATTGGCTTTGGCTTTGGCTTTGGCTTTGGCTTTGGCTTTGGCTTTGGCTTTGGAATTGGGTTTGGAATTGGGATTGGGATTGGGTTTGGGTTTGGGTTTGGGTTTGGGTTTGGGTTTGGGTTTGGGTTTGGGTTTGCGATTGGGATTGCATTTGGGTTTGGGATTGGGATTGTGCCCCCACAGGTGAGAGCCCACCTGCAGAGCTGCCCCAGCCCTGTCCCAGCCCAGGGAGGAGCTGGAGCTGCTGCAGAGAGCCCAGAGGAGGCTCCAGGATGAGCAGAGGGATGGAGCAGCTCTGCTGGCAGGAAAGGCTGGCACAGCTGGCATTGTTCACCTGCACAGGAGAAGCTTTGGGCTGAGCTCAGTGTGGCCTTGCAGGTCCTGGAGGAGCCCCAGGAAACCTGGAGAGAGACAATTTCCAGGGATGCAGGGACAGGACCCAGGGAATGGCTTCAGAATGACAAGAAAGTAGGGTTAGGTGGGATCTTGGGAACTAGGAATTGTTCCCTGGGATGGAATTCCCAGAGCAGCTGTGGCTGCCCCTGGATCCCTGGCAGTGCCCAGGGCCAGGTTGGACACTGGGGCTTGGAGCTGGATTTTTCCCTGGAGCACAGATGGGAATTCTTTGCTCTGAGTTTTCTTTTGAGCATCCAGCACCTCCTCACACCTCTCATCTCTCTCTTGTAGTCTTGCAATCAAATTTAACTTCACATCCACTTCACCATTTTGAAACTCTAATTTCCACTGACAGTTTATATTAAAAACTCCCTTCCTGAATGTGTTCCAAAGTTTCTGTATGAAGCAACAAAATAATTCTTTCTCCATTCTGTCTCCCCAGCAATACTTGATTCAAACCTGGAGATATCTTTAATAATATTGGTTGATTAAAACCTGCTGGTTTCCTTTGCCTCTGTCTTTTTTTCCCTACAGTTTCTGGATAACATCCCACCTTTTCCCCCTTTTCTTCTCTGTACCTGCAAACCACACCAGGTTCCCACTGGAAAAATCCTGCACATCATCTGTAGAGGAAAAATTATGGTTTCAGATTTTAATTAAGAAATTATTTCCAGTAAATGTTTGGTCTTTGGTTTGTGGTTTTTTTTTTTTTTTTTTTTTTTTTTTTTTTTTTTTTTTTTTTTTTTTTTCCCCAGTGAATTCAAATTTCACCAAGTTATTTGCATGGCTATTTAAAGAAATTTCCTAAAAATAAAATGAGAATATGATGGTTTAGGCCCCAGCTGAGCAATGTGCTTAAACTCATCCATTAACACATGTTTGAGTGTGGAATAAATCCCTGTGGTATTTAATGCTTGGAGAGCATTGAAGTATTTTTGTGATTTCAAATCCTAGTTCTCCTCAGGAGGAGAAAGAAAATTAGATAAAAACACTTTAATTTTCCTTAAAAAAATATCAAAGGGGGTTGGTGGTTGTAATATGGCCGATGTTTTGGGCTGGGGAGGTGCCAACAAGGAATTTGCCTCCTTGTTATTAAGCAGGACTTAAATTGCCCCCTCCTGCAGGAGCAGGCAAGAATTTTGGGTTTCCAGCAGCTGCCAACACATTTTCACCTCCTGTTTTCTTCTCCAGCTCTGATGATAAAGAAGGAGAGCAAGATTCTGCAAATGAAACAAAAATCTCTGGCTTTAATGTGAACTTCAGCCAACCTTCAACTCTTAGCAGCATCTCTTTGAAGGAGCTCTCTGTCAGCTCAGCTTTTGGACAAATATATGATGAAAGTTTGATGAGAGATGTAAAGAAAACATTTTAAAATCTCAGTGCTCGCTGAGGAGGGTGGAGAATTGTTTTTCCAAGACAAAAGCCACATTGAACAAAATAAGAGTGTGGCATAACTCTGCTTCTCTTTTGGCCTTTACCTGAGTCCTGAAAGAGCTCAGGCATAACCTGGATAAGCCTCTAAATATGACTCAGTTCATTCACACAAAGTGCCAAGAAATCTGTATTTGTTTAAATAAAACTCTCCAACAATAGCTCTACCTGCTGCAGCAGGCAAGCCTGACTGTCAGGTAATGCCAGGCTGGAGAAAGTTTTATTTTAAATGCAGGATTTCCCCTCTTGCTGGTGTTTGAACAGATGGGTTTGTGGCAACAATTCCATGCCTCTTTTTAGTATTTTTTTTTTTTTTTAGTGTAAACTTGTTTGAAGCACAAGCTAGCAAAAGTAGCAGAGTGCTGGGATTGGAAGTATCTCAGTGTTAAACTCAAAAGGATCTAATAAAACACCCAAGGGAATGATCATTAACCATCCCAGTATTCTCCCTGCCAGTGCCAGTGCTGGAAATGCCAGGGAGAGCTGGAAAACTCTGCGATTTTAGCCTGAAAAAAGGAGATACAAGTGTGGGCACAGGTGGGGCTGGACTCTCTGGAATTTAAGGGGAGGAGGGAAGGAGAGAACAGGTAGAGAGGGAGTGTTGGTGATGGGGGGATAAAGTCAAGGGGGTTGTTTTCCACATAGATCAGTTGCCTGTGCTTGTCAGAGTCCCCAGAGGGTCAGAAAAGAAATCAGAAAGGAACCAGAAATCAGAAACCAGAAAGAATCCCATCACCTGCATTATAGGGCCAGCAGCAGGGGCAGTGTCCTTTTCTGCTGGAACCCTGGGTGCTGAGAATTCCAGACTTTCTGTGCTGCCAGGCCCTGACCCCCAGGAGAACACTGCACTGACCTGAGGCCCTGGAGAAGCTTCCAAAATGGAATGACAGAACTGGGATTGTGGGGGTGGAGTTTGAACAGAAGTGTGTGATATCACAGGGTGGGAAACTCAGAGTTTAAGGGTTTAGGATGCAGCAATAGATATAAAGCAAGATGGAGGTTTTAGGGTGGAGGCTGCTCCTTCTCCTTCACCTCCTTCTCCATGGGTTTGGGTGGTTTTGTGGAATTGGATAAAAAAGTCCCCATTGCGGGCACGGGTGGTTGGGTATTGGGTTAAAAGTGAAAACAATTGAGGTGTCATTTCTTAATTGGACACTTTACCCTTAAAAGGCCTTGGAGAGAGAGAGATGGGCTCCATTTTTAGTTTGTTGGAGTGAAGTGCTGCAGAGCTCAGGGTTTGTGAGACTGTGACAGAGATGAGAACTGATAAACATCTGAGTCCCGACCAGAAATACCCTCTCACACATTTCATCCCAGCCTTGGCTAAAAAGAAGTAAAGAATCCATTTAGTGGTGCAGTCACAAGTCTTGGTTCCACCATTTCACCAGCCTCTAGGGAATTCTGAGTTCCTTTTCTTCCTTTTCTTTCTTTTTTCTTGTTTTTTCTTCCCCAGGGATTCCCCCATTATCTCTGTTTCTTCAGGGAGCTCCTGACCCTGATAGATGTCCTCCTCACACAGGAGCTGGTCCTCCACAGCAAATCCTTGAAGTAACAGCTCCACAATTGTGAAGGTTCATCTTTTGATCTCAGCCACATCCTCCCACCCCTGCTGGACTCCTTCTTCCTTCAGCACAGCCCCTCAGGCAGGAGCATTCCTCAGGGGAATTTTGAAGGAGTTTTGGATGAGTTAGAGATGGGACTTCTGATTTCTTTTCTTTTCTTTTTTTTTTTGTTTTTTTTTTGATGATGTGGTTTATATTCTTATTTTCTACATAGGTAGGAAGGGTGAGTTCAGCTCACATTGTTACAGCATGGTTTAGAATGTCCCAAGACCCTAAGTTACAAGACTTTTTAAAGCTTTATTGACTAATAAACCAATGCTAATAAGGATATTTATATTTTTGATTCAATGCTTAAATATTTTGCCTTATGGACTTATGCTACAGTGTGAGCTTTCTTAGTTAATCATGTTCTGGCACACAAACCCACAGTGCTGCATTCTGAACTCCTTGTTCACCTCTGGAACTGCTTTTCACAGAATTCACAGAATCCCAGAATCACTGGGTTGGAAGAGAACTTCGAGATCATCGAGTCCAACCCAGCCCAAACACCTCAACTCAACCATGGCACCAAGTGTCATATCTTATATTTTTAATTCTTTTATTTTTTCTATATCTTAAACTCTAAAACTCTCAACTTTCCTTTACTTAGTTTAACGTGTCTCTGCTTTAGACTACAAATCCACATTCTCCCTTCTAGCACCTCACTTTGGGAGCCTTTTCCAAGGTCACAGCTCAAATACTGGGTTTAATTCCAAGCTTTGGTTTCCAGGCCCAAAGTTCTGAGAGCTCCCTGCATTCCAGATTCCAACACACCCCCGGCACCCCTGGCTGCTGCTCCCAGCTCCAGGGATCCTCCCTGCAGGATTTGAGGCATTTATTCCCTGTGCAGCCACCCTGGAGACCTGGAGCAGCCAGGCAGAGCTTTCAGGCACTGGCACATGTTTTGGAGAAGCTCAGGTTTATCTCGAGTCACCCTCTGCAGCTTTTGGGAAGTTTGGAGCCATTCAGAGCCCCGTTGCTCCATGGAAAGGTGGGAAAAAGGGTGGGAAAGTAGCCCTGAGCCATGAATTATTTATTCCTTAGTAGCAAAGGTTATTCATGTGCTTTCTAGGATAAAAAAAAAGGTGGGTAACTGGCCCAGGTTCAGCCCAGATATGAAATAGAGACAGAAATAAATCTGGTGGGTTGGAGGGAAGATGTTGAGGCAGGAGCAGATGCAGCATCCAGGTAAAATCCTGCTCCACTTGGCAGCCAAATCACCCCTGGTTTTAGCAGCCCCGGGTTTGTGTTGTCTGCAGCCACTCTCTGGATTTCAGTGTGCTTAAATCTCCAAACCCCTTGTTTTGCTTCAAATTTAGCTCTTCTAGAGCCTTTTTGTGATCTCTGCAGCCTGATTTGAGCTCCTCTAACTCTGAAAAACTGCATTTCTCCTGATAATTAAGAAAGAAGATGAACCCAATTCCACTTTAAGACTGTGTCTTCAGGGCTGGAAATTGTGCAAACACTGCTGCATGTAACACGGAAAACAGAAATGAATTCCCAGTAGCACCTCTTTTTACAACATCATTGTGGGCTTTGTTGACTTTAGACTGGCTTTTTTTTTTTTTTTTTTTTTTTTTTTTCCTGTGGATGCCATGGAATTTGAGATGACTTGAAACACTCAAACGAGCACATTTAAATGTGTGTGTTTATGGGCGAGGGAGGGGGATTCACACTTTAAATCCTAAGTGCTGGAATTAGCTCCAACAAAGCCCGAGTGTGTTGACTTTCAAATGGGTTCAGCTGATGGAGCAGAAATTTGCTGGTTGGCTTCAAGGGTTGTCTTTTATTTCCCTCCTCCAAGAACATCTTTGCCAGGTTATTTTTGGGACAACAGAATAAATATAATATCTTTAAGCATGGAATTCTGGCTCCAGAGTGACTGGTGGGGATGTGGGTTATCTCTGCTGGGCTTTAGGGTCCTTTTGCTGATGGACTTTGGGGTGCTGTCCCTGCTGTTTCTGCTTTGCAAATGCAGAGTTCTGCCCTCAATCCCAAACCCGCGCTCCAGGGGGCTGGGACTGGGAGATTTGGGCAATTCCTGCTCCAAAAATTGAAGGTTTTAATCGGGGTGCCCAAATGTTGTGTCAGGTTTTTGTGCCAGGCATTTCCTTTTCCCCTTTTACAGGAGGCGATAACCTGGGGTGAAATGGGAATCCATGGTGGAGATGTCACCTGGATCCAAAATCTGAAAGCTGGAACTAAAAGTGAATGTTCCAAGGTGCAAACCATGTGGTTAGAAGTGCCTTTAGAGCAGCTCTAGAAATCAGATTAATTGTAGAAATAGCTGCAGGTTGAACCTGAAACCAGCCCAGCAAGTCTCCTCCTCTTTGAGTGGTGTTTGGGAATTTGCATTTTGAACCACCTCTGCATCACCTGTCACAATTATTTTTGCACAATCCCATCTTCCTGGCTTTTCTCTTTGCCGTGGCTGGTGCAAACACCAGCTGGATGCTGTGGGCAGCATGGTGCTGCCTTGAGGGGCTCACACCAAGGATTTTCAGGAGGCTTCTCCACCCCACTGACATTTTTGTCTGCGGGCTGTGAAAGAAAGACATCCCACGAAGATCAATATGCCTGCCAGAGTCCCTACAGCCCCTGGCACTTGCTGGGGAAAAATAAAACCCCAGCTGAGCTTGCCCCTTCCTTCAGGAGAGGAAAACCTACACCCCCAGTGTAGGTTTTGCTTTATGGATGCAGTGTGTGAGGAATTTATTTATTTATTTACATTGAAGGCGATTTAAGTTAATTTAACCCATTGTCTTTCTCACCCCAAACCCACTGGAACACGAGGATTCCCAGCATTTTGAGGCACTATTCGGTGCTCCTGACAGCTCAGGATGGCTCACAGGGGGGTTGGGGGGCAGAATTTCTGTCCCAGAAAAGCAGCACATAATGCAAACATTGTGTGCCTGCCATATTTTTATAACAGAGCACTAAGAAAATACTCGCTACCTGAAATATTTCTGTAAGTCACTGGAGCAAGCAGCCCAACATGTGGGTTACATTACACTCAGGGCTGATCTCAGCTTTGTAACACACACTAAACAGCAGCACGGAGGAGGCTCAGCTTTAATAAAACCAAAACTTTCTCTGCTGCATGCAGCCAATAAAGATTTAAGCATGCTGGGCATGATCAGCATACTAATTGCTGCATTAATAAATCGTGAGGCCTGGCTTGTTTTGAAAGGCAAATAAAAATATTGTAGAAAGCTGGAAGAGCGTTTACTCAGAAAAGTTAGCCTGTGTGTGCACTGGGATGTGTGGGGATGTGAAATGCCAGTGAGAGCACTGAGCAGAGGGTTTGCCATGGATTTTTCTGTGCAATCAGGATTTCACATCTGATGTTGAGTTGTTCTGCCCCAGTGCTGACTGACAAAACAGCACCAAAGCCAGGCCTGTTGCTGGAGCTGCAAGTGATAATGGAATTTATCTCTCAAGTGATAATGGAATTTGTCTCTCATTTTCACCACTGCATTGAATAAGGGATCCCAAAAATGGATTGGATTCACCAATTAGGGATCTCAAAAAATAAAGCTGGGCAGAGTTGTCTCGTCCATTAAAATTTCTCAGACTGCAGCCACGAGCAAAAGGCAAAAGGGAATTGCCCCAGCAGGAAAAATCGTGCCAGGATTCTGTTTCCCAAAATTCAGTATTTCCTGGGAGGCAGAGAAACTTTCTGCTGTGGAAACACCACCTCAGGTGGGTCTGAATTTGGGCCAGTGCTCAGGGTCTTGTCCAGCTGTCACCAAAAACCTCTTCCCTCTCTTTTCTACTTCTTCCCCCAGCTCTTCACCAGAGCCACTCTGCCCCCCTCACTCTGGGTTTTAACAGCAAGATGTTTTCAGCTCAGGAAGGTGGAAAGAAAGAGTAAAAAATTAGCCCTGAGAGTTTACAGAGGTGGAAAGTCCTCGGTGCATTTCCAAAGCTGGTGATGGAATAAAGACAGCTCGACATGCAAAGCAAAAATGTAAATAAGTGATTTATTTTTATGGGCAGCTCGCTTGCCTGGCAAAAAGCACACCCCACTGTTGGTTGCTTCTGAAATAAAAATTGTTTATTAAAAAGTTTGGATTTTTTTTTTTTAATGAATGGTAAGATTAATGAGCCGTGCTCAGGCAGCAATGATTCCTGCCAGCTCGTGCATTAGTCAGCTATTAACATACTTCTTGGGTAATTTGAAGGCATTTTTTTCATAGTGCATTGGGAATCACAAAAGACTCGTTGAACTCCACGGGATCCTCATCCCCTTTTTACCTTGCCTTGCAGCGTGGGGCTGCTCCCTGTATGTGAGTTTGTGGGCCCCGAGCTGGGCAACTCCCTGGGGCTCCCCTGCCAGGGGAGACCCTCCTGGAGCAGTTCTGTGTCAGGAACCAGAGACGCACTGGACTTTTTCTGTCTGCAGCTTCTGTTTATTGTTATCTTATCAAAACTTCAGCACGCCGTCTGCACCAGACTCTGTGTGCAGGAAAACAGCACAAAAATGGCTAAGGACCTCGTGTTGCAAGGCCTTTTAAGTCTAATCAAAAACTGAGCTACCCAATTAAAAAGTGACTCCTAAATTATTTCCCTTTCTACCCCAATAACTGACCCCTACAGACCCACAATGCAGATTTTTTCCACCCAATTACAAGACACCACCCAAACCCAAGAAGAAAGAGGAAGAAGAAGAATATCCTATATCCTCCATCTTGAACCCATCTAGAACCTACTAAAAATCCTAAATCCTAAATTTCTCACCCAAGTCACACACTACACCACTCTCTACAATCTATTTCACACTTTTGTGGTTTCTGGTTTCCCTTGAGGCTTTGGAAGTTTTCTCCATGAGTGAGGGTCAAAGTCAGTGCTCCCCTGGGGGTCAGGACAGCCCAGAGCAGACAGAGAAATATTCCCGGTGCCCTGGGTTTCCACACCAGTACATCCTGGCATTTCTCTCACATTTGGTGGGCAAAACCAGCAAACATTTGGAGGTGAAAAAAAGCTTCCTTTCTCGACACCTCATTTTTAGCAGAACAGCCATCCTGGATCTCCCTCTCCTCTCCTGCTGCTGTGAGAACAGGGCAGTGGGATCTGGAGGCAGAGGGGATGAAATCAAAATCAGGATTTTCTTTTTTTCCCCCATCAGCTGCTGTCTGCCCAGCCTGGCAGAGATGAGAGGGGAGCGTCAGGCTCTGAGCGCTGCATCTCCAGCAGAATATTCCCAGCAGCACGTGGCTGACCCAAGCACTGCACCAGATATTCCCACTGGGAGGAAGTGATGAGCAAAATGTGGTTTCTTATTGCAGTGTCAAAAGGAAGCTGGAGGAGCTGTGGTTTTTTTTTAATTTTTGCTGAAGTTTTTGATTGAAGTTTTTGTGTTTAGATTTAGGTGCTTATTATTTTTTATTTCTATTAGAAGTTGTGAGCTTTGTAGCATTTTATGAATAAGTTATAAAACAGTTAACTATTTTCTAATATAAAGTTAAGTTAAATTATTTAATTAAGAAATAATATTTAAATTATTATTCTTTTATTTTAAAAATAGATAATTTATATTTTAATAGAATAATTAATTAAAGCCTGCATGTGGAATTTTTGTTTAATTATAAAATATTACTCAAACTTATAAAAAGAACTTAAAAAAATAGTTACTACCTTAAAATTTTTATTTTATTTTATATATATTGTTATCTGTTAAATTGTTACATTTTAATTTTTTTATTTTGTAATATTATAGATCTTCAGTTAACTATATATTTGTAATCTTATTGTTATTAATGAATTTTAGAAGGTTTTTTATCATTTTAAGTTAAATATAGTTGGTTTTTTAAGAATTAAATTTTATTTGTATAAAAAAATTTAAAATTCTAACATTTAAAATTCTAACACTGTGGTTCCTGTGAAAATCAGGAATGAAATATGAATGAATAAATAAAAAAAATACACATAGAGGCAGCTGCTTTGGCAGTGGTACCTAAAATTCCACCATCAGCTCCAGTGGAGCAGGAAAATGGGATTTTATCAAAGGAACTGGACCCAGATGTTGGATAGCAGACAGGGTTATCAGGGCTGCAGCAGATTCTGTAGGGGATGTGGATCAAACTGATCCTTCTGTGCCTCAGTTTCCCAGTTGTTAAATGGGAGGAAGAGAAACATTTGGGTTTTTTCTAAGATCTTTTATGTCCTTTGTTGGTGCCCCCCAAGAAAAAGTGGCCAATTTCTATCAATCATCTTCTACCAACGATCTTCTACTAATCATTTCTGCTGTGGCCAGCGAGGTCTGGTGCTGCTAATGCCACAAAATCATGGGATATCCTGAGCTGGAAGCATCATCAAAGCCCAGCTCCTGGCCCTGGGCTGGATAAACTTTGATTTTGGATTGCACAAGATACATCTTTAGAGTGTCTCATGCCCTGAGCCAATGACAGCAGTTTTTAGGGTTCTGATCTCTGTCACTTCACCTCCCAAAGTCCCTTTTTCCTGTAAAATAGGGAAATATCCTTAGTTTATAACCCTATAAAGTTATTTCCCCTATTTTTATTAATATCCTAAATATCCTCTGGAAAGAATCTTTTCTCCTCTTGCAACAGCTGCTGCAACAGGCAGAGATTTATTGGCCTCCAGCTTGCTGAAAGGCAAAGCTGAGCTCCCAAACACATCCCAGGGGAAATCTGCAGCTCCTCAAGGCACCTTTCCCTCCTTTCTTCTGCCTGAGTGTCCAACAAAATGCTGCTGAGGACATCACAGCAAGAAATAGCAGAGCTGTTGCAGTTCAGCCCTCTGGGCAGAGTGGGATCCTCCAAAAAACCCTGCCTGGAGCCATTTCCCACAGTGATCAACTGTTGAGTTCTATCTTCTTTTTTGCCAAGGTCGGGATGAAATGTGTGAGAGGGTATTTCTGGTTGGGACTCAGATGTTTATCAGTTCTTGTCTCTGTCGCAGTCTCACAAACCCTGAGCTCTGCAGCACTTCACTCCAACAAACTAAAAATGGAGCCCATCTCTCTCTCTCCAAGGCCTTTTAAGGATCAACTGTCCAATTAAGAAATGACACCTCAATTATTGTCACTTTTAACCCAATACCCAAACACCCGTGCCCGCAATGGGGACTTTTTTATCCAATTCCACAAAACCACCCAAACCCATGGAGAAGGAGGTGGAGGAGAAGGAGCAGCCTCCACCCTAAAACCTCCATCTTGCTTTATATCTATTGCTGCATCCTAAACCCTTAAACTCTGAGTTTCCCACCCTGTGATATCACACACTTCTGTTCAAACTCCACCCCACAATCCCAGTTCTGTCATTCCATTTTGGAAGCTTCTCCAGGGCCTCAGGTCAGTGCAGTGTTCTCCTGGGGGTCAGTGCCTGGCAGCACAGAAAGTCTGGAATCCTCAGCATCCAACAATTAACCAGAGTTTGCTGCATGATGGAGAAATTCCCCTTTCCCTGTGGAGAATCTGGAAGATTCCCTGCAGGGATCCCTTTTCCCATGATGGGAATTGGTGGCTGTGGCTGTCCCTGCTGCTCAGCAGCTGCTGGGGATCCTGGAATGTCCCAAATCCCCCTTTCCCAGTGTCCCCATGGGTACAAATCTTCCCTTTTTGATGCTTTCACTTGAAATGAGTCTGACTCCTTCAGAAATCTGGTGGCCAGAGCTGGAGGAAAGCGTTCCACACGTGATCCCAAATCATGGCCTTGTTGTCTTGGGAAATATCACAAAATCCCTGAGTTACTGAGGTTGGAAAAGAGCTCCAAGGTCATCGAGGCCACGCTGTGACCCCCACCTTGTCCTCAACCCGGAGTTCTGAGTGCCACCTCCAGGAATTCCTTGGACTCCTCCAGGGATGGGCACTCCAAATGTCCCTGGGCAGCTCCTTCCAACATTCCACAACTTTTTCCATGAGGAAATTCCTGCTGGTGTCCAACCTGACCCTCCCTGGCAAGTTCTCCTGTGTATTCCAGATTTCCTGTATTTCCCAAGCAGATTTTACTCCTCCTCCTGTTACAACTCTCTGTCCTTGGTAATGACAGAAGTTTACGCTGTCATTTGATTTCCTATTATTTTAAAATAATAGATTTATTTTAAAATATATTAATATTAATATCAAATCATATATTTATAATATATAAAATTATACATTCAATTATATATAATAGAATATAGAATATATTGTGGTTTTATATTTTATGTCGTTTATCATGTATTATGTATCACATGTTATGTATTATATATTATGTATTAAATATTAAATATATTATTTATTATATATAATATAATATAATATAATATAATATAATATAATATAATATAATATACATTCTATATCATATATATTATATTGTAGATAATACAGTGTGTATATGATATTTATTATATAATATACATAATATATAATATATAAATATATTATATATTATAGTAATTTTAATATCAATATCAAGATTAATATTAGTGTTGATATTAGTATTAATATTAAAATAAATATAATATTTTTTAATCTATCAAATCGGAATTATTTCATTTATAGTGCCTCACACCACAAGGCTGCTTCCTGGCCCTGGTTGCTGCTGGTGTTCCCCACGTTTGAGCTCAGCTTAGCAAATTTTAGGCCAGCACAGTCTAAGGTTTAAGGAAGCCTGAATGAAATCATTACCCAGCGTGTAAACTGCCACAAAACGAGAAAAGAGCTGAGTTTCTGGGGCTTGAGTTTTGGTTTCATTGGAACAGCAAACCCAAAACTGAAGATGATGAGCTTGTTTCAAAGCTGCTCCTGCATTTGCAGCACAAGCACTGGGCCATGCTCAGCCCGAGGTAAGAGTGAATTTTAATAAATTAATTCTGTTTATTTAGACCTCCAACCACTACAGTATGCTGGGAATATTTTTGCTACATGAGATTTACGGGAAATATCATGAAAATATTCCATTTATCATACTTGTGATCTTACTCAAACCCAAAAAACCAAAAATTGCTGCGCTGAAATGGCAGGTACCATTTTTAAAGCCTGCTAATCTCAAGGTTTTATTGCTTGGCATGAATTTCTAGGTTTGTTTTTATTTTATTTGAGAGGGAAAAAAGAGAAGGGAGCACAGAAATTGCTAATGAGCGTAATTATGTGCTGCCCAGACTGAAAATGCCATCATGGCTTGCATGTCTTGGGGGAAGATTCCAAAATATTCCAAAATATTCCACCTTGTGACTCTGACAGAAGTGGAAACACACTTACCAGGGGTTTTTAGCTGCCTGCCAGCTTCATGTTTAATTAGCTAAAATAATAAGGGCTGATCAGTTAAAAAAATTGGCACTGATTTAAAATAAAAAGATGTCGAGTCCACTCAGTCTGCACTCTACAAAAACAAAATGCTGCCAGCAACTTCCTTGAAATAAATCCTTTTAAAATATCAACAGTAATGTGAGACACCAGATACAACAGAGAAGAGAGAAATTTCACTTCTGCATTTTCACTGCTCCACAAATGAGACACCTAAAAGGAGATGTTCACCAGAAACCTGTGCTTATATCCTGCTAACCAGGTGCTGATAACCAGAATTGCTGCTAATCAATAACCATATTGCTGATAACCGATTCTTGGTGGGGAATTTGGTGTTGCAGCTCCTCCCATGCTTCTCTGGGTGCTCTGTCCCCCACAAAAAGTAGGAAACTAAGCTATTAAAAGTAGGAATTATTTTTTTAAAACTTATTTTGGATTTATTATAGAAAAACTAAGGAAACATACTCTGTTTATAACCCAGAGTAAATAAGAAGCGATGAGGGCTTTTGAAATTAAATATATTTAATATTAATATATAAAATATATAATATTTATATTATTCTAATAATATATTGTTATCAATATATTAAATATTAATACAAATATTAATAAATGTATTAATATATTATTTATAGTGATATAAATAGATTAAATATATTTAAATTAAATATATTTAAAATATCTCAACCCAGTCCGTTTACACATCTGCCCAAAGGAAGAAATTCCAAATAATGAACAGGGAGAAAGCCAGAATTAATAATTGGTTGGATTCAGGAGCTATCTGTGCTCCATTTGTGCTCCTGTGGAAAAACAGGGAGTCTCTGTGGCCGCTGGGCTCTTTGCTCAGGGAGAAAGATGGATTACGTGGCTCAGCCCTCTTGGCAAGAAAACACACGGCCCCCACATGTCAGCAGAGGAATCCTCATCACCACTCATGTAAAATCTAATCCCTGCCTGTCATGACAGTCTCCAAAACATGGAGCACTCCCTGAACCACGGCCAATTTTTCCGTCCAGGAGCAGCACTCCCTGCTCTGTGTGTGTGTTACGCCTCAGCGTAGAAATATTCCCACTTTGAGCGCAGAGATTTAGAGCAGAGAGGGCCTGGAGATCAGGGGCAATCCCATGGGATTCCTTTGGAGGGCTGACACTTGAAACTCAGAGTTTTTTGCCCCTCTCCCAGGGGAATTCCCAAAAGCAGGAGCGTTTCCCCCAGCCTCATTTCGGGACGTGTGAGTGAAATCCAGGACACAATGGATGGATGGGGCTGCTTTAAAGAAGCCTTTGTCCGAAATTCCTGCAGCAGTAAGTCCTCCCAGAAACACGAGCTGGATCTGCAGCGAGCAGCACGAATATATCAGGATGTGTGGTGAGCAGGACAAATGTGGCTTGGCATAAGCAGCTGCAGGGCTGCAGACGTGTGCCCTGATGGGAGGTGAGTGCTGCCTGAATTGCTGCTCTGCTCCAGAGGCACCTGTTGAAATAAAATACAGCCCAGGAGTGCGAGAGGCTGGGCTGAGGTGGAGATCCTCGGGAGCACGTGGGTGTCTGAGCATGAAATCATCAATGACAACGACATCTAATGACACCTGGAATTCTGTAAAAATTCCATGTCCTCTTGCCAAAACCTCTCAGGCATTTCTGTGGCACAAGAGGAGGGCAGGAGAGGATGGAACACGGACCCAGGGCACTGCCAGGGCACAAAATGTCTCATAATTCCCAGAACATGGCACAAAAATGCTTGGTGTGGTTGAGAGCAGAGGGGAGATGGTTCTGGAAGGTTCCAGAAGCAGATGGATCTGGAGGACAGGGCTGTGGAAAGGCAAAAGTCACAGAATTATGGAATCATGGAATGGGTTGGGCTGGGGGAACTGAAAGATCATGGAAATTGGGGTTTTTTCCCAGGCAATTTGAGGGTGGTGTTGGGTTCCCACCAAGAGAGGGCTGGAGGACGAGAGGAACCAAGGCAAGGCATGGATCCTCTTCAAAAGGAGAGGGAAAATCCTCCAGATGTGCCAGGGGACACTCAGGAAATTCCAGGAGGAATTTCCTCATGGGAGCACGTGGGTGCCTGAGCACGAAATCATGGGAATTGGGGTTTTCTCCCAGGTAATCTGTGCTTGTTATTGGGTTCCCACCATGAGCCTGGGACTGGAGCAGGAGAAGAACCTGGATCTTTTTCAAAAGGACAGGAAAAACCTCCAGATGTGTCACGGGAGGCTCAGGTTGGACACCAGGAGCAATTTCTTCATGGAAAGGTGTAATCTCCAGGACTTCTCCAGGGATGGGGACTCCAAACCTCCCTGGCCAGCTCCTTCCAATATTTCACAACCCTTTCCATGGGGAAATTCCTGCTGGTGTCCAACCTGAGCCTCCTTGGCAAGTTCTCCTGTGTTTTCCAGATTTCCTGTATTTCCCAAGAAGTCTTTGGAAAGAGCTGCCCCGGGATGTTTGGAGTGCCCATCCTTGGAGGTGCCCAAGGAATTCCTGGAGGTGGCACTCAGAGCTCTGGGCTGGGGACGAGGTGGGCATCGGGCACAGCTGAACTCAGAGATCTTGGAGGTCTTTTCCAGCCTTAATCCTGGGGTTTTGGGGCAGAATCTGAATTATCCAAGCGCTGCTGAATAAATGTGGGGACTGGTGGGTACCACAAGCAGCAGTTTGATGCCTTGATCTAGTTTCAAGTCGTTTGAACAGGCAGGAAAGTTCTTGAGAGGTATTTGGTATTTCCTGGTCACTTTGGCATCTCCTCCTCCAATCAGAGCTGGAAAATGCACAGGAAAACCTGGGCACTGAAACACAAGAGGGGAAAATAATTTTATTCTTCTTTGCCTCATAGGTAGAGGATAAGTTTCTGAGGGAGTTACAGCGCTGCTTGAAAAGAAGATTCTCCCACCGTGCCCTGCACTGAACATGAGTTCCATGGCCCTGGAATCGTTGTGGGTTCTGGTTTTCCTCCCCCATGGCCGAGCGTTAACACTGGATTTTCCAAACTCACCAAAAGTTTCAGATAAACAGATTATCTGGAGTTAAACAGGTACCACTCAGCAAAAGAGTGAAACAGAAGAAAAAAGAAGTGAGGCCCAAGATGGGATTGCAAGTTTTTTACTCCTTAATCTTCCTCTTAATGAGGCGGAAAACCCACACAGCCTCAGGACCCTGCTCAGCAGGCAGAGAGAAGAGGCAAAACGGTTTCTAACTGTGATTTTTGGCAATATTTTTGTTGAGAGTGTCGGAAATGTAAGGTTACCATGCCATCTGAATTATTACTATTATTACTATTGTTGTTGTTGTTATTTTTATTATATTTATTATTATTCTCTTATTTGCTAAAACAAGTGAAACACCCAGAAAAGCTGAGAGCAGCTTGATGTCCCTGGACTTTTACAATTTTCTTTATGGGAAAAGCTTTTAAGAATTCCTAGTCAGGGTCAGCTTTTGTTATTCCAGACAATTTATTACCTGTTCATATCCACATATTTAGACCCATATTGACAATACACAATTTAACAATTTATTTAGAGGGCTTTATTCCATAACTTAAACATGATTTCAGTGAGATAAAGAAAATGTTTTTAGAGTCACAGTGATATTACAATTACAGCAATTGTTGGTGTCAAACACCTGATGGGAAAGGAAAAAATGGGAAAGGGAAAAATGGGAAAGGGAAAAATGGGAAGGGAAGGGAAGGGAAGGGAAGGGAAGGGAAGGGAAGGGAAGGGAAGGGAAGGGAAGGGAAGGGAAGGGAAGGGAAGGGAAGGGAAGGGAAGGGAAGGGAAGGGAAGGGAAGGGAAGGGAAGGGAAGGGAAGGGAAGGGAAGGGAAGGGAAGGGAAGGGAAGGGAAGGGAAGGGAAGGGAAGGGAAGGGAAGGGAAGGGAAGGGAAGGGAAGGGAAGGGAAGGGAAGGGAAGGGAAGGGAAGGGAAGGGAAGGGAAGGGAAGGGAAGGGAAGGGAAGGGAAGGGAAGGGAAGGGAAGGGAAGGGAAGGGAAGGGAAGGGAAGGGAAGGGAAGGGAAGGGAAGGGAAGGGAAGGGAAGGGAAGGGAAGGGAAGGGAAGGGAAGGGAAGGGAAGGGAAGGGAAGGGAAGGAAAGGAAAGGAAAGGAAAGGAAAGGAAAGGAAAGGAAAGGAAAGGAAAGGAAAGGAAAGGAAAGGAAAGGAAAGGAAAGGAAAGGAAAGGAAAGGAAAGGAAAGGAAAGGAAAGGAAAGGAAAGGAAAGGAAAGGAAAGGAAAGGAAAAGGAAAGGAAAAGGAAAGGAAAAGGAAAAGGAAAAGGAAAAGGAAAAGGAAAAGGAAAAGGAAAAGGAAAAAGGAAAAGGAAAAGGAAAAGAAAGGAAAATAAAAAGAAAAAGAAAAAGAAAAGGAAAAGGAAAAGGAAAAAAAGGAAAGGAAAAGGAAAAGGAAAAGGAATATGTCAATTTGACTTCTGGTCAAAATTTCTTGATCCTGGCTGGCTGAGTTTAAATGCCAAAAAGAGGAGTCTGAGTTCCCAAACTGCAGAATGTGGAAGTTTTATGTGAAGTGGATTTGTGAACTAAATTTCACCTACAAAGGGGAATTTTTTCTGAATGCTGCTGCATTGTTCTCCATGGAAAAAAAAATAACATCACAACTGTATTTTAACTGCTTCAGTAGCCAACGAGTCAGGTCTTGCAAATAGGAAACAATTACCTGCACAGGTAACTATTGTTTTAGTTTGAATGTCAGCTAATATTTACTTTTCAACCAGCAGATTCTGATGCTTGCAGGAGGACAGGAGAAATTTGCTGCAGTCTCCTCTATTTATAAATCTACAGCATTTTTATGGCTTCTTAATGTAGTCATGAAGCTGAATTTATTTTGTCCATTAATATTGGCTTTGCACCTCAGCATATCTGTACAGTGGGGTTTTTTTTCCAAATGAAAAATTCATTTTTGCTTGGAGCAACCTGGGATAAGGAAGGTCCCTGCCCATGGCAAGGGATGGAGCTGGGTGATTTTTTTAAGATGAACAGGGAAGTTTTTAATTAATACAGGTATGGACAGAAGAGCAAACAAGTTTCTGTAGGAATATATTACATTATTATGAACTTCCAGAGGTTGCTGGCACTTATTAGTCAGTGAGAAGGAACAAATTTCCAAGTTTTTGTCCCAAATTGCACAACATTTTTGCCATTTCCAGGCCACGAAACAGCACCTAAATCAGGAATCCTAAATCACCCCAGTGCCAAGAATCATCCTTTTTCCAAAGGTAAAAAGAAAACATACAAGCACTATTTGTGTTTTATATACATTCAGTTCCTGATTTTTCTTGCATTATTATGTCTTAAAATATCATAGAACAAGCATGGCATTTAATCCATCATAAAAAAAACCAAAACCCCCTTGTATTTACTCCTAATGTAGCTGTTGCCTTATGGGCTGTGCAAACATTTAAAAAAGAAATCAGTAATTCTGTGATAAGCACAACAGGAAATTGGAGGTTGCTGCTGATGAAACTGATATCCAGCTGGTAATCTGAGCAATGAAGTCACTAAAGCTTTCCTGCACTATAAATTTTATTTCCTGGGATGTATTTAATGTTTTTGTTAGATTTTTTTGGGATAGTGCACACTGGGGTCTTTTCATTTTAAAGTCATCACCATGATTTTGTGGTGTGATAAAATAAATGCTGTGATAAAGAGCATAATCTAAAGTTTAAGTGTCAGAATTTCCGTGCAACAGGGGCTGTTGTGAGGCAGCACCCAGGAGCTAAAAGGAGGAGGGGGTTTGAGCAGTGCCCACTCTACAAAGGCTGCTTAGTAACCCCCATCCCATTGCCTGGCTTCAAGCTTGGTGTTTGTTCAGCTATTTCATTAAAAACCAGCAAAAAGCCCTTCTGGAGGGGAGCAAGGAGGGAAAGCAGCAGCCAGAGAAGGGGAAATGTAATTCCAAGGCACTGGAGCCTTTCCTCAAAGTGGAGACATCAAAAGTTACAGGGATTTTGTGAGCTGCTGCTACCCCTGAAAGCTGTGACAGCCATTCCCTGGGGCCTGAGACCATTTATTTATTTGTTTTGTACTCAAGTGAGCTTCTGAGAGGGGAATCATCTCATCAGGCAAAACAGCTGAAGTGCTGCTGGCTTTCAGGAATTTACAAATCCCAGAATCCCAGAATCCCCAAATCCCTGGCGCTGGAAAAGCCCTCCCAGCCCATGCAGTCCCAGCTGTGCCCCATGCCCACCTTGTCCCCAGCCCAGAGCTCTGAGTGCCACCTCCAGGGGACACCTGCAGGGATGGGCACTCCAAAGCTCCCTGGGCAGCCCCTGCCAAGGCCTGAGCAGCCTTTCCATGGGGAAATTCCTGCTGCTGGCCAACAGACATGGCTCCAGTGACCACATCTGGTTTACAAAGGGTGTTTTTAATCGCTTCAGTCTCAGCAGAGAAGCTTTGGAAGTTTTGTTCTCCTGTGCACTGAGAGCCAGAGCTGGGACCCAGATGAAGGATTGGGATTTTTCAAATTCACTGGACAGGGACACCTCCCACTGTCCCAGGCTGCTCCAGCCCCAGTGTCCAACCTGGCCTTGGGCACTGCCAGGGATCCAGGGGCAGCCCCAGCTGCCCTGGGAATTCCATCCCAGCCCCTCCTCACTCTCCCAGGGAACAATTCCTTCCCAATATCCAACCTAAATTTCCCTTCTTTCAATTTGAACTCATCAAGTTTCTGGAACTCCTCACTGCCAGTCTCCAACAGAAGCACAGGGTGACAGAAGTAACTGCCCTGAAGAAAGAGCAGAGATGCACACCAAACATCTTCTGGGAGAGAGAGGCAAATCAGCTGTCCAGAAAACTTGAGGGACACAGTTTTATCCTTTATTTATTTATTTATTTGTTTTAAACGTGTGTATTTTTAAGATCAAAGAAAGCTGTTAGGGAGGAAACTTTCCTGAGGCAGTTCCGGGTGCTGGGGAGGAACTGGCTCACACAGAAGGAAACCTGAGGAAAGAGGGCTGAAATGACAGAGCTCACAATCAAGGGGAAGGAAAAGCAGCAAAACAGAAAAATGAGAGGGTGGGCAGGGGCTGGGATGGAATTCCCAGAGCAGCTGGGGCTGCCCCTGGATCCCTGGCAGTGTCCAAGGCCAGGCTGGACACTGGGGCTGGGAGCAGCCTGGGACAGTGGAGGTGTCCCTGCCATGGCAGGGGTGGCACTGGGTGGGCTTTAAGGTTCCTTCCAACCCAAACCATTCTATAATTCTATGATTTTATGATTTCTGTGGTCAGAAACTTTGTAGGACCAATCTCCCAGGAAATTGGTTCAAGGTAGTGGGAAGGATCCTTCTGGAACTTTTGTTATAAACCAAAGGAATAGAAAATGGAGTAGAGAAGGTCCGGATGGGTAAATTGTGAGTTCTTTTCACAGAAACTGGATCAAGGGCTTCCAGATGAGCACAGAAACTCGGCATGAGCAGGTAGTGATGAACTCAGAGAGGCCAAGGCACAGAATAAATGCCGTTTTGGGAAAGCAAAACTATTGGATGCAGAAAAACACAGGCAGGGAGTGCTGACTTGGATCCCTGTCCTGAGGCAATGTCCAGCCCCAATAATTGAACAGAAAATCTATTTGCTTCACCGACCTTGAGACATCTAATGACACCTGGAATTCTGTAAAAATTCCATGTCCTCTTGCCAAAACCTCTCAGCCATTTCTGTGGCACAAGAGGAGGGCAGGAGAGGATGGAACACGGACCCAGGGCACTGCCAGGGCACAAAATGTCTCATAATTCCCAGAACATGGCACAAAAATGCTTGGTGGGGTTGAGAGCAGAGGGGAGATGGTTCTGGAAGGTTCCAGAAGCAGATGGATCTGGAGGACAGGGCTGTGGAAAGGCAAAAGTCACAGAATTATGGAATCATGGAATGGTTTGGGCTGGGGGAACTGAAAGATCATTTTGTTCCAGTCCTGCCATGGCAGGGACACCTTCCACTGCCCCAGGCTGCTCCCAGCCCCAGGGTCCAACCCGGCCTTGGGCACTGCCAGCAACAATTCCTTCCCAAAATCAGGGGTGGGGCAACAGGAAAATGTCATCAGGGGTTTGGGGGGAGCAGAACCTGCTCTGCTCACCTGGATGTGATCCACCCTGTCTAACACAGAAGGAGTCAATTCGAGGGAATTCAGGGGAAAAAAAGAGAGCATGTCAATAAGCAGAGATAAAGAAACCAGGGTTTCAAAGAAAAATTTGAATGATGGGAGAAGAAAAGATGGAAATAATACCTTGGGGGAAAAAATAGGAATAAGCAAAATAATCTGTTAAATATTTCAGGGCTTTTAATTTGTTTACACAGGCCTGTTAACATTAGCAGGAAATTGTGGTTTATTTCCAATTAATTTTTTTAAAAACTTGCAACAGCTAAGTCAGACCTGTGTGACTGAGAGAACTTCGAAATTTTGAGAGGAAGATTTTGATTCAAATCTTTTGGAAGTTCTGCAGAAGAGAACCAGTTGTTTTTGCAGAACACAACTTTCATGGGAACCTCCAAATCTCTGAGGGGACAGGACATTTTGTTCCTATCTGTGCTCCCAGGGTGAAGTCACCACAACTTCAAAACTGAGTCTAACCCAGGTGTCAAACAGCACCTGAAGTGTCCCTTTAGATGGTTTTTAGATGTTTTAGATGGTTTTTCTCTCTTCCCTCGTGGCTCAGGTCCAGCCCTGCTTCTCTTGCCTCCCCAATTTGCTGCTGCCGGAGTGAAAAAAAGCTTTAAAGAGCAGCTTTGGGCTCCTCTGGGGGGCTTTAGGCTCTTAACCCGGGCTGTTGTTCCTTTCAGCGACACAGCCAGAGGTCACCCACCCCTTTTGTCACCCTGGCTGGAAAGGAGCAGGAGGTTGCAGTGCCCACAAAGCCCCTTTGTGCCCCAGCCCAGCAGCTGAAGCACTCCTGAGCCCCCAGGTTGTGCCAAGCGCTGCCCAGATATCAGAAAGATAGAATTTCTCTTGGTACCCTTTTAAAGTCTTAAACCTGCTTTTAAACTGGGATTTAAACCTAATCCCATCTCACAACAAGAACTGAGTGCCCTGGTGATTAACCAACACCGAACCCACCACTCTCGTGAGTGCATTCACTAAAAAAAAAAAATCTAAAAATTAGTCAAATCTCTAATTAGCAAACCAAAACCACTGTGACAGTGACAGAGCCACTGCTGGGGCTCTGTTTGCTGGGTCACACACACAAAAAAAGCCCCAAAGGGTGGCTTAAGAAGGACTGGGATGTTCCAATCAGGTGCTGCATTATACATGGTGGCTGCAGTGGAGGAAATTGAGTACAAGTGCATTAATTAAAAGCTCTGAAGTATTTAACTTATTTTGTTATTATGTTTATTATTATTATATATTCTATTAATTCCATTAATTCTATTATATTCTATTAATTCTATTAATTCTATTAATTCTATTCTATTCTATTAATTCTATTCTATTAATTATAACTATATTAATATTATAGTGTATGCATAATATTATAATGTATATATAATAATATAATGAAATAATATATAGTAAGAGAATATAATACTATTACAATATTATAGTATGATATCATTATACTGTAATATTATAATATAATAATAATGTCATAATATAATAATATAATATTATATTATGCTTATTATAGTATTTTGCTTATTCCTGTTTTCCCCCTATATATTATTTTATTATTTCCATGTTTTCTTCTCCCAGTCATTCAAATTTTTCTTTGCAAACCCTGCTTTCTTTATCTCTGCATCTCTGCTCATTGACATGCTTTGCTTTTTTTCTTTTTTTCCCTGAATTCAGCAGCTCCCAGGAAGGGTCTGAACCCAACCTGGACAGTTCTTTGGGGTTGGCAACCACTGGCCAGTTGCACAAGGAGGGATTTCAGGGCTCTCAAAACCCTTAGACTGACATGGAGACAAATTTGATCATTTTCAGGCTCTGATGAGCTGATTTCTCACCCGTGGATGTTGTGGGTGATCAGTTCCGTGCAAGAACTTCAGTAGAAAAAAAGAATAAATCTCCACAAAACATTCTACTCCCCTAAGCAGATCTTCAGTGCAGGCTGCAAGACAATCCCTTCAAAATACTTAAAAATAGCTTGACAATCAGCCAAAATACTGATTAAAAAACCACATCTGCGTATGAAATTATCGCTGACTTGGTATTTGTGAGCCATGCCTGACCAAAATTTCAAAAACTTCAATGCATTAATAATAATTAATAAATGAAAAAGAAGAGTGCATCAGTGGGTTTGGGTGAATCCGCCCCTTTGCCACCTGCCCAAGGTACTGAAGTGGCTTTCAGGGCTCTCCCAGAGGTTTTGTTTTGGAGGCTCGGCCCCAGAAATGCTGGTTTATGTCACGAGATAAATAAATATCCTGTCTATTCGTGAGTGCCAGCAGCAACTCGGTGGCAACAAAGCCTCAGTTGTTGAATTATTTATGAATACCAACGTTATTCATTTAGTCCTGAAATCCTGGGGTCTCTTCTGTTTTGTTTATGCACATGCACACACGTTAAATAGGTAATTTATATATAGAAAGAGGAGAAATCTGGAATATTTCCCTCTGCAGTGGATGGAGTTCAGTTTATTCCAGAGCCACGGGACCTCCTTGCTTGTGAAGTCCTCTCACTCCTTTCAGAGCAGGATGTCTGTGAGAAGTCACCAAGAGGAGATTGATGGGAGAAATTTCACATGGCAGCAGCTTAAATATGGCCAATTGCAAAAGAGAGAATCTTGTGTACTTTACTCAAATTATCCAATTATTTCTCCCCTTTAAATTTTTTTTTAGTTCTCTTTAACAGGAATTTTTCTTCATTATAAAGCATCAAAGTGCTGAATGACACAATTCTGAGTCTCCACTTAAATTTATATTTTAGGAACTCTAAGAATTGTGGTCATTGAACCCCAGACCTTCAATTCCCTGTTTTTTCTGGTGCAGAAAGAGGATTTTTTTTTTTTTTTTGCAGTTCTGGCATGTATTTCTTTCCTTACAAGCTGTAAACTCAGGTGTCAGAACATGGTGAGCCACCTTCAAAGAGTTTATCATCGATGACACAAAATTTTGCTGCCATTTCTGTGCTTTTCCTTTATATTTGAGGAGAATTCCAT
This sequence comes from Anomalospiza imberbis, assembly GCF_031753505.1. NCBI lineage: Eukaryota > Metazoa > Chordata > Aves > Passeriformes > Viduidae > Anomalospiza > Anomalospiza imberbis. Next base: position 2,656,084 of record NC_089682.1, read on the forward strand.
CTCCAGCTTGGACAACCCTCCTGAAATCAATGAGTGCTCTCCCCGCGAGCCAGGAGGAGCTGTTCCATGTTCCCTCATGCTCAAACTCACAGGGAAGAGTTGCTAATGGGATTTTTATTTTTTTTTTTTTTGCCCTACCCAGGTGACACCAATTCCTGATTGCTCCATCCCTTTCCTGTGCCCAGCTTTGGATTCCCTTGGATGGACTCCCTCAGAAAAGTCACCCCTGCCTTGGTGTCCAAAGGCTCACGTTTGTTTATTAAAATGCTCTCAGGTCAATATTCTGCGAGCATGGAATCCCAGGCAGGATTTTCCTCTAAGTTATTGGCATTATGCTCAATAGCATGATCCTGACAGCAAATTTATTGCAACTTGGAACACCCTGTCAAATCCTGCTTTTTGTGGAATTGAAGGGCAAAACTCACCCTTGGACAAGAACATTTCACCCTGAGGCTCAGCAGGGTTTGCACAGACCCTTTTTTTTTTTCCCTGTTCACCTGATTTTCCCCCTTTATTTATTTTTCCACTCAACCACATCCAACTTTGTGGGATTTCTGGACGTTGTAGAAGGAATCCATGGGTGCACCTTCAGTTGTATGACAACCCCACAACCCCAAAATGCATATTTGGCTCTGTTTGGTTCAGATGTTAAAAAGTTCCATCATGTACAGTAATCATCATAATCATGTGGGCAGCCCCTTCCTCAGTTCCTTTAGCCCTGACTTTTGCCCTTTTTTCTTGATTGATAAGTGACAGCTTTGCATTCTGGGCCTTGAAATATATATTTACAGTAGTCTAAGAAATTTGTCCTTAATCAGAGGAGGCTTGACTTGGCAGCACATCTTTAGAATATTATTGAGTAACTCATTAAAATGTTAATAGCTTCTGTCAGGATTTATTGATCCTGATGTCAGCTTTTCTCAGAATAAGAAATAAAGCTGATTTTTATCTCATCTTCACACCATGCTGAGTGATCAGGACTTAAATAGAATAATGAGAAGGGCTTGAGGAGAATAATCAGCATTTATCCAGCACTTGTGAATACAGACAGAGCCCTCCAGATACAAGAGCGGATTTTTGGGGTGTGAGACGCTGGGGAACAGAAGGAAAATGAAGAGGTCATTTTATCTGGAACATTCTGCCAAATAATTTTTCTGCTGAAGCAAAGAAAGAGGATGCAATAACATCAAATGTTTCTCTTGTATAAAACCAGATTTTTTTTTCCCCAGCTTAGTAAAATAAAAGCCTGAGTTCCCTTGTTGCTCAGTTTCTGTTCCACTGAATTTCTAGAAGACAAACGTTTGATCTTGTCAACACTTTTTGGGGAATGTGTGGCACTGGACAAAACCCTGACTGATCCAGGGAAGGAGAGGGAGGGAATGGGATTTGTTTTCCAAAGGTGTTTTTTTTCCAAACTGTTCATCTCAGGACCTTTCCCAGCAGGAGCAACAAGAGGAAAACACCAAATCCCACGCTGAGCCCAGCTGAGGCTTGTCAAGGGTCATGATGAATGAAAAAAATAAGAGAGAAGAATCTGTCTTTAATATCTTGCTTTAAAAATTATGAAGTCGGGACTTTCCTTGTGAGAACATCGAGTGTGGCTCAGCCTGAGAAGGATTTCAGCTCGTGGTGGGAGATTTGCTAATTCAAAAGGACCCTGATAGAGAAAAAATTCGTTTTTCTTCAATTATTCCCTTAAAAATTGATTTAAATGTCTGCCTACAAGGCAATTGCCTCTGAGCCTGGCATGTAGGGACTTTCTCTGGCAAATACCTGGAAAGTGAGAGGCATTTACTGGATGTGGGATTGGGGCATAGAAAATGGGCTAAAACCTTACCTGGCTGCATTTGTGCTGCAGTGAAAAGCCTAAAAAATGTGAATGTCTGCAAGAAAAAAGTCTCAGCCTTCTGGTACAAGAGATTCCTTTGAATCCTGTGCTCCTAGAGCACAAAAAATAGAATTAGAATTAGAAAAAAATATAGAGTTAGGGGAAAAAAAAAGTGGTTATTTGTAATTTATGTCTAAGGGCAAGAGTTACAACCAAGAGGGTGAACTTCAAAAAATGCTACACAACTTAATTAAAAAAAAAAAATAATTTTAGGACATCCTGAGAGAAGCTGGTTCCTAAATCAGAATGCCTTGTCTGGATATTTTGAGTAGAGTCTGCAGTCAGGGAGGATTTCTAGGAGTTACAGCTATGAGTGATATTGTTCTGGATTTATTCAACTTTACCTTTTCATCAGGTTAGCCAGCATAACAGGACGATGAAATTTGGCCAAGCAGCCAGATGTCATCACGTGCTTAGTGCATTTTAATCTGGCATTTCCAGCACTGGAGGCTCAAACGTGGAAAAAGCCCAACATGATGCCTCGTTTATGTGACCTGCAGCTCTGATTTTCATTAACACTTTTCCTGTGACACTTGCCAATAAATCCTGGAATTGCTTGCATTCCTTTAAAAAAGAAGGGAGGCAACAGCTGTGAGGATGTAGACCAGAAATATTATTTGGTGTGTGATAAAGAGCATGAAATCTGGTTGAATACTTTATTTAATATCTTAATTTTTATGTATAAAGTGTGTAATTAATAACAATTTTTCTGAGAGGCACTTATATATTAAGAAATTCAATATGCCTCTAAGTAATTATACATTTTTGTGCAATCCTGTTCAAAATTCAATATAAAAGTTGCTTGTATATGGAAATGACTTCAGGATCAAGGTCAGGGTTTTTATGGAGTGATTTGAGATTCCTCAGGATAAAAAATGCCATCTAAATGTAAAGATACTGTTTGTTAGGCATTAGTGCTTTACAGACAGTAAATTTAATGGGCCTGATTTTCATTTACCTTTACAGTCAGATGAGGGATCTATTTTGGAAAAGTCACCACTGTGGGGAAAGAAAAACAATAGCCAGGAAATTGCTAATGTTAATGTGATGTAAAGTCAAGCAACCATTTCCAATCTCGTTTAAACTTTGATTCAGGCAGGGCCTGGAACCTGCGCTTCATTTTAATCATGTCAGCAGTCCCAGCAGTGGGGAGACCACTTAAAATTAGGATTTTTTCCTGCCTGCACAGAGGCCTCAGTCAACAGACTCCAAAATACATTAGCATTTCTCATCCCAACTTAATGGATGGATGGTCTTCTCCCAAAACACGGGCACAGAATTTAATGGAGCAGAAAAACTTCCCTGGTGGAAGGAGATGGGGAAGGGGAGGCTCATCCCTGGAAAGAAAGAGGGAATCTCAAGGAAAATCCCAGGTGGGGTGCTTTGGGTGATGCCTCAGGTTTTGGCTTTTCAATTTTTCAGGTTCTGTGTTGCTTTAGTGTGTGGGTCTGAGCTTCATATTATGGGATGGTGAGCTCTCTGCACAGAGCAGGGAGACAAAACAATTCCTGCTCCAACTGGGCACCAAGGACAAATGATCCAAATCTCAGCACAGGAGCACAAACAACGTGGGCTGGAGAGAGGAAAACAAGCAGGATGGGACTGCATGGGCTAAAGCTGCAATGGGACAATGAACTCCAATGTGCCAATGGAGCAGAGCTGATCCCAGTGAGAGCCCCCGGGAGCGCTCGTGCATTTTGGGATCATTTGGGTTCATCTTGGGTGCAGCCCTGGCTGGGCTCTGGTGCTGCCCAAGGTGGATCCATGGAGGAGATCCTTTTCATAAATCCCTGCTTTATTCTTTACCTCTGTCCAGCCTCTGCTCTAGGTGAGCATTCACAAGGCATCATCACAAGATGCCCACACTCCTTCCTTTACTGGGAGAAACACCTTAAAATAAGAGGGAAGAGATTTTTTCCAGAGGTTTCTCTGCCTTCTCCTGTCCCCAGGGGATGTGTCTTATCTTCCACAGTATCCCAGAACAAGCCAAGCTGGAAAGGACCACAAGGATCCTCCTCTCTGTCAGCAATACATAATTTCATCAAAGAACTCCCCACAAACAGAGGCTCCCTCAGAGCTGCCTCCTTCTCAATGGTGCTATTCAAATTATCTGTATTATTGGTCATTTTAAGGATTAATCTTGCCAGAGAGCTGCTTTGAGTGTCTGCTGAAAAACAATGTCCCCTTGTGCCTTGGATTTAAAAATAAAGCACCCATTCTGAATGTCAGAGCATGTATTTATAAATAAGACACGCTCACAGTCCATATTTTGCACTTTCAGTTTCTAAGTGCGGTGTGATCTCGAATTTGATGGGCTTTGGGTTTTTTCCCAAACACAAAGATCAGAAAGAGCCGTTTTATGTTGCTTCTAAAGTAATGATGTGCAACTTAGTGTTCTGCACGAGTAAAGATATTTTTATATATTGTGAGTATGTGTTTATCCTTCAGTCTTTGAAAGGCTGCTCACAACAGGAAATATTTACACAATCCTTCAGGCATCTGCATGCTTTTGAAGAAATCATTAAAATAAAATTTGCTTCTGACACTCGGGGACTTGAAGAACTGTTGTGTGTATTAGGGGCTCTTGGAAGCTTCTTTTTCCCCTTAAAACTGGCAAGATGTAGTTACCTTATTTATTTATTTATTTATTTGTATATATATATATAATTTATATATTTTATATATAATTTATATATTTTATATATAAATATATATTTATATGTTTTGTATGTAATATTTATATATTTACATATAAATATATTTATGTATTTTTATGTATGTATTTATGTATTTTCCTAATAGAAAGCAGGGATTGGATGTAATTATGGCTAAAAGAGGAGACTGTTATAAAATGTTATCATTATCTTCCTACATGACACAGGACAATTTTGTAGATTTTAGGATTGGAAAGGATCATCACAATTTTTCTCTTTCTTAAAAATATCCCTGGATCTCCAGCAGGATCCAGGCCTTGGGATGCCACATGCCTGGACCTGCCTGTGTTTAACTTGTTGGGATTGGGATTAAATTCCACTTTCAAGGCCTCAAATTGCTGGAAATTTATCATATTCTGTGGTAAAAGTTGGTTTATTCCTCAGCTGGAAATAAAAAATAAAAATAAAGAAAGAAATGAATAGAATAGAATAGAATAGAATAGAATAGAATAGAATAGAATAGAATAGAATAGAATAGAATAGAATAGAATAGAATAGGAGTTTTTTAAAATTAAAAAAAAAAATAAAAATAAATATGAAAGCAAAAATTAAAAATATAAAAATAATAATAATAAAAAGCTCCTCAGTTTAAATTCTAAAATAAATATTTGCCTTCATTCAGTAATTTACTTATCTTGATCTCTGCATGAATCTGACTCACAAGAACCTTGAGCAACCACACCAAAAAATGCTGCTGATAAATATTCAGCTGACCATGGCCTGGCCCACATGGCTTGGCAATCATTCACTCCCCAAACCCAGCTTCACAGCCAGCAAAGAATTTTCCAAGAGAACTTAAAAATAGTTTGCCAGCCAAGAGCGTGAGGATTGAGATTTCACGGAACACAATTAGAGATGTGAAAATGCTCCATGATAAAAATATTGTAAGGTTTTTTTTTTTTAATTTTCTTTTTTTATTCCATCTCCTTTAGCTAAAATTTGCTTTGGAAGTTTTCCACTTTCCATCTGATCCAAAAGGTTGGATTTTAAATTATTTAAAGTGACAAAAACAGGAGGTCTAAACAGGCAGCAGGAATAAACCAAACACCTTGGCAGAAGAGGGAATTTCTCTTTGGAGGGGAACATTTCCCAGGGAATGAGTGGGATGAACAATTACACAGCAAAATTTCAGTTCCTGCAAAATTTGCTGCAGAAATTGCTGGAAAAAAACCTGTGAAGCACAACTGGATCTGTTCTGGCAATGATGGCTTGGACAGAGGGCAGAGTTGGGTGCTTTGCGTCCTGAAAACACCTGGAGATTCTGTGCCCGTCACCTGGAGTCCCTCAGAGCAAAGGGATCCCTCAAGGGATCCTAAACAATTCCCTGGAATTATTTAAGGTCAGGTTGAAGGCAGCTCTGAGTACCTGATGGAGTTGAAGGTGTCCCTGCTCACTGCAGTGGGGAACTGATGACCTTTAAATGTCCCTTCCAACCCCACCCATGGCCCGGTGGCGCTCACCACTCCACATGATCCACCCCAGCCGCTAAAGGAATTTAACAAGGCGTTTTTAAGGACATTTCTCTGTCTCTTCTGGTTGCACAGATGAGGTAGGAGGCAAACACAAACACCTCTGGCTGCTCACAGCACCCAAGCAGACAGAAATGATGCTGGGAAAAGCCTGATGGGTTGATTTTTTTTTTTCCTTCCCCCCTGCATCCCATAAAAAGTGGTAATTGACATTTTAATGCATGACATGTCGCATTCCTTCATAACGCTGCCGTAATTGAATCCACGTGAAACTGGAGTGCTCTGGGTGACCCCGGAGTGTGCCACACACCTGGAAGCAGTGAAGTTCAATTAATATGTCATTGCTACTAATAACAGCTACTACTGAGAACCTCCAGCCAGTGGCTGCTCCAGGGGAAACAGTAATCCTTGGATTTAGGCAGATAATGTACAGTAAACACCAAGGAGCCATTGTTTACATGCAGTGCTGCTTTGGATCAGCACTCAAAATCTTGCTCTCTCAGTAATTTGCTGCTTTTTTTTTTTTTTTTTTTCACTGAATTCCACCATTTAATTCACCCCTGTGCTGCATTTGTCTGGCTCGGTGTGCAAAAATTTGCAGCTCCTAAAATAAAATCAGCTGAGGGCCATTAGTGGAGTGAATCAAACAGCGCCGAGACAAAGGTTTGTGCAATAAAAAGGGAGCATAAATCACGCCCTTGCACAGAGAGAAAAAAAAACTGTGATAAAATGGCCTTAAGGATTTGATTTAATCTGTCAAAACCCAGGAAATTTAGGGTGGAGAGCTGAGAGTCCTTCTTTTGCTTGGCTTGTTGTTAAAATGAAGTTATCAGAAGTCCTACATCAAGGAAATGGATGTGCACACACCAGGAGCCAGAATATTCCCTTCATTAATTTGCTGGTCCAGCAGTAAATTGAGTTTGAAATTCAGGAATTGCTCCCTTTCCATGGGAGGAAAGGGTTGAAATTCTCCTTTTTATTTATTTCAGCATCAGGTCTGATTTCACTCTATTGTGGCTCTGGAGACAACCTGTGAGTCGCAGGTGCTGAACCTGGGAAATGATTAAACCACTTATCCAGTAGGGAATCAAAATTCATGGAGCTCTGGGCAACCTGGGCTGCTGGAAGGTGGGACTGGACGACCTTTAAGGTCCACTCCAACCCAAAACATCCTAGGATTGCTCCTGAATCCACAATTTCACTCAGTGTGACACTCAATTTTCACTCAGCTGTGGCTCTGGAGACAACCTCTGTGTCCCAGTGGCTGAACCTGAGAAATTATTAAACCACTTACCTGCGGGGTTTTGGCTTCTTTTTCTACCTCTGCCTCTGTGAAGGTCGGATTGAAGCACTCGAGACAGCATTTCATGTTCAGACTCGAATGTTTATTATTTCTTATCTCTATTACAACTGGTGAGTCCTACAGCATTCTACTAACAAGCTAAAAAATGGCTAACTATCTTTCTCTACAAGGTCTTTTAAGGATCAACTGTCCAATTAAGAAATGACACCTCAATTATTTTCACTTTTAACCCAATACCCAAACACCCGTGCCCGCAATGGGGACTTTTTTATCCAATTCCACAAAACCACCCAAACCCATGGAGAAGGAGGTGAAGGAGAAGGAGAAGGAGAAGGAGAAGGAGAAGGAGAAGGAGAAGGAGAAGGAGAAGGAGAAGGAGAAGGAGAAGGAGAAAGAAGGAGAAGGAGAAGGAGAAGGAGAAGGAGAAGGAGAAGGAGAAGGAGAAGGAGAAGGAGAAGGAGAAGGAGAAGGAGAAGGAGAAGGAGAAGGAGAAAGAAGGAGAAGGAGAAGGAGAAGGAGAAGGAGGTGAAGAAGAAGGAGCAGCCTCCACTCTAAAACCTCCATCTTGCTTTATATCCATTGTTGCATCCTAAACCCTTAAACTCTGAGTTTCCCACCCTGTGATATCACACACTTCTGTTCAAACTCCACCCCCACAATCCCAGTTCTGTCATTCCATTTTGGAAGCTTCTCCACAGCCTCAGGTCAATGCAGTATTTTCTTGTGGGTCTGTGCCCTTCAGTACAGAAAGTTTAAAATTCTCAGCAGCCGGGGTTCCAACACTTACCCAGCAGGGAATCAAAATTGATGGAGCTCTGAGCAACCTGGTCAGGTGGAAGGTGGAAGTGGACGAGCTTTAAGGTCCACCCCAACCCAAAGCATTCCAGAATTGCTCTTGAATCCACAATTTCCCCATCCTGGCTGGGATTACAGAGGAGAATAGCAAGTTTCCAACATTACATCAATTGGAAAAGAGTGAAAACACTGAAGACCACGGTGGTGATTCACGAGGAGTTTGGCCTCTTCACAGAACCCCTGTTTGCAGCATCAGACCTGGGAGTTTTTATTGGTGTCCAGGCAACTCTCAGGGGAGTTGTAGTTTCTGGCTGAATAATCCCCAAAGATCCCAGTTTTTATTGGAAATGGGGTTGAATTTGTGCAGAGCTCCCCTCCTCCCCCAGCACCTCTCATCACCACATCTATTTTATTCCTCCAACCACGCTGGGCTCTCATCTCAGATTTGCCTGAGATTTATCTGTCAGCTTTATCTGCTCCTAAATTCAGTTCAGCTCTCCAGCTGATTCTCCCAGGAATTCATGATAAATTATGTTCCCTGTGTTTTTCATGCTCCTATTTCCCCTCGCTCTGCTTTTGTAAATCTCGGTTTCAAGCCTGCTCTACTGACCTGAAATCCCATATTTATGGGTTTAGAACCCAAATTTCCCCAGTGATGGTAGGCAAAGCTGTTGGGAGAATATTTCTCTCCTATTAATTACACAAATTCAGCTAATTCTGAGATCCTCTCTGGTGTTTCTTTGAGCTCTTCAGTCCATGCTGCATTTTTTGAGGGTCAGAGGCATCAGTGGAATCAATCCCACTGTATTTGCACTGCCCAAGCCTCCCAATCTATTCAGGGTAAACATTTCTCTGCCAATCCCCACTGCAGGAAGATTTCCCAAGATATGCTAATGGCACCTCTCCAGTGCTGGAAAAACCCTGCAGCAGAGAAAGCTGGGGGAAAAAAATAAATATAGAGAAAGTTCTTGGTTCAAAAGGGAGGAAAGAGGAGAAAAGCACATTCAGAATTTGCCTTTTGGAGAAATAAAATAATTTCTGGAGCCACTCAAGTGACCAAAGGAGGGTTTGGAGACAACCACTTGGACCAGTTTGTGTTGGTGCAGGGAATCTACTGATTTCTTCCCTCAGAAAATTAATGTATTGGGAGACTTAAAGCCAAGGATCTTATTTAGCTGAGGTTGGTTTTATGGAGAGCTCAGTATGAGAACAGATGATTCCAGGAATCTTTGGGAATTCCTAATAAGTAGTACAAGAAAACAGAGGGATAATTCCATATATTTGTCTATAGCAACATGACATTTTCTCCTGTTTGCTTGTTTATTTTGAGTTTTTTTGGGTTTTGTCTTTTGGGTTTAGGGTTTTTTTATAGATAGGAAAATATTTTTTAAAAAATACTTTGAAGACATAAAACCAGGTTTTTTACTTCCTTGCAAATAGTCCAGATCACAGCATCATTTCCAAACTTATAAATTGCTCTTATAATTTGGGCTTTTCCAAGGAGAATGTATAAAATAACTGAGCAGTAGGAGGTCACAGGGAGATTTTAAAGGTACTGGGCTGGTTCTTAGAGTCTTTTTCCTACCTCAGACATAAACATCCTGACATTCCCAGCTGGAATTTTCATTTTTGTTGGGTTTTGTTTTTTTGGTGGTTTTTGTTTGTTTGTTTGTGTTTTTTGTTTGGTTGGTATTTTGGTGTTTTTGTTTGTTTGTTTGTTTGTTTGTTTTATGTTTCAGATTTTAAGAGAAAAAGCAAAAAGAAAACAGAGTTCAAGCTCTAAGTCTGCACCATTTTCCCCCATTTTCCTGTGAGTGACCCTGAACTGATGAATTGAGGGGAAAGTTCGGTTGTCTTTGAGGGATTTCAAACTTTAATCTCCATCTTTTCCACAAGAAAATGTGGAGAAAAGAGCCCACACTGGAGCAGGTTGGCTGGTAGGACCTGTGACCCCACAGGAGCCCCAGGCTGGAGCAGCTCCTGCAGGACTGACCCCATGGAAATGGGATCAATTCCTGAGGGACTAACCCCAGGGAAAAGGGATCAGTTCCTGAGGGACTGACCCCATGGAAAAAAGATCCACCTGGAGCACTTCCTGCAGGACTGACCCCATAGAAAAAGGGATCAATTCCTACAGGACTGACCCCGTGGGATTTGGAGCTGTTCCAGAAGGACTGACCCCATGGAAAGGACTCACACTGGAGGAGTTCCTACAGGACTGACCCCATGGGAAAGGGATCAGTTCCTGAAGGAATGACCCCATGGAAAGGGATCCACCTGGAGCAGTTCCTGAAGGAATGACCCCATGTAAAAATGGAGCAGTTCCTGAAGAACCGACCCTATGGAAAAGGGATCAATTCCTGAAGGAATGACCTCATGGAAAAAAGATCCACCGGGAGCAGTTCCTGCAGGACTGACCCCATGTAAAAATTGAGCAGTTCCTGCAGGACTGACCCCGTGGGATTTGGAGCTGTTCCAGAAGGACTAACCCCATGGAAAGGACCCACACTGGAGGAGTTCCTACAGGACTGACCCCATGGGAAAAAGGATCAATTCCTTCAGGAATGACCCCGTGGAAGTTGGAGCAGTTCCTGAAGGAATGACCCCATGGATAAAAGGATCAGTTCCTGAAGAACTGACCCCATGGAAAAGGGATCAATTCCTGAAGGAATGACCTCATGGAAAAAAGATCCACCGGGAGCAGTTCCTGCAGGACTGACCCCATGTAAAAATTGAGCAGTTCCTGCAGGACTGACCCCGTGGGATTTGGAGCTGTTCCAGAAGGACTAACCCCATGGAAAGGACCCACACTGGAGGAGTTCCTACAGGACTGACCCCATGGGAAAAAGGATCAATTCCTTCAGGAATGACCCCGTGGAAGTTGGAGCAGTTCCTGAAGGAATGACCCCATGGATAAAAGGATCAGTTCCTGAAGAACTGACCCCATGGAAAAGGGATCAATTCCTGAAGGAATGACCTCATGGAAAAAAGATCCACCGGGAGCAGTTCCTGCAGGACTGACCCCATGTAAAAATTGAGCAGTTCCTGCAGGACTGACCCCGTGGGATTTGGAGCAGTTCCAGAAGGACTAACCCCATGGAAAGGACTCACACTGGAGGAGTTCCTACAGGAATGACCCCATGGAAACGGGATCAATTCCTGCAGGACTGGCCCCATGGGAGTTGGAGCAGTTCCTGAAGGAATGACCCCATGGATAAAAGGATCAGTTCCTGAAGAACTGACCCCATGGAAAAGGGATCAATTCCTGAAGGAATGACCCCATGGAAAAAAGATCCACCTGGAGCAGTTCCTGCAGGACTGACCCCGTGGGAGTTGGAGCTGTTCCAGAAGGACTGACCCCATGGAAAGGACTCACACTGGAGGAGTTCCTACAGGAATGACCCCATGGAAACGGGATCAATTCCTGTAGGACTGACCCCATGGAAAGGACCCACACTAGAGGAGTTCCTACAGGAATGACCCCATGGAAACGGGATCAATTCCTGTAGGACTGGCCCCATGGGAAAAGCTCCATCAGGAGCTCCCCCTGAGCCACTGGAAAAAATCAAGAGCATTTTGAGCCCAGGAAGAAGAGAGGGCTGGGGGAAAGGTATTTTTTAAGACTGACTTTTTATTTCTCATTACCCTACCCTAGTTTGATTGGAAATACATTAATTTTTTTTCCCAAGTCAAGCCTGCTTTGCCTGTGGCAGCAATTCCAGAGCGTTCTCCCTGTCCTTACCTCCACCCAGGAGCCTTGCATGATTTTCCCTCTCTGTGTCCAGCTGAGGAGGGGGTGGCAGAGTGGCTTTGGTGGGTGTCCAGCACCCAGGCAGGGCCACCCACCATGAGAGGCTGTGGTTGAACCTCTTGGGACAAAGGAGGGAGTTGAGCCTGGGTATTCATTGTCTGACTGGATTTTTGGATAGAACAAGTTGGAAGTGGAGAGGGAGAAGCTTTCAGCATTTGCATTGTGTATTCCTCACTAATTCCTTGGGTTTGGAGGTTCAAATTTCAGGATCAGTGCCCAAAGGCCAAACAGACAATTTTAGACATCTGGGTGGCTTTCCAATGGTGACAGAGACTGGACTTGGGTCATCTTTGTTTAGTTAAGATTGAACATATCCCAAACTCCCATGATAAAACATGGGAGCAAGTTCCTCTATGGGTGAATTTTCACTTTTCCCATACCAGACCTTCCCAATCAGCCTGATGGCACCAGCAAGGAAAACTTCCTTTTCCTTTTCCTTTTCCTTTTCCTTTTCCTTTTCCTTTTCCTTTTCCTTTTCCTTTTCCTTTTCCTTTTCCTTTTCCCTTTCCTTTCCTTTCGTCCCTGTCCCTTCCCCTTCCCCTTCCCCTTCCCCTTCCTCTTCCCCTTCCCCTTCCCCTTCCTCTATTTCCAGTGTTTCTCCTGCTTTGTTGAGGCTGCACTCTGGGAATTCCACGCTGGTTTCAGCTCCTGCCTTGGAGATTTGGCTGATCCAGGTCCCTTTGCAGGCCTGAGGTCTTGAGTTCCCAAAAATTACCTTGGCCAGAACTTCTGCTTTCCCTCTTCATCCCCTCCGTGCCCCTCGTGCTCCAGTCCCTTGTGAAAAGCTCATTCTTTACTTAAATTTCTCTGGCTGTCCATGGTAAAAAACCTATTTAGAAATCAAAGGTGCAGTTGTTAATGACAGCACATTCATTAGCTTATGACTGTGCTCAGAACAGAGTAAAACATCACATAATTAGGCATAAATAGCATTATGCATAAATAACATTTTCCATCCATCATTTCTAAATCATGACTAAAGTATTTATAAACTTTACAATCAAGTTTTACCAAAGTCCCCCTGACAGACATTATATAATGTATTGAATGCCAAGCAGCATAAAATACCACCAAAAAAAAAAAAAAAGAAATGTTTTTGAATCAGAATTCCTCTATTCCTCACAGATCCATTATTCATCTCCACTAGATTAGTCACACTGCTCATATAAGCCAAGGACCACTGAGAAAACAAATCTCTGAGCAGAACTTTGAAAAAGTAAATAAAAATACTCACATTAACTTTTTAGAATGTTCAAAGGATTTCAGACAGATAGAGTAAAAATGATCCAGTGTGTGCTTTTCCCACTAGGTTTTTTCCAGTTTCTCCAGCCAAGAAGCTTCCTCTCCCTGATTGATACACTCCCTCTCCTATTCCCAGCTTTTGCCTTTTAAACTATCTCCCATGCATAAAAGAAATATGGTTTGCAGCTTGTATTAGCAGCAGCAAATGTTTGGTCACGAAACTTCGGGTGTCATAATTAATACCAATTATCAGAGCCCTATGAAAATACTTTCAGAAAATTCATCGAATTCCAGCTCCGGTTATGGTGGGGGGGGGAGGGAGAAACATTAAGTTGACCTTAACAAAACAACTTTATTCTCCTTAGAAAACTGAAATTGAAAACCTGACCCGAACATGAGCACTGAGAGTTTTGAACTTGGGCATATTTTTTGCGAATATCATCCATTTGGATCAGTCCATCAACTCTGACAGCTCCTGCAGAGTTGCACGCCTGTGTTGTCGCTGCACACCACACACAGCATGCACCCCCTTCTACAGCAAGGACAGCAAAAGAAAACCCCACATTTACAAGTTTGAAAGGTAAAAAAAAAAAAAAAAGAAAGACCCCACAACCCTTATTTCATTTTTAAACAGCCGTATTTTTTCTGGAGAGGAGCTTTTGACAAACCCTCCAAATGCTGTCTGAGTAACAAGAAAGAGCCTTGAGATTTCCTTCCCTCCACCCTGATTAGAAACGGGATCCATGCCCCAGCTGGATATTTCCAGTTCATGCCCAGTAGAAATAATTTTCTGTCCTATTGCCAAACGTGTCCCATGTGGCCAGCAAAGGTTGGACAATAGCAGCAATACAGCTTCCAGAAAGGAGCTGAAAACGATCCCCTGCAACCGGAGGCCTCGATTCTGCATAGTTTCATAATTCCAGCACCAAGATTCCACTTCCTTTTTTCCCCTTTCAAGTATTCAGTTCGAATTCACCCTATTGCCAGTGTTTACGGCTCCCACCTTGTCTGAAGGGACATGTCCGAGTGGCACCCTAGAAGGCTGATCCCAAAATCTTCCACTTCACCAGTAATCCTCGGGCACACCAGTAACCCCATTGAATATCAATATAGGACGGCGGTGCCGGGGCAAGTTAAACAAATCCGAGGAATCTGTTTTATTAGCATTTATAGGATTTGCGTGTGTGAGCGGCTGTGTGTGTACAGCCACACTTGGGAGCTGTAGTTACGGGGGAAAAAAAATCCGGGGGATTCCTCCGGGGACGATCAGCGCTGCTGCTCCTCGAGCTGGGAGCGGTGCTGATGGTGCAGACTGGAAATGTTCAAATATCTGACGGTATTTTCTTTCCTGTGGAACTTGGTGGGATTTCTCACAGTTAATACTTCAGCTAAGCACATCAGACTAAAGTTAAGCCCCGCTCTGCGCTCGGCTCCGCAGCCCCAGTTTCCTCCCCAGCCTCCACCGAGGGGAAAAAAAAAAAAAAAAAAAAAAAAAGAAAGAAGCAGGAAAACTCCACCAACACCAAAATCGCGGCGCTGCCAAGTTATTTTGTGGCAAGGGCGGCACTTTCAGGGACACTTTGAGGGGATGGCAACCCCCGTCCTGCTGCCTGTCCCTGGGAGCCTCGGCTGGAGCGGCCCTGGGAATTCCTTTGGATCCCGGGAGGGGCAGGGGATAGGAAGGGAGCGGTGCCGGGGGTCCCGGGTGTGCCACCCCCACGCCTGAAAGATGCGAAATTGCCCCAAAAAAAAGGTGTTGGACCCCCTCCCTTGGAGGCTCGGGCTTGTCCCCGTGGCCAGCCAGACACGGGGCACCCACCCGCGCAAGGGAGCTGCCAAAAGAGTTTGTTTTGGGGTGGATGGGGTTGTTCTCACCTCTCATTTTCCCCTCTCTGTTTTCCGTCTCCACTTGAAAACCCTGGGTTTTCAAAAAAAAAAAAAAAAAAAGGAAAAGGTTGGAAATGTTCCTCTTACACAGCTCACCTGGGGAAGAAACTCCCTCTCTCTCCCTTTTGAAGGGTTTTCCCTCCAAGCAAAAGGAAAATGCTGTTAAATAATAGTGGGGTTTGTGCGCGCCCGGTGTAGGATTCCAGGACAAGGTATCCGTGAAAACATGATCTGAATATTTAAGAAATAAATTGTTTTATTTATTCTCATGATTTTTTTTTTTTCGTCCCGACGAGGAGTTTCTTATGGAGAGGGTGGCAGGGAAATCCCTGCAGCCACCTCGGACTCACCGAGCTCCACATCGCGAATCCACCTCGACAGATTTGGGCCACCCTTGCAGCACCGTGATTTTTTCTCTTTCTGTCGGGATTCTGTTGAAAACATTCGCAAATCTGCCCTGTCTCCAAACCACCGCAACTTGTTGGAAACACAACACGCTCCCCCCACGCTTTCCTTTGCCACCCCGTCGTTTGTCTCTATATTTTGTTCACAGGACACAGAAATGTCCCACATAAATTCCTTTTCGGGGTTAGAGATCGCGGAGCTCGTTGAATCGGACCCCTTAGGACCTGCCTTGATATACAGCTAATTTTCCGCAAAAAACAAATATATCTGTATATAAAGAAAATATTTTCCCCCGATATATACATTATTATTTTTTTTTTACCTCTGCACATACATCCAGTTTCAGCGGCGGGCGGAGGTTGCATTGAATTTTGAGAATTTCCCCGAAAAGCTGAAGTTTCTTTTCGACGCCTGGTTTTGGTTTTTCGGTTTTGTTTTGGTTTTTTTTGTTGTTGTTGGTTTTTGGTTTTGAGGTTCTTTTTTTTTTTTTTTTTTTTTTTTTCCCTAAATTGATTTTCGTTTGTTTTGCTCGGCAAAAAGTCCCAGCCGGAGCACTCTTCAGTTAAAATGAAAATAAAACCACAGCGGTGGGTTAAATCTGGCATCTCCAATGTGCCCAGGAGAGGTGTCCCCATAGAGAGGGGCACGGGGCTGCTGTTTCCCCCTGTTTTGCAGGTAGAAAGGGCAGCGCGGGAGGGACAAACGGGGCACATCGCACATTTAGGCTTTCGCTCAGCTTTCCTTGACCTGCGAGCCTAAACCCAGCCTAAATCCCACCCATTCCCTGCTTGCCTTCCCTGCAGAAGCCGCTGTCCCCGGGCGCGTCAGCCAAGGGCCGGGCGCAGTGCCGGGTACCGGAGCCAGGAGGGGATGGATTTGGGATCAGAGGCCGAGCGGGCATGTCCTGGAACCCTTCAGGCTCCACTCGCCCGCTGCTCGCCCCACATCTCCGGCTGGAGGTGCCGCAGCGTCCCCGCTCGCCATCCCGCGGGCTGCGGTGGCCCGGGCGGGTTAAAGAGCGTGGCCTTTCCCTCGGCGTGGCCGGGCCGGGCTCTTGCTGCTCTAATGGGATAATTGCGGAGGGCCGGGCGAGCTTAGGCAAACACGCTCGCCCGCCGGCCAGGCCTCTCGCTGGGATTAATATTAAGGACCGGGGCATTGTGTCTCCCATCCCCCTCGGCGCCCGGCATGCGGAGCCGCGTCTCGCCGGGCTCTGCTGGTCCCTCCTCCCGCCCCTTTCCCCGCTGCTTTAACCCCCACGCGTGTCCGGGGCGGGTGGTGGCTCCGCGGGACCGCGGCTGTGTCCCCGTGCGGGTGGGACAGGGACACCCGCGCGGCTTCGTGTCCCCAAAGGCTGCTCAAGGGCTCCCGTCGGGTTAAACCTGGCCGGGCACGGCTCCGTCCTGCCCGGGCTGGGCTTAATTCCTTCACTCGGGACATGACGAGGGAGCCAGGCATGGCTTGTGTGACAAGCTCTGCGGAGGTGGCCCCGAGCTCTCCGAGGGAGAGGGGGCCCGGGGGTCCCGGGATCTTCTTCATTGGCTTCATCTTCCCCCGGGCGCTGCTCCGGCAGCTCCGGGGTTAAGCCCCGGTCAGCGGAGCCCGGCGGGGGCTGATGAGCAGCGGCTGCCGGCGGGACGGCTCCCCCGGAGCTCGGCCCCCTCCTCGGCGTGTACGAGGGGAATGTGTGAATATATCTGTACATAAATGTGCATGTATTTGTATATAAATGTGTATATATCAGCATATAAACGTGGATATATTTGTATATAAATGTGGATATATCAGTATATAAACGTGGATATATTTGTATATAAATGTGGATATATCTGTATATAAACGTGGATATATTTGTATATAAATGTGGATATATCTGTATATAGATGTGTATATATTTGTATATAAAGGTGTGTATATTTGCACATAAATGTATATATATACATGTATATAAAGGTGTGTATATTTGCACATAAATGTGTACATATTTGTGTATAAATGTGTAAAATGAGTATTTCACAGACGCTATAACTGAGTGCTGCGTCTGTCCGAGCCACGCGTACCTGTGCGTGCGTCCAGGTACGCTTTACCCAGATCCAGAACACCGCGGGAAGGTCTCGGGTGGTTTCCCGGCGGTGCCGCGGGGCTGGGGAAGGGCCCCACGCGTGTCACGGCCCCACACCCCCCCGTGGCCCCTCCTGCGGGCAGCTGCGCCCCGGGTGGGGCGACCAGGCCCCCTCGGGGTCACCGAGAAGGGCAGCGAGGGGCAAGGGGCTCCGTGGGAGCGGGTCGGGGTTGCCGCAGGCGGCGGCCCCCGCCCCCGGCTCCCCCCGGGCCGGCCTCCCGTCCCCTCGCAAGTGCTAATTGCGGCCCTGAGCTGGCTCCTCTGGATTTGGGTCCCTCGGAGGGCGCTGCGCAGGAGGACACGTCACGGATACATTATCCCCTCCCCTCTTGAGGCTCTCCTGGCTTTCTGCAGCCTTTGCTAAAGAATTAAGCGAGAGGTCCACTTCAGAGCTCCTTCTGCCCCTGGGAAAATAAATAAATAAATAAATAAGGCGAGGAAAGAAAAGGGAAAAAAAAAAAAAAAGCGGAGATATCGGTGCTTTCAGACGAGGAGCGTGGCTGCTGTGATTTCCGAGAGGAGGGGAATTTTGCCTTCGATCTTTGCCGAATTGCGGGAGGTGAATGTAGCAAACCCTCCCCTTGCCTTTGAAAGGCATGTCTCTGCCAAAGAGCTACCGCTTCGCTCTTGAAATACGTGACTAATAAAAAAGAAACCAAAAGAAAAATAGAGAGGGGAAAGATTCCTATCTTTCAAATTCTTTTTCTTTAAAAGGGAAAAAAAAATACCAACAAAAAAACAACCAAACCAATAAATAAAAGCAACAAAATCAATGCCGCGCCTTTGCCAGCGCTCGGACTTGTTTGGAAAGAGACAACGCTGAAGTGGCACTGGTCCCGAGGAAAACGGATCCTTTAATTTGACTCCGCATGAGAAGCACATTTGGAGCCGGGCGCAGCGGCCGCAGCGGCAGGAGCAGCCCCGCAGCCCCCGCAGCCCCCGCGGGGCTCGGCGGCCCCGCAGCCCCGGCGCTGCAGGAGCCCCTCGGGCACGGGCGGAGCAGCAGCGCCCTTCGGCCGCAGGAGCCCGCCCGGAGGGGAGAGGCGGAGGGGAAGGAGAGCTGCTGATTTCGGAGCACTCCAGCCATCAGTCACCCACCGGCTTTGACTTTGGTTCAGCGGGGAGCTCGTCGCGTCCTCGGCATCTCGGGCTCCGGGACCAGCTCATTCTGCACTTCGCTCAACGAGCAGCGCGGTCGTTCGCTTTCCTTTTTTTTTTTCTTCTTTGAGAGACAAAATGTCCAAAAATGGTTCAGCCTGTTTAGCCCAATGATTTCTTGCATGGACGCTCTATTTTCTTTCTTTTTTTTTTTATTTTTTTTAATTATTATTTTTGGATGGGGCACGATTGAGTAGAAGAAATCGTTCGGTGAAGGGAATCCAGCGCTTTGCTCCCCACTAAGGAGAAGATCAAGATCCGAATCCCAGCTGCACGCAGAGGACGGGGGTTGCCGTGGGTCTTTCAGTCTGGCTTTCGAAGCCCTCGCTGCTGCGGGGTCAGAGCAGAACTGCTTTCTCCGAGCGGCTTGTAGCTCAGAGATCGCCTCCCTCCTCCTCGCACCATTTCTGATCGTGTTGTTTTTGTTTGGTTGGTTTAGCCTTATTTTTCCCTCCTTTTTTTTTTTTTTTTTGTCTTTCCCTCCCCCTTTTTCGTTTATTATTATTACTATTAATTATTTGTTTTGGGTAAATTGCCTTCCTTAAACGAAAATCCTAACTCTGCAGTCGAAATCCATGCCCCCTGCCATTCGGAAGAACCGGGTCTAATATGCCAGTGACATCCCCGCCTTGCAGCAGTCGCGATGAAGGAAAAATCCAAGAACGCGGCAAAGACTAGACGGGAAAAAGAAAATGGAGAATTCTACGAACTGGCCAAACTGCTGCCCCTGCCCTCGGCCATCACCTCGCAGCTGGACAAGGCGTCCATCATCCGCCTCACCACCAGCTACCTGAAAATGCGAGCCGTCTTCCCCGAAGGTAAAAGCAGCCCCGGGGCTCCGGGAGCCCGCCCGGGAGGGACGGGGAGGCACCGCGGGCCGGGAGAGAGCGGGGAGAGGGTGCTGGGGTGGGCACGACCCCATCAGCGCCCTGGCAGGAGGGAAGGGATGCCTGCAGGGCTCTCAGAACGGGGTGAGCGAGCGAGGGGGGATTGAGGGAAAAGCGGGCTGGGAATGAGCCCGTCTGCCCCAAGCCCGGCGGCGGTGGGAGGCAGAGCCGGCCGGTTCATCCCCCCTTTGTCGCCCTCCTCCTCGGCTGCCGCTTCAGCTCCGTTGGCTCGGGGGGACCGCCCCGGTGAGAGCGGGCTCGGTTCGTGTGTTCTGCTCCGGAGGAGCCCGCCCGGCTCCCGGGGATGGCCCCTGGGCACGGCTCTTCCCGTCCGGGCACGGCCTCGGGGAAAGAAAAAAAAAAAAAAACGTGTGGTTGTTATTATTATTTTATTTGGGCTGGAGTTCTCTGGAGCCAGGGCAGCAGGCTGGGAATGAAGGCGCGGCCGCTCCGCAGCGAGGCCCCGAGGCTTCTCCCGGGGCCGGGGAGAGAGGGGAAGAGGGGAAGGAGGGTCCCAGCCCAGCCCGGCCGGGACCCCGCTGCTCCCCGGCCGGGGCTGTGGCTCCCGTGGCTCTTCTCGGGGACACTCAGCAGCGAGGCCCGGCACCAGTCTCTCCTTCCCGCAGGGTTTGGGGAAAATCAGCCCCTCGGGAGGCTCCTGCCTTTCCCCCGAGGGCGAGGGGAGGCTGCGGGCCGGTAGCCGTGGGGAGCCGCCGGCCGCCCGTGCTGTCGGTGCGGCCGCGGAGCTGATGCGGAATGAAGCGCTGGGCAGTGCCTGCGGGTGGCTAAATAAAGCCCAGCAGCCCCGCTTTGTCATTTGTTTGTGCCTCTCCGGACTAGGAGCGGGGTGAAGGAATTAGCAAATTCCGCAGGGGAAGGTCTGCTCTCCGGCGCGGTTTCTAAGGAGCTTTATTAAAAGGCTAAAAAGAAAAACACAACCAGAAATAAAATAGGGGGAGGGCGGGGAAAAAAAACCCCTCCCAACCCGAGCAAAGCTTACCGTCGTGGCCATTTAATTCAGAAATTTCGGGAGCACGGAGCAGCCGTGCTATTATGGGAAGCCAGGGCTCCGTTAGTGTGCGCTCCCGAGCCAGCGGAGCAAGGGGAGCGAGGCGCTGCTCCGCCGCATTTTCCAGCCATTATTCCCCACCGGGAAATTTCCCGATGAGAAATAGAGCGTCGTAATTTCGAGGGGGGCGGTGTGGGGGGTCACTCGCCGGCCGTGCCTGGCCATCATGCCCCCGAACGCCTTTGATTTAGGAGGGACGAAAAGCGGCACGTTTCGAGATTGCTGCTGGATGCGTCCCGGCTTTTCCAGCCCTGCTGATCCTCAAGAGCGACGAGACGACCCCGAGAGCAGGTTTATACCCACAGCTCGGGCGTGTTTTATGTGTCTGTCTTCCCTAAACAGGCCGGGCGTGCGCTTCCGCACACTCTGCTTATTAAGGGCAACGTTTAAATGCATACAGCGAATTCCTGATCTTTCATCGTCTTAAGTACGTCTGGAAATACATTTAAAACCAAAGCTCTGCATCCAGGGATGACAGGCCGGGGGAATTACCTCCTCTGGTCGCCGAGCCCTGCGTTTAGTGCCTGGGAGGGTGCAGGGGAAAGGGGGGAGCCGGGCAGAAACGGATGCAGAAGGATTTTTTTAGGGGGGGTTCTTCCACACAGTCCCGCATCACCCAAACTTCCCTCTCCCCCGTGGAAGGAGGGGAGGGGGGTCCCCATCCGTCCGTCCTTCTGTCCGTCCTCCCTCCCCCCTCCTCATACTCGGCTACTGGTTTCCACTTGGCTTTACTGGGAGGGGAAACAGCCTGGAAAGGCGTCCCAGCTTAAATCCTGGGCCAGCGAGCCCCGGCGGGAAGAGCCCCATGGCGAGAGCTGGACCCGATGGGTGTGGGGCCATGAAATGAAGGTGGGCACGTAGCAGCACCCCGGGCTGCCCCAGCCGTCACCCTGTGAGGCTTAAAGGGGTGGCAGGGTCGGGGGGACAGGTCTCAGACGCCACCAGATGCGTGCTAGGCCCGGACTAACTGCGGCCAGCACGGCCAGAAATGCTGTTCAGCTGCAGACCTGGCTTCCAGCTCCGTCTAGACTGGAGGGAAAAAGAGAGAGAGAGAGAGAGAGAGGGTTGTGTTTTCAAACCCCTCGGTGGAGGGCTCAGGGCTCACCCCCTGATTTCCACACGTAGTTTAGGAAAAGTTTGAGACCCTCAGCGAGGTGGCTGATCCCGACAGGGCTTGGGACAGGTCTCCTGCTCAGCCCGGCCAGGCCTTTTCTGAAGATGGTCCGAACCCGCTCAGACTCCAAGAAGCGAGAGCGAAAGGGGATTTTTACCCCGGCTCCTTTCGCCCTCGCAGAGCAAGCCCTGCAAGGAACAAGTTCGGGCTCCGATATCCCAGATTGTGCCCTGCGGTACCGCTGCGACCTTGAGATTCACGAGTTAGAGTCAGGACACAGCAGCTTCCAGCCTCCCGCTCTCTAACACCGTCTCCTCTCGTGTTTTGGGTTTTTTTTCCCTGTTGTTGTTGTTTTTGCCACGGCTTTGTTGCTGTAGAACAGATATACACCACCACGAGTCGTCTTCCGTCTCCTCCGTCAGTTATTTTTTATTTTTTTAATTTTTCTTTTGAAAAGGAGCTAATGAAAGAAAGAGAGGCGAGAATGAATCGCGTTTGAAAACTGCGATTCTCTGCCCCCCAGTTACGGCAGACTGGTGAAATCGTCACCCTCTCCCTCCCCCTATCCCCGGCGCAGTGTCCAAAACCGATTATGAAATTGGACATTTATGGTTGTTTTAACCGGATGGGAGCGAGCTAATTAATATGTGACCCTAAATACAATGTGCGCAATACAAAATAATCTGAATAAAGTGACGGAGCGGTAGATCTCAGACCTTCCTTATTCCGAGAGGCAGACAATAGAAATTACTAGGAATATTCGTAGTCTTCGGTCCCCATTTCAACCTGGCCACGAATGTATATTTTAAGAAAATCAAGGCGAATCGCAGCTATTTCATCTGATTGTCGCACGCGCTCGGAAAAGGTTCGTTAATGAATTAAACAAATAAATAAAGCGCGAGGCGTGAGTAATCCCTTTTTAGAAAGCAGCCAGCCCCTATTGTACTAACCACTAATAGTGACATTAAAGGTCTTACTAAAACAAAAGTGCTTTTTTTAGGCTTTTCCTGGGGCCGTTCCCAGGCGGCGGGAGCCGGTGGCCCCGCGGTGCGGGGACGGGCGGCGGGGTCGGGGCGGGGACGAGCGGCGGGGTCGCTCCGGTCTCTCCCGGCCGAAAAGGAAAGAGAGAGGGAAGGAGGGAAAGGAAGGGCGGGGGTCACTGCCGTGGGTCTGCCCGTGACCTCCCTGTCTGTAGGACGCCCGCTTTGGGGCCTCTTAACGCGATCTGGTGGGTTGGGCTCGGCGGGGAGAGCCGGATTTGTGCGGGTGTCCTGGGGGGAAGATTTGTTAGAGTATTTTTTTCCTCACTTTTTTACTTTTTAATTTTTTTTTCTGGGAGTTCACCCTTTAAAAATTTTAAAATTTTATTTTCTTTTTATAAAATAAAAGTCTTGATCTTTACGCCCGTCCTTCCCACCGCCCAGCCCTCGGCCGCCCTCCCCACGCTGAGCCCACAGAGAGGAGCGGGCAGCCCTGCACATCCCTGCCCGGAGCTGCTCCTTCGCAGAGCGTGACCTGGGAGCTTCCCCGCTCTCAGACGTTCCCCTGGCCGGGCCCCGGTGTTCCCCGCTGGCTCCGGACCCATCGCGGCCCCGGGATCCGGCGGTGCCGTCGGGGCTGAGATCCCCCGGCCCCCGCTGCAGACGGGGCTGGGTGTCAGCGCTGCCCTCGCCCCCTCCTCACGGGGTGCCAGCAGAGCCTCGGACCTCGCCTCAACGAGGGGCACAAACCTCGATGGAGCTCCGGGGCTGCCCCTCGGGAATATCCCCGGGGCTCTCCCGGCCGAGGGAGGCCCAAGGGCGCTGGGGAAAACCCAAAAAGCAGAATTGGCGGCGAGCCCCCAGGCTTTGTCGTTGTTCCTTGTGAAGGCTGGGGGACCTTGCGCTCCGGGGAACAGCCCAGCAGACACAAAGGAAATACTCCAAGTTACAGGGCAACCCGATACTGAACGTAATACACGGCTAAGTAATTCTTTTAGCAGAATCCCAAGCTGAAAAGCTACCGGGCTTCCAAATGTGCGTGTGGACGAACTTCTGTATGCCGAGAGCAAAGGTGGGAGTTGTTCCCAAATATTTCTAGATTTTATTACAGTTCCACTCACCCCGCTGCCTCCCTGGAAACCGGGAAATGTACAAATGGCCCAAAGTGAGTTCTGAGGTACTTTGAAAAACAGCTAGAGATGTCAAAAGGGGCGGAGGGGGATTTTATCCGTGTTTGCCACAGGGAGCGGGACGCGTTTGTACGAAAAACCCACAGTTTTTCAACGGCAAAAGCAGCAGAAATTTTGGGGTGTTTGTACAAAACCCTCTCTGACTCGGGGCCGGAGCTGTCGGAGCCGGAGCTGCCTCCCGGTGCCCGGAGGGGTCCGGCGGGCACAGCCGCCCTTGGGGCCGGTGGTTCGCCCTGCCAGGCAGCCCGGTCCTGCCCTGCCCTCCCGGCCCCGGGTCCGGGGGGGACAGACACCGCTCCAAACACCGGGAAAAGCAGGAGAGAGGCTCATCTCGCCCATGTCTGCCGGTGGAGTGCCCGAAAAGCGGAGGTTGAGCTGGGACTGGCGAGCCACAGTCCCGCAGGGGCCCCGGGCCGTGCGGGCTCTGCCGCTGAGCCCAGCCCCGGCTCTCCGGGCTTCCCGCTGCCGGAATCCCCCCAGGTCGCTGGATCTGGGGGATCCCTGAGCCTCTGGCACGGCAAAGCAGCCGCGCTCGGAGCCGGGCCACCCCCACGGGCGTTCCCAGCGTTTGCGGGGAGGATGCTCCAGCCGCCCGCTGGCAGGGAATTCTCTCTCTTGGGCCGGGTAATTCCCGCTGCGAGAGGACATCTGGAAATGTCCCCTTCCAAACCGCCCGTGTGGTGACAAAGCCGTGTGGGACACCCGGCAGCAACCCCAGACAGGGATCGCCTCCCATCCCAGCGACCTCCCGTCCCGCAGGAGCGGTGCGGGAAAGGCTCGCTGTGCATCGGCAGCGATTTTGGCCTCGCTCCAGGCCACTGAGCGAATCTGTGCGTTATTCAGCGGCCGGGCAGGAGAAGCCAGGCCGAGCCTATGGCATCCATACATTTACAGGAAGGCGCGTTTGCAAATCTCTCGGAGGAGAAGTTAATGGGTGTTAGTCCTTTATTCGAATGTAAGGTTTTATTCGTTTCGTTTTCACCTTTAAAGCGATCTGCTGGCGGATTAAATGATAAAATCGCCGGCTTTAAAATAAGCTCAGACGAATGCCAGGCTGATCCACCGAACGTGTTTACGTTTGACGCGCGTTCGCGATTGCGACTCCAATTTTGAATTCCAAAGGGAGCAAATCTGAGCAAGTGGCATTTTTTTATTCCGGGCTAGGAAAGAACCTCAAAACTAGCGCAGATTTTGGGATGCTGAGAAAGGACAGGACGGAGCGAATTGTCTCGCACGGGCGGAGCAGAGACGCGGCTCGTTCTTGAAGAGTTTCCTGAGAGCTCAAGGAATAAATCTGCTTCGTCTTTGGGAATGGAAAAGCTCAGGGCAGTTTTCACACAGCTGTGTGCGACTCTCTTTGTAGGTTTGCAGTCTCATATTTCGAAATTTGTAATTAGTAAATCGAAATAAGGGCAACCCCCGCCGCACAGGGACAGACTCTGGAGTTTGCATTTGTTGCCGTCTCGGGAAAGAAACTGCAGGATGACTCCGCGATTCCCAAACTTTTTCTCCCGAGAAACAAAAAAGTCTTTCAGCAAAAAGGACATTTTTGCCGTGTCTCTGGAAGTTTAGGAGCCTTGTCCAAACGGAAAATTGGGAAAAGGCGGAGAAAAGGGCGAATTTTCGTTTGGCTCTCCCGAACAAATTTCCCAGCTCTTCTTTCAGAGCAGGGAAGGTGTGCTTCCCCTTCCCACGGGGAAACGCGGGGAATTACCGGAATTTGGAGAGACGGACACGGGGTGGGGACGCAGACCCCTCTTTTTGGGTGCTGCTGCTGCCTCGGGATGGCGAAAAGGAGGGGTCAGGGCCGGCCGAGGTCCCCGGTGTCCCCTGCCTGGCATGGGAAGTTCCTTAGCGCTTTCCCGGGGGTGCCAAGCTCCGGGAAGGGAACCAAAACTCGGGGGAAGCACCGCGTCCTCCCCACCGCCTCCCGTCCCTCCAGCGGGAGATCCTGCCCATCCCAAGGGATTCCCCAAAAGTGGAGAGAAATCCCCCCATCATTCCCAGCCCGGGTTTAAGCGGCCAGAGCACAAACGGATCCAGAATCACGGAGCTGGAGCTCAGGGCAGGAATTTCTGCCAGTTTTCTCTCCGGTTCCGGAGGCACAGCCGGGAGAAAGGAGATTTCTTTGGAAGCCCCTGGGCGGCCAGAGGGCACCGGGGGAAAACGCGGGGCTCCGTTTCAGAGCGGGGCATCCTCGAGCCGGGCCGATTGTGGAATTCCAGGCTGGCAGCACCGAATCCCCGCCTTTCATCCAGGGCCACCGGCCAAAAAAAACCCTTTCTGGGTTTTGAGGCCTCGCCGAAGCCGAGGGGTTTTGTTTCTCGCCAAAAACGAGGCACCAAACGGATGCGGTCGCGTCCTTCCCTTCCCTTCCCCTCCATCCCCCGGGGGCAGTGACCCCTCTGCCCCCAGGTGCCACGGGAGTGCCCAGCTCTCGGCATGGCACGGTGGCGGCCTCGGCTCCTCCGGGGAGCTGCTGAAAGGCTCCTTTTTACCCTGGAAGCGAAAACCAACCGAGCCAGCGACCCAATCAGCGCGCAAACCCCAGCCCCGCCGCCCCTCCTTGCCCCAAGGCAGCTCCAGCAGGAACCTTCCGCTGCCACCGGCGCGGGCTCGGGCTGTGGGGCCGGGCTGTGGGGTCAGGTTATGGGCTCGGGCTGTGGGGCCGGGCTGTGGGGTCAGGTTATGGGCTCGGGCTGTGGGGCCGGGCTGTGGGGTCAGGTTATGGGGTCAGGTTATGGGCTCGGGCTGTGGGGCCGGGCTGTGGGGTCAGGTTATGGGCTCGGGCTGTGGGGTCAGGTTATGGGGTCGGGATGTGGGCTCGGGCTGTGGGGTCGGGCTATGGGCTCGGGCTGTAGGGTCAGGTTATGGGCTCGGGCTGCGGGGTCAGGTTGTGGGGTCAGGTTATGGGCTCGGGCTGTGGGCTCGGGCTGTGGGGTCGGGTCGTGGGCTCGGGCTGTGGGGTCGGGCTGTGGTCTCGGGCTGTAGGGTCAGGTTATGGGCTCGGGCTGCGGGGTCAGGTTGTGGGGTCAGGCTGTGGGGTCGGGCTGTGGGGTCAGGTTATGGGCTCGGGCTGTGGGGTCGGGCTGTGGGGTCAGGCTGTGGGCTCGGGCTGTGGGCTCGGGCTGTGGGGTCAGGTTATGGGCTCGGGCTGCGGGGTCAGGTTGTGGGGTCAGGCTGTGGGGTCAGGCTGTGGGCTCGGGCTGCGGGGTCAGATGGGGCCGGGGGGCGAAGCTCTGCCGGGCCCGTCGGTGCGCAGGTGAAATTGGGGCAGTTTATCTCCAGTCGAGCTCCGGCCCTCTTTAACCTCCTCATCCTCCTCCTTGGCCACCTCGGGGTGGCCGCTCACAGGGACCGGGACAGGGACAAGGGGACGGCGCAAGGACGGGCCGGGCCCGGCGGGCGATGGGAGCGGCTGCGGCCGCGTCCCTGGAGGGGCTCTCCGGGGAATTCGGGAAAAGCGCGTCCGCGGGGATGCTCTGGTCCAGAAAAAGAACAATTCCCCCTCAAAACCTGCGTGGAGAAGGGACTGAGCCTTTGCCACCGCCGGGCCCACACCCGCGGGAGGAGGAGGAGCACGGGCAGGGGAGACAGCTCGGGCTCCGCTGCCTGCTCTGACCAAATCCTTGGGGTTTTTTTGTAGGTCTGGGCGACGCCTGGGGACAGCCGAGCAGGATCGGCCCTTTGGATAACGTGGCCATGGAGCTCGGATCCCACTTGCTTCAGGTAGTGCACATGGAAAACCCGGGGTAGAGGGGTTGCCTCTCCTCCTCCTCCTCCTCCTCCTCCTCCAGTCGCTCCTCACCCCCGCACCACGACTGGAGCCTGGCTGAAGCCTTCATCTCATCGGGCAGAAAACCAGAGGCACCAAGCACTTTTATTCCAATTATTCCATTTTTTTCTCCGCCTTTGGTATCGGCCGAAGCCAGAGGCGCTCACCCCCTCTGTGCACGCCCAGCTCTGCCAGCCCTGAAAGCTTCCATCAGCCACCCCAAAAGTGCCGGGGGTGTCCCCAGGGAGCCCCCGGGGCAGGGGAGCGGTGTTCCCCAGCGGTGACACCTGGAAGGGGACAACACCTGGACTGGGTCTGCCGGGACTTTAGCACCTGGAAATCCCGCTGTTCACAATCCCGGTGAATTCCTCTGAATTTTAAATTTAGGAAGTCGTAGCCGGGGCGAGGGTGCCAGCAGGAGGGATTAAAAAAAAAAAATTAAAAATTGCGTTTAACTATATTTTTAATGAGATATATATCTATAAAATTAAAAAAAAATATATAATTTAATTATATCTATAAAATTTTAATTATATATTAAAATATAATATATATAATGTATAAAAATATACCCATTAAAATATTTATTTATTTATTACTTTTTTTTTTTTAATACATGAACAAAACACAGCGCGGGTTTTCTCCCCCGATTTTAAAGAGCCACCAAACCGGAATCATTTTGCGGGCGGGTTTATTGTGGGAGGTGAATTCCTGCTCACACAGCTGGGGCTGTTTTCACTCTTTCTCTCGGCCGGGGATAAAAACCCAACAGAAAATCTCTGCCCAGGCTCCGCGGCCGCTCCGCCGGCTCCGACCTTTGGGATGGCGAGCGCAGTTCTTTACTTGCGACCACGGAGCATCAGCCGCTCTCCTGCCGGGAAAAATGAGATTTTTTTGGGAGGCACTGACAATATCCAGGCTGTGGCAGAGCTCAGAATGATCTCCTGGGGAGGCATTTCCAGCCTGGGAATTTTATTTCAAGTAGCTGCTGCCCTCTCAGCTGTTTCGGAGTCACGAGTCCACCTGGAAATGCTGATCTAGTTGTGTATAATAATTAAATTTATATATTAAAATACAGACCCAGCTGTAGAAATCTTGGTTCTTACTCCTCCTCCTGGCTGTTCCCTATTTTGTCTGGCATTAATTGAATTTACAGCAAATTAAGTGCTGACCACCTGCAACTCTCATTTTACAGTTCAGTCATTTCTGAATGACGAATGCTGAAGGTTTTAATAAACCCACATTTACTGCAAACCCTTTTATTTTTTTCTTTTGTTTAAGAGTACTTAGACTGACATTTTCCATGTGAATTTTCAGCTTCAGTCTGCTTCCCTGTACATGAAATTTTGGGATGTGCTGCAGTAACAGCAGCATTGGCATTGATTTATCATTAATAAAAGTTTATTAATGATACAGGGTAAAGCAATTGCAAGGTAAGAGTGTTTAAGGCAAAATTGTGCCTAAAACTGCAATACATTATTTCCCATTTTAACATTTCTACAAAATTTAATTTATGCTTAAAAAAAAAAAAGGCAAAGGGTAATCTGGTTTCAATTATATGCTGTAGAGTCATTAGTAGGCCAGAGAATAATTTGGAATATTTTCTTATTGGGGTGGCACTAGAGGTGCATGAAGTAGACAGGATTTTATTGCTTCTCTTCCAGTTCAATGACTTTAAATGGATTAAAACACGTGGTTGTTTTACTTATGCACTGTAAACATTATTTTTCTCTTCCAAATATATTTTCCAGTGATATTAAAATGTGGGAATATTCACTGATATTCACATGCCACGTGTTGATCAAAGCTTTCTCTACTGGGTAGAGATAACGCAGATTTTTTGCTATCAGCTACTTTTGAAAAAATTCCTGAAATTTGGCACTGAAAAATCAAGGCCCCCCCAAACTGAGAGGTTTTGTATCCAAATCATGGCAAATTTTGGCTGAGCTTTGCCACATTATTTATTTTTTCTCATATAAATAATATCTGACTAAATCAAACTTCAGTTTTTACTCACACAGGCAACGTTTGCCTCCCAGCCAATATCCTGTCAAGGAGAATTTGTAGGATTGGGTCTCAAGTTTGAGCTGGCTGAGGTTTGCAGGCTGCAAGGATAGAACTTTATCACACTCAAGGAGAGATATTTGTGCTTATTAACTTTGGATGCTGACAGTGGGTGAGGTAGGTCAGCTTGACTAGGGTTTTTTATGTCAGAAAGTCTCTAAATTGAAGGGAGAAATCATTTATACACAGCCACCCATGAATTCTTTTATCTTTTTGGAAGGTAAATTCTCTTTGAGACTCAAAGAGAGATATTTGTGCTTATTAAGTTTTGGATGCTGACTTTTTCTGCTTTCTTCTTGGAAGCTCACGTTGCTACAGAGCAGGGGCTCTCTGTTCAGAAATACATTCTTGAAAATGCAGCCAAATTTCAACATTGCTCGTGGTGCCATTAAATAAATTGCAAATAGCAGTGAGCTGGGTCTGCCAATTACGCCATAAAAAATGGCTCAGGTAGGGCCTGACTTCCCCCTGAGCACCCCAGAGCCCAGGATTTGGGCAAAGCACTAAAAAAAACCCTGAATCAACAGCAAAATATTCCCTGAAAGTGCAGCAGCAAAGCTGCATCTGCAGGGGAACGAGGTGGATTTCACAACCACCCTGAGTTTAAGGGAACAAAATCAGATAAAAGTTTCTATTCCTTAAACTTTGCTGATGGCTGCTGTTGAAGTCAGAAATCATCCTCCAAAATATATTATTTTTTTCCCACTGTCAGTGCTTTAAATAGATTTCTTGCTTCTTACCCTGTGCATTTCTCTTTATTTCAGACTTTGGATGGCTTTGTTTTCGTCGTGGCGTCCGATGGCAAAATAATGTACATTTCTGAAACAGCCTCTGTGCACCTTGGCCTGTCCCAGGTATGGGGTGTGCTCTTACACCTAAAGCATAAATAAAATAAAACTGCTAAATACAAATTTGGCCCCTCACACCGGTGCCTTGCCTTTATATAAAGTCTTTTTTTTTTTTTTTTTTTTTTTTTTTTTTTTTCAGGGCTGTTTGAAGCTTTTTTCTCCTTGAAAAGGGCTTTGGTAAAATACTCAAATTCCTTTCCTTGCCACCACATCGCCCTGTCTTTATATCTGTTCTTGTTCATTGTATTTTACTCCTCATTACCTTTCAGAAGGGCCATAAATAATATGATATTGCAAATTGCAGATGGAGGCAGGGCCCGAAACCCAAGCGTGGTAACGCAGTGGGGCTGAAATAAAACTCAGAATTCGAGTCTGGGAGCCTTAGATTGTGTCAGATATTGAGGCTGCCTATGAAAGGGAGAGAAATCTGATGTGGAACAGGGGTTTTATGGTAAATGTGCTGGGGGAGGAGAAAAAAAATAAAAATAAAACAAAAAAAAAAAAAAAAAAAGAGAAGGGGGGCAGATTTATGAGTGTTCACATGGAATTCAGGGCAGTTTTTCCTGAGTTTTTCCAGCTCAGTGGTGTTTTCAGTAAAGCGTTTTATATGGTTGTGATAGAACTCATAAAACTCAGTTTACTACTGTTCTGCACCAGAACTATGAGGGGTTTTATGGTTTTTTTTTTTCCTCTTAGATGGACATTTCTATTTTTTTTTTTTTTTTTTTTTGCCTTCTTGGGATAGGCACTGGGCAAAAGAGCCTGAATTTATTGTTGAATTTGACTTTCCATGCCTTTGTTTGTAACTGAAATTCACTGGTAGCACCTGACCTAAGGTTTGCCAAAGTCCCATAAAAAAATTCCTCGTTAATTTTAGCAGGCCCTGGATGAGACTGGCAAGGAACTGAAGTGTTCAGTTGTGTATCAAACATTTATAAATAAATAAATGAATTGAAATAAAGACTAAGCAGCAGAGGAGATGAAGGTGAGAGAGGGAAGAATATCCTGAAAATATCTGGTTAATTTATCCTGTGTCTGTTTCCATAAACAGAGAGGGGGGTTTAATGGTGGGGATTAATTGTGTACCTTAATTTTTTGTGGTAATCCATATTTTTAACTGAAAGAAATGTGGAGTTCTTTGGATGTGTGTTTATAACAGTGATAATGAAATTAGTGGCTATAGACAAATAGTACTCAAGAGTTAGAGAAAACAAGGATATAAACCCATAAAAACCACTTTTAAACCCTTGTTTCTCTTAGAAAAAGTAATTTTTGGAATAAACAGCCACCATAAATACTTTTTTTTACCTGCTAATTTAAAAAATATGAGCTGGAAACATTTTTAGTTCTGTTTGTTCACTCTGTTATGGTACAGTTTTAGTTGCTTCATACCATTTAATTCATGTTCAGATTCCTTTAAATCTTGCTTAGCTTGAAAATAAACTTCCCTACACAAGGGCCCTATTTTCTACTCATTTTTCAGCCTGGGTTTCTCTCACCTTGAATTTTGTATCCTGAAGGATTCAGGATGTTACCTGCTAAAATCCCTCCATTTCATCAGTGCCATTATCCCAAAGCACTGAGCATTCCCATCCATCCATCCATCCATCCATCCATCCATCCATCCATCCATCCATCCAGGAGCAGAAACTCCCCGTTCTGTGTTTTTTACCCCCAAAATTTTCCATTTTTTGCCCAGAAATTGTTCTTTTGGAGCAATATCCAGCCACTAGATCCCATAGGTATTATTATTATTATTATTATTATTATTATCATTGCTACTACTACTACTGTTGTTATGAACTCAGTAACTTGGAGAAATTAAAGAATTATGGGATCAGTGGGACACTAAGCAGACTTTGGCACATGTAGGAAGAGGGGACTGGCAGTGTCACACAAGTTTTAATCCTATTTATCCCTCCTGGTCATCTGCACTGGCTGAATTCCATGTGCATGGAAATATCTATAAATTCTTAGTGCAAGAGGTGCTGAGGAAAATCAGGAGGTTTGGCCAAGTTGCTTTTTGAGGGCAGTTTAATCAGCAAAATCCCAAACCTTTCACTTCAGCAGAGGTTTGAAACAACTGAGCTTGAAAGCTGTGGGATTTGAAATTTAGGGGACTCTCAAAACACAAAAATTCACAGTGAACAGGGGTTTATTTATAAATAAAATCTTTAAATTTATTTTTAATTTATTTTAAAATTTATTTATAACATTTCATCCTGATTTATTCACCAATCTGTTCTTGCTCTGCCTCAATATTCTCTTTTTTTGAAGGGATAATTTTGCTTTAAACAGCACCAGCACTATTTTGGGCTGCTCCCACTCCTCAAAATACAAATCCATTTACCCTGGGATATTCCTGTCGGCTCCCAGGGCCTCCAAAGGAGTTCTGTTCCCACTCCTCTGGAAATCCTGGGATTTCTGCCCCTGACATCAACAAGAACGGGCTGGGGCAGGAGAAGTAAATTCAGCCAGCCATAATTCCACCTTCTATTTCCAACAAGTGCCCTCACAGAGCCAAAGCAAGCTGAGAGCAGAGTGGTGGTGACTGGAAAAAATCCTTTAGAGTGGGCACAAAAAGGCCTTTTTATGAAATAATTTGACAATTAACTAGCCCGCACATCAATTTCCAGTTTGAGTGCCATTTGTTTAAAAAAATATATATTTAACCTAAATTAAAAAAGCCATTTAAAGAGATTTTTGCAGACTATTTTTGGAGGCTGGCTACAGTGGCCTTTATCCTCCGGTTGAATTTAACTTCAGCAGGAAGAAATTAGAGCAGAAGCCAGGCTGGCTAAACCAGTTATAAATTTAAACCCAGCATTAAGGGTTGCTTTTAAGCACGGCTTTGCCTCAGAAACAGAGTTTCTGAAAAATCTACATCTTCATTTGTGGCCCTGCCACTTCATTTGTGGCTTTGGAGCTTGATTTGCTCCCAGCTGGAGCAGAAAAAATTGTAAATTTTGCTGTGGGACCCCTCCTCCACCTCATCCCAGCTGGCCCCAGCCCAGGGATGAACTGCCTTGGACCGCTTGGGACAGCCAATTTCTTGCCTTTTTTTTTCATGGATAACAAACAGCTTCAAATTCCCCAAATATTTTTTTTTTCCCCTCAGAGTCAAAAGGCACAAAAAAGAAAGGAAAATCCTCTTGGGGAACAATGGGGAAAGACAAATTTTAATTTAATTTGAAGGTCTGCAGCTTATTCCAGCAATTTTCTGGATGCATGAAGGAGCCAGGCTTATCTCTGACTTTTGATAAATCTTGAAATATTTAACCACAAATATCAGAACTTTTCCAGGAGTTTATTTTTGCCTTTGTCAATGAGTCTATGAGAGGAAAAATATGCAATTATTTGCTCTAGAATCCATCCACTTAGTCCTGTGTGTTTATTATGAATCTTTCCTTGGCTAGAAAAAAGAAAACCTGAGTTCCTCATAAACCCCCTGTTAGTAGGAAATGCTGAGATTTGGTATTTACAGCTATTAAAAACTGCATCAAGGAAGCTGCTTTAATAACCTGGGGCAGGGAGGTTTAGCTTTATGAACTGAGCTGTAGAATTTCTATATTTTTAAAGTTTTCAGGGTTTCAGTGTAGGCTTTAAAAGAACCTGAATGTGCCTAGCAGGGGGTGAGACTCCAAATGGCGGATCCATATTTTGGTTATTTGACTCTGCCTTAGCCCCCATCTCTTTGCTGGTGGTTTTATGTTTTAAAGTCAGTTTTAAAAGTCAATTTTGGGGTCAGTTGTTGGAATCTGAAATGCAGGGAGCCCTCAGAACTTTGGGCCTGGAAGCCAAAGCTTAGAATTAAACCCAGGATTTGAGCTGAGACCTTGGAAAAGGCTCCCAAAGTGAGGTGCTAGAAGGGAGAATGTGGATTTGTAGTCTAAAGCAGAGACACCTTAAGCTAAGTAGAGGAATGTTGAGAGTTTTAGAGTTTAACATATAGAAAAAATAAAGGTAAACAGAGGTAAACATGAAAATAAAGGCTTACAGAGGTGAACAAGGAGTTCAGAATGCAGCACTGTGGGTTTGTGTGCCAGAACATGATTGACCAAGAGAGCTCACACTGTGACATGGGTCCATAAGATGAAATATTTAAGGATTGGGTCAAAAACATAAATATCCTTGTTGGCAGTGTTTTATTGGTCAATAACTCCTTAAAAATCTTTTAATTGAGGGTCTTGTGACCTTCAGAACCATGCAGTGAAGATGTGAGCCGAACTCACCCTTCCTGCCTGTGCAGAAGATAAGAAAAATAAATCACATCACCTAAAAATCTCAGAGGTCCCATCTCTAACTCATTCAAAATTCACCCGAACTCCCCATAGTCAGTGCTGTGCCTTTACCTCCTGCTGATTTTCCTGGGGTTGCAAAGAAACCCATCAGAATAAATAAAAATCCTTTCTGTGTTTGTAACAAGGGAAACCAGTCATTATTGCACAAAGAATTTCAGGCTTGAATTTTAGACATAAACTCTGGGGCAAAAATGAGATGTTGGATAAAACCGTGACCTTGGACCCTTTGAATCCTGTGGAAAAATGTGCATTTCCATGAGGAAGAATTTTAAACCAGGTGATGAGTTTGGGAAAAGCAAGAGCCACCCATGAGTTACACTTTTTAAAAGAAAACATCACCTACAGTTGCTTGGGTTGGTCAGATTGATTGGGGTTTTTTATGTCAGAGGGTCCCTAAATTGAAGGGATATTTATAGGGATATATAAAAAAAGAACATTTATTTATTTATTTATGGGGAATTTATACACAGCCCACAAATTCTCTCTCTTTTTTTTTTTTTTTTTTTAGAGAAATTCTCTGCTAAAAATGCTTTCATTCCAAGGGCCAAGCATTCAGGGAAAAAATAAAAATCACTCTTTACCAAAGATAAAATAATGAGAAGAGGGTTGTGAGTGATGCTCCTTGGCAACTTTGTCATGTTCTGAAAATGAAATGTCCATCACCAGAAGAATTTTTAGATTTTTTTTAATGTAGGTGATCAGGATATTTATGAAGACACAAATGGACATTTGCAGGATGTTTGTCCCCTTGGAATTATAAATAAACAGAAGAATTTCCAGGCATGACTCAGGGAGATTTTGGGTTTTCCTTCCTCCCTGACAAAAAATTGGGTGTGGGGTGTTGCTGCAGCAAACCCCCACCCATTTCTGGCCTGAAAAGGAGCAGCCAGTGCCTTTTGGGGGCAACTTTTAGAGAAAATTATATACATGAAGCAATGTAAATAATCTCCTTCCCCATTCCATTTTTCTTTTTCTTTTTCTTTTTCTTTTTCTTCTTTTTCTTTTTCTTTTTCTTTTTCTTTTTCTTTTTCTTTTTCTTTTTCTTTTTCTTTTTCTTTTTCTTTTTCTTTCTTTTTCCTTATCTTTCTTTCTTTCTATTTTCTTCCTTTCTTTCCTTTCTTTCCTTTCTTTCCTTTCTTTCTTCCTTTCTTTCTTCCTTTCTTTCTTCCTTTCTTTCTTTCTTTCTTTCTTTCTTTCTTCTTTCTTTCTTTCTTTCTTTCTTTCTTTCTTTCTTTCTTTCTTTCTTTCCTTCTTTCTTTCCTTCCTTCCTTCCTTCCTTCCTTCCTTCCTTCCTTCCTTCCTTCCTTCCTTCCTTCCTTCCTTCCTTCCTTCCTTCCTTCCTTCCTTCCTTCCTTCCTTCCTTCCTTCCTTCCTTCCTTCCTTCCTTCCTTCCTTCCTTCCTTCCTTCCTTCCTTCCTTCCTTCCTTCCTTCCTTCCTTCCTTCCTTCCTTCCTTCCTTCCTTCCTTCCTTCCTTCCTTCCTTCCTTCCTTCCTTCCTTCCTTCCTTCCTTCCTTCCTTCCTTCCTTCCCCCCTCTCTCTTATTCTCTCTCTCTCTTTCTTTCTCTTCTCCATCTCCCCTTATTTTTTTCCACTTTTTCTTCCACTTCTTTCCCCAACTCAGTGAATTTTCAGTCTGGTTAGAATATCAGCTCACTGTTGATGTTTTTGTGTTTGCAGGGAGGGGCTGTTGGAAAGGAGCAGTGGAGGAATAGATGCTTAGGGGAGAAAAAAAAAAAGTGAGTTTGCACAGCCCTGGGAAGGGACATTCCATGAATAATGCAGAAAATGGAAGGATGAGGAACATTTTAAGGAAAAAAGATTGCTTTGTGGGGGCAGACAACTTCATTTATTCCGAAGAAAAGGCAACTCACAGGATCTTAGCAGAGGAGCAGGATTGGCTCAGAAGAATGGCTTCAATTACTGCACCTCTCTGATCTGGGGGGCCCGAGGCACGTCAGGCAGCTCAGAACAATTGACACTCATTTCAAACCCGGCCGAGGCAGCAGCCTTCTGTTTTCCTTACCATTTAAATATTTTTTTAATTCGTTTTTTTTGGAGATTTTTACAAATTTAAAGCCAGGAGCAACTGACTGGGATTAATTTCTATGTTAAAAGCTAATCCCACAATTCTTCCTGTTTTTCCCAGATCAATTCCTCATTCTCTGCAGCTTCCTTTGCCTCATCCTATATTGATAAGGAAATTCAGGATAGGAATAAGGAAAATGATTTTCAGTTTTGTTCAGTTTATGTGTGTTTTGCATCAAATTTTGTGTGGCAGAGGAGATTAATTGCTAAAAACCTCAAGGCACCAGCATCTCCTTTGGATTCCCAGACATGGAGGAGATAAATAAAGGAATTCAGCTCTGTTTCCAGATCAATTCCTCATTCTCTGCAGCTTCCTTTGCCTCATCATACAAAGACAAGGAAATTTAGGGTTGGAATAAGGAAAATTATTTTTAGTTTTGGTCCATTTATGTGTGTTTTGTATCAAATTTTGTGTGGCAGAGGAAATTAATTGCTAAAAACCTCAAGGCACCAGCATCTCCTTTGGATTCCCAGACTTGGAGGAGATAAAGAAAGGAATTCAGCTCTGTTTCTCCCTTAAATCCATTCCTGCTACTTTCTGGGGACTTTTCTTGGGGCTTTGGGGTGTGGCGAGCAGAGCTGGCAGAGGGGACATGGGGGGCACGAGGCTCTTTTGGTTTTCTGTGCCACTGTTACCAGTGGGAAAGGCAAAGTTCAGGGCAGGACAGGGAATATACAAATATTTAAGGCAGATCTTCACTGTGAGTGTTTGTTCAGAGCAGTGAAAATCCATGGAAATCTGATTTTGGGTTCTCCCAGAGGCCATTTGCGTACATTCATTTTCGTAGTGATCAGTATTTTTAATTGAACACAATGTGGAGTTCTTTGGATGTGTGTTTGTTGGAGTCCTGGCTGCTGAGAATTCCAGACTTTCTGTGCTGCCAGGCCCTGACCCCCAGGAGAACACTGCACTGACCTGAGGCCCTGGAGAAGCTTCCAAAATGGAATGACAGAACTGGGATTGTGGGGTGGAGTTTGAACAGAAGTGTGTGATATCACAGGGTGGGAAACTCAGAGTTTAAGGGTTTAGGATCCAGCAATAGATATAAAGCAAGATGGAGGTTTTAGGGTGGAGGCTGCTCCTTCTTCACCTCCTTCTCCATGGGTTTGGGTGGTTTTGTGGAATTGGATAAAAAAGTCCCCATTGCGGGCACGGGTGGTTGGGTATTGGGTTAAAAGTGAAAATAATTGAGGTGTCATTTCTTAATTGGACAGTTGATCCTTAAAAGGCCTTGGAGAGAGAGAGATGGGGCTCCATTTTTAGTTTGTTGGAGTGAAGTGCTGCAGAGCTCAGGGTTTGTGAGACTGTGACAGAGACAAGAACTGATAAACATCTGAGTCCCAACAAGAAATACCCTCTCACACATTTAATCCTGACCCTGGAAGAAAGAAGTTAGGACTTGACCTGTGTTTATAACAGTGATATTAGAATTAGTGGCTATAAGAGAAAATAGAGCTCAAGAGGTAGAGAAAACAAGGATATAAACCCATAAAGACCACTTCCAAACCCCTGTTTCTTGAATAACTTTAGAAAAAGTCATTTTGGCTCTGCTGGTGGTGGGAAAACACAAAGGGATTGTGTGAGAGCAGGTGAGAGCTTCTGGGAACCCGGAGGAACATAATTTTTATTTTAATATTTGCCTTCCTGAGAGGCATTTCTACAGCTCCGAGTTTTCCTCCCGTTTGTGGCAATTTAACATTTCTACAGCTGCTCTAACTTATCACTTCATTCCCAGCTCTAACAGGAGCTCTTCTGTCTCTGATGCAACACCAGAAATTCCCACAAAAACCTCTCTGACATCAATCACTGCTGAGGAAAGAATTAATTGGGATTAATGGCTGTGATTCGGAAGATGCTTTTGATACACCCAGCTCATGTTTTAAAACTGGAGTGTTTGAGGGCAGAAAATGATCCAGCTGCTTTTATTCCATGTTTTTTTTTTTTTTCCAGGTGGAGCTCACTGGAAACAGCATTTATGAGTACATCCACCCCTCGGATCATGATGAGATGACTGCTGTCCTCACTGCCCACCAGCCTCTTCATCCTCACCTCCTGCAAGGTATTTCTGAGATCTGCCATTAAAACACAGTAGAAAAATAATTAAAAAAAAAACAATTCCAGGCTAAAATGTGACAAATTGCAACCCAAAGCATTCCATGAACCCATTTATATTTATATTTATATTTATATTTATATTTATATTTATATTTATATTTATATTTATATTTATATTTATATTTATATTTATATTTATATTTATATTTATATTTTTACTATATTTATATTTCAGGTATAATTTTATCATTTTATCATTTTGTACTATATAATTTTATATTTATTTTTATCCTGTTTGAAGCTCAAACAGGGGAGCAGCAGGAACTCAAAACTGTGATCCAGGATTTTATGTCCTTACAGGGAATAAGGAACCCTCAATTGAACAATGCCTTTTATGCCATGGAGCTTTAAACAGGTTTTTATCTTAGCCCAGTGGTCGTTTCATCTCCTTTATTTTGTCATCATTGCTGAGGCTGCAGAAATCTTGTGGTGTGCACAGCTCAGCTGCGCAGTCTGAGCGGGAGAAGAATTAACAAAACATCAGCTAACTGGGAAATGGAAGGATATTTTGAATATTTTAAAACAACTGTTAAATTCAAAGATTGGACAAAAAAAAAACAACCCAGACTTAATATTCCCCACTGTAGGCAGAGCAGAGATGGGTTTGGTGAAGGACTTGGGTTCGGAAAATCTCATTTAAAAGTGCCTTTTCGTGGGGAATCATGTCCTCTCCTGCTGTCACCACAGAAATACTGACCCCACCCTTTGTGTGTGAAGTTGTCACCTTGGTGCTGCCATTTCTGTGTCCGAAACAAAAATATTCTCATTTCTTTAGTTTGTGCTTCCTCGGGGGCAATTCTTTGAACTTCCAAAGATCAGAACCAGTCTGGCTCCACCACAATGGAGCTCCCACTTGTATTTCGGAATTGATTTATGTGGATTTTTTCATTTAAGCTGCCAGTTTGTGTCAGTCTTTTCCAAGCACAGCTCTTAAAATACATCAGGAATTTTGGGTTCTTGCGACAATTTTGTTCAGGATTTTTTTTTTTTTTTTTCAGTTTTGGTGCCTGTGTTTGGTTCTGGCCTCTGTGATTCCATCAGGGCAGAACTATGAATTCTGAATTCTGAATTCAGGGAAACTTGATGTGCCTGGGAGCACCTGGACTGCTCCAAATGCTGGGAATGCAAGAATTATCTCAGCCCCCTTCTCTTTCCTTCCTCCCCAAACAGATTGTCAGGAAAAAAACCCTCCCTTGGTGTCTTGGAAAGCAAACTTAATCTTCTCAAACTCCTCTACATGATTATTTCATGCTTTGTTCATTCCTCTGGCAGAATTAAAAGAAAAAAAAAATATATTTTTAAAAATCAGCATTTTTCTCCCTTTCTCCAACTTACTGAAAAACAGAGGAGACACCTCTGATGTAAATGATTTAAGGGTGATTTTCATGGTGGGACTGGATAATCTTTAAAGTCTCTCCCAGCCTCAATAATTCTGTGAAATCCACGAGTTTTCATGCAGGTTTGCTGATATCCAGAATTAGTAATGAGATATTTTTATACCTGCTGACTTGGCAATGGCAGCATCCTCCTGTTTTCCTTAAAATTTAAATATTTCTCAATTCATTATTGCAGATTTTTACAGATTTAAAGCCAGGATCAACGGACTGGGATTAATTTCTGTGTCAAAACCAAATAATCCCATAATTTTCCTGCTCTTCCCAGATCAATTCATCATTCTCTGCAGCTTCCTTTGCCTCATCCTACATTGATAAGGAAATTTAGGACAAGAATAAGGAAAATGATTTTCAGATTTGGTCAGTTTATGTGTGTTTTGCATCAAATTTTGTGTGGCAGAGGAAATTAATTGCTAAAAACCTCAAGGCACCAGCATCTCCTTTGGATTCCTAGACTTGGAGGAGATAAAGAAAGGAATTCTGTTGTGTTTAGGGATTATTTTATTTTATCTCAGTTCTAGAGTGTGTGTATAAAATTATCCAGAATCTACAGCTAAATCTTTCTAAAATGCACAGAATGCACAAATGTTTGTTTACTGTTGCCTTCCCTGTGCCAGTAATTCCCTTTCCTGAGTGTTTTATCCATTAAAATCTTGAGCTATAACCTGAAACTACCTGGCCTGCAATAACCAAGGCAAGTTTTTTATTTAATCCAGTGAATAAATGACAGGAATGAAGCCACTTCTGCCTGTATCTGAGTAGATATTATCAATATTTAAGTAAAAAAAGGAGTTCTACAAATAACTTAAAGGGCAGTGAAGTGAAAGAAGTTTGATTAAAAAAAAAAAAACAAGAGGAAAACAGACTATTTTAATGGCGTTTTTTGTCATTTCAGTTTGATTTTCTCTGTTTTAATGTTTTAAAACACGTCTGAATCATCAAGTCAATGGGTGGAATAAAAAATTTCCTTTTAGAACTTTATAATCTTGTAGATTTCTGCAATCTGGGGTGTTGCTTAGGCATAAAATCAGTATTTCCCTGTAGACACAGACTTTTATATCCCAAATTTCCAGCTTGGCTCACACTTCTTGCCTTGCTCAAGATATTTCCTTCAGCTAAAGCTCAGATATTTATCTCCATTTTTAGTCCAGCAGCTGTCGCTGGATGAGACCTGTTTTGAGAGGAATAAAACCACAAATAACAGCAATACCTGTGCCTTGTGACATTCTGTAACTGGGATTAAATAACCCAGAGCACAGATTATTTTTGACCTCTGGTTTTAGAATTTCTGTAAATTTGGGTGCCACCTCTTTGTTTATTTCTCAGGGAAATGTAAATTATTGCTTTGCATAAAAACACACAGTGTGTTTCTTTACACAATCCTCACTTCCACATTGTTTTTCTTCAGCTAAATCACCCCAGTATTAAAAAAAAAAACAAACCCCATATTATTTATAAAGCATAAAAATTCTTAAATTATTATATTTTAATGTTTTAAAGTTTGCCCTGGGTGTCCTCATGTGTCATGTAGAACAAGGCACAGCTTCAAACACAGAGTGCAGCTAATTTGTTTTCCTAAAGGACAGGGAGATACTTGAATAACCACATGATTCCAGAAGTTTGGATTTCATAGCAGTAATAAATGGAATAAAACTTGGGAATATGATGAGGGAAGTGCCCAGAGCAGCTGGGGCTGCCCCTGGATCCCTGGCAGTGCCCAAGGCCAGGTTGGACACTGGGGCTGGAGCAGCCTGGGACAGTGGGAGGTGTCGCTGCCATGGCAGGGCTGGCACTGGATAATTTTTAAGGTCCTTTCTTTTTTTGGTGGTTTTTGTTTTGTTTTGTTTTGTTTTTGTGTTTGTTTTTTTTTTTTTTTTTTTTGGTTTTTTTTTTTTTTTTTTTTTGGTTTTGTTTTGTTTTGTTAGGTTTGGGATTAAATGTATGGATGGTATTTCTTGTTTGGGCTTAGATGTTTATTAGTTTTTATTTATATTATAGTCTACAGTTTCTATTTCTATTATAGTAAAAACACTGCTATAATACACTACTTTAATGCTCTAAATACTCTTTAATACTCTAAAAATGGAGCTGTATTATTTTCTCTACAAGGTCTTTTAAGGATAAACTGTCTAATTAAGAAATGACACTTAAATGATTTTTACTTTTAACCCAATAACTAATTACTTGTGGTCTGTAATGTGGACTTTTTAATTACTGAATACTACTTAAACTTATGAAGAAGAAGGTGAAGAAGAAGGACTCTAAAACCTCAATTTTGTTTTATATATATTACTAAATTTTAAAACTTTAAACTCTAAGTTTTCTACTGTGTGGTATTACACACTTCTATTCAAACTCCACACTTATAATCTTACTTCTATTATTTAATTTTGGAAGCTTTCTCTATGGCTTTAGGTTAAATGCAGTGTTCTCTTGGGGGTCGGTGCCTGTCAGCAGAGAAAGTCTGAAATTCTCAGGAACCAGGGTTCCAAACCATTCCAGGTTCTGGAATTAAGAAGTGACTTAATTACTCTGTGCACAAATTTCCAAAGAAACAAAATACTAGGAACTAAAGTATGGATTTAGAATAATAATTTTAAAAAACCCTAAAATTTCAAGGACCAACATGTGTGCATTGAAACCACAAAAGTTCAAATCAGAATAATGCACACATTTTTAACTGGGAGTTTGATCAGTCACAGAAAAAATATTCTGAGGGAAGCAGGGATTTCTTCCAGTTTTGACATCTCCAGAGGAAGGCTGGGTGTCTTTGCAGAAGACAGAATTTAGGCAAAGAGAAGTTATTGAGCTCAGCCCAGGAGTTAAAGCTTTTGATAAGGAAATTTAGGATAGGAATAAGAAAAATTATTGTAATTTTTGATCTATTTATGTGTGTTTTGTATGGAATTTTGTATGGCAGAGTGAATTACCTGCTAAAAACCTCAAAGCAACAGCATCACCTTTGGATACCTGGACTTGGAGAAGATATTTATATTTATATATAGTTATAGTTCTAGTTATATGAAATAATAATGAATATATATATATATTAATTTATATTTATGTTTGTATTTGTATTTATATTTATGTTTATATTTATATTTATGTTTAATGACCTGAACCGCCCAGGTCACTTCTCTGATTTAATTCTCCTTCAGATTTTAAGTCTCCAGACCCTGACACAATGAAAAGCAAAAACCCCATGAGCTGTGGAAGGTTTGGAGAATTTCAGCTCGAACTGACAAAGCTTTTAAGCTGCTTTTTACTTAATGCCCAGCATAGAAAATGCAAAGCAATAGGTGCAGGTCCCTTGCTATGAGAGAAGCCAACAGCTGAGGGTGTTTTGGGTGTGGAGAAGGAATAATCTCCCTCTCATACACATTAAAATTGGGAATGGCTTAACAAATCACCTCATGTGAGTGTTCAGGCAAACTTGGCTTCATCTGTGACAAAACAAATCCGTTCTATTCAGAGTGTTAGTGGGTGTGGGTTAGCAGGAAAAATAAGGAAGAGGTAAATAAAAGAGGAGAATATTCTGATATCTGCTCCAAGCTGTGAGTGCTGGCTGCGCTCAGATCTCAGATGATGCCAAATATTGTTCTGGTATTTCTGGTGTGCAGCAGCTCGGTGTGTTTTGGGTTGGTTTGGTGGCTGTGCAGCCCCAACCCTGAGTTTCACACTCCA
Organism: Anomalospiza imberbis; assembly: GCF_031753505.1. Taxonomy (NCBI): domain Eukaryota; kingdom Metazoa; phylum Chordata; class Aves; order Passeriformes; family Viduidae; genus Anomalospiza; species Anomalospiza imberbis. The sequence goes on from NC_089682.1 coordinate 2,700,386, forward strand.
AGTTCCACCTGCACAGGCAGACATCAGAATTCCTGGGCCTCTGTCCGAATACAGGATCAGATAAAAGCAGTTTCTGACCCTGCAAAGTTAAATTTGTGGCTGACCAGAGCCTCGGGGCCTCCTCCTTAGTGCAGGACCTGCCAGGTGCTGCTTGTGCTGCCCTGCCAAACTCTGGCTCATCCTGGAATATCCGGAGTGGGGAGGGACCCACAAGGATCATGGAATTCCGTCCCTGCCCAGAACCCCCAAAAATCCCAGCTGGGCATCCCTGGCAGCGCTGCCCAAAGGCTCCTGGAGCTCTGGCATTCCCTGGGGAGCCTGGGCAGTGCCCAGCACCCTGTGGTGGTGGTGTTGAGATGGAAACATGACATATTTACACAACATACCTGTGGAGAGATAACGATGGCTACTGCTGGAGTTCTGGCTGCTGAGAATTCCAGACTTTCTGTGCTGCCAGGCCCTGACCCCCAGGAGAACACTGCACTGACCTGAGGCCCTGGAGAAGCTTCCAAAATGGAATGACAGAACTGGGATTGTGGGGTGGAGTTTGAACAGAAGTGTGTGATATCACAGGGTGGGAAACTCAGAGTTTAAGGATTTAGGATGCAGCAATAGATATAAAGCAAGATGGAGGTTTTAGGGTGGAGGTTGGTCCTTCCCTTCACCTCCTTATCCTCCTTCTCCTTCTCCTTCTCCTTCTCCTTCTCCTTCTCCTTCTCCTTCTCCTTCTCCTTCTCCTTCTCCTTCTCCTTCTCCTTCTCCTTCTCCTTCTCCTTCTCCTTCTCCTTCTCCTTCTCCTTCTCCTTCTCCTTCTCCTTCTCCTTCTCCTTCTCCTTCTCCTTCTCCTTCTCCTCCTTCACTTTCTTCTCCATGGGTTTGGGTGGTTTTGTGTGATTGGATAAAAAAGTCTGCATTGCTGACCACAAGTTGTTGATTAAGTTAAAAATAATTTAAGTATCATTCCTTAATTAAACAATTTATCCTTAAAAAGCCTTATAGAAAAAAAAAAGTCTACATTTTGTAGGTTGTTAGTGTGGAGTACTGTAAAACTCACAACTTATAAAACTGTAATATAGACAAAAACTAATAAACATCTAAATCCAAACAAAAAATGCCATCTCACACATTTAATGCCAACCCTGACCCTAGGAAAAAACCCCAAAACTCAACATTACTTTATTACAAGGTGTTTTCAAGTTTTATACCCTTAACAAAGCATGATCTTAAGTTATTAGTTATATTAAAACAACTCATTATTTTTATTGGACAAAGTAAGAGCTTACTGTATTTTACTGGTATAAAGTAATTAATGTTAATAATTAATTGGAAAGAGTTTACAGCAAATTATTAAGGTGTGGATGTTGTTCGCTAAGGTACTGCAAATATCCCTTGTGTATTTATTTTATCACTTCCTATGTTAACAGGCTTGTTTTGTGATTTTTTTTTTGTTTTGTTTTGGTTTTTTTTTTTTTTTTTTTTTTTTTTTTTTTTTTTTTTTTCCTGTGGATAAACTCCTATTTTATCAATTTCTTTTCCTGCTAACTTAGTTGTTTGCTCTGCAGACCAGCTGCTAAGCCTGTCTACACCTGGGCAGTGCCCAGCACCCAGCACCCACCTTCTTCCCTCTGGGGGAAGAACCTTGTCCTAAAATCCAACCTAAACCTGCCCTGGGCCCTGCCCCAGCATCTCCCTGGGTCCAGTCAGGTCACAGATCAGAGGTGGCCCTCGGGAGGAGCTGCAGCCCTTAGAGGAGTTTCCCCTCAGCTTTCTCTGCTCCAGCTGGACATTCCAAGTGTCCTCTCCTTGTGTGGCCCCTCCAGGCCCTTCACCATCCTCATGTTCCTCCTTTGGGCACTCTCTGAGAGCTTTTAGATCTTCCTTCTATGCTGGCACGCAGAACACCCCCAGCACTCGGGGTGAGGTCGATCGACAGCAGTTCCAGAACTTCCTGCTGGCCTTGAGGAGTGTGAACCTTTCCTCTCCTCACACAGAACTTAAATTCAAACATCCAGGCCAGCCCAAGCTGCCAGAGCTCAGCAGCAAAGAGTTTTGGCTCGGTGAGGGGACAAGGCTGGCAGGGGTTTGTGACACTGATGCCTTGGGAAGGCTGAGCTAGAGCAGAGGCTGGGCAGAGCTAAAGAATAAAGCAGGGATTTATAAAAAGGATCTCCTCCATGGATCCACCCTGGGCAGCACCAGAGCCCAGCCAGGGCTGCACCCAAGATGAACCCAAATGGTCCCAAAATGCACGAGCGCTCCCGGGGGCTCTCACTGGGATCAGCTCTGCTCCATTGGCACATTGCAGTTCATTGTCCCATTCCAGCTTTAGCCCATGCAGTCCCATCCTGCTTGTTTTCCTCTCTTCAGCCCACGTTGTTTGTGCTCCTGGGCCTGAGGTTTGGATCATTTGTCCTTGGTGCCCAGCTGGAGCAGGAATTGTTTTGTCTCCCTGCCCTGTGAAGAGAGCTCACCATCCCATAATACAAAACCCAGGCCCACACACAAAAGCAGCACAGAATGTGAAACATAGAAAAGCTCAAACCTGAGGCATCAGTGCAATGCCACCAAGTGCCCTCTCCAGGGGGGATGAGCGCTTTGGAGGAGGCTGAAACTGGGGCTGGATTTCAGGGACTGGGTGCTGAGGGTTGCTCCAGGATTATTGATCACATCCAGCTCCCACCAGGAGCATCTTTGAAGGGAAAACTATGGAATGCCAACACAAACTGGGATGACCATGAGCAACCAGGACCTTAAGACCTCAAAGGTTACAACCAAAACATCTGGCTTGCTGCTCTGTCTCCCTGTTGATGCAGAAATCTTTGTTTCCCAGTTCACAACACAGAGTTTAAGGCTTGCAGCAGGGCAGCAACACTTCCCAACTCATCCATCTCTTGTCCTGGCAGCTGCTGCAAGTGAGACAACAAGAAAATAAAAAATATTTGTACTGCAGGTTAACCAGGAGAAGGAATTAATCAATGCTGCCCTTCCATGTGTGTTTGCAGGCAGACATTGTGCGTCTCTTATTGCTTTCAGATGCTTTTTCTGGGATTTGAAAGCTTTAAAACACATCCATATCTTCCCAAATTTTGCTGATTCACACAGCGAGGCGTGGCGTGCTAAAAGCAGTTTATTAACATTCCCCAGAGCAGGGAGAGAAATGTGGAAGTTCCTGCAGTTATCCCAGTTTTCTGCTAACAGCTGGATAATTCGGAAATGATGAGTTACAACCTGATGGAAGCTGCAGAAGAATGTGGAATACATTATGTCAGCCTTTCCCCACTCCACTTGATGCTTTAAGGGCTCTGTTTCCCTCAGCCAAGCAGCAAATCCTTGTGCAGAATTTTCCTCCAACTTCCCTACATGCAGAAACTTCATATTTGAAGAAGGGAGAAGAAAAACTTTGCATCTGGCAAGATGTTTTTTGCATGAACTTATGAAGAATTTTTCTAGTAGCACCTGGGCAAAATACCAACATGGAAATGCATTTTAATTTTCATTAATTTAAAAATATTTTACAGGAGAACCCTTACTGAGAGGTGATGGCTTAATATGGCCACTGTTTGTTAAGGTTACCTTAAATCTGAGAAATAGAAATAGTGATTTTAGAAATTCTAATTTACAAATTATGATTATAAATTTTGATTTACAAAAGTGGAAAAAGAGGCCAAATTGCTGACAGCTCGTTAAAACATCTCTTCATTGGCAATTAACAGTAAAATTTACCAAAGCAGAGTGTAAAAAATTGTTATTTTCTTTTTTGCTGAGTTCCTTCCCCAAGAAAACTTTGGGAGCTTCACTTGGAGGAGCAAAGGGGAATTGAGGGGAATGTCAGTAAATGGCTGAGTTTGGATATGATAGGAATGATAATGGAGAATTTCCCCTCTGCAGCACTGCCAGGATTCTGAACACAGGCATGAAACAGATCAAACTGCCTAAATGGGAAGGAAATTTGGGCAGTTTGTGCAAGTTTGGAACTCCAGGACAGGCTGACAACAGAACTGGTTTTGCTTTTCTACAACAACAAATCATTACCAGGGAAAATCGAGGCGTTTGCAAGCCCCTTCTGCCAATCCTGGATTTCCACCTTCTAGGATTATCCTGAAATTGTGGGTTTTGCAGGCATCTCTTCTGTATGAGCCCTGCACCTCCTTTTTTGTTTGGAATTTGGTGTCACCCTCGCTCAGAATGAAGGGATGGAAGTCATGGTGTCCTGTATCCCGTTCAGCCTGGAGAGGAAGAGCTTCCAGGAGACCTCAGAGCCCTTTCCAGTGCCTGAGGGGCTCCAAAGAGCTGGAGAAGAATTTCTCGTGAGGGCAAGGGGGAATGGTTTTAAACTGACAAAGGACAGGGTTGGGTGGGAGACTGGGAATTGGGAATTGTTCCCTGGCAGGGTGGGCAGGGGCTGGGATGGAATTCCCAGAGCAGCTGGGGCTGCCCCTGGATCCCTGGCAGTGCCCAAGGCCAGGCTGGACACTGGGGCTGGAGCAGCCTGGGACAGTGGGAGGTGTCCCTGCCATGGCAGGGGTGGCACTGGATGAGTTCTAGGATATTCCCCTGGGAGGAAAGGCTGGCACAGCTGGCATTGTTCACCTGCACAGGAGAAGCTTGGGGCTGAGCTCAGTGTGGCCTTGCAGGGCCTGGAGGAGCCCCAGGAAACCTGGAGAGAGACAATTTCCAGGGCATGGAGGGACAGGACACAGGGAATGGCTTCACACTGAAAAATTCCAAGTTTAGGTGGGATGTTGGGAAAAAATCCTTCCCTGGGAGGGTGGGCAGGCCCTGGCACAGGGTGCCCAGAGCAGCTGGGGCTGCCCCTGGATCCCTGGCAGTGCCCAAGGCCAGGTTGGACACTGGGGCTGGGAGCAGCCTGGGACAGTGGGAGGTGTCCCTGCCATGGCAGGGGTGGCACTGGATAATTTTTAAGGTCCTTCCAACCCAAACCATTCTGGGATTCTTTCTGTCTCTCACAAATCCATAACTTTGTCTCCATAACCAGAGCCAAGCTGAGATCCTCCCGAGCTGTCTCAGCGGGCCCTGGGCTGCGTGGGCTCCAGATGCTCTGCAGATCCCAGCACAATCCCAGCAGAGCACGTGTGGCTTCACAGAACAGAGCAGACCCAAAAAAATAACCAAGTAAAAGGGACAAAAGCGTGCAGAGTGTCTGGGGGATGGGCAGTGAAGTGGATTTCTGTTATCTGTGTTTCCAGGGTGCAACCTGTCCCCAGCAGGGACATGGGGACAAGTTATCACATGTGGCCTTATCTCCAGAGGGATGCAGGAGCTCCAGGCAGGCACAAGGTGGACAGGAAGGGAGGTGGAATTAGGTGGCCATTTTTAGATGCCCTAAAAATTCTTGTGTTTTGCATTTTCCATCTCTTCCACCAGAGCTGGAATTTGGGTTTGCACCCCAGCTGCTCTGTGGAGCAGACACACATCACTGGCTGTGGCAAGAGCTCCCAATTTTAATGCTTCTTTCCACATTTTTTTTGTGCAGTGACAGAAGAGATGCCCCATTCCTAAAGCAACACTTGGGCGGTTTTAGGAATATTCCTTTACAAAGTGGTTCTGAAACAGAGCAGTGTCATGTTTTGCTAATGTCAAAATCTGGACATGGGAGATAAAAGAGCAGCTTTTAACTCAGAAAAAACAAAGACATGAGAGGTGAAGCTGTGGGGAAAAAAGTTCATGGTGATCTTTCTTTCCTCATTCCACTGAGCAACAACAGGATTTAGTGACTGTTTTCTGTCAAAAGAGATTAAAGACGGATTGGAAAGCAAAGATGGATTTCAGGGTTGCTTCTCTAGGGATGGACAACCCTGGCTTCCATAAACAAAACCATAATTTCCCAAAAATGCTCAGAGAATCCTGGTTGGCAGTCATGCAATGGGAGTGAACAAATGCACAAATTCCTTATCCAAAATATCAAGACTCCTTTTCTTTACCATGGCATTTATTGTGTTTACGAGAGTATGAAAATCCAAATCTGTGAAATAGAAAATGCTGGTTTATTCTTGCCTTAAAGTCAAACTCTGTTGCAGGATAGGCTAATAAAAGAAAAGGGATTCAAGGAAAGGAGACCCTTTGTAGAAATGGTGCTCTGGGAAAGAAACACAACTTCTCTATGTCCACGCCAGCATGGATTTTCTGTGTCTTTATCCCCAGGTCCCCAGGTGTTTCAGCTCTGGGAGGGTGTTTGGACAAATCTGGGCTGGGATTTGAATAAAACCATTTAATTTCTGCCTCATTTATAGCTTTTACTGAATCTACTCAGCTCCATCTGTTCAGGTAGAGAGATCTGTAAGCTGAGCAAGCAATGGGGAAATAACGATTAAAACAGAAATAATTGTTAGAACAGAAAAACTTTGATGAGTCTGATAAGGGAAACATGAATTTGGGTAAAAAATAAGCAGTGGTGCATTTGAAATGGACATCCTGGACATGGATATGGGCCCTGATCTCATGGAATCATAAAATCATGGAATGGTTTGGGTTGGCAGGGACCTTAAAACTCATGCAGCACCCATTGGGTGCTCCAAGCCCCAGTGTCCAACCTTGGACACCTCCAGGGATGGGAAATCCACAAGAATTTGGATTAATAAATAGATAAAATAAATGGATAGAATAGAATAGAATAGAATAGAATAGAATAGAATAGAATAGAATAGAATAGAATAGAATAGCTGAGCTGGAAGTGACCCACAAGAATCTCCCAGTTCTAGCTGGAATATCTCTGTAAGATTTTCTGCTCTCTCCAGGATTATTTTGGTTCTCATCCTTCATCAGCTGATGTCTGCAATATGTTGGTTTCACCTTTTCTCTAGATTTAATAGAATAGTTTATACATAGAATTTTGAACATTTTTTAACTCTCCGAGGAAACATAATCTCCAATAACCTCCAATGATGCATTTATATAATTAACATTCCTGAATAATTAAATACAATGGTCAAGCTTCAGTTATTAGATGAATATTCTCTAATAATTAAGAAGCTTATATTCCTTTAGTGTGTTTCACACTGTGGTTCAGTCATAACATTTTATCATTCATTATTTTCTCTCTTGACTTTCATATCTATGTGCTTAGCCCAGAGATCTCTTGACCCTTAAGAACTTCATTGGGTTTCTTTCTTTTACCTCTTCTTGACAGCCCAAATTCCCTCTGGGCTCACACATTTGCTTGAAAGAACCCCTGTGGTATCAATAATTTCACTACTAAGTCTAGATGCTGCATGTTGCTATTTTTTCAATTTTTTTTTCCAAACTTAACTGTGATTTCTCCTATTTGAATATTCACTGTCTCCCTCTTTGTTTCCTGAACCTCTAATTACCCCATTTTCTACATCATCCTCATCAGGGGGGAGAATCTTTATCTTAAAGCTCATCCAGTGTCAGTCCATTGGGTGCTCCAAGCCCCAGTGTCCAACCTGGCCTTGGACACTTCCAGGGATGGGAAAGCCACAAGAATTTGGAATAATAAATAGATAAAACAAATGAATAGAATAGAATAGAATAGAATAGAATAGAATAGAATAGAATAGAATAGCTGAGCTGGAAGTGACCCACAAGAATCACCCAGCTGTGTTATTCTGAGTTTTGCTTTATTCTGATGGGTGTGGCAGCATCCAGCAGGATCCCAGGACTTAATTTTCCTTCCAATCAGCTTTACAATTGCAATTTTAATTCAGTTATTTTTCACTTTGCTGCCCATTTCTCCTTATTTTGGGGGTGCTGGGGGAGGGTCACACTGGCGAAGTTAACAAAAAAACCCAATTAATTAGTTTTTTATGTTAGTTCACAGTCTTGCACATTCCAGAGCCACTCCTGACTCATGGGATGAGGCTTCAGCCACAGCAAATCTCTGCTGTGTGGCTTCCCCCCACCCAATGTGTAAATTTGTTTTTGAAACTCTACAGTGGGTGTCCCAGCTCCTTCAAGTGCCAGCTTTTCCCCATCGTGATCTAATTTTAATTAGAGAGATAAATGGGAAATTCAGATGCTCAGGAAACATTTCTTTCCCCTCCTTGCTAAATCCTTTTTCTGTGGTTGTATCTTCAGACCTTTAATCCCCAAAATTAAAATAGAATTAAAATAGAATAGAGGACATGTTGGTTGTGAGGCTCAAACCACTGCAGGTGTGTGGCCAGGAGGGGGGAATTGGGTGATGGAGGCACAAAAATCAGGAGTAAAACTCAGCAGTTAAATCAAATTAAAGAAAGATCCCAAGTGATGACAGCATGTTTTGCTTAAAACAAAGCTGAGGACCCTTCTGCTTCCCTGATTTTCCTATTCACACTTGTACCAAACAGGTTTTCTTTCTTCTCCTAAAATAGTTCTGCCAAGCTGCAACCTTCAGTAAAAAATCAGAATTGTTCACGGTGTCTGAACCATTATTGAGAGTAGTTACCATTACAGATAATACTATTCTACATTATTCATATAATAAATAAATAGAATAAATAGAATAAATATATTCTGCATTGCTCATATTCTATCAGAGTATTCCTGCCTCACATCCTTAGCAGAAAGTCTGTGTGTGCCTGACCAATGACCACCATGAGCTTTAAACCTTTTGAGAGGTTATCCACGAGGATATTTGTTCAAAAACAACCTCCCAGGGTAGTTCTGGGAGTCAGACACTGCACATGGAGCCCAGAAGGTCTGGGCATGACCAGCCACGCGCACTCCAATTATCACAAACCCACTGAATTTCCTTGTTTCCAGTTCTGCTGTTGTTCTGGAGATTCCCTCAATTTCCCCACGCTCCAAAGGACTGGTGTTTGTCTGGAAACAAAGGATTTCCTTGTGAAGTGTTGGAACCCTGGTTACTGAGAATTTTAGACTTTCTGTGCTAGCAGGCACTGACCCCCAAAACCACTAGATTAAACCTAAAGCCATAGAGAAAGCTTCCAGAATTAAATAATAAAACTAAAATTATATGTGTATAGTTTAAAATGAAGTGTGTAATATCACAAAGTAGAAAACTTAGAGTTAAAAGTTTTAAAATATAATAATATATATAAAACAAAATAAAAGTTTTAAAACTAAGTCATTCTTCTTCACCCCCTTCTTCATGAGTTTAAATAGTATTATGTAATTAAATTCAAAAGTTCACATTACAAACCACAAATAATCAATTATTACATTAAAATAAAAATAATTTAAATATAATTTCTTTAACAGTTTATCCTTAAAAGACCTTATAAAAAAACTAAGCTCCATTTTTTAGTTTATTAATAAAGTACTATAAACCCCACTATTTATAAAACTATAATATAAATAAAATCTAATAAACATCTAAATCCAAACAAAAAATACCATCTCACACATTTAATTCCAACCCCAACAAAATAAACCACAAAAAACCAAAAAAAAAACACCACTCAACAACTCAACATCAGTGATGGCAAAACCAGAAATTTGGAGATCTAATTGTGCTGACTTGGCCAAATTTCACAGGGAATCCTAAGAGGAAAGTGAAATAAATCCTGAGGGCAGGGATGGAGTGGGAAAGGAGAATGGCTTGATGCCTTGGGAAGGCTGAGCTGGAGGAGAGGCTGGGCAGAGCTAAAGAACAAAGCAGGGATTTATGGAAAGGATCTCCTCCATGGATCCACCTTGGGCAGCACCAGAGCCCAGCCAGGGCTGCACCCAAGATGAACCCAAATGGTCCCAAAATGCACGAGCGCTCCCGGGGGCTCTCACTGGGATCAGCTCTGCTCCATTGGCACATTGGAGTTCATTGTCCCATTCCAGCTTTAGCCCATGCAGTCCCATCCTGCTTGTTTTCCTCTCTCCAGCCCACGTTGTTTGTGCTCTTGGGCTGAGATTTGGATCATTTGTCCTTGGTGCCCAGCTGGAGAAGGAATTGTTTTGTCTCCCTGCCCTGTGAGCTCTCTTCCACCATCCCCTGATATGAAACTCAGATCCACACACTAAAAAAACAGAATCTGAAACACAGAAAAGCTCAAACCTCAGGCATCAGCTGATTTCTGCTTCTACCTAAAGCTGAAACATCAACACCTCTGGGAAAGGCAATGTTCTGGGCAGGTTTGGGATCTTCTGGAATAAATCAGCAGCAAAATGTGCTTTGTGCTTTCAGAGTATGAAATCGAGAGATCCTTTTTCCTGAGGATGAAGTGTGTCCTAGCCAAGAGGAATGCAGGCCTGACCTGCAGTGGCTACAAGGTAATGTTTATTACTTACTTCTCCACCCCTGAAGTATTCAACAACTGGCAAGTTTATTTATTTAGGTGTTTGGTTTGGGCTTTATTTTTACTTATATGTAGCTTATGTGTGATGAGAAGAATTAGAAAAAAATCCCCAAAATACCCTCAGAAATTCAAATTTAAACTTGGTGGCACAGTTCCTCACCTTGGTCCCTGGGAATTAATCTGGAGGCCAGCCCTGGAGCTGCCAGGAGAGCACACAGTTTGGTTTTATTCCCCCGTGGAACAGGAGGCAGGTGAGGCAGGAACCCAGACATGGGAATTTGGACATTTCCCACATCCCACCCAGTTGCACAAGGCACCTCCTTGGCCTCAACACTAAAAAAGCTCAACCATTGCCATCACCTCAGGGTGGAATTGTACTAAACCACCAAGTCTGTTTATACATCTTACCGTTTGTATGATTTTTTTTTATTTATGACATGAAATCAGAAGCCACAGCAAACACTGTAGTGGTAGAATAACAGCTGTCCTTTGAGTAGTTTTTATTTTCAGCTGTGCAGTAGTTTTTCTTTTCAGATTTGCAGTAGTTTTTATTTTCAGCTGTGCAGTAGTTTTTATTTTCAGCTGTGCAGGCAGCTTTTATTTTCAGCGGTGCAGGCAGTTTTTATTTTCAGCTGTGCAGTAGTTTTTATTTTCAGATTTGCAGTAGTTTTTATTTTCATCTTTACAGGTAGTTTTTATTTTCAGATGTGCAGTAGTTTTTATTTTCAGCTGTGCATGCAGATTTGATTTTCAGATGTGCAGTAATTCCTTTTTTCATCTTTACAGGCAGTTTTTATTTTCAGATGTGCAGTAGTTTTTCTTTTCAGCTGTACAGTAGTTTTTATTTTCAGATTTGCAGTATTTTTTATTTTCAGATGTGCAGTAGTTTTTATTTTCAGCTGTGCAGTAGTTTTTATTTTCATCTTTACAGGCAGTTTTTATTTTCAGCTGTGCATTTGCTGCTCTAGGTTCACTCTGCTCCATCAGGGAGGGTCGTTCCCATTCATTCTGCTGGGGATTCATTTTGGGTCGTTCAAAACCCAAAAAGCAAAGCCTGGAAGAGGAGCAGAGCTCTCTGCAGGAATGTGCTCAAGGTGCAGACGTGGATCTGTCTGTTTGCACTCTTCCCTACCTGCAGGCACTGATAATTCTTCATTACACTGAGCCCTGTTTGCTCAGCTGCTCCCCACAAAAATGGTTCTGTCCCAAAGCTGAATCTGAAATCAGGTAAAAGAGTAGAGCTTCAGTCGTGGCATCTCCATGTGTCTTTTGGGGTTTTTAATTCCCAATTATCACTGTTAATCAGAGGCATCACTTTCTTTGGCTCACTATTAAAAGTTTGCACAGTGAAAATCAAAGGATTTCTCTCATCTGGAGAGATGTTGGCCTAAATTTATTCCATGTGACTGAACTTAAAGTCAGGACTTAATTTTTAAGAAATCACCTCATTAGGTGAAGCACAGAAAAAACTCACGGACCAAGTGATGGGGGAGTTGAGATCTGCTGAGAGATCTTCTGACTGTGCTTTTGCTAAACATTGAAATCATTGGAGAGAAGGAAGGTTAAGCAGGAGGAGCCAATTTCCAGGTGATGTTTGGTAGGTTGTTTAGAGCACTAAATACGCTGCAAATTAATTCCTTACCACAGAACACAGTTAAAAGACAAACAAACAGAGAAATTCAGCAAAGGGATGTGATATTCCTGCTGCTTGGACCAGAAAGTTGGCAGGGGCACTGATGATTTCTGAACACCAGGACCACACTAAATAAATCTGGCCTGGAATAGTCCCCAGGTTACATTTCCCCCTCCCCTTTGGCTGACACTGAATTTTTACAGTCTAACACTGTCATTATCACCTCTGTGAACAGCAATTGTACACAGGGATCCCGAAATCTGAGCTCAGGACTTTGGGCTTGGTCATGTGTCAACAAAAAAAAAACCAAAAACAATAACAAAACAACCCAAAACCAAACCAAAACCAAAACCCTCTGAACTTGAGCAGAGAACTTTAAAACTCCTTTCTTGTGCATTTGCATAAACATCAGTTAATTTGTTAATTTTTATTGCTGTTGTGATGCATCAATACCCACTGGGTTCTTAAAGTGCCTTTTTTAAGGTGCCTTTATTTACAACAGAATAATAACTCATTAAAATGTAAATGTTTTTATTCATCTTTGAGTGTGTGTGGGAGAGAGATGGACATTTAAAATAAGACACTTCCAGATTTTTTTTAATCAATGAACAGGAATGCTGGCTGTATTTACAAGAAATCTGTATCAAGGAGCTTAAAGTATTAATTAGAAAGCAATTAGGCAGTCCCCAGAGAGGAGGTGCTTCAATACTGGATTAATCATGCTGTCAGCAAACACAAAACTGCACTTACTGAGTCTTAATCTCTATTTACAAATTAACTGCAATCAACAGACGACCTAGAATTTTATGTTATGGGGGAGTGTGTCTGTTGGAACCCTGGATACTGAGAATTTTGGGCTTTCTGTGCTGAAAGGCACAGACCCACAAGAAAATACTGCATTGACCTGAGGCTGTGGAGAAGCTTCCAAAATGGAATGACAGAACTGGGATTGTGGGGTGGAGTTTGAACAGAAGTGTGTGATATCACAGGGTGGGAAACTCAGAGTTTAATGTTTTGGGATGCAGCAATAGATATAAAGCAAGATGGAGGTTTTAGGGTGGAGGCTGCTCCTTCTCCTTCTCCTTCTCCTTCTCCTTCTCCTTCTCCTTCTCCTTCTCCTTCTCCTTCTCTTCACCTCCTTCTCCATGGGTTTGGGTGGTTTTGTGGAATTGGATAAAAAAGTCCCCATTGTGGGCACGGGTGGTTGGGTATTGGGTTTAAAGTGAAAATAATTGAGGTGTCATTTCTTAATTGGACAGTTCATCCTTAAAAGGCCTTGGAGAGATAGATACATGGCCATTTTGTAGCTTTTTAGTGAAATGCTGTAGAACTCATGACTTGTAAGACTGTGATAGTGATAAGAACTAATTAAATATCTGGGTCTGAACATGAAATACCATTTCGAGCGCTTTCAATCCCAACCCTCACCCAGGCAGAAAAGAAGATAAAAACGTGATATATGTTTTTATAAGCTCGTTGAGACTGGGTGGGCAGCAGATCTGGGGCTTTTCCATCAGATCTTGAGGGTGTTTTCTCCTTTTTCCAGGTGATCCACTGCAGTGGCTACTTGAAGATCCGCCAGTACATGCTGGATATGTCCCTGTACGACTCCTGTTACCAAATCGTGGGGCTGGTGGCCGTGGGGCAATCTTTGCCTCCCAGTGCAATCACTGAGATCAAGCTCCACAGTAACATGTTTATGTTCAGAGCCAGCTTGGATTTAAAACTGATTTTCCTCGATTCCAGGTAAGCAGCTCTTTCATCTCCAGCATCGAGTGTTCATGTGTTTACATGCCGCAGTTTCCAAATGGCTCAAAACATCCGTGAAAAAAAATCCAGCAGTCCAAACTAGATCTGCAACTCGGAGCCTTCAAAGTCTTTCAGGCAGCTGGATAGACCAAACTTTGTCTGGAATGCCAAGAAATAAGAGCCTGTCCAATTTAAGCTGGAGTTACCTGCACTTTTGGGGTCAGCTAAAAAGCTTCTTGCTGGGAGGATTGGTCACAGGAGCAGTGATAATTTTTTTTACCTGAAAGGACAAAAATTTTATCATACAAAGCCAGCAAAAGGAATGAGGCTGTACCAAAAAATTCCCCCAAAAAAACCCCAAAAGTGGAATACTGAGATCAAACAACTGGCTGGGGTCATCCAGAAAGCTTTTGGGAGAGCAGTAAGGAAAGAGAGTTCTGTCTTTTTGTGTAATGATTTAACTATGAAACCAACACTAATAATGGGGTTGCTAGAATGGAAAATAATTCCATTGGCTACCATACATGAAAACAGGACCTTCCTAAACAAAATTCTGGGAAAAACAGCTGAAGAAGGAGAGCACTGCCTCCACTTCAGCTGATGGAGCTCAGATGAGCACAGAACCAAAACTGAAATTAATTTCTCTGGTTTTGGAGCAGGTACCTTGTAGGACACAATACTTTGTCCAGTGCAGTCCAGGAGCCCTTGAAAGGAAAATCCCAAATACACAAAGTATTGACAACATGATCATTCCTCAAAAATCCTTTCCTGTGTGTCCCACATTCCCCATTTCCCTGGCGGGCTGCATTTGCAGGGAATACATTTGTGCAGTGAATGTGTGAGAAAACCTCTGTACCCAAGAGAGTGGAGGTCAGCCATGCAAGGAGAGGCTTTTCTGCGTGCTCAGCCCAGGAGACAGTGGCTCCATCAGCTGCTGGGACACAAAGAACTCGTTGTTTCTGGAACCCTTCCTCATTTTTTGGCACGCGTTGCTTCGTGCCGCGGCTACAAAGGAGCACGAGGGGTTCAGCAACACGTCCTTGCATGTGGGGAAAAGGAAATGATGTGCCTGGGAGGAACTGCCGGGAGACAGAAGTGTCTTCAAAGGCCACAGAACAAGCAGAGGTGTTGACAGGAGCAGGGATAGACCCAGAGCTGCTGCAGAGCTCTGTTTACCAAGGAGCAGATGGGTGTCATCCACACACGGGACAAGCAGGGGAATTCAGCTTCCCCAAAGCCTTTTGCTCTCCCAGCTGAGCAAACCAAACTGTATTTGCTGAAAACAGGGACATAGTAGGAGTTATCAAAAATCTGGTTTCAGGCTCGGTTCTGGTTTCCATACAAGGGGATGGATCTTGAGGCATAACAGTCACAGCAGACAGCATGAAAGCCATGGGAAGGAGCAGCTCAAAATCCCTTTCTGGACACCTGACACAACATAAACCACACAGGAGTTCATCCACTGAGGGCACTGGAAGGAGAAGACAGTCACTCGCCTCCAAAGTGAGCTGCTCACTCTGATTTTTGTGGTGCATTCATTGCCAGGGGGTTTAAAAAGACTTTGAAGAACTCAGGAGACCAGAACTGACCACTGGGGCGAGCTCTGTGTGTCCTGTCACCTGCACAGCACAACCTGGAGAGTCCAGGCTGCTTGAGGGAATGATTTGATGTTTAGGAAGTAAAACATCTGAGTTTATTTCCAGATCCAAGCTTTTTCAAAATTTGGGTGTCCTAGGAACTATCAAGGATGGTTTTTTGTGTCACCAGCTTCAAAGTGAGACTGCACCTTTGGGAAAATGAACCCCTGAAACCCTGGCTCGTGTTTGTGGTGCTTTGCCTGGGTTTGGGTGAGCTGTGTCTGTACTCACCAGAGGGGCAGGATGGAGCTGCCACCCTGCTTTTAAGTGCACTCAAGTCAGAGGGAGAATTGAAACCTGAGCAGGATCTTCCACCATTATTTTGTGCTCCTGACTGGCTTCAGTGAGGATTTGGGATGAGCACACACTGCAGAGGAGGAACACAAGCATCTATTCAAAGGCATTTTGATGATGTTGTCCTTCAGATGAATCCAAGCCCTCAACCCTGTCAAGCAGAACATCCTCAGTCTCTGTGGGGTCCACTGGGCTGGTTAGAGTCAGGGTATGAGTACAGGAGACGCACAATAGTAATAAAAGTTTTTAAAAATTAATCAAAATGTGCATTGTCATCAATCCTACAATGACAGGAATTGCTTGGGACCCCCTGCCCATTTCTGTGGACACTCCTGTGTTATCTCTGTGCTGTGCATCCTCACCAGCGGTAAAGGAGCATCCTTTGGAAGTCCATGTCCTGACCATCCCCCTCAGTACATGGCATGAAGAAGCTCGGGGCATTTAAACTGGATTCCTTTGATCTAAACTGGAGGACAACCTCCAAGAGCACCCAAGGACGCTCCAGCTTTAATAAATATTTCAGTCCACAGGCCTAGGCTAGAGCTAGTCCCAGGTAAAACTCCTGCAATCAAAATGTGCAGATGCCTCTGCTGCTGCAGGAGCAGATCCTCAGCAGGGACAAGTTACTGTCACCAGCTAAGGGACTGTGTCACTTGTCAATATGGACATCCTTTACTGTTCTGCCTTTTTTAGGCAAAGAAAACTCAGGACATCACAAATCCCCCCCCGCTCCCCAACCCTGGATAATCAAGCCACAATTTGGCTGAGTGGCACATTGTACTTTAGGGACTATTTTTTTCCTCATCTAAATTAAAAAAAAAGTCCATTTGAAACATGAAGTTTGACTCTTCAGGTCTGACCCAATGTAAATCTGACCTCTGGATTTGATTCGTTAACATCTGCAGAGATGCTGCTGTTTTGAATTCGTTCCATTCTTCTACTTCTGGGATTTTTTTTTTTTTTTTTTTTTTGGAAGTCTTGCCTCAGCTTTGCTTTCCTCACCCTGTGGTCTTCACACCTCCTTGTCTTTCCACATTCTCAGCTGGAATAAGCTCCTGCTTTTTTCTCCTGTTAGGCACCAGCCTGGATTTATGCACAGGCCATGATCACATGTGGCCCAACACACCTTCTACACTCGTAGCTTTGCAAAAGCAAATGAAAATGTGTCAGCAGCCCACAAGAGAGGTTTTATTGTTTCATGAGCAGCTCCTCGAGTGGAACTTTGTGCAAAGGATCCTGCATGGCAGTGGCAAAAGCCCAAGGTGGAAATCAGTAAAAGAGCTCTTTTTCCTGCCTGGGTGTACCAGGGAAAAGCTGCACCTTGCTTTGGCTGGGCTGAAAGGGTTTCTTTTCTTGTAAAGGTGAGGTTTCTGTTTCCAAAACTAACATTTCATCCCGCAGCTTTCAGGCACTGATTGGTTGGCACAATCAAATGTTGGGTCAATGAAACTGAATACTCCTAGAGATTTTGTTTATTGCAGATTTTTCCTTTTCCAGGGTCACGGAATTAACTGGATATGAACCCCAGGATCTGATAGAAAAAACCCTCTACCACCACGTCCACGGCTGTGACGTTTTCCACCTGCGATATGCTCACCACCTGTGTAAGTACCTGGGCTGGAGGCACAGGAGGGACCTGGAGCTGCTGCAGAGAGCCCAGAGGAGGCTCCAGGATGAGCAGAGGGATGGAGCAGCTCTGCTGGCAGGAAAGGCTGGCACAGCTGGCATTGTTCACCTGCACAGGAGAAGCTTTGGGCTGAGCTCAGTGTGGCCTTGCAGGGCCTGGAGGAGCCCCAGGAAACCTGGAGAGAGACAATTTCCAGGGAATGCAGGGACAGGACCCAGGGAATGGCTCCCACTGCCACAGGCAGGGCTGGATGGGAGATTGGGAATTGGGAATTGTTCCCTGGCAGGGTGGGCAGGGGCTGGGATGGAATTCCCAGAGCAGCTGGGGCTGCCCCTGGATCCCTGGCAGTGCCCAAGGCCAGGTTGGACACTGGGGCTTGGAGCAGCCTGGGACAGTGGGAGGTGTCCCTGCCATGGCAGGGGTGGCACTGGGTGGGCTTTGAAGTTCCTTCCAACCCAACCCAGTCTGGGATTCTATGGAATACACTGAGTACAGTGAGGAGTTTTGCAAACAAGCAGCATGCTGGAAAGCAGAAAAAAATCCTTTCCAAATTTTGACTGGAGACAGATTTTCAAGAGTTCTTGGCTATCACTTAAGGAAACCATTAATTGAGTAAATACAGCTCAATATGCTGGGCTTCTGAAAAGAAAAAAAACAACACCCAAACCAACTTATCTGGCCAGTTTTTGTACTTAGGGGATCCAGGCTATTCTGAATGTTTGGAATTGATTCTGGATGGTGATCTCTTGAAGGAAAAGTAAACCAAAAGAGCAAGTAAATGAGAGGGGAAAATCTGAACTTCACTAGCCTCTGCTGTTAAAACAAAAACTATGCAGCAGCTCTGCATTCCTCTGAAATATGTTAGTAATAATCATCCTGTGTTTGAAGGGAATGCAATCCCAAAAACTCCTTGGAGGGACATTCATTAGTAGCATGTGGATGAGGTTCGGAGAATGGATTGTCAGGAAAAAAATGACACATTTAATAATTTCCCATCTTCCAACAGAGTCACTAATCATATCTTCAAACATCTGGATCTGGGAAGGAGTTCATTCAGTAGCACATTAATTTGAAAAGCAAATTGAGGGAATGGCTGAACTCTGGATTTGGCTCCGTTTGCTGCAACCCATACGAGGCAAAGATGACATCCAAAAACCAATGTCAGGGAATTTTTTTTCCAGACTGCTCCTGTAGGCTGGAAGCAGCCAGAGTCAAATCCTTCCTTCAGGCTTCCTTCTTCTCTTAGTGTGTGCTACTGATGGGGATCTGGAATATCAAGGAGGTTGTAGCTGTGTTTGGCAAGTCCAAGCTGAAATTGCAAGTGCTGAATTCCGCCGGTGGCAGGGTGTGCTACACCTGGGAAAGCAAAAGCTGATCTTTACAGTGAGCTCGGATTTACCAAAACATGATTGAACACTCTGGGCCGCTGAGAACTGGAAAAAAGAATGGCCAGGGCACATGGAATATCCTGTCAGGGACACCCTCTCTGTAGTGGTGACATCTGCATGTGGATGTGACTGTTGACCTGCTCAGAGTAAACTCAGTATTTCCACCAGACTGTTTGAAATACCTTCATCGACCAGCACGGAGATGATGCCACCACAGCCACAGTCACCTCTGGAAAACAGTTTTCCACTTTAGAGCAGCAGGATGGATAATTCTGTGGCTGCCAGTTTGATCCATGTACGACTGGAGTTTTAAATGAAGAGACAAATCATGTTCACTGAATTACCCACCACATCCTTCCACAAGGAAAAAAAAAAAACCCTCAGCCAAATAGGATACTAAGAGCAGTTCTGTAGATTAAAGATAAATTACTGTAAACTTTAAAAACAGAAGAAAAATGCGAGCCATGCATAGGAATTTATGAAAGCAGATAAATCCCAAGAAGCACAAAATAATGAATAATGCTTGGGCAGCAGTGGGAACAGTGCAGGGTCATGGTTGGAATACCAAGTAATGGGAATTATTAAACCAGATGTAAAGTGCACAAAGTCCCTCTGGGGAGCACTGTGAGAGCTCCCCCAGCATCCATCAGCAAATGTCTCAGGAACATGAACAGTGGAAGGTTGGCAGGTTTGTTGTACCATTCTGTAAAGCAATCTGATGATGAAGTGTCACCTGATGCAGAAATCCAAAGAGAAACATCTTACACCTAATAAGGGTATTAAGGGAAAAAAAATATATAGGCAACCCTAAACTAGGATAACCACTTGCTTTTTTTAAGAGGAAAAAAAAATCCCAAATTGAAGACCTGAAGCAGCTGAACTCAGAGTGAGGCAGCACAAGGAATAAAACAAAGGAAATAGTGAGGGGAAAAAGTTAGGAGGGACAGAACAAGAACATCAAGCTAGGAGGGAAATGTAGATGTGAATATTTGCCTAAGGTGTGCTGGCAGCAAAGAGAATTTCCTGCTTGAAACATTTGATTGGCTTCCAGCTCCAGGAAAACACTTGTGGTGTTTGAAGCTGTGTTATTTATTTCCAGAGCCCCTTTCATACACACAGTGTTTGCCCTGAAATGTGGCCACACAAATAAGGAGGCCCTGCCCCCAGATCCTGCACTCTAAAATACCGGACAGAGTTCCAGTACAGACAAAATATCTTTGTGCCCTCAGAGAAATCCCTTTGTTTGTGCCATTGTGAGGGGGTTTTGGGCATCCCACATGTTGCAACATCCCTGCTCTTCCCACAGTAACTTGAACAGGGTTCAGGTCTCTGCGCCTTGGCCCAGCCCAGCTGGTGTCCCCACCAAACCCTTCTCCTGCTCCCTGGAAGTCACCCTATGTATTTGTAGGGTTATTTCATAGAAAAATACAGTTCCACCATCTCTGGTGTTGGGTCAGCACTCAAACCTTGTGGCAGAGCAGCACCAGATTTTAAGAAGTCAAAAAAAAAAAAAAAAAATAGAAGAAGAAGAAGAAGAAGAAGAGTCTGCTGGGCACTGTGCCTTGCCCAGAGGCCATGCCCATGACATGCCAAGGCAGCTAAACCAGGATCTGCTGCCAGTGTGGAACCAAGAAATTCCATTGCACTGGTATCCTTCCGTACAGGCTGGGAACTCCCAGCCACACGCCTGGGAGCCTGGTGGAGCCTTTTAAAATAGTCCTGTCTGACAGCCCGAAGCCTTTTCCAGCTTCCCTGCGAAACCAGGAGCGAGCCAGAGCCCTGGAACACCCAGTCACAGAGGGCACATCCAACGGAGAAAGCCACGGGATCCTCCCCCTTGGGCTGCAGCAGAGGCCACCAAGAAGTCTGAGCCTGCACAGATTGTCTGGGTGGTGGATTTGCCTCACTCCCATTCCTGAGGTTTCCTTTTCAGCATCAAACAGGGCAGCTGAGCACAGAGCCAGATGGAAGCTGAGCTCTCTCACTGTCTCAGTTATTGTCCCTCAGCCAAGGTCAGACTTTCCCCAGATTGCTAAAAAATCAGGAGACACGGAATCCTCCCCTATCCCCAGAGAAATACTGGTTAATCCATGTAATTAGGAAGGAAAGCTGAACACTGTAGCCCTCAGTGGTTTTCACATCTTTTCAAACACTGTCTTAACTGCAGAGCTAAAATAGGGATTTAAAAAAAAAATCAGTGAGAGAGGAGGAAAGCCAAAACTAGTCCCAAAGCACACGGAAGAACTTTGTTATAGTTAGTGATCCATGACAGCATTAATTTCTCTTTCGGAAGACTGAGTGTAGCAAAGCATTTGGAACTCAAGGAAAACGTGCTCATTAAACCAGCACAAAGACCCAGTTCTGAAAAGCCCAGACCCCATTCCAAAAATTACCTGTTACATGGCCTGTGCTGAAATGTAAAGATCATTTCCTGCAACGGGACCATTTGGATTTTAGAATGAATCACCAAATCATAAAAGCACAGAATGGTTTGGCTTGGAAGGGATCTTGAAGATCATCTCACTCCAACCCCCTGCCATGGCAGGGACATCTTCCACTGTCCCAGGTTGCTCCAAGCCCTGTCCAACCTGGCCTTGGGATAGGGCAGCACAACTACAGACCACCACCCACAATTACAGAACACTAAGCAAAAGTAAAACTGTGGCATAGAGACAATTATTAATATTTTTAGAACAGAATCTTTGAGTAGCCACTCCACGACTTTCAGGGACAAATTGCTCTTAAAAAACACAAATGTATTTTTATTTTTCTCAGTGTGTTTACATACTTGCACACACACTCCTCATGATTTTTTAAAATCACGTGCACCCTCCTCCCATAAAGAATTTCGTGTAGAAATGTAGGAGTGGAAGGAACACCAACAAGAATGAGGCAAAAAGCTGATACCTGAGAGAGATTTGAAACCCCAAATACTGGTGGCTTGGTGGCCACCATGGAGGGTGGGTTTTTGAATGTCCTGCAGGATCATGGAATGATGGGATGTCCTGAGTGGGAATAAACCCACAGGGATCATCCAGTGCCAGCCCTGCCCTGCCCAGACCCCCCACAACCCCACCCTGGGCATCCCTGGCAGCGCTGTCCAAAGGCTCCTGGAGCTCTGGCAGCCTCGGGGCCGTGCCCATTCCCTGGGGAGCCTGGGCAATGCCAGCCCCCTCTGGGGAAGAACCTTTCCTTAAAATCCAACCTAAATCCCTCCTGGGCCAGCTCCAGCTGATCCCTGGGTGCTGTCCCTGTCCCAGGAGCAGAGATTGGAGCTGCAGACAGTTTTAGGTGTTCATTTTGTTGCCTTCTGAACACATGGGCGCCTCATCCTAAAATGGAAGAATTGACACTTCCAGAAAGACCTGTCAATTTTGTAAGAGTCTGATTTTCTTTGAGAGAAAAACTGGAATTGAAAGAAAGTTTAAATATGTGGGGATGTGCAATGGATAGGAGAGGAAGCAGCCCATGCGCTCCAGATTTTGGGGAGACCTCACTGAGTCTTCCAGTACCACAAGGAAATGGATGAAAAGGAGGGAGAGGGACTTTTTATATGGGCAAAAAGTGACAGGACAAGGGGAATGGTTTTAAAACAACAGGTTTAGATTCCATTTCTTAATCATATTTATATAAAGGAATTTCTGCCATTGCCCACTTTTTTTAAACACAATTTGTGCAGCGAGCTCAGTCCGTGATTCCCTAATTTACAATAAATAACTCTATAGGAGAGTAAGGAGATGGAGTTTCCAGAGGAATGATCCAAGGCCACACAAGAGAAGAACCAGCTTCAAAGGCTGGGCATTATCTTCTAGTGAATCCTGAGATAAAGGTCTTGCACTGAACCAGAAATATTTGTGGTTGGATTAAATGTTTAGAGATGCTGCACAACTCCTGTTACAGCACAGCCTCCTGCCAACACATCCCTGTTCACAGAGGATCCAAAATAGCTCAGGGAGGATTACCTGGCTGGTGAATTTATCAGATATCCGATTCCACTCTCTGTCCTTGTCTTTGTTTGGGTGCTTCACAACCAAAGAATTTTTAAGTTTTACCCTTTTAAATCAACCTTAAGGATTACAGAGGGAAAAAACCGTCACGGAATAAAATACATTGAAAAATACATGATAATCTGTCAAGCTATGAGAGAAGTGCTTCCAAATAATCTGGGAAAAAATCTCAAAATCACAGAATGCTCAGGGTTGGGAGAGACCTTCAGGATCATGCAGTCCTCACCCCAAACCCTGTCCCCAAGGGCCACATCCAGACTCCTCCGGGACAATTCCAGTGACTCCAAACCTCCCTGGGCAGCTCATCCAAGGCCTGACCACTCTGCCAGGGAAATTTTCTTTCCCAGTCTCCAACCTGAGCCTCCCCTGGTGCCATTTGAGGCCATTTCCTCTCCTCCTTTCAAAAGAATTGTGTCCAGTTCAAAATATTTTTGCTGCCTTGAACTTTTCTTTTGCGGTTAGAAATTTTAAAGCAGGGTTTGTGAAGAATGGAACCATAGGTGACCCAGAGAAGAAGGAAGACAAAACTTAGGACTCTTCAAATTTTCTGTAAATAAAAATGCAGTGTTATGAATCTATAGAAAGGGGCAGGATAGATAAATTTGCAGGGAGTTATTTAAAGTTCATTGGGAGGAAGAGGAAGGAGGGTGTACGGACATAGGTTGGACTCAATAACCTCAAAGTTTTTTTCCAACATCATTAATTCTGTGACTCCGTGAGGGAGAAAAGCGCTTGGCTTGCAAATAAACCTCTCCAGGAAGTGGTCTTGAGTCCAAAAAATGTGAAATTTTTTTAAAATATTTTTTTCCTTGTGTTCACAGTGCTGGTGAAAGGCCAGGTGACCACCAAGTACTACCGGCTGCTGTCCAAGCAGGGAGGCTGGGTGTGGGTGCAGAGCTACGCCACCATCGTGCACAACAGCCGTTCGTCACGGCCTCACTGCATAGTGAGTGTCAATTATGTCCTTACGTAAGTCCAAATACTTCGTACCATTACCTGTTATCACTAACTGAGTCATTAATGATTAAATCCACCAAGTTTCCTTGGCTTGTGTCTTCCGGTGTCGTTCTGTGCTCGCGTGTTGCAGCTTTCTCTGTTTGTACGACCCCATCTCTTTAGCTGAGAGAAAACATTGTTGTATTAATTATTATCATTATTATATAGATTTTCATCTTGTCCAGGGAAGGTCAATGGAGATGGTGAAGGGTCTGGAAAACATCTCATGAGGGAGCTGGGGGAGCTCAGCCTGGAGGAGGCTCAGGGGGGACCTCATTGCTCTGCACAACTCCCTGACAGGAGGGGCAGTGAGGGATGGTCGGGCTGTGCTGGCCTGTCCTGCGGGAAAGGAGTAGAGGAAATGGCCTTAATTTTGTCAGGACAGGTTCAGATTGGAGATGAGAAGGGTTTTTTTCCTTTGAAAGAGTGGTGAGGCCTTGGGATGAGCTGCCCAGGGAGGAGGTGGAGTCACTCTCTCTGGAATTATTCAGGAGGAGTCTGGATGGGGCCCTTGGGGTGATGCTGGTGGTGCTGGGTGATGGTGGGACTGGATGAGCTTGAAGATCTCTTCCAAAGCTGAGTATTCTGTGATTTTTTTTTGATCAAAACCAACCTTGCAGCTTGTGTGGTTTACTTGCAAGCACACACTGCTGACAGGGGAGGAACGTTGCTCCTTTTCTTTTCCTCAGGGCAGAGACCAATTCCTGGCTGAGCAGGAGGCAGATTAATTGATCTCTGTCTTTCCATGATGCCAAATCACAGGGAGCCAGGGATGGCTGAGAGAAGATGATACATCTCAGGCTCAGAGAGAGGGGACACTTCATCCAAAGGTGTTTATGTGATTCCCAGAGGAATTTTTTGATACACTGGCATGGGAATGAGGTCACCCCATAAGATTCTCTGCCCCTTGACATCCCCAGACTCAGTGAAAATCTTGGAAGAGTGAAAATTCAGGCCTTGTGAATGCTAACATGTATTTTTACAGGAGTTAGTTTGGATTATCCTGTGTTTTTAATTTACTGGGCTGTTTTTTTTTTTTTGCAGAGATATTGAGTACAAGGAACTTCAGTTGTCACTGGACCAGGTTACCATTTCCAAGTCACAGTTTTCATGCAGAAACTCAGTATCTACCTCGCAGGAAACAAGGAAAATAGTAAAACCCAAAAGTAATAAAATGAAGGCAAAACTCAGAACAACACCTTACCCGCCACAGGTAAATTTTCCAGCAATATTTAATTACAAGTTGTTCTCACAGACTGCTTGGGACAGCATAGAGATAATCCAGGACTGAATTTACTATAAAACAGACTATAGCATTGTCCATCCCAGGAAATCCCTCATAAAGCAGGATAAAATTAGACCCTTTTTTCCTTGGGGTGGAAAGTACAGGTAGCACAAACCAGCTCTGGCAAGTGATGTAAAACCTTTGGGATATGGAGTGTACGAAACACTTCAACCACAATGTCCTTTCTTGGCAAAAAGAAGAAAATCCTGTACTTGGAATTGTGCTGTGAAAATCTGTGCTAGTGTAGAATGTGTGTCATTTATTGTTGGTGTGTGGAGTTCTTGATGTCAGGAGGAATTTCCCCATGGAAAGGGTGGTCAGGTCTTGGAAAGAGCTGCCTGGGGAGGTTTGGAGTGTCCATCCCTGGAGGTGTCCAAGGTAGGGCTGGATGTGGAACTCAGTCAGTGCTCTGGGCAGGTGACAAGGAGGGCATTGGGCACAGCTGGGACTGGATGAGCTGGGAGGGCTTTTCCAACACTAGTCCTGTGATTCTGGAAAACTGAACTGCCAGAATTATCAAATCAAAACAGGTTTTTTGTTCCCATGTGAAGGCAAGGTCACAAAGAGAGGAACTTCAAACGCACCGCTCCGTCCGTCCCTTGAGCCAGCGAGGCCCAGCTCTGGGTGCCTGTCTGACATGTCCTGCACTTTCCTATAAAAGTTCCTCCTTTAACTCTCTTTCCCCCCTCTTTCCCCCAGCAATACAGCTCGTTCCAAGCAGACAAACTGGAATGCAGCCAGGTGGGGAGCTGGCGCTCCAGCCCCGCCGCCAGCGCCGCCGCCCTTCAGGAACAGAACTTCCATTCAGAGAGCAGCGAACTCCTGTACGCCCCTCCCTACAGCCTGCCCTTCTCCTACCACTATGGACACTTCCCTGTGGATTCCCACGTCTTCAGTGGCAAGAAGCAAATGCTGCCTGCAAAATTCGGGCAGGCCCAAGGGGCGCCCTGCGAGGTGGCGCGGTTCTTCCTGGGCGCGCTGCAGACCAACGGCGAGTGCCAGTGGCACTACGCCAACTCCCTGGTTCCCAGCAGCCAGTCACCCTCCAAAAGCCTTCCTGAGCAGCCAGTGAACATCATCAGGCACAACCTTGCACAGAGTTATGAAGGTGGGTGTCGCCCTGAGCCAGCAGAAAAAGCTCGGCCGTGCGGTGGATGGGGAGGATTTGCGTTCGCGGTTTGAAAAATTGATTTGATGCCTTGGAGTGGCTCCCTAGGACAGAGGCTAGACAAGATTAAGAGAATAAGAGCAGGTATTTATGAAAGGCCTCCACAGATACACCTGGGGCAGTCAGAAGCCTCCCAGAGGCCTCACCCAGGCTGGACAATGGTCACGAGTGTTTCACACAATTATAAATTTGGTCCATTTACGTATCAGGGGTAAATCCTCCAATTACAGCTTCAGGTAATGAAGTCATTAACCCCAAGTTTGCTCTCTCCCAATTCACTTTTGTTTATCCTTTTCAGGGCCTGAGGCTGTAGGGTGTCCTTGAATCTCAGGCCTAGAGGGATTAAAGTTTTGTCTGACCAAAACGTGAAGACAGTAACTAACACTTTCTAAGGAGTTTAGAGTTATGCACTGATGCAGCACAGGACTGGAAAAACAGGAAAGCTGAAATCTTAAGGCATCAGTTTAGGAAGCACAGAAAATCAGAGGCAGTGAAGTGTAGCAATCATTATATTTATGGTATTCCCATGTTCCTTCTTCCCATTTCCATCTGCACTGGATTGGGAATATTACCAAAACTTCAGTTGCCAAAATGCACTCACCAGAATCACTTTTAGGGCAGCACAGTGCTACCTCCTCCTTCAGTACTGGCACAGTTTACCCTCATGTTTTGCACTCTCAGAGTTATTTAAGTGGAATTTCTCAGGTAAGTCAGATTGAAGTCAGACTGAAACTTCACCTCCACGGTAATTTTTGATATTTTTAACACAGAAATTAAAATAAACACCATGTATTCCCATAAAAACTGAAGCTTGTCCTTTCTCAGCACGAAGCCACTCCAAATGTCCTTACCTTACAGAGTGATAATTCTGCTTTACTGGATAATAATTCTGAATTTGAAAATGTCTCCCATCACCTGCATTATTTCACTGTGCAGATGGTCAGGGATAGAAATTCTTGGAGGAAAGGCATTGACTTCTCTGAGGTGGAAACCTATAAGAAATAACCTTGAAAAATTATTATACAACCAAATGTAAAGATGCTCAAAATACTCTATAATCACAGAATCAGGGAATAATTAGGGTTGGAAGGGACTTCTGGGGATCTTCTTGTCCAACTTGTTTATTTCTCCTGTATTCAACCAAAACAGGGTTTATTGCAGTGGTTTGGGCAGAGATTTATCTCTCATTTTAAACACTCCTCATCTCACAGCTGCCCCAACTCAAAAATGAAACTGAATCAAGTTGTGATGGGCAAGGAACAATGTTAATCAGCTGAAGCAACAAAAATATTTGGACAAACCAGACTCTGGCAATTCAGGCTTTTTTGGGATGGTGTCAAGTATCTTTAACTCAATTAATAGCATAATTACTCCCCTGACCCAGCTTCCCCTTCAAGTCAAACACAACTCTGAATTTAATTGCTTTCATGAATGAGCCTTGGAAGTTCAGCTGAGATTTCAGGTTACTGCTGATTTTAGCAAGAGCAGCCTTGGTTGGCCTGGATTTCCCCCATCTTTCCTGCTTTATTTTCAGTAACTGTGAGAATTATACAAAAAGCTGTCACAAAAATATGCAAAAAAAAAACCAAACCCAAAACCCACCACATCCGAGTTTATTCAGTCTTATTAAATATAGGAGTTTTTTGTGATTTAAAGTTATCTGAAAGTGTCAGAGAACATCAGCAAGTGCAGAATTCAGATCAGCTGCTGCAGACCTCCCAGGAAACCCTTCTTTAAACTCCTTTAAGCAGGACTCCAGTTTATCACTTTCCAATCCAGACCAAATCCTTGGATCCCATCCACATCTCTCTGCATTCATCATTTTCATTAATTAAAAATCAC
Organism: Anomalospiza imberbis; assembly: GCF_031753505.1. Classification (NCBI taxonomy): domain Eukaryota; kingdom Metazoa; phylum Chordata; class Aves; order Passeriformes; family Viduidae; genus Anomalospiza; species Anomalospiza imberbis. The sequence continues at coordinate 2,728,223 of NC_089682.1, forward strand.
TGATGAGGACTGAGGTACTGCTGTGCAGTCAGATGGAAACCCTCCTTTCTTGGAATGGAGGAAGCAATAGTGGAAATTTAAAATGAAAAATAATATTTAAAATAAAATATTAAAATAAATTTTAAATTAAAAATTTTCAGTAGTCTCCAAGGTACCATTTTAAGTAGGCTCTTGGGTACCAGAATCAAGAATTTATTCACTTATGGGTGCAGCTATCCAAGATCCAAAGGGAATATTAAAATATAAATATATTAAAATACAAAGATATTCAAAGCTGAGCTTGCTGCTTCAGACAGAAATGGAATCAGACATCAAATGTGCTTCCCACGGAGGAACAAATAATTTCTGCCTGGGGTTTTGTCCTTCACAGGATGGTTTGACCTCCCCAGTGATGGACCTCACCTCACTGCTAGCAGCATTTTATTTCACTTTTCTGTGGTTTTGATGAAAATGAGCAAGAGGGAAGCTCTTCTCACAGCCTAGAGCAGGTTAAATCCTTCTCCTTAGTTTATGCTCCTCTAATTTGCTGCTTCCTTTGGTTGCTCCTGTGGACTGTGGTGGAAAAGGTGGAGTTTTAGACAAAAAAAAAAAAGGAAATGGTTTTTTCCTTTCTAAAGATGCTGTGGGGAAAAAAGAAAAAAAGAAACAAAAACGAACCAAAATAAAAAAAAAAAACCCACCACCACCACTACCAACAAAAACCCCACCCCCCAAAAAACCAACCAACCAAAAAAAAAAAAAAAAAAAAAAACCAAAACCAAAACCCCGCCAAAATCACACAAAAGTGAAACAAAAAACCCACAAAAACCAACCAACCAACCAACCAAGCAAAAAAAGGACAAAAAAATCCCCAAACAAGCAAACAAAAAAACCCCAAAACCCCCAATACCCCACAACCCCCTCCCCCCCACAAAAAAACCCCTACATATTTTGAGGATAAGGATAAATATTTTGGGGATACTGCCTATCCCCAGTAAATCTGCAAGAAAAGGGTAAAAAAAAAATCAAATCCCAATAAAAAACTTGCAAGAAACTGCTGCTATTTTTCAATCTCATCCCACATCACCATTTCCTCATCAGGAGGAAAATGGAGCTGCAGTTCCAGCGTTTCTTATTTCTGGTTCTGCTTCCACTGAAGGTTTTGCTGCTTGAGTTGGGAGATGTGGCTTCTCTTCTGAGCATTTTGATGCATTTTGATAGATATTTATTTTGGATATTTATTGGGGATTGGGCGAAAGTTGGCTTGCTACAATTAATTCTCTGCAAAAGCACTTTGAGCTGTATAAAAAAACATACTTTTTTTTTTTTTAAAGGAAGTACATACATATTTCCTTTGAGTTGAGGAAAAAAATGTGGTCAAACTCAGGCCTGAGCAAAAGGGGAAAGGAGAACATGGCTTCCCCTACAGACAGGATTTCCACCCAATTTTTCCAGCCTTGTTTCCTCCTCAAGCAGAGCTGTTGCAGTTTTGCTGAATTCTGAACCTTTGGAAGCGAATTCTTTTTTTTTTTTTTTTTTTTTTTTTTTTTTTTTTTTTTTTTTTTTTGCATCTGATCTCCCTTAGGTTGTCAAGTGCTGCTTTTTTCCAGTGGCTCACTGGAGAACTGACAGCCAGGGAGCTTCAAAGCAGGGAGGATCTGCTTAGCATCATCATCTTCCATCCAGAAGGCAAAGCCAAATCTGACATCTGGCAGCCGGCTTGGATGCGAGGGCTATTCCACATCACATCCACGGCAGCATCTGCCAAAAACGCCGTGGGCCAAAGACATTTTTCTCCATGGAAAATAGCTCCTCTTGGAGAGATCAGAGATTGGAGGATGATGGTGCCAAGCCATCAAAGCTCTGAAGAAGCACGTAGCAGATACGACTGCCTGCAAATCAGATGTTTCTGCTTCAGGATCTGGTTTTGAAGCTTCTTCCACTTTTTCCCAGCTGGCCCAGTCATCAAAAAAAAAAATCATTTCAGTGATTTTAGTGTTTTTAGTCAGAAATTTCCTTTTTAGCCTTGAAACCGCTGTTGTGGGCACCACAGGACCTGCTGGTCACTCAGTGGTGCTGTTGGCCCTTCTGAGCTACCTGTGTGAAGCTCTGTGCCACCAGTCATGCCAAAATTCAGGAAATGAGGAAAAAGACTGAGAAAAATCTGTGAAAAAACTCCCCAGGTTTAGCCAGTGCCTACTGGAAGAAAGAAATGACATTTTGCAAAGGGAATTCGCCATGAGACAAAGAGACATTTTGTCTCACCTTTGTTTGTGGAGGGAGAGTAATGGAGAACAACCAGCCCATGCCTTGGGTGATTTGAAATAAGGGCTCAGACCAGGACAAGCACAGACTGAGATAATCTAAAAAAATATCTTTTCATGGGCAGGGGTTGTATCAAGACCTGTTCTATCTCTGCCTTGTTTGATAAAAGGGAGGGAGAGGGACTTTTTATAGGGGCAGAAAGTGACAAGGGAAAATGGTTTTAAACTGCCACAGGGGTCAGATCAGAGACTGGGAAGAAATATTTTGCTCAGAGGGTGGGCAGGCCTGGCACAGGGTGCCCAGAGCAGCTGGGGCTGCCCCTGGATCCCTGGCAGTGTCCAAGGCCAGGTTGGACACTGGGGCTTGGAGCAGCCTGGGACAGTGGGAGGTGTCCCTGCCATAGCAGGGGTGGCACTGGGTGGGCTTTGAGGTCCCTTCCCTCCCAAAACTTCTGTGATTCTGTGATTTATAACCTGGTGGTTCATCCTCAACCCAGCAGATTTGGAGATTACAAAATTAAAGGTGACAAGGCAGAGGCCAGCTGGTGGCTGTGATGCCTCAGCTTCTCCCGAGTTCTCTTGGGCTCTAGAAACGGAGAAGGACAATATTTTGCTCAGAGATTAAAGAAGGGCCATAAAGTGAAAATATTCCAAACTGCAGGAGGACAGATCCATACCTGTAGTGGACACCTGAAACCCAGAACACCTGATAATTAAACCTTATTATTTATATGTCAGTAGCTCTCAGCATCTATATTGATTTCCCAATAAAAACACCAAATGTGGAGTTAAAATCAGAGCACTGAACCACACCAGTGAAATTCACAAGCTATTCTCAAGCACGTGGCTGAACCCTGGTTGGATTTGTGATCTGAAAGAGCCATTTTTCACCAGCTGGTGAGAACCCAGCTTCCCTCAGCTTCTCCTTCTTGTGACAAAATGTATACATAGAAAAGGGAAAGAATAACTTGAAAGGTTACTGTTTCTAGGAGGGTAAAGAAGAAATTGGAACCAGATTCCTGTTTAAATTCTGGTGTTAATTATGTAGTGCAACTCCCTCTGAAATTAATGGAGCTCTGCATATAAAAGGAAAAAAAAAAAGGTACAATTGAGCTGTTTCTGCTTCCTCTGTTATCCATGAAGGCTTTGCCAGTCTATTACAGCACAGGGAATATTTAATTATTAATGGGCACGGTTACATCAGCAACCAATAGAGGGAAACTCCAAAACTTTTAAGATGTTGAGTAAAACCGTTAGAAAAACAGAAAATCCATTTTAAAAAAGGCACTTAAGTGTCCAGGGCTTCCAGTGAACCTCACACAAAACAAGAGTTGGGGTCTAACTTGAGAAATTTGCTCAGTGTGTCATTTTTCGTTTAACATAAAACTTTCAAATGTGCCTTGGAGGAGCTGTTTAACTCACAAACTGTTCATAGGAGAGTGCAAAAAAAATTATTACTCATATGGTACAGGAGAAAACCAGGGGCCTTTTGCTCTCACCACTTGTAGACAGGGCTGTACAGAAAGGAAAAGCTTCATAAGGCAAGCAGAAAATGGCAAAAAGAACTCCAATTGCTTCAAGAGTTCAGTTGCCATGCAGAAACTGAGGAGAAAAGAGACTGCCCAATAAATTTTAGAGGAAAAGCCTGAATAGACATCCTAGGCTCACACTGGTGAAAAACGAAATATCTGGCTTCTAATTCTCTAAAAATACCCAATTTTTTCTCCCCCGTTCAATGTTGTAACCTGCATTTTAATCATAATCTACCTTTATTACATGGAAATATCTTAAAAGCAGAGACCCAGCATTGCTGAAGAGGTGTTTGTGTTGCTTTTCAAGTGATGTTTTTAATATCTGATGTCAACTTTTCAAAGAGAAAAAGCAAAGCATTTAACGTGACCCACTCTGGGTATCACAAAGAGATTTCATTAATTAGATAATGACAGGTCACCTTCTAATAGCTTATGTAGATATTAAATATATCCTAAATAAATATCATGAATTAACAGAATCAACAGAATTCTGCAGAATGAAAACACCTTTGAGACCATTGAATCCAGCCTCTGAGCTCGATGCTCTCCTTGCAAGGACAAGTGTCCAACACACTCCCACAATGACACGAAGAATAAACTCAGTTTATTTCTGGTTATTATTCCATGATTAAAACAATTCCACTATGTTAATCATGGAATCATTGACAGGCACCAACGTTATCCAGCTTTTAGCTAAACCTCTGAGAAGAGCTTACTTAAGGGGAAGATTTTTGGTTTCAGGTTGTAGTTCCTAACATTTCTTTGGTTTAATTCCCCTGACTGAACTCTGATAAGTTCAGATGAGTTCATAAGTTCGTGCCAGTGAGTTATAATCACTGCAAAGGCTCGTTGTCAGCAATTAACACGTTTTCTTTCCCCTGCCAGTGCCACTGTCCAACAGGAGGTACAACCAGGACGCTCTGCCCGAGGCCTTCCCCAGCTGCACGGCGCCCGCGCCGGGCCGCTACAAAGAGGAGCTCTACGACTCTGGCATCCTGAAACACAACAAAGCAGAGCCCAGGATCCAGCCCCCCGCCCACCTCATCAAAGAGGAAAACAAGCTGCCTTTTACCAGAGACCTGCCAGAAAAAATGGCCATCAGCGAGGGCTCTTTCTCCAACTCCTTGCTGCCCAAATCCGAGTGCTGCCAGGCCAAAGCCGTGGGACAGCTGAGCCACCTGCTGCCCGTGCCCTCGGTCTACGAGCAGAGCAGGAGGATTTGTGTCAAAGACCCCAAATTTGGGCACATGGGCCACCACCCAGGCAGCCTGGAGGAGCTGGACGAGAGGATGAGCACGAAGCTTGACCACGAGGCCGACGGCGAGCGGCTGATGGAGGTGAGGCCCTCGGGCCAAGTCCCCTTCGTGCTCCTCAACTACCACCACGTGCTGGCCAAGCACGGAGCTTTCCAAACTTCCCCCTGCACGGCCACGGGACACGTGGGAGAAAATTATTCCTACAACTCTGAGGAAGTCAACGCGTTTATTTACAAAAACCAAAGCCCCTCCTCGGCTTCTTCTCCAGATACCCACAAGGAATCTGCACTACCCCACTACATTGGGACTTCTGTAATTATTGCCAACGGCAGGTGACGGTAGCACAGGAGGGTTTTGTGTTTAATTAAGAAGCCAAACTGTAATGATTTGCTAAAACAAGAAAAAAAAAAAAAAAAGAAAAAAAAAAAAGCATGAGGAAACACAGTGACATTTACTGAGCAAAGCTGGAGGGCAGTGAGGGACAAACTGGTGAGTTCCACGAGTCCCAGTGGCCAGGAAAATCCCCTCCATCCCCTGCCGTGCTTCGGCGTCCCCGATACAGCTCTGGTGCCAGGGAGAAGCCAAGTTCCAGATCTTATTTTTGTTATTTTATAGTGTGCAGCAGAAGGAAACGAGAGGTGTTATATGCAGAGGTTTATATGAAGAACAATTTTTTTTTTTTCCTTGACCCCTCCTTAAAATAAACTCAAGATTTTTTTCTTTTTTAATCATTATCATAAAATATGCATTCTAGTTTAGGGTTTTTTTGACAAATTGTGTGAAACCTCACATCAGCTCTCCACCCAACCCCCCGACAAATGGACTTTGTTGAGAGAGTGGTGATTTTGAACAACCACAACACAGCTGTCCTACCCAAACAGAAAAAAATCTTATTTATTAATTACCCAAAAGTTTTAAAACTAAATAAACCAACCCTAAATTTGATTTATTTAACACAGATTTCCGTGTTCTGAGATTGTTGCCACCACAATTTATCTTGACAAGGGACAATATGACAAATTAATAGGTACAAAGATAGGTATTACAGGGTTACAGGTCTTGTCATGGCAAATTGGGACAAATTATGGAGCAGGAACTAATTCCCCACAAATAAGAAAAGGAAACTCCTAAATCCTGTGTTTCCCTGAGTATTCTGGGGGAAGCCTGTGCAGATTTTCAACCCAGCCAGTCACAAATACATCTTAATAGCAGCACCAGAAATGTTTTCTTTATAGTCAAGAGAATAATGAACATTTCTGCCTTATTTTGAACTTGCCAATAGAATTGTGAGCTTTGAAAATTCCAGCTCTTAACACGCTGAACTTCCTCCAGCATAAATCCTGTTGTCAGCACAAAGGTAGGGCTGGAATTCCCTGTTTGGAGCACTTCACAAATCCCAAACAGCACATTTGAAACACTCACATTTGGCCCAGCCAGCTAGGAATAGATTTTCACCCCTTTATTTTTAATTCTTTGCAGAGGATGGATCTGTGTGCGTTTAACTGACAACACTCAGCCCACGGTGGTTTTCAGCCATTTCCCCAGACATTGTGAGTGGATAAAACAACAAAAGGCTCCCTGAACAATAAATGTGGCTCTAGATCTCACTGAGCTCCATTTCTTACCCCAATCCAAGCTTAATTCCGAATTTTTCAAACTTTCTCTCATCAGACTCAAAAGAGAACTTCACTGAAAAACCTTGAGCATCCTGGGATAGTGGAAGCTTCCCTGGATGAGCTTTACGATTCCTTCCAACCCAAACCATTCCATAATTATTTGAAGAAAATTCTTATATGGCTTGTGTAATGTGGAGAAAACACTTGCTCATGGATTGCACCTTGTCAGAAAAATCATAATGCAATACTCAGCCCTAAAAATTCCACGTTCTCCATCTTTTCTATGCAGTAATAATTCATCTTAGAATGGTCTGGGTTAGGAGGGACCTTAAAGCTCATCCAGCATTTCCAAGCCCCTGAAATGGGCAGGGAATTAGAATACTGTGATAAAGTTATTTCCTTCTGTGTGTGAATATTTATTGCTATAAGTGCACAAAAATACTTCAAAAGCAAAGGCTTGAAATCAATTTTCAGTATTTTTTTCATTGCTTCCAACAAAGGTTAACAGAGAAACCTTTATTATCAAATTAATATTCACTTGAAAAATGAACTTGAACTGAACACTCTCAGTTGTTGTTTTCAATTTCATGAAAAATACATTTTTGTTCTAAACAGAACAAAAAAAGCCAAATCAGTGATTGCAAAAAAAGCCAAAACAGAACCAAACCAGCACAGTCACTCCCTGTGTAACCTCAGTTTGTTCAGTGCTGGAGAAGCTGGCAAGTCTCCAGAAAAGCTGTAAATGTGGATTATAATCATGCTGACCCCATAAATCAAAGCCAGGAGACACCAGTTGCTTTCCCAGTGGCTGTGGTTCAGAGCCCTCCCAGCCCCTGCTCCTCATAAACGACCCCAACTCCTGAAAAGATAATTATGCTGAGACTCCTGGGTTAATTTTGTTCAATTAAATTAAACCCATGCCCCACAAAGGAGCCACTGGCATGGTTGGCATCATTAAAAAGAAACCTGATGCCCAACCTCTCCTGCTGCACTTTCTCCCTCATTAGTGGCACTGCTGCATTTGGGTGTTCCTGGAAGTCCTGCTTGCTATAAAAACACAAAAATGAGGCTTTGCTTGAGAAAAACGCCATTGATATTTCGCAGCTCGATATTTTTCCACCTTGTTATTCCCACTTCCAGGCTTTATTCCAGCAGCCTGAGCAGAGGAGGTGTTCCATCATTCTCCCCCAGGTGTTTTAGGGGAGGTGATGCCCAGGCACAGGAAATTTCCCTGCGAGGCAATAATGAACCAATTAAGAACTCACAGCTGATAATGCAGGGGAAGGTGCAGAAAAGATGGCAAAAGCAAATGTAGGAAAAATTTTTTTTCCTGACACTCTCCAAGATATAAACAGCAATTCCATGTTCCCATCGGGGAGTAAATTACATTGGGAGGAAAATAGGATTTTTTGGTCAGTTAAATTACAGATGTTCTCAGCAAAATCATAGTGCAGAACAGGGCACTGCCATCACAGTGGCTGTGCTTTAATAATGAAAAATGTTTTCAATAATGAAAAAAAATGATGGCACGGAAGGGGAATGTGAATTGAAATATATTAGGAAAAATAACCTCATTTCTCTTTAGTATTTGAGCCACTCCTTGGTCGTGCGACTGCTCAAGGTTTTAAATCTCAGAGGAGTTCAGACTTGGCAAGAAAACAATGGAAAATGGGAGAATGAGAGTGAAAGAGGGAATATTTTACCAAAATCATAGAAAATTTGGGTTGGGAGGGACTTTGAAGATCTCATTCCAACCCCCTGCCAGTCAGGGAATCTTCCACCAGACCCAGGTAAAGCTGGAAAAGTGAATCCCATGGTGAGGTCTCCAAGTTTTGGAAGCAGTGCGGTGGAAATGAAACAAGGTGAAAAAGGCACAGATCCATCCCCAGCTCTCTGTGCCCTGTGATTTGAAAAAGGCAATTTAAGGAAATCCAGCACAACAGGTGCAAAAATGGGGATTAATCACTGAAAGTGCCAATGAATGGGAAATCTGCCAGAATTTCTCCAGAAATCTCAAGACAGAACATTAATTCTTTTTTTTTCCCAGCATTTCAGTCACACTTCAAAAATGCCACAGAGGAAATGTTGTTATTCCAGTTTTTTCCTGAAGGTTAGAGTTTGCTTTTTTTTTTTTTAATATGATGCAGATAAAAGCTATTTGGCAAGTGTAGGTGAAGAAGCACGCAACCCAACCAACCTATTCAAGCTCAAAATTATATATGTATTCCCTAAAAATGTAAAGCATTTTTGCTTATTTATTATGTAAAACAAAACCGTTAAAATGTTAATAAAATCCTGTAGCCAAAGGAAAACTGAGTTGAATTTCTTTTTTTTTTTTTTTTTTTTTAATACAAAACAAAGTATTTCACAAAGGACAGTGGTGCATATTTGAAAATTTATTTCAAGTGTGACATGTTCTATATTGACAATTAATGTATTATAAAACACACAGAGATTTTTAAAAATTTATTGTATTTTTGCCACGTTGCATTTTAAATGAAGACACTTGGAAAATGCAAAGAACACAGAATCAGTAATGAGATACTCAACACTTGACAATTCTTCCCTGCAGTTCTTTTTTCTCCATCATTTTTTGACCTCTGCCCTTTCCTGGGCCCAGGTTTAATTTCTTTGGTGTCTGATCAAGGCAGTGCATCCCCACCACCACTTAGACATGCAAATGTTCTTATCAAACCAGCTACCCCCAGGAACCAGCACAAATCTTTCCCATGACAGACAGTTTGATTGTAGAGATCTCCAAAGAGTTGCAAAAAGTAATTTTTTTTTTCAGGCTGCTGATGCAGCTGAATCAGAGAAAGCAAAGAAACGAATTTTTGCACAGTGAAGCAGCAGCATAAAGAATTAAATGCTTTAATATTATTTCCAGGTAATAGCCCTTGATTTGTTGGATATATTAAAAAAAAAAAAAAAGCTCTGAAGCCTTATAAAAGCTTTACTAGAGGCAGGATGTGCTGCCTGGACTCTGAAATGTGAAGTACATTATTACTTTTTCAAACCTTTGGAAGCAGCTTTGTTGCTGACTGGGCACGACCCACCCTGGACTCGCACACGTGCCAACACACCCAGAAGTTTTCCTATCAATAAACAACCCCCACAAATGTTTTCACCATGAGAAATGTTCTACCAGAGCCCAGCAGGGAAAAGAAAAAAAAAAAAAAAAAAAAAGAAAGAAGTCCCAGAAATACGGACATGGTAATAAATGGGTTTTTTGAAAGCACTTCATCAAGAAAATAGTTTAAGATATGACCTCAGCCTCACAATGGAAGAGGTGTTTTACTAATCCAGACAGCTGAACAAAATGAAACATTTTCAGTGCATTATTCTGGGGCCTGGAGCTGGCTGGATCTCTCCAGCCCCACATCCAGGGACACCCCACACCACATTTGTCTGTCACACACGGAGAACAAGGAAAACAAGGATTTTCCTGCAAAAATGTTGTGGTTTTCTGGGCGTGCCACGTTGGGCAGAGGAAGAGTCAGACTCTACCTGACAGAGAGTCAGGGACTTCTCCAGGGACTCACCCACAAGGACTTCATCCAGCTGCTCTCTGTCCCATGGGAATTCTCCTTGTCTTTGGTTCTTCCCAAGGGAAAGCAGCAAATCCTTCATCCAAATCCAGGAGACACCAGAAGAGGCCACTGAAAAGGCAGAGTGGCTCCCACGGCACCCCCCGTGCTCTGGCACATCCAGGTTTGGGCAGCTCTCCCTTGTGGCAAGGAAATTCCACTCCAAGTTTCTTCCCAGTGCAAAAATGTTGGGAATAACCTGACAACTCCCAGTGAGAACAGAACCAGCTCATCACCAAGGCAGCTACAAAAGGACCAACAGCAGCCAGGAAATGTTGCAGCATTCTGCTGTTAAAAAATCTCTCTGCTGCTGCTCAGCCACTAAAGCTTTACAAACTCGTTCTGCCCTTCCAAAATTCCCATGTTTTATCATTTTCTCCCTAATTTTTTGTCCCTGGTGAAGGGAGAAGGAAGTTTTAAGGAAGTCTTAAGGAAGACATTCAAGCCCCAGCCTGAGGCACAACCTGGTTGTTCAATCCCTCCAGGCACTTCCCAGTCTGTGGGGAACATGAACAACACTCCAAAGGTGCACCCTACAGGCAAATCCTAAAGCTGAGACAGTTTTAGCTACAAATTCTGGGTCAAGGTGAAGTTTTGTAAAACTCTGTGGCTGGAAAAGCAGCACCAGAGCTCTGCTTTCCTGCAGCAGCACAGTTTGCTCGTGAAGGAAAAGGTAGAAAATAAATGAGGATGCAGCAGGAAGATGTGAGTGTGCATGTGCACACCCATTTTTTATAGATCTATATATAAATATATCGTTTCTTCTTTTTGCTGGAGTTTTATTAAGCCAGACTCGAGTCTCAGTTGATTACAACATGCATTAATATTGAATTCTGGTATCAAAGGCAGCTGCCAAACCTTCTCAGCCCAAAGCAGTTTTGAAAGCATCTGGTGGGGAAAAGCTAAACTTGGTGTATCATTTTAATTATGGCAATTAACAGCTGTGTGTGTGCAGTTCTAGGAGATGCTGGCGTGCAGCCTCACGTGATTTGGATCATGGGGGAAAAGAAAAACCCAGCAGGGTTGGACAATTAGGACAAATCTTCCTTGAGATGGAGCATAAAATCCTAAATTTAACAGGGACAATTTAATTTCTACTCTTGCTGCCAAACCACCTAAACCCTAATATGTGAGGATTGGTCAAAATTACCATTACAGACAAGTTTCCTTGTTTTAAGACTCCTTGGCTTTAGAGCTGAAACAATCTAAAATGTTTGGATTGTTTATGAGGTGAACTTTAACCTAAAAACTCAATTTCTGGCTAGTTTCCTTTCTGGAAACCAATCTGGCTTATCCACCATGAAAAAAAAAGAAATTAAGGTGGCCACATCACACCTGGGACAAGCCTGGTTGGCACGGAATTTTTTGCGGCGCTGTGGTGGCCAAGTCTCCTTGGGAGAAAACCCCACCAAGCTCCCACGTGGCTGCTCCAGGAGAATTCCCAGGCTGTTCCCCCCACCTGGAAATGTGCAGGCAGCCCCAAAAGTGAGCTGCTTTCAGGTCAGCAGGTGTTAAAGGTCTTGCTTTTAGTGCTTAGCAGCAAACCCAGACACTGGCTTGGGAAAGGGCGTGACAAAAGGGTGTGGAAGAGAATTTGGACCTGGGGGAAGGGTGTGACTTCTCTTTCTCACTGCAGTAGTTGTTTGCAGCAGGGACTTTGATTTATTCCCTTTATTTATTCACTCAACTTCATTGAGATAACGATATAATTACCATTAAATTCTAAATGAATTACAAGTTCCATCCCCTGAGGTGGGATTCGACAATATCCTGGGTGTGGCACTGTTCCAGTGGGTTTTTCTTCCTGAAATCTCTTGGAAAAACCATGATTTGAAGGACAGATGAGATGATTTACTCAGATCCAGCTGAGGAGAGCAGAGTGCAATCACCTGGATAACCAAGCACAGTCCCCAAGTGCTGATGGAATACTCTCCCAAAAACTCAAGGCAGCCATTAAGAGTTGCAGACCTGAGATCAAGCACAGGTTGGTAAATTATTGTAGAGGTCTACACAGAGAAGAACCATATCAGCAAGGATCTTCACTCAGACCTGGAATTAAGCACAGTGGTGATCCCAGTAATTCAGGAATATGTGATGTTCCAGCTGGTTTTAGTGCAGACAACAGAGAAAAACAGAATTTTGTTAAAAAAAACAAAGTAAAAAAAAAAAAGTAAATATTGTCCTGCACTGTGCTAAATCACACAGAAACAAAATTTAAAAAAAAAGGAAATACTGAGCCACTTCAGTCTCTCCAGTACAGGGTGTAAATGAAGAGAAAGTTCTGTTCACCGCAAATATTCCTTTGCAATCCTTGTAAAAGAACAGATCCATACAAAGAATGGCAACAGAGGTGTGTTTTAAAGTTAATGAAAAGAATAAAGGCCTTCAGCTGTGAGATCACCACCTCTTTTCAGCTGCTGACGTTACCCGGAGCAAACACAAAGCAGAAAATCAGAAGGAAAAATCAAACTTTCAGTTTCCCTTCCCACCTTGAACAGGCTGAGGTGACAGTGCCCAGTACTAAAGAGTTCCTGTCAGTGCTTGGGGACGATGAGGTTCCTCAGCATGTCAAAGGAGTTGCCATCAGGGTGCACAGACTCCACGCCCTTGCCCTCCTCGTGCACCTGGAGGTATCCATAGTCATCAATCCCAACAATCCAGGCCAGCGGGCCCTCCTCGCTGCGGAGCCGCACCCGCTTCCCGCTGAAACAGAGAATTCTGTCAGCAACTGTCCTGGTGGGAAACACAGGATGTGGCTGGGGCTGTGTTCTATCTCCATCTGTCAGAGCTGGGGCAGTTCTCTGCTGTTCACTGGGCAGATCTTTCTTTATCTTTCCCACAGCCAATCCTCCCTCCAGGAGATCTCTTCTGTTCATGGGCCATTAATTATTAATTATCTTCTGTCCATGGCCAGTGAGCGTCCCTGCATGGCTGAGAAAATTCCATCATCCCATGGGGAGATGCTCTGCCCAGGGGAGGAGCCAAGCATTCCTACCTGGATACAATCTGACCTTGGGAACACCACAGCAGCCTTTGCCCACTGCATTCCCAGAGGAGCAGCTTTCTTCCCCACTGCATTCCCAGAGGAAGCCCAGGCCCATCTCCAGCAGCCCTGGAGCTTCAGAGGAAAACTCCAGCCTTGTCCAGGATCCCTGCTCCAGCAGAGCCACAGCTGGCACTGCAGGAGGGCTGAGCCACCATGGAATGCGACTGCTGCCACCACCCTGACCCACAGGCTGCCAGGGCCTGTTCTGACTCTGTCAGGGTTGTTTTGTATTACTGAATTTTTATTTTACTTTTATTTTTTCCCTAATAAAGAACTGTTATTCCTATTCCCATATCTTTGCCTGAGAGCCCCTTAATTTCAAAATTATAATGATGTGGAGGGAGGAGGGTTTACATTTTCCATTTCAAGGGAGGCTCCTGCCTTCCTCAGCAGACACCTGGCTTTTCAAACCAAGACAGCAACTCATGGACACTGAGTAGTTAAAACTGATGCCTTAAGATTTCAGCTTTCCTGTTTTTCCAGTCCTGTGCTGCATCAGTGCATAACTCTAAACTCCTTAGAAAGTGTTAGTTACTGTCTTCACGTTTTGGTCAGACAAAACTTTAATCCCTCTAGGCCTGAGATTCAAGGACACCCTACAGCCTCAGGCCCTGAAAAGGATAAACAAAAGTGAATTGGGAGAGAGCAAACTTGGGGTTAATGACTTCATTACCTGAAGCTGTAATAGGAGGATTTACCCCTGATACGTAAATGGACCAAATTTATAATTGTGTGAAACACTCGTGACCATTGTCCAGCCTGGGTGAGGCCTCTGGGAGGCTTCTGACTGCCCCAGGTGTATCTGTGGAGGCCTTTCATAAATACCTGCTCTTATTCTCTTAATCTTGTCTAGCCTCTGTCCTAGGGAGCCACTCCAAGGCATCAAAATCACCTCAGAGGACTCATCAGAGTCATTAAAAGAAACATGGAATGGTTTGGGTTGGAAAGGACTTTAAAGATCATCCTACTCCAACCCTGACAGCTTCCATTATCCCAGGTTGCTCGAAGCCCCAATGTCCAACCTGGCCTTGGGCACTCCAGGGATGGGGCAGCCAGGGTTTCTCGGTGCCAGGGCCTCACCACCCTCAAAGGAAAGGTTTCACCCTCTAACAGAATATTTAATTTCCCACCTCACTGGTTCTTTACCCAGATTGACTATCAGCAGCATTTTCTACCTGCTCTACCCGTTTAATTTCCTTTTGTGCAATAAACGGAGTTGGAGTTAAGCCAAAGTCTATTTGTTTTTTCCTCCTAAAAGTAGAGCAGCTTCATCCATCTCCAACCAAATCATTCCAAATTCCCTTTGTTTAGAGATGATACATGTAAAATACCTGGAAGCATTCTTTAACTCATGCTAGTCACTGGTTTATTCTGTGCTACTCTAATTCTCCCTTAAAATTGTGCATCCTGCTTAGGTGCATGTTTTAAATTATTCACTCATATTAAAGGGAATTTTGTGGAAAAAGACAAAATATCCACGAGTTCTCCCACCAATTTTATTAAAAGAAAAGTTTGAGAATTCTTACCTGTGTACCCAATACTTGTAGTACTGGGGAAGAACTCCATTGGGCCCCTTCTCCTGAAAAATGTCTATGAGCCTCTCCAGCACAGTCACCGTCCTTGCAATGAGACAGTCTGCACTCAGAGGCTTCAGCTCTGTCCCCTCTTCCCTGTTAAACTTTGCAATGAGGTCATTGATGCAGATGGTGGGGTTGCTGTTATTCACATTAAATCCAAAGCCTGGAGAAGACAAAGAGATGGACACAATCAAAGAGACAAACCCTTTGTCACCACCACAGCCAGCACTTAATTCATCTGCTCCCTACAATTATCTCTCAGGATGGCTCCCAGAGCTGGCTTCATTCAGTCTCTTACACCTTTGAATCTTCTTACTCTTGTAATAACAATTTTCAGCACAGATTTTGCTCTTTGTCCTCAAAAAGCCTCCTCAGAATTACAGAGGCAAATCCAGCACAGCCTTTCAACCACACCCCATCCCACCAGTGAGGGCTGGGAGAGGATAAACTGCACCTTGGTTCCAAAACCACCCATGTGAGACACTCTTGTGCTCCCTGGCAGGTCCTCAGCCCACTCAGAGAACAACTGATCCTACCCTAAGATGGAGTTTTATCTCCCAGTCTAAAATCTAGCTCAGAGACCTTTCTGTTTACTGCACTGAGCTGAGTGCCCTTTCCAAAACCCCAGACTTTTCACTCAGCTGATAAGCCTTGTTTGGCTTGCTCAGGAAAGCCCAGAAGATTTGATTTTAACTTTGTAAGACTCCAGTTTGCCTAATCTATCTCACCACAGCATATCCTTTAGAAGCCTCAAGCCTCTCACTGAGATTTCTCCAGCTGGAATTCCCAAATTCTGAGTTGGCAGAATGCCTCCCTTGTTTAAATATGGCTCTTGGGGCCTTTTCTGCAGCCTGCTGAAACAGGCTTTGAGGGATGTAAAGAAGTATATTGTATTACCTGTTTATTTTTTTCTCCTAATAATTTTGGGTTTTTTTTCCCCTCCTCAGACATTTAGGATAAAACCTCCTGTCTGTCAATCAGATTTGGACATGATGCAGCTCCATCTGCAAGGAGGTGCAGATGTCTTGATTTGTAAATTTGCTGTTAATAATTCATAATTTGTGTTAACTTTGAGAAGGATCTCTTCAGCTAAAAGGAGTTTTTGATTTTTAACAGGTCAGGGAATGCACACAAACAAGGCACGGAGATCCCAACACACCAGTCCTGTGGAAATGAGCTGAAATGGGTTACTGGAAAGAGATAAAGGAAAATGAACTGGAAAATGCAACGAGCTGTGCTAGCAAATCCCAACTCAGCCGTCTGCACTCCCATACAGTGTGAGGGAACAGAGACACCGTGGCCACTGAGGGGGTCACAGGGTCTTGGGGTCCATCAGCAGCCTCAGCATCACTGCTCAGAAATCCAAAAAGTGGGACACAACAGCCACCCTGCGACGAGGAGCTCAGCTGAAGCCCCAACATCTGGGAATGGACACGGCAAAGGGGAAAAGGCAGCCAGGAAATGTAAAAACCACGAGGGCTCTGGGGGCACCTTTGCAGTGTCCACGAGAGAAGTGAGCATTCAGCAGTGCCCCTGCAGTGCTGAGGTGGCTGATGGATGTTCCAGTGGTGGATCCATGAGGATCTGGACGTGCTTGAGCAGAGGCAGAGGAGCGCTCGCCGGTCACGCTCGCTGGCTGTCCCCTGCATTCCACTGGTGCTTGGCTCCTCCGCCTGCTCCGAGTCTGGCCCTCACATTAATGGTGAATGTTCTTCTCAGAACTCCTCCTCCAGAAGTCCCAACGCCGTAAAGCTCTTCAATTTTAAATTTCAGATTGGAAAAAAAAGGTTTTTTGGTTTTTGGTTTTTTTTTTTTTCAAACTGTGTTTAGAAGTCTCAAAGTGAAGTGTGTCACCTGCAAGGCTTGAGCAGTGAAAATGCAGGCAGGTCTTTGATCTTGTTCTCCTGAGCTCCTCCTTGAAGCACTGAAGCCACAGAGATGATCTTTGATTTCCACCATTATCCTCGTTGATGGGAGATTCTTAGGAACGCCATGGAAAGAGCGAGTTCAGTGCCTGGAGGTGGCACTCAGAGCTCTGGGCTGGGGACAAGGTGGGCACAGCTGGGACTCCATGGGCTGGGAGGGCTTTTCCAACCTCAGGGATCCTGGGATTCTGTCTAGGAGAGGATCCTTTGGGAAAGGGTGATGGATCTGACACACCTTTCCTGTTGGGGAAGCTGAATCCCATCACTCCTATTAACACAAAAACTTAAATGTCATGAGGCCCCTCAAGAACTCCCAGGGAAACACAGCACTGGAATGATGGAAAAGATCCTTGGACTCATATGGAGCACGGAAGTTTCAATTTTAAAAGCTCCCAGGTGAAAACAGACTGATGAAAATGGGCATTTATCTATACCCAGACCTACCAGGTGGGTATCAGAGAGAATGGACACAGAAAGTCTCTGCTTGAATTGCAATATTTTGATGTTTAGGGTAAGAATCAAAAGGTCCAAACCAAATATGTGAAGTGCTTAAGAGATACTTGATATAATGAACTATTTTTGGATGTATTTCTGCTTTCCTTGTGTGAACCAGGCTGTAGGAAAACACGGAAGCTGTAAATGGCTGATGGGGCACAGAGAGATTTCTTAAGTTTCTGTGCAATTTCCATTCTGTTTGAGTCGATTATTTACAAAATGAAGGTATAAAATTGAACAGAAAATGTCATGTCTGGGCATGTTTCACAGAAGCAGGTGACTTCTTCAACTCTTTTCTTGCTTGCACCTCTAAAATCACAGAACTTTGACAGAAACAACATCATGATCACTCCATCTTTGCAGGATACTTTACTTGTGCACACATTTGAATGTGCCCACATTCAAATAGCAAATATCATCTTTTTCTTTACCCTTTTAGACTTGCTAAGGAATTTTCTTTCAATTTTTCAGACAAAGAAGAGACAATTGCTTTTAGAACCAGAATCTGGCAGGTTTCTAAGCAGATCTGGGAAGCTTAGGGGAAAACTTCCTTATCAAACAGCGGGATGATTATCAGACTAGAGATGATAAAAACATCTCAATAATTAAAAAATGAAAACATTACTCTGTGTACATAGCTCTTCTTCAGATTTAAAAGGCATGATCTTCATTTAAATATTCGTCATGTTCCAAAAAGTCCATAAATTGGAAAAAAAGGATGGAGTTTTCAGTATATTCCACTGGTTTTGCAATAAATCAAGGAGGACAATTTCCCTCTCCCATGTAATGTTCTTCCTTTGAACTCTGCTGTACCAATCCAGATGCTTGCATTTATGTTTGACTTGTCAAGCATATGGAATTATTAAGAAGAATGAAAACATTTACTTTTTGTGCTTCCTCTGAATTTAATGTTGTGCTTTATTTCTTTATGCCTGCTGTCATCATTTGTTCTCGTCGTTGCCATTTTTACTGATACAGACACTGATAACAAAATCCTCCAAAAAAAAAGAAAAAAAAAAGCAGCACAGAAAAGCTTCAAAATAGACATTTACCAATGAGAATGTGAAATGTTGTTTCAATGAGTGTTGAGTTTACCAGAACTCCACCAATCTTCATCAGATCACTGTAGTAAATATCATTTGGCCACTTAACTCGCAGCTCAATGTCCTGAAGAAACAAAACCAGACATTTAGAGACATTTATGGCTCATTCATCACTCCATAGTCTGTAGAGAATCATGGAATGGTTTGGGTTGGAAGGACCTTAAAGATCATCCAGGGCCACCCCTGCCATGGCAGGGACACCTTCCACTGTCCCAGGCTGCTCCAGCCCCAGTGTCCAACCTGGCCTTGGGCACTGCCAGGGATCCAGGGGCAGCCCCAGCTGCTCTGGGAATTCCATCCCAGCCCCTACCCACCCTGCCAGGGAACAATTCCCAATTCCCAATCTCCCATCCAGCCCTGCCCTCTGGCAGTGGGAGCCATTCCCTGGCTCCTGTCCCTGCATCCCCTGGAAATTGTCTCTCTCCAGGTTTCCTGGGGCTCCTCCAGGCCCTGCAAGGCCACACTGAGCTCAGCCCAAAGCTTCTCCTGTGCAGGTGAACAATGCCAGCTGTGCCAGCCTTTCCTGCCAGCAGAGCTGCTCCATCCCTCTGCTCATCCTGGAGCCTCCTCTGGGCTCTCTGCAGCAGCTCCAGCTCCTCCCTGGGCTGGGACGGGGCTGGGGCAGCTCTGCAGGTGGGCTCTCACCTGAGCAGGGCAGAGGAGGAGAATTTTCTCTTCCTCTTTGCCACACCCAAAGTGCTGCTGTCAACTGCTCCTCATAGTGAGAACCTACTGAAGTGCTCCCCAAATGCTACAGAAAATGTAACCCTGCCTGAGGAACTGATGCCTCAGGTTTGAGCTTTTCTGTGTTTCAGACTCTGTGCTGCTTTTGTGTGTGAGCCTGAGCTTCACATTATGGGATGGTGAGCTCTCTGCACAGAGCAGGGAGACAAAACAATTCCTGCTCCAGCTGGGCACCAAGGACAAATGATCCAAATCTCAGCCCAAGAGCACAAACAACGTGGGCTGGAGAGAGGAAAACAAGCAGGATGGGACTGCATGGGCTAAAGCTGGAATGGGACAATGAACTCCAATGTGCCAATGGAGCAGAGCTGATCCCAGTGAGAGCCCCCGGGAGCGCTCGTGCATTTTGGGACCATTTGGGTTCATCTTGGGTGCAGGCCTGGCTGGGCTCTGGTGCTGCCCAAGGTGGATCCATGGAGGAGATCCTTTTCATAAATCCGTGCTTTATTCTTTAGCTCTGCCCAGCTCTGCTCTAGATCAGCCTTCACAAGGCATCAGTAGCAGCCAAAGAGACAGTGACATCCTGAATTTCAGAAAGGAAACTCAGCAGACAGCAGAAATCCCAGTTCCCAACCACATAAATCCTTCAGAATCATCCCAAAGCTATTCCCGCTCTCGGCAACGCCGCGGGGCTGGAAACACAAACTGAGCTGTGTGACAACGTCCCAGCCCCACAGAGCAGCTTTTGTTGAAAGCACAGGGCTGAGCTGAACTTTGCACTGGCTACTTAAACACAAAAAGAAAGCAAATGTGCTTCCTGCAGTTTGAAACACTGCCCATGACTGCGGCATCCCCGGGGGCAAATTATGGGAGGTGCTCCAGGCCTACAAGAGTCGCATTCCCTCCTATTGTAGGGGATGAAATCCCTTTACAGGATGTGTGAAAGCTGCACCTGGGTCCGTGTCTACTTTCCTGACAGATTTAAAGGCCAGGGAGGAGTCCATGACACGTCCACTGACAGGAAATACTACCTGATTTTGCTATCAAAGCATTCTGGGAGAAAGTATCACCAGCTCCTATTCGTTATGGGAAAGAACTCGGCTCCTGGCGCTGGGGGAAGGCTTTTAGGGGACTCTGGAGACATGGGAGGTATGACACAGTGAAATGGTGCTGTCAGTGATAAAAGGGCTGCCAAAGATGGAAACACACACCTGTAAGACACCAGACAGTAGCTCTGTGCCTGAAGTGACAACAAGCAGCAAGAAGAGCTGAGGCAGCTGGGTGTTCTCATGGCTTTGCCACGGACTAGGCTCACCAGGCACCACACAAAACATCACCAAACACGCTGGAAATGGAGCATGTTCTTGTCTTCCCTCACTAGTGAGAGACTGCTGTTCTCAGAACAAAGAGTTTGGGAGAGCAAAGCATCCTCTTGATTTAAAGCCCATTTGCATCCTCAGCATTAACATCTGACAAGGGAACTTCCAGCTGAGCCCTCAGATCTGCTCCAGGAGGACCCACAACAAAGACCTGGCTGCTGCTGGTTCAGCAGAGTCAGTAACTGTGGCCATCCTAAAAGCCATGAGTGGCTGACAAACTGAGACATGGACCTTTGGGCACCAGCCCAGAGGAGGCTCCAGGATGAGCAGAGGGACGGAGCAGCTCTGCTGGCAGGAAAGGCTGGCACAGCTGGCATTGTTCACCTGCACAGGAGAAGCTTTGGGCTGAGCTCAGATCAGATATTAGGAAAAATTTCCTCCCTGTGAGGGTGGGGAGGCCCTGGAATAGAATTCCCAGAGCAGCCGGGGCTGCCCCTGGATCCTGGCAGTGCCGAAGGCCAGGTTGGACACTGGGGCTGGGAGCAGCCTGGGACAGTGGGAGGTGTCCCTGCCATGGCAGGGGTGGGATGATCTTTCAGATCCCTTCTAACCCAGCCCATTCCACGATTCCGTGACTCTGTAGATCATCCCATTGTTTGTGGCTGCTGCAGTTGGCACGACGGGGATATAAAGAAAAGCCTCGCAGGACTTGAGTCTAAAGGGGAAATTCAAGCACTGAGTTTTTGATAAACATTTTAATTTTCTTGCTGTAACATATTTGATTCTAAACCTCGAACTCTGTTGTGCTCCCCTGCCAAGGGCTGATGTCCCCTCAGGTTCAGCAGATCTGTCCTGGTCACCGAAAGCTCTTTACTGTCCAAATGCTCAGTACAGTACACACATTAATGATCTACATTTTTTACATCAATATTTGCAACTTCAGTCACCTTTTTCCTCTTGAATGGAATAAAATTTAAAAATGCCACAGTACATCAGGGCAGGCACACAGGAGCAAAACCACCTCCAGTCATAAATCATCTCCTTCCCCAGTCATCCCCATATTTTATAAAACTAACTCTTGTCCCTTCGTTTTTAAGTGGTCAAATTATCCACTCCAGCCAAATATTTTATACTGCAAATTTTAGCCTGAAGCATTTTGTTTTTCCAGTCAGGTTATGAAGCACTGAATTTAGAAGGTTTTAATAGAAAGGCTGACAGACCCTAAACTCCAGCAAAGCTACTGGGTGCCACTATAATAAAGTTCATGTGTAAATGTGTATAAGTCATTGATTTTCTGTAATATAGGAAACATATGCTTTAGTTAACTACTTCTGTAAAATACCAAAGTTTTATAGTTAGCAAATATTAGGAAATGGTAACATTAAAAAGGAGATATATGAGGTGATAAAGAAGACTGGTTCTTCATTTTAATACTGATGACAGGACACTTGATTCCCTCTTGAGAGCAATTCTCCTCAGTTCTTGCTTTAGAAATCAGTTTTCAACCTTAAACAAGGGTTGGAAAAATCCTTTAAAAGGGATAAAATGACCACTGAAACAGCACTAACAAAAAAGCAGAAAAGGATTTGTCAGTTTTATTCATTTTTCCCTCCTCCTTATTCTCCTTCAAAATCAAAACAAATCAGCTCCATTGCTGGGCAAACAAAATTGACTTTTTCTTTACTGCTGAGGATTGAGGCTTAAGTTTCATAAGATTAAGAGTGAAGTAAGTGTAGTGAATTTGATCAGCTCTGTAAAAGAATATTCATCCTCTGGATATTGGATTTCTTCAAACATATCAATAATCAAACATTAGGAAGGTTAAGTTTAGATCCTTCTTAGTGCTGAAGAACTGAATTATGCATTCAGCCATTCTACGCAGAAAAGACACAGCTAAAATCTGAATTTAATGGAAATGGAACCAGGAATTTTGAGATGAATTAGAAGGACATACCTCATATCCTGGTATGGATCTGACTGCCTCTACCACCGCCAAGGACACCAGGTGCTGGATAAAAGGAATTCTCTGGCCCAGGTTGGAATGTAGAGGGATGGAGAGGTGCAGAGTGGACAGGGCACAGCCCATGGGACTGAGCCAAACGTTTCCACCACGACCTGGGCAGGGAGAGGAAAAAGAGGAACTTCAACTCAAGAAAAGAACATTTATAAAAAAGATCACTTTGTGAATGTAGGTAACAACTAAAGAGAAAGATTCAACGGTATCCATCCAAGAATGTACCAAAAGTTCCTTTAATGGAGTTCCCAAACTAATTTTGAAAGAAAAAGGGTTAAACTGCAAAGCTTTTTATTCAAAAACCTGGAATTTTTAAATGTTCCCAACCCTGTAAGTGTTCAAGGCCAGGTTGGATGGGGCTCTGAGAACCTGGTTTTGTGGAAGGTGTGGCAGTGGGTGGAACAAAATGATCTTTAGGGTTCCTTCCAGCTCAGGCTGTTCTCTAATTCTCTTCTGAGGTTCTGAAGTACAAGCTGCTGCTCAATTTCCCAGCATGTCCTAAACCCCCTGCTTCCAGGATTTTCCTGGTCTCTGCTAACAGACACATTTCAGAAGATCTTGCTTTGTTCAAGTGGAGA
Organism: Anomalospiza imberbis; assembly: GCF_031753505.1. Taxonomy (NCBI): domain Eukaryota; kingdom Metazoa; phylum Chordata; class Aves; order Passeriformes; family Viduidae; genus Anomalospiza; species Anomalospiza imberbis. Next base: position 2,751,198 of record NC_089682.1, read on the forward strand.
AGCATTTCTGAAAATGCTCTGTGTGCACCCAAACTCTGAACCAGCCTGCACTGAAACCAGGGAATCATCTCTTCATGGATTTGTGCTCAGAAAAGCTTCTTGGGCCACACACTCTGCTCTTCCAGCAGAATAAATGTGGCTTTTAAAGAAGTGCCAGCATTTTTCCGGGCAGGAAACACGACTTGCTTACATTTATCTGCTCAGGCAGGTCCTTCAGACTCAATCTCAGAGCAAGTCAAGCCCCAGTCCTGTTCCAGTTAACCCAGTTTCAGTTTTCATCTGGAGCTCTGACTTGTGTTACACTGAGTGTAGTGATGGCAGCTTTCTTGACTGGTGAAACTTTTTTGGCAGGAACCAGGAGACCACTAAATCATTTCTGCAAAAGCCACCAAACATCCTGGAAAATGTTTACTTTGGTCTCTTATTAACTTTTGGGTTTTCAGTTTGAATCCACAGTTTGAGCAGGAGGAGAAGAGGACAGGCTTATTCTATGGATTATATTATCAAAAATTCTCATGATACAGCTTCAAATGTCCTGTTTTGTGCATTTAATACACATTTATGAGTAAAATAAGGAAATTTACTCACCTTTCCCTTGTGTTTGTCGAGCAGCCACTGCTATTAAACCCATCTCCTCAGGCAACTCGAACATTAACCTGCCAATTAGGGAAAAAACCAAAAACCCCACATGCTTATCAGCTGCAACACTAAGCTACATTCATGAAAATCAAGGCTTAAATATCAGGTAATATTTTATGTTAACGTTGCACCACCATTTTTTCAGTTAACATTTAGTCCTGATCCAAACCCATTAGAATATTAAAAAACGAGTGGCTGAGAAACGAGAATGTAAATTATTATTTTATCTGCTAGGCTGAAATAATCAGAGCTATAGTTCATTTAAGTTCTGATAACACAGGTTTTGCATTTCTTCACTTCTTCCTCAAGTGCTCATTTTTTTTGGTGTCCCTATCTCCAGCAAGTGACAACCAGCAATTCCAAACATTTGTTTCTACTTACAGCAAATTTTTGCTCATACTACAAAATATAAGAGCAGCAGTTTCTGATTATTCAGAAAACCAATATGGTGGCAATAAAGCAGTTTAAAAGATACACTATCCCCTGAGAACTAATTATGATTTAACTACAGTAAATAAATCTACACCTTCTGAGAGCTCTAGAGAACACTGGCTTATTTTAGGCTTGTGTTCTGCTTTTAAAATAGTTTCACTTAAAAGAATACTAACTTTCCTCTGGGGATAAGTAGAAAGTGCACTTTAACACCACCAAATGAGTCAATGCTACACTTAAAATAAAAAAAAATTCAAAAAGAAAGAAGAAAAAACCTTAGTGTGAGAACTTTGTTCAAGCCACTTTTAAACAGATCTCAACTGTACCACCATCCTCCTCCATTTCACGTTTTCAGGAAGAGTTATTTCAGAGATAAAACATATTCAAGATGTTGCCTGTGAGGTAAGCCCAAAAAGTGATGTCTAGCCCACAAATCTGCTTCTCCCAGAGGCACAAACATGATGTTGTTCATTCCTATAAAAGCAATCTTGTCTTCGGGGTAAGGGCAGCCCGAATCAGAGAAAAAAGTACCATTCACAATGATTTCCTGTGAGAAATGGATTCGTAAGAATTTCTAAAATTCGACAGGAAGTTTATATAGTGTTGTATATTTGCATGTAAATACTGAGATAAGGTATAAATAAGGTTTAAAATGTGCTTTTGTAAAGCACATTTGTAGATATTTTAGAGAATTAGTAAGGGAAAAATATAGATAATTGGTGTTAGAAGTAATAGTAGTATTGTGTGGTAAAAGTTAGTAAGTTGAAAACATTTATAAAGTATTGCAATTAAGAAACAGGTTGGCTTCTGATGGAATGGCGTTGGGCTTTACATCTCTTGTATGCCACTATTCGAGACTCGTAATAGAATAAAATATTTTTAAACACCTCTAAGTTGCCCCATCTCTGTAAAAGCTGAGAAAACCAACAATTTCCCCTGAATTTCAGATGGGTTTGGGAGCTCTTCCAAGCTCTGCAACTTCTGGAGGAAGTGCAGGAGCAGCAAGGACAAGCTGTGAGTGTCCCACAGACACCACGTCTTTGTGCTGAGATGAGGAACCATCCCTTGCTCCTGCTCCACGCGCTGACAAATGGGACATCAGCAGCTCCTGGGGCTGTGGCAGTGTTGGAGTCCAGAACATCCCTTTGGCTGCTCCGATGCCCCGAGACCCTGGCAGGGGGCTCAGGGACCTTGGCAGCAAGTCAAAAACACCTGTGGCTTCGATTTTAGCCCATGCCAACTTTATATGAGGAATGACAAGCCAAAAGGGCTCGAGTAGTGAAATAAGGGAATTGACACAGGGTGGCAAAGTAGAATTTTGGGGTTTTTAGAATGTAATTCAGGGATAGAATATGGAGGAATCTGGGTGTGCCCTAGCCTTTTCTTCCTTCTTCTTGTCCTCCATGTCTTGGTGTGATGGTGACACTTTTCTATTGGTCTAGGATAGGGACACACTGTCCAACATAGATTTTAGGCATTGGTATGGGAACTGTGAACATGGTACACGTAATTTTGGGAATATAACGTGGGAGACGCCCGGGGCTCAGGGCAGACTGCCATGGCTTCTGTACTAGGTGGACCTCGGCAGGTCAGAGAGAAAATATTTTAGATAAGAAGAAATAAACAACCTTGAAAGCTCAGCTTCATGCCTTCCAGACCTTTTCTTCAGCTGCCGGGCTAGGGAAAAAGGACTTTCACACTGTTGGGGTCTTGCCAACCTGACCCCGACATGGCAGCACCAAAATGCAAGAAACCCAGAGATTTCAGAGTATCTTTCAAATGCCTAACTCAATTTAGGCTGGATGTTAGGAAAATGTTTTTCCCAGAAAGAGTGATAAAGTTCTGGAGTGGCTGCCCGGGGAGGTGGTGCAGTCACCATCCCTGGGTGTGTTTAAAACAAGCCTGGATGTGGCACTGGGTGCCAAGGTGTAGTTGAGGTGTTGGGGCTGGGTTGGACTCGATGGTCTTGGAGGTCTCTTCCAACCCAGTGATTCTGGGATTCTGTGAATTCTGTGGTTCTACTTTCATGGTGATGAGGTTATTGGAAGGCCCAAGCGAAGTCTGGATCAAAAATGCCTTTGCTAATTACAAATCACAGGATCCTGGAATGGTTTGGGTTGGAAGGGACTTTAAAGATCATCCAGTTGCACCCCCTGCCATGGGCAGGGGGCAAACAAACCAGCAGGGGCTGGTCCAGGCCCCATGATGCTTTCCCACGTTATTCCTGAGTCATGGAGATGCCATCAAAGGCCAACAGCCAGAAAATCTCTTTGCCAGTCACCTTCCATGAAACACACCTTGATAACTGTCTCCTTTGGACACTGTGGATCCCATGCTGAGACCAGGCACACCTATCTACCACCTTTAGCAGGAAATTTTACCTCTTGACACTAAATCCCAGAATCATCTAGGCTGAAAGAGCCCTCCAGGATCATCCAGTCCCACCAGCATCACCCCAAACCCTGTCCCCAGGGGCCACATCCAGGCTCCTCCTGAGCACTCCCACAGACAGTGACTCCAAACCTCCCTGGGCAGCTCAGCCCAAGGCCTGACCACTCTGCCGGGGAAATTTTCTTTCCCAGTCTCCAACCTGAGCCTCCTCTGGTGCCATTTGAGGCCATTTCCTCTCCGCCTTTCCCTTTCACCAACCCCTCTCACTGCCCCTCCTGCAATGAGCTCCCCCTGAGCCTCCTCTTCTCCAGGCTGAGCACTGCCAGTTCCCTCAGCTGCTCCTCCCAGGATGTGTTTTCCAGATCCTTCTCTTCCCTGGACATACTCCAGCCCCTCAGGGGGAAGATCCCTCAAAACTCAGGAGGTTTCATCCCTGTCTTATGGGAGCAGCTTGATTACAACACCAATCCATGCTTTTGCAACATAAAAATCCAATTTAAACTTGGAAACACAGCTGGGAAGAAACGACAGGCTTTGTTGAAACACAGGGATTTCTGTTGTTTCTCCATTCACGTATCTGTTTTTAAATAATGAAAAAAAAATAAAAATCATGTGCTGCCGTGAGGGGAAGAAAATAAACAGAGCAGGAAAAAAGCTAATTAGGAATGCAAAACACAGGCTTCTGCACCAAAGAGATACAATTAGGAGACCAGATGATGCAGCTCTTGGAGACTTGGCAGCAGGTAACAACTCATTACATGGAGAGAATGAGGCTGGACCTTCAAGGGTCACAAAGAAATTCTTTAAAGGACACAACATGGGGAAGTTGTTAATTCCCAGACTGATACAGCAAGAGACACACAGATTGATTTTTTACTGCTTCCTGAGATTGTGCTGGAATTAACATGAAGCCAATGATAATAAAAATCTCCACACAGCCTCCTGCCTGCCTTCCCCCAGCTTCAGAGCTCTGTACATGGTGTGTGCTTGTTCATTTGGTGGGGTTTTTTCTTTTCTGGGAGAAACAACTTGGATTTTCCTTACCAGAAAGATTAACTGTACGTGCACTTTTTTACATATTGACTTCCCTTCTTCTCTTTCAACTTAATCAGTTGCAGACTTGACAATTTTGTTTTTCTGCTGAGTGGCTTAATCACAGTGCTCATGACATTCTCCCCCCTCCAAATTCTTTTCCTTCAAGAATTTTTTTTTTTTTTTTTTTTTTTTTTGGTGCTCTTTAACCACCATGCTCTGGGTATTAATTCCAAAAACCAGAATGATATGTAAGATTATGGCAACATGAAAATAAATTTACCCTTCAGGAAGAATATCAGATGGCATCTATATGATCATAGAAGATGATACTGGAATTTGGAATTTTATGTAAATTTTTCTTTTTTTTTTTTTCATGGTATTTTCCAAAATGTGAACAAGGCACTTTTGGCATTGAAGAATATTAAAGCAGCTGAAATAGTGAGAGAGAGGTTCTAGCACAGCTTTTTATACAAATATCCTCCTCCCCAGCCTGTAGTGCATACTAAGAGTAATAAACAATATTTAATTATTTTACAGAAATTCCAAGTGTAAGGAGAACTCTGGCCCGCCAACACAACGACTTTTCATCCTACATGAACATAAAATGGGAACTGAAACCCCCAAAACTATGTTTGACTAATGTTAACAGCTATAAATTTCATTGATGTTGTGGGTTTAAGGTTGAAACTCTCATTAAAGCATCCTGCTGTGTTACAGTATTGCAGAGGCATTACCACAGCCAGCAGTGCATTCCAGATGTTAAAATACCTGGGCACAAGAGTTATGGGCAGATTTGTCCCTTTCCTTCAAGTTCCTTGCCTGAAAATCTCACTCTCAAAGAGGTTGTTTAGAGAGTATTGTAAAAGCAACACAAAAAAAAAAGAACCCAAAACCCCAAACCCTTTCAATTGTAGTCAAATCAATGAATTCCAGAATTATTTAGGCTGGTGGGCCACAGTTAGAGGAGAAGACACCATGAATGAGAGTAAGTTCGGATTAGATACTGGGAAAAACCCGTTCACTGTGAGGGTGGGGAGGGCCTGGAAAGAATTCCCAGAGCAGCTGTGGCTGGCCCTGGACCCCTGGAAGTGCCCAAGGCCAGGCTGGAGCAGCCTGGGGCAGTGGAAGGTGTCCCTGCCCATGGCAGGGGGTGAAATTGGGCAATCTTTGATGTCTCTTCCAACCCAAACCATTCTATGAATCTATCAAATAAAAAACACATGTTATTACTGAGCCCAAAGCAGCAGTTTCTGTGAATGACACCATGCTGGGAATCTGCTAAAAGCCACCAAATCAGGAAATGTGGGAAGGTTTTGAGGATGAACAAACCCTGCATTCAGTTTATTCGGGCACCTGGTAGATGGGATCTCATGGGTGACATCTCTGAAGGACAAAGGAGCTCAGAAGATCTGGTCTTGACAAAGTCCCCCCCACAAAATGACCCTATCACAATTCTGAGGAAAACAGGGACGTGAACAGACGCTGCTTTGGCTAAAAAAGGGAATCCAAGAGTGTAAAAGAATATCCAAAAAAGATGGAAGCAAAGAGGAATACTACCAAGGAGAAATGCAGAAATATGGTCCAGAGAATGGAAAGCTCAATTATATTAGAGACTGGGGGGAAAAATGGCAACAAGAACTTCTACTGGAATGTGATTAAAAAAAAAAAAAAAAGGAAAATGTGGGGTCTCAGGTGACTGAGGCTAAAACACAGTGGATACACCTAAGGCTGAGCTACTCTAGGAATTCTTTGCCCAGGTCTTCACCAACAAAGTCTTCCAGGACTTTACACAGAGTTCAGGGAGAAGAGGAAACACCAGCAGTAGAAAAGAATTGATCTCATAAATCTCTTGGGAAATATTGGCTCATTCAAGTCAGTGAGAGCAGATGGGATGGATCTCAGAGTGCTGAGGGCACATCCAGCTCTCCCATCCTCAAGGTCAAGGACATCAGGGTAGCCCCAAGTGAAGAGGGAAAACATCTCCAAGCTGTTCTTTCAAACATCCCTGTATCCAAGTCAAGCCCTGAGCAGAAAGGGTCTGGATTGTGGGACTGAAAATCCTGGTTTGTACTCCAGCTGTGGGCTGGATACAACTGCAGATCCTCAGGGGGTTCTCCAGGCCTTGTCCTATTTAATATCTTAATAAGTTTAATAAGAGGTGAAGGAAAGGAGAGGATTCAGGAGGAAATGGCACACACATGCAGCCAGTTTGTGAGTAACGCTGAGCTGTGGGGATAACTAAACTCTGGAATAGGATGTGGAGTTTTTCCAGCTCTGACTGGAAAAAAGCCTTTATCAAGCTGGTCAGAATTCACTGTTGACCCTGCTTAAAAGAAGGAGGTTGGACTAGAAACCTTCAGGGATTCTGAGTGATTCCTGACTCCAGAAATGTACAGGAACTTGGCATCTCTGGTGTTTCCAGCAGACATTTAGGTTTGGTTGAAATCAGTCAGAAATTAGCCATTGTAGCTATTAAATCAGTGATTTAGCCCCAGCGCTGGTCACTGGGATCCCATCTCCCATGCAGGATCCTAAAGCCATTTGCACACTCTCTTACAAGCCTAAATATTTACATTTCTCCATCCTCCACTTTCCATGAGGCATTTTACACACCACCAGGTGCTCCCAAGAGACTGACTCCCCCAGGTGAGACAAGGAGAACACCTCAGCTGTTAATCCAACTCAGGCTGATTTAAATGACAGAAATCTCACTTAAAACTGTGCCTAAATCCAGCAAGAAAAAACATTTACCAGAATACCTCGTGGCATGAATGCACTCTTCTGTTCTAATGCAAAAATTCATCGCTCCTTTCACTTTCTAGTGGGTTCCCCCAGCAAAGTCAGCACAGAAAGGGCCATTTAGTGTCAAATTCTCCTTGAACTCCTTGGATACACCAAAGTCCTGCACCAGTGAGAAAAAGCATTAAAGGGATTACAATATCCCAGCCACGGGGAAAGCTAAAAAAGCACTGCAACCTTGCACAGCTGGTTCCTTGTTACCTCAAGAAATGCTACAAAAAGAAGATTGTCCTGAACTAGACAGGGCATTTCCAGCAAGGAATATTCTCCTGAATGAATGACGTGGGTGAGGAGCTCCCAGATCCTTTGGCTGGCTGGGTAAATCCTTGAGCAGGGCAATAATAACAATTCAGTTCCAGGGAAAATGCAGGATGGAGGAGGGCTGGGAGCAGGGCAAAGCCACCTGAGATGTTTTTCAGCTCTCCATAAACGAAAGCTGCTGTTGGCAAAGGGGAAGCAACAGCAAAAGATGCCAGGGGAGAGAAGGGAAAACTAAATCACTTCTTTTTTACCACCCATGCGCTCATGCTTGATTTAAATTATGGCATTATGAATTGGGAATGGTTCATGATTTGCAGGTGGAATTGCTTTGAGAATCAGGGCCTGCTGCACAGAACTCTACCATGAAATCCTCTTTTTTTTCCCTTGCATTTTTTCAGCTGGTAATTGTCTTGTCTCTCTATTTTTATACCTGCTATTTTATAATTAGTCCTTTGTCTATGTTCATAGGCTTTCCCTCTTGAAAAAGAGAAAGAAAAAGAGAATTTAAAAACACAGTACCATACAGGCAGAGGTGTCAGGAAACATACCCAAATAAGAAAGGACTCAAAAAAATTAGTTTGCCAACAAAATGCCAGTAAAAATTGAAACCTGGGTTCAGACATACTGGTCATGTTCCAAAACTGCAAACTTAAAGAACTTCTTTATTCAGTAAATCAGCTTCTCTGTGAATATCATCATGACCACAAAGTTACAGTAAAGGAGGGCGTTTCCAGGGGAGATGTGAGGAGAGTTTAGGAGTTCCTTTCAATTTTTAATTTGAAAAGCAAAAACTTGTCCTGTTTTGAACAATTTATTTCATTTTTTCCCATCTAGTAAGTAATCTTTTCAATTCATAACCTTTCTTGAAAAAGCTGCCTGCAGCCAAAAGTGAGCATGGGACAAATGGGAATGAAACAGATTTCATTAGGAATAGAACTCCAGTGCCAAGATTAAAGAAACAGAAGATTTACCAGAATGCAGTGAAGTATATTTATCATAACATGGTAAGAGTAGAATCTTCAGGCTAAAATAAAATTTATAAACACATTGATCAAAGCCAGATCCAGCCCTTCTTGTGTGAGGTCAAACCCAGCAAAGAGAACCCCACCTCTAACAGATGGCAATGGAATACACAGCCCAGCCACATCTTGCATTTCCAACCCAAGACATGCAGGGAGAATTGGGAACACCCAGCCCAGGGCAGGCTGTGCTGGTGCCACTTCCAGCAGAGATTTCATCCCAGTTCAGTGACACAGCCTCGGGACTGGAGCCTGGGAACCTCCAAAGGTTCAACAAAACCAAGTGTGAGGTGCTGACCCTGGCTTGGGGCAACCCCTGAGACCAACCCAGGCTGGGATGAGCAGATGGAGCAGCCCTGGGAGAAGGATCTGGGGGTGAGAGCTGGACCTGCCCCAGCCCAGAACCCCACAGTGAGGGGGGATTGTGCCCTGTGTCCCCAGAGGTGAGAGCCCACCTGCAGAGCTGCCCCAGCCCCGTCCCAGCCCAGGGAGGAGCTGGAGCTGCTGCAGAGAGCCCAGAGGAGGCTCCAGGATGAGCAGAGGGATGGAGCAGCTCTGCTGGCAGGAAAGGCTGGCACAGCTGGCATTGTTCACCTGCACAGGAGAAGCTTTGGGCTGAGCTCAGTGTGGCCTTGCAGGGCCTGGAGGAGCCCCAGGAAACCTGGAGAGAGACAATTTCCAGGGCATGGAGGGACAGCACACAGGGAATGGCTTCACACTGAAAAATCCCAAGTTTAGATCAGATATTAGGAAAATTTTCCTGCCTGTGAGTGTGGGGAGGCCCTGGAATAGAATTCCCAGAGCAGCTGGGGCTGCCCCAGGATCCCTGGCAGTGCCCAAGGCCAGGTTGGACACTGGGCTTTGGAGCAGCCTGGGACAGTGGGAGGTGTCCCTGCCCATGGTGATGCAGAGAGCAGAGGCTGGACAGAGCTAAAGAACAAAGCAGGGATTTATGAAAAGGATCTCCTCCATGGATCCACCTTGGGCAGCACCAGAGCCCAGCCAGGGTTGCACCCAAGATGAACCCAAATGGTCCCAAAATGCACGAGCGCTCCCGGGGGCTCTCACTGGGATCAGCTCTGCTCCATTGGCACATTGGAGTTCATTGTCCCATTCCAGCTTTAGCCCATGCAGTCCCATCCTGCTTGTTTTCCTCTCTCCGGCCCACGTTGTTTGTGCTCTTGGGCTGAGATTTGGATCATTTGTCCTTGGTGCCCAGCTGGAGCAGGAATTGTTTTGTCTCCCTGCTCTGTGCAGAGAGCTCACCATCCCATAATACAAAGCCCAGACCCACACACTAAAGCAGCACAGAATGTGAAACACAGAAAAGCTCAAAGCTGAGCCATCGATGGCAGGGGTGGCCCTGGATGACTTTTGAAGGTCCCTCCCTGCCCAGCCCATGCCAGGATTGTAAGATGCTTTAAGAATGCTCAAATTTGGTCACTTTCAGAGGAAAACCTCAAAGCAAGGGCAATGCAGCAGAGCACGAAACATTTCAGCAAATGACAAATCTACTTTAAATCAGCTTGGGATTCACTAATTCACAGCGCGAGGCATCACAAACATGAGGATCTCCAAAGAAACCCACTGTGAGGTGAATTTATACAATATTCCTTATTATTCCTTATTATTCCTTACTCCTTAGCTCCCTCTCAGGTAAAAAAGCCAAGTGAGAACTTTCTGCTCACACAGTGATTTTAATGGGATTTGCTGGCCAGTTTCTAGTCCGGGTGATTACATTTCCTTATGAAAATTTCTCTGCAATTTATGAAGACATCACTTCATTTCCTGGCTTAAATCACAGAGGGTGTGAAACAGTTGCCGTGTTTGAGAGAGAAGTGGTGAAGTTATTCCCAAACAGCCACTCCAGCAGGGGGAATGCAGAACCAAAGACGCTGGATTTATCATGAAAACAAAAACGAGACAAATAAGAATTGTGCGAGGTGCCCTCTCAAAATCCTTCCCCGAGCCTTGCAAAGTGGGAAAAATGAAATTATTTCAACAACAAAAAAATTCCATTCCTTATTAAGGAACTGCGAAAGACCTAAAAAATCAGTAATAACTACTACTTTCCTTATTTAAATTGAATTTTTTTCCTTTATCTTATTAAAAGTTTCATCAATACTTAAAATCACAGAAGGAACTGTGAAAGACCTAAAAAATCAGCAATAACAATTATTTCCCTAACTTAAATTAATTTTTTTCCTTTACCTTATTAATATTAAAATTATTTAATTACCTTTCCCTTATTAATATTAAAATTATTAATATTAAAAGTTTCATCAATACTTAAAATCACAGAAGGAACTGTTAACAACCCAAAAAATTTGTAATAACAATATTTCCCTTATTTAAATTAGTATTTTTTCCTTTATCTTATTATTACTAAAGGTTTCATCAATACTTAAAATCACAGAAGGAACTGTGAACAACCCAAAAAATTTGTAATAACAATATTTCCCTTATTTAAATTAATATTTTTTCCTTTCTCTTATTATTATTAAAGGTTTTATCAATACTTAAAATCACAGAAGCAACTGTGAAAGACCTAAAAAATTAGGATTAACAACTACTTTCCTTATTTAAATTACAATTTTTTCCTTTATCTTATTAAAAGTTTCACCAATACTTAAAATCACAGAAGGAACTGTAAAGACCTAAAAAATCAGCAATAACAGTTATTTTCCTCATTTAAATTAATATTTTTCCTTTAAATTATTATTATTAACAGTTTCATCAATACTTGAAATCACAGAAGTAATTTATACTTAGGGGAACCCTCTAAAACCTTTGATTTTTTCCCACTATTTTGCTTTAATTTCTTTTATTTTCTGCCTGCAACACGCATTGTGCTCAAAATTTAGGTTCTGGATGCAGCAAATTCCCAGTTTTCTTAATCCAACGGCAACTGAAAAATAAATTATTCTCCTGTTTCTGAAGGCACACACAACACTTTCCCTACACTAAAACAAAAGGCAGCACGATTTCACACTGCCATTTCTTGTGGTCCTGTCGATTAGTTTAACCCTCTTTCTGAAAAAAAATATATTTGAAGACAATCAACTAAAATTTCAGGCAAATTTCTCCATTACCTCAGTTCTCCTTGGTCAAAAGCACATGAGCCCCAATTTCCAAATTCTCATCTCTCACCATTTAATTGAAAAATACACACACAAGGTCTTAAAAGTTCTAAATGCTGGTGCACATTCTGATTTTTGGGCCGTGTATGGTACAAACATCATCTCTAAGGGGTTTATTGGACACATTACTTGGCATTCAATCAAATCTTCCTAAATTTTTCCCAATTGTGGCTTCATAAATTGGCAGGTGAAGAGCAATTATTTCACATGCATGGCTTTTTTTCCATTAAGAATGGTGATGCACGAAATCTTTGAAAAAAAAAAAAAGGATTATTAACATTTTGCTGTGCAAAAGCAATCAAAGCACCCTGTTCCTTCCTTGTCAATAAATCCAGAATTTAATCAAAAAGCTCCCACAGACAAAATATCAGGTTTTTAATCCTTCTCTCATAAAAAGTAGAGGTGGAACACTGAGAAATTTAATATATAAATATATATAAATATAATACATAAATAATAATACATAAATAAACATATAGAAACACATAATTAAACATCATATACAAAATAATGTAAATATAAACTATAATGTAAGAGATTAAGGAAAAGCTTAATGCAAAACTTTGGGGGGAAAAAGGTATTTTTTTTTGTTTCTAAGTGAGAGCTGGTTTTAAATTAAAATTCTTAAGAAATGGCAGTTGAGCTCTAAAGTTGTAGCTAAAATTTGATATAGTTTGTTCGCCAAGTAAAGTTTAGAATATTATTTTTCAAAGACTGTAAATAAATAAATAATTTAAAATAAATATTTTAAATTAATAAAAGTATTTATAATTTTTATTATTTATTTTAAATTTAATTAGTTTATTTATAAATTAATAAATAAAATATTTTATATAACTAAATAATTTAGATATTTTAATATCTTAAAATAATTATTATAATTGTTATTATTAAATTAATGCTTGTTTTTTAATGTTATTAGACCTGATGGGATGTTTACCATATAAATAATTTTTCAGAGGAAAGAGAGATCCAGAAAAGCTGCTGTTCTCTAAGAGGAGGAATTCATTTCTCTGTAACAATGCCATTTTTCCTTGCAAACACATAAATGAACATCATATCCAACATCCCTACACAGAACTTCCTCGTGAAGGAAGAACAGATTTCTTTTCGCCCCGATTTCAAGTGGCAGATCATGCGAAGAGACAACGATCCAGAGAAATCCATTGCTTTTCTCGCGGTGAATCGAGCACGATCCCGAGCTCAGCTGGCTCTGCCCCCACAGCTCTGATAATTAAACCACAAAAAACGCTCTCACCAAGCAGCAGAGTTTCATCCCTGCCAGCGCCAAGAGAAACCACAAGATTTCTAAATTCGGATTTAAAGCCCGCGGCGCTCTTCTGACGCTCCAAAGCAGCTGAATCAGGAACAGCAAAGTTCTGTTCCCAAATACGTTGCTAAATATTTTGCGAACCCCTCGTTATTGGGCTGTGGCAGCTCCAAGGCAGACTCCCAATAGTTCATTTCATGGGTGGTTAAGAATGGATTTCAAAATGAGGAAGTTGCTTTCTGCTGGCCACAGCATCCTCAACAGCCACCAAAATAATGTGGATTTTAACCACAGACTCACACAAAATATAGCTGCTACTCAGAGACCCAAACAAGGGATTTCCTTTGTCAGGGTGGGCAAAAAAAAAAAAAAAAAAAAAAGCTCAAACGTCCTCGGGTAAATTTAATTCAAATTCAAATTCAGGTAATGTTGTTGATTTAAATTCTTCACAAGCAAGGAAAGCTGGAAGTTCTGAGAGGTTAAAATATTGTACAGATAAAGAAAGAATAAAATATTGTACAAATAAAATATGTACAAATAATTCCTGTCCTGAGAGGTGGTGGATGGGTCACCACAGAATCACAGAAGGTTTGACTTGGAAGGTAAATTTATCTTGGATTTTGGCATCTTGACACTTGACATCTGCACATAGTAGAGGATAAAATCTGGATATCCCAAAGAGCAGAAAGAAAAAAAAAGGTATTTGATTCTTGCATTACCTCACCAAACCCAGGAATTGCTCCCAAATACAGACTAAAAGCATGCCAAACTCTAATTCTGTATCACTATAAACCATTTTTAGCTTTAGGAAAGGCTGAAAAAATTGGGATTGTTCAGCTGGAGAGGAGAAGCTTTGGGGTGATCTCAGTGTGGCCTTGCAGGGCCTGAAGCATCCAACAAGAAACATGGAGAGAGACAATTCCCAAGGGATGGAGGGACAGGAAAAAGGGCAATCAATACTCATGGAGTAATGGTTGAAATCAGAAATTAATTTCTGAACCACCTGGCAGATCTCTGGGTCCTCCTTCACCTAGTTTTTTTGTGCATTACTCAGCTGAAAAGCAAAAGGAAAATACAGGGAAGAGAGAAGAGAAGAGAAGAGAAGAGAAGAGAAGAGAAGAGAAGAGAAGAGAAGAGAAGAGAAGAGAAGAGAAGAGAAGAGAAGAGAAGAGAAGAGAAGAGAAGAGAAGAGAAGAGACTTTCTCATTCAGTTTTGTCAAGCCATTTCTTAAAAAAGCAGGTGTTGTGAGGTGGTGTTCTATTTAAAATGAAAAAGTGAGGTTTTATCAAGGGTTAGGGCATTATGCAGCAAAGAATTCCTTTGGCTGGAGAGGGAGAAAAATGTGGAGGAATGACTTAAATGGGAAGTTACAGACACAGATATGCAAAACTGCTGGGAAACAAATTAATAAAAGCAAAAATCAGTAATTATTCACATTTGTGTGAAGTTAAAAATCCTCAGCTGCAGCATCTCCCATGGATTTCCATCCATGGCAAAAAGAGCCCCAGCTGGAAATCCCACTCCAAAATCAAACAGGTTCTGACAGGGACGGCCTAAGTCCGACCCAGTTTCACAGCACAGCCCAGAGTGCTGGAAGGATCCTCTGCTCTACTTATAAAATCTCACAACCATGGAGAAACAACAGCTCACTTCAGCAAAATTCCTTTTTTTAGCAGTTTGAAAGGCAAAATTCCCGCATCTGTGTTACTGGCCTGAAATGTCGTCCCATAGCCACTGAAATGGGGAAATGCTCATTCATTTTCTTCCTGTACCAGGCACTGGAGTGAAAGTTTCTTTACACTGTTCTTGTGTTCTTTTAAGGAAAGAAACACAATTCTTTGCTATCCCGCTCTCCCCACCTAAGGAATCATGTTTCCTACACCCTGAACTATTCCCTTTTCCCTGCTTTGTACCGTGCCCAGCAAATCCACACTTTTTGAAGCCTCGTGCTGAAAACCGGGCCAATAACTCCAGTTAAACCCTCCCAGTGCTGAGTAGAACTGCAAGGATTACCTTGACGTTTTTAGCACACTTTTAAGCACTTTTGTATGAGTTTCAGTGCCACCTCCTTTGTTACAACAGGAATTTATTTTTAACTCACAATGAATTGCTCACTCAAACTTCCAGAACCTCTCATGAAAATTGATCTTCAACCACTCTCTCTCCATTTCATGATTTGCATCTGATTATTTGAGGCCACACTTTGACTTATCAAGCTTTGAGTTTTAAAGCCACCTTTTTACAACCTTATGGATTCTCCCAACAAAAAGGAGATTTTGGGAAGGAAACCTTCAATTCTGTCATCCAAATTATTCATGGAAATGACTGAAGCTGTGGCAGACCTGAAGCCTCAGCAGTCTGGCCTAGGAAGAGATCTTGGATTTAATGTTTTAGATTTAAGAGTGGCATTTAAACCCTTCAGCTGTGACACAGAGGAGTTAAGCATCTAAAAGGGGAAAGATGACTGAAGAAAAAAAATGATCATCTTTCCTTTGCTCCACTAAGAGAATTTTAACAAGTAACTCTTCACAGAATTAATAAAGTTGCAGTTGTAAATGTCAACTGTTTGCAGCTGTCTGTCTCCTCCACCTTGCACAATATATTTAACATTGAATATAACTGAGAAGGAAAAAGGGGAGGAAATACTTTTCCCTTCACATATATTTTTTTAAATGTATTTTTCTTCAAGTACTCCATAAATAATTTCAACTTTTCAACCAGGAACATCAAGCTAACCTAACAGAACACTGTACTCCTATTTATCCAGAATAAACCTGTAAAACAGATTTTCCTGTCACCCTTGTTTTATGGGATAACCTCACCACTGAAGCAAATAAAAACTCCTCGTGTTCCCTTTTTATCATTCTATCCAACATCCAGAGTCATCCTGCCCCTGGAGGTCTTTTTCTCATTCCCAATTTGTAAACTCTGGGTCAGGGACCTTCGTTTTGTGTCTGTGTCACTCCTGGTGGCATCACTGGGGCGTTTCGAACGATTCAACAAAAGGAATTCAAAGGCCAGGAACAGGTGAAATCCAACAATCCCACAGCAGATCCTTCATCTGTGCAGTCCATCCATCAGGGGAAAACTGCTCTCTCCTGCACACAAAATTCCCAGCAATGCTGGCAAAATCCCAGGATCAGCAGGGTGGGAAGAGCCCTCCAGGATCACCCAGTGCCACCCCAGCCCCACCAGCATCACCCAAACCCTGTCCCCAAGGCCAAATCCAGGCTCCTCTGGGACAACTCCAGTGACTCCAAACCTCCCTGGGCAGCTCATCCCAAGGCCTGACCGCTCTGCCAGGGAAATTTTCTGTCCCAGTCTCCACCCTGAGCCTCCCCTGGTGCAATCTGTGTGTCCCACAGCCCCACAGAACCTCCCAGTGTGACCCCTCCAGGGCCCCTCTGGGCTTCTGGGGCTCTGCCATGAGCAGGTGACACCAGTTGGTGACAAAGGCCCTGTGGTGTGGGCTCCTGCTCCTGCACTAGGGTGGCACCATGGCCTCTGTGTCCCCAAAGCCTGGCCTCGCTGTCCAGGCCACCCCCAGGCTCACAGCAACCTCTGCCACCTATGCCCCACCTGGCTGGCATGTTGGCATCCATCTGTCCCGTCCCTGTGTCCCCTGTCACCACCTGTGGGGCTCTGTCCCCATCCATCAGTCCCTGGGCTGCTCCTCCTCATGTGTCCCCACCTGTGCATGTGTCCATGTCCGTGTGTCCCCAACATCCAGCGTGCTCCTGTCCCCATCCTGTCCCTGTTCCTCGGAGCAGAGCCCGACCCCCCCGGCTGTCCTCTCCTGGCAGGAGCTGCGCAGAGCCACAAGGTCCCCCCTGAGCCTCCTTTTCTCCAGAATGACAGAATGATGAGGTTGGAAGAGACCTCTAAGATCATCAAGTCCAAGCCGTGCCCCAACACCTCAACTAGACTACAGCACCAAGAGCCATGTCCAGTCTTTTTTTAAACACATCCAGAGATGGTGATTCCACCACCTCCCTGGGAAGACAATTCCAGTACTTTGTTATTCTTTTGGTGAAATTTTTTTCCTGATACCCAACCTGTACCTTCCCTGATGTAGCTGGAGGCTGTGTCCTCCTGTTCTGTCAGTGCTGCCCGGTGGAAGAGACCAACCCCACCTGTCCACAGCCTCCCTTCAGGGAGTTGTGGAGAGCAACAAGGTCACCTCTGAGCCTCCTCTTCTCCAGGCGGAGCCCCTTCCCAGCTCCCTCAGCTGCTCCTCCCAGGATTTGTTTTCCAGCCCCTTCCCAGCTCCGTTCCCCTCTCTGCACACAGAACAGACACCAAGAACTGACTTTTAAGACCAAAAAATGAATTTACCATCACCCAACCCATGGGCTCCTGTCACAAACAAGTTCAGATCACACAAGGGAGACTCGGCTCCGAGTCCTTCCCACATCAGCTCCTCCCTGGCAGCAGGAATTGGCACATCCAGCCCCAAACCAAACCCAGCCAGGAGCAGTGAAACCCCTGCTGTCACACTACAACACAAAACAACTCACAGACACTAGATGTAAAAGGGAAAGAACCTAAAGAACAAACTTTATTTTCTAACTCCACTATACAAAAAATAGCAAAAGTGGCAGTGGATTGGAGGGTGGAATTGCCACCTCTCCAACCACGCTGGTCAAACCAACAGTCCATCAATTCTCTCCTCTCACAGAGAAAAATGCAAACCAATCATTATTTACATGAACAGTGTGAGAAGATTCAGTAGAAAGATGCAAACATCAAAAAGCAGAAGAAACTTTTAGAAGAACTTTAAAACTCTCAAAAGACCAGGGTGACACCCTGCCAATCTGAGACCCCCGTGCTCCAGTGGGGCTTTTCCTTCTGCAGATGCTGAAAGCTGAGACACCGAGTGGCACAAGCCAAGTGCAACAAAAGGAGTGGAACTCTCACCCTGGAAATCCACACATTTACAGGCTGCTCATGTAAGTCTCACCTGGAGATCCTCAGTGCTTTAGCAACACCAAAAGACAAAACTCTCATTTTTTTTAAATCAAGCAAATTAAACTTTTTAATCTACCAAAACCTTCACATTTTTAATTTAAATTTTTTTTAAATCAACCAAAACCTCCAAAACCTTCACATTTAATGCAGCAACTGAATGGTTGGATATTGCCAACTTAAATTCTTGCCTATTAGTGTATTTCTATTTTTAAATAAATTATGTATTTGACTGTCCATTTTTAAAAGCTGCTATAGAATCTTTTTAGTAGTTAAAAAAAAAAAAAAAAATTCTTCCTTTAAGCTACATATTCCAGAGGGTAAAACTTATATTCCAGTATAAAATTCCAACTTCTATATAATATTATTATTCCAATTTATCATTGTTCCAACTTGCATATAATACTCCAATTTATGTTATTAGATTCCAGTATCACATAAGGCAAGGTGGCTTCCAAAATCATGAAATGCATTGTCAAGTTCTCAATTTCAAATGCTATTTTTAAACCCTACTGTCAAACAAATTTCCTGGAAGTTAAAATAAAATACATCTTGGATTATTTATCACACTCTATCGCTCCCTTGGACGTGAACATTTATTTTTGTTATTGAAGAGCTCCCCTAATTGAATTTCCTTGTATTCGTTAGCTTTTAGGATACTTCCAGAAAGAAAACATGACTGAATTTGAGAAATGAGATCATAAAATATAAGATGTGACAGCAGAAAAATGCTTTACTTCCCTCTTCATTAAGCAAATCTATTTTCTTTCCAGGTAGAACAGACATGGAGAAGAGTATCCAAGTCCAAGTGGTGCTTGTAATATTGAACACACAAAAATTAATTTACTCTGGCTACAAAGAAATATTCGCAGTCAAAATTAAGCCGCTCCCACATTAATAAAATCCCACAAGCTTTTTCAAATGAAAAAAACCCTGAATATTCAGTTTAAAACTGCAAACTGCAGGACTTGAAAGAAGTTACATTATTATAATATTAGAAAATTATGAAGTTCCTGCATGGCTGACCATCATCCCTGGACTTTATTGGAATGGATTTGGTGTCTTGCAGCTCAGTGCAAACATTCTCTGGAGGCACTTTGCCACGAGGCCTCACGGAACACAGCTGTTCCAGGGCTGCCCCTTTCCCAGAAAAACTGGGATTAAGTTTCTGGTGCTGCACAAGCTCTGCAGTCCTGGCAGGGCATTCCTGAATCCCAGGGCTGGGGCTGGGGATGGCATTGTCCCATCGGGATGGCACGGGCATGGCAGAGTTAGACACCCCTTATGCAAGCAGAGGAAATAATAAATATATATGTATTGTTGTTATTTATTGTTATTCTATATTGTTTTTAGAATATATACATTATTATATTTACATACAAGTATTGTTATAATATATTACTGTTATTACTGTTTATAATTTATATACTGTTATTAATATACATATAGTTATTATTTTAATTACAAAAAAAAAACACCCCAGGAAGCAGAACAGGGTATCATGATGAGTTTGCAAGTGATTAGAAAAATGTCACTCAAAGTAGAGAGGAACAACACAAAAAATTTGGATCCAAATCCCCCTTTTTTAAGAGTTTTGGATCTGCCCCTGGATCCCTGGCAGTGCCCAAGGCCAGGTTGGACACTGGGGCTTGGAGCAGCCTGGGACAGTGGGAGGTGTCCCTGCCATGGCAGGGGTGGCACTGGGTGAGCTTTAGGGTCCCTTCCCACCCAAAACTTCTGGGATTTTGGGATTCCATGATTCAAGCCTGAATACAAGGAATGGTCCGACCTCTGGTTTCAATCTACTGCTCTGAGATCAAATTTATTTGATTTAAAAAGTCACTTTTTGCTGTTTAACCCTTTGACTGAATGAGATCTTTCCATACACAGTTTTTCTCAGGTGCCTTTGGAGGATCCAAATCAAAAATCATCATTTTGGAGGTTTTCTTCACCCCTGTTAGTGTGAGGAAGCTTTTCATTACTATTTATCTACAGTGTTGCTAAGGGATCTTGGAAAACTCAATAACTACTGGCAAAGCACTTCAAAGTCCACACAGGGACAATGGCATAAAAGCAGGAAAAATCATGGATTTATGGAATGGTTTGGGTTGGACGGGACCTCAAAGCCCATCCAGTGCCACCCCTGCCATGGCAGGGACACCTCCCACTGTCCCAGGCTGCTCCAGCCCCAGTGTCCAACCTGGCCTTGGGCACTGCCAGGAACAATTCCTGCCCAGTATCCCATCCAACCCTGCCCTCCACCTGTTCAAATCCATTCCCTGTGTTCTGTCCCTCCAGCCCTTGGAAACTGTCTCTCTCCAGCTCCTGGAATTATTATTATTACTATTATTTCTAATCCCAAAAATGACATGGACTGATGAAGGCTGCCCTAGAGCAGAGGCTGGACAGAGCTAAAGAACAAAGCAGGGATTTATGAAAAGGATCTCCTCCATGGATGCACCTTGGGCAGCACCAGAGCCCAGCCAGGGCTGCACCCAAGATGAACCCAAATGGTCCCAAAATGCACGAGCGCTCCCGGGGGCTCTCGCTGGGATCAGCTCTGCTCCATTGGCACATTGGAGTTCATTGTCCCATTCCAGCTTTAGCCCATGCAGTCCCATCCTGCTTGTTTTCCTCTCCCCAGCCCACGTTGTTTGTGCTCCTGGGCTGAGATTTGGATCATTTGTCCTTGGTGCCCAGCTGGAGCAGGAATTGTTTTGTCTCCCTGCTCTGTGCAGAGAGCTCACCATCCCCTGATATGAAGCCCAGACCCACACACTAAAGCAGCACAGAATGTGAAAAATAGAAAAGCTCAAACCTGAGGCATCAAGATCAGCAACAAATATTTCTAAAAAATCTGGGAAAACAGCAGGATGATCTGAGATTGAGCTGTACCAACCACCTTTATCCCACACCCAGGGGCTGGGAGAGAAAACCCTGGGGTGCCAGAGGAACAAATGGAGCAGTGGACGTGCAAATGACTGCAAAATTATTATAGGAAGAGGTTTTATGGCAAACCTCTCATTCTCCCACAACCACAGGCATCAAGTGCCTATCCACAAACTCATCTCCTGCTCCACATGGAAAGTGCTGCTGGAATAAAATCAGAAATTACAACGTCTACGCTCTGTTCTAGGCCTCTGTCACCACGGATTTCATTCTTCACCCATGGCCATCGAATATTTCACTGCTCATGCAACACTGGCATAAAATGGCAGCATTTGTTCTCCCCACAATCCAAGGGAAGGGACACAGGAAATTTCTGAAGGTTCTTGGTCTCCTGGAGGTGATGCCCACACAACATCCAGACCTCAGATCCAAAATTGATTCCAGCAGAACAGCTTAAGCTAAAATATACTTTTAACTATTTACAGCCCCAAAATAAATTATTTGCTTTGTCGTGCCCTCCCACCCTTGAATGGGAGCTGGTAATTAAATACTCAAGAATTTTCAAGCTGAAAAATTCAAGCAGGGAACTTGCATGGCACTTGCTCATTTTTAACAAAAGTGCAACGCTCGTCAAATCAAGTTTCAAAGAATTATTTTGACTTCTTCTGCTCGTAGTGACGCAAACGAGACCGAGGCCATCTGCAGCCACCCAAGACATTTCAAGTGCATTCCAAGACACACAACCCAGCCTCAAAGTGTTGATGAAAAAAACATGTGAAGCCACTGCAAAAAAAATGCTCAAATCTCCCTCCAGTCTGGGAAATTACAGCGAGAATTTAACAGAGAATTTATCTCCGTGCAGAGCTCTAAGATCCATTTAAGCCTTGAAGTTTTAATTATTTTTGACTCGTGGGCATGATCCAGTGCAAATAGGCTCTGACGCCTGTGAAGAGCATTGCAATACACAGATGATTCTATTTTTATTCGATGAAATAATTGGTGGCTGGTGTTACAGGGCAGTGATGCCACGATCCTGGCTAAATGCCAGCTGTGCAGCTCCTTTCTGCCTCTCTAAAATTGCAGTGTGGTTGCATTTACTGATGGCAATGGGCATGTTCCATCCTGAACTTTTGCCTGGATACATTTACAATGAAGGAATATTCTCATTCATTTAAAAAATGTAGAATCTCAATTATTCCAGAGAATAAATGAAGAAATGTGCACCTGATTTTTTTTAAAGGTACATATTAATACAACAAGGAGCAACTTTTTCTGAAAGACTTCAAAAACTTTCCAAGACCTTGAGACCAAAAGTGGTCAAAACCTCAACACAGGTCCAGTCAGAAAATATTACATGCAAATTCAACGTATTTTGTATCTTATATCATAAGAAGCACATTACTGATGATTCTTTTTCTTCTCCTTCCCTTTTTTTTTTTTGGTAAGAAGTTGACAGACACAAAATTTACCATCTTCTTCCCACCACCTCCCACTAAATCTAGATTTCAGTTTTTAGGCTTGGCATCTGAAATCCTGTATTTTACAAAGAATAATTGTCCTGTTCTAATCATCCCAATCCTTGTCTTTCACGATCTGAATTTATCAGGATGTACTATTAAAATCACAATTTTAAGGGCACAAGGATCTACGAATTTTGCTGAAGAAGAAATCCTGAGTAACGTGTCTTGGTCTGCTTTAAATCTACTTATTCACACAAATCATAAAAGAGTGAAAAGAAAAATCCTGTGATTTTCTTATATCTTTCAATGAAATAAATAAAAAGTGCTGTAGATTGAATCCTACCTACAAAAAAATCAAAAGTCATATTTTTTTATGTTGAAGTAATAATTTATTTATAGAACTCATTCTTGTTTTTAGTGATTAATTAAAGGTCCTGTTTTAAACAGATGTAATTAGATGGAAAAAAAAAAACAAACCAGTAAAAATGGTGTATAAAATAAACTTTTCTTCATCCACTCACCTCCAGTAGAAGAAACCACTTTGGGCCAGGTTTTTCCCACCAAGGAAAAGATCTTATAAAAGGGACTTGTGGCAATAAACTCTTTTCTTCCTACAACTCTTCTGTTCATATTAAAATCTCACTTCATTTTGATGGAACCCATTTTTAAAATAGTTATTTCTGATCCAGTGAGGGTTTAGATTGTGCATATGCAACTACATACGCTGGAGATACATGAAAATTTAATTATCTTAATTTAAACTACTTACAAAATAGTTGGATGGTCACTAATTTAGACAGGTGTCCTAAACCCCCAAGGCTTTAAGATAAAAAATAAAACAAAACCTAAAGAACACCTCTACAGTAAGCAGCAACCATTTATACCTTCATCCCTAAGAGACTTCCCAGAAAGATAAAAAAACAACCAAAACTTCTTCCCATATTCATAATTCCAAATACATTTCAAATAAAAATGAAACTTTTAGATGGTAGAAATAAGATACTTTTCAATGTAAAACCGGCACCTGGAGATGTGGCCTCAGCTTTCTTTTTCCTTTTTTATTGGTAATGAGCTTTCATCAATCACATGCCAGTTTTCAGCTTTTAAACACTAAGATGGAAAATAAATGAATGAATAAAAAAAAAAAAGAAAACACCACCCCCAGTAATGAATTAAAATCCTTACAGAGGAAGGACCATCAGCTGGAATAATCACTATAAATTAAATGTAAATAATAAACATAAAAACTGGGAATGTTGGGATTTGGCTCAGGCCTAACTTTGCTTGTTTTATTTATTCTTATTTCAACCCCTGATTGCAACTGAAAAGGGAAAATAAACAGTTTCACTGGATCAAATGGTCAATTTTGCTTGAAACTGTAATTTATGATATTTTGATATTTGCTGGGCCTTGTTTTCAAAACTTGGGCCTATTTAATGGCCCTCTGAGTGTTGGTCATGCAACACTAAACTGTTTCTTTTGGGGTTTTCCTGCACGTGCAGTTCATCCTCAACCTGCAAAATGCTTCTAGCACCTGTAATTATACACAGTAATTTGTATGTAATTTACATATAATAATTAGTAACTTTTAAAGGGATTCCTCAGCTTGCACTTGACATCCTGAGCTCTATGTTACAACTCAAGAAGACACAGAATTGTGCCTGGTACATCATGAACAGTGAACACCCAAATAGCACAGCAAGGAGAGCAAAGGATGCACCGCAAAGCCTCTGCTTTTGGTTTTGCAGCCAAAAAATTCTTCCACAAAATAACTGGAGTCCAGGACAACCCCTCCCAGCCCCTACAAAGTCGACAAATTTCCATATTCAGCACCGCGACAAAAAAACATCTTCCCTTCTAAACCCACCGAGCAGAAACCCCCACATCCTTCCTAAAAAATCTGATTTCCACCCCAGCTCTCAAGCACAGCTCACACCTCGCTTTGCCTGCCTCTGGAAAAGCAAGGCTGTGCTGGAAAAAAAACCCAATATTTGGGCCGGGTGCTGGGGCGCCTTTGAAGGAACATGACCCGCTCGGCGCCGCGGCGCGTTAAGGAGCCTGATTGAACATCGCTGCTAATTAAGAGCTCTCGTTGTTTGGCAGGACCACCAGAGAACCTCCTGCACTTGTTCATGCCAGCAGCACCTCCTGCAGAAATTAACTCTTGATGAGAGCAGCCGGGGGGCCCAGCTGGGTCCCCCCAGTCCTCCCGGCGCACAAATGAAGCGTAATGAGAACGCTGGTGGCTACCGAGGGGAGGGAGGTTATTCGTGACCTCTCCTTAAAAAACAGAGTATACTCTTACATTGACTTAATTTTCTGCACTGGGGGTAGATAACGCAGCTGGGGACTGTGTGAGCAGAGCTGAGACTCGTGGGGGAGGACTGAGAATCAAAATTATTAGTGAGTAATTTGGTAAGAATTATCTTATTAGGCGGGCTAAACTATAATTCTGTTCTCAGGGCTTTCAAAAATCAATAAATATTATTCAGCTATCAGGCTCCCGAAAGAAAATTTCACAACAGAAGCTAAAGTTGGTGGAGGTTTTGTGGAAAAAAAAAAAAAAAAAAAAGTAGGTTATTAGAACTGATTTGATATTTTGTTTCTAAATCTTTGGGATGTGTTCAGCAGTGCAGGTTTGTAATATTCAAAAGGAACATTCCACATGTCGAAACAGCACCGCTTACCCTATAAAACACAAATAAAATACAACCCACTACCCCTCAGTGTCAGCACTGCAGTGTCCAGCACTGGTGACAAACTGCTGTCACCTCTGCTGCCACCCCTGCAGGTGACCATGACTGTCCACCTGCAGAGGGGCTCCCTGAGGACCTGGCACGGAGCACAACGGAGGAGCAATGGCAGCACCTGCCTTAACTTGGTTGTTAAAAGCTGATGCACATGGAGATCACAGGATAATTAATAATATTTTCAAATATTCATATCCGTGTTGGCTCTTATCCCAGGATCCCTGAGGTTGGAAGAGTTTCAAGACCATGGAGTCCCAGCTGTGCCCCATGCCCACCCTGTCCCCAGCCCAGAGCTCTGAGTGCCACCTCCAGGAGACACCTGCAGGGATGGGCACTCCAAAGCTCCCTGGGCAGCCCCTGCCTTTCCATGGGGAAATTCCTCCTCGTAGGAATTCTTGAGTCGCCAAATCCTTCCCCAGCTCCGTTCCCTGCCCTGGACACGCTCCAGCCCCTCCAGGTCTCTCCTGCAGGACCAGAACTGGACACAGCCCTCGAGGGGCCTCTCAGAGCCAGCCCAGAGGGACAATCCCTGCCCTGCTCCTGATAATCACTTCCCCACTCCTCCACTTCTAATTAAGCAGCAACTAGAAATACCCACATACAGAAATAATTACCTATGCAAAGTGCTCGAGTGCACCCTTCTGTTCTAGACACTATCAATCAGGTATGACAAAAAAATGTGAAAAGGCTGTGATGAATGGAAACAATCATTTCCCTCAGTTAAAAAATGCATTTTTAAAACAATTCAGTCCTTGTATTTCTCCCCCCTCCCACCTTCTGCCTTTGGTTACATCTTGTGTGAAGCCTTAACTTCAAGGTAGCTCTGTTAGAAAAATCTGAGAGGGGGCAAAAGGTATTTGCTTGCTTTCAAAAGAAGTGAAAATCAGAACATAAAAGAAATTTTTCATGAAGTGCCCGAGGAAGGACATCTTTACACGTGTTTCACCACATGGTAAATACCACACCAGAAACAAATACTTGGGCACGTGGACAAGAAATTGTAACTGCAGATGTCTTATGGGACTGAGAAGTTCATAATTTGCATCCTCGTTCCATTATAATTTAATTTTTTCATTCCAAGATGATTTTTACTTCAGGAAAGTATCCCAACATTCGACCTAAACTAAGATTAAGGATGCCTCCCTCAGGGGTCGGCACATTTAGAGGGCACCCAAATTCATCACAATATTCACCTTTCAGTACAAGGTTTTCCTCTGGATTAAGAAGCTGCTCTCTCTCCCATTCCTATCCCAAACTAAACTCCACAGCATGGAATATTTTTACCTTGGTTTCTCCATAAACCTCCTCAGCTTATAGAATACAGTAATTATTGAACCCTGAGTAATTATGAACCCTGAGTAACTGCAGTTTAAGACTGCACATAAATCATCTTTTAACAAGGAACTTCCATTCAAACCCTTTCCACTTTCCACCAGTTTTAGGAAATTGTATTTGTTATGACTCCTCCACCTTTTCTGGATGGGAGAAAAGGGGGAAGGAAAAGCTGCACCCTGAATCCCAAGACTTCAGTTTGGAGCATAATTATGTGGCACGGTAGGCTTCAAATTTCCTCAAACACAACCTTCTTTCCAAAATCACCAACTGCTAAGTGCTCAAAGGCTCAGTTAAAGGTATCTTTAAGCCATCTGTTAGTTTTGGGAAGGAGGAGATTCCAGTCTCCCCACAGAACCAGGCATTCCCTCTACGATGGGAAACAGCTGGGTCCAGGCTGAAAAAAGGGATATTCCACAACCTGGAAGTGTTAAAAGAAAGAACAGACTTAAAACAAGATTTCTGCACAAACATAAGAGGCAGGGAGTTGAGAAAGGAAAAATTCAGACCCTGGCTAGAGTGGCAGACATCAAAAATACAGCCCAGAGCTCACAGAGAGGATTGAAAAGAGCCTTTTTATTCCAAAAAAGCATTCCAGATGAAACTGTGGCGCTCCATATCACGGCCTGTGTTGGAGCATCCTGCTGCACTTGGCTCATACACCATTCTTCACAGTCAGAATGCCACTTAAATTGTAATTACAGCCTCAGTTCATCAAGTAATTTCTACCAGAATGGATGGTGACAAAACCAACACAAAACCAGCGGCTCTTCATAGCCAGTGAGCAAACTCAGTGTAGATCCCTGGCTGTCAAAATCCTCTCTCTAAAAATCAGGGAGATTGTTTTTCTTCAATAATCCATTGTGAAAAAAGAAAAAAAAAATAAACCAATAAAATAAAACTCTGAGGGAAAACTTCCCTACTAAATCTTGTTGCCCAGTGGCAACGCCGTGGTTAAGGGATCGGGTTCTGGTCTGACTGGTGAAAGGTTCATTTCTTCTGAGGCAGAAATTTGAATTCCTCCCTACATCAAAGGCAGTGTCTTTCCATCCAACAACCCTCGATGGATTTCTTTCCCATGAACTCATCTGTGCAGCGATTTTATTGCATTTAAGGAGCAACTTTTATATCTTTATATACTCTGTCATCGGAAAAGGTAAACTTTATATGCACACAATGCTCATTAGAAATCCCTCACGTCTCCTTTGAAGCTGGTTCCTCTCACACTGACAGTCCCAAAATTCCAAAATGGGTTGGGTTGGAAGGGACATTAAAGCTCATCCAGTTCCATGGGCAGGGACACTTTCCACTATCCCAGGCTGCTCCAAATAAAAGCACTTTTTCCGATGGTAACTCGCCATTATTATGAAAAGTATAATTGTTTTATTCAATTATGTACACACCTAAAGAGTTTTTAAGATGCAAAACAAAAAGGGTGAAGACAACGAATCGAGAGGTGAGAAAAAGCTGCTCAACAGCCAACACAAAAGAACATTTAGAACCCTAAAATTGCATAGTGCCAGGAGCCATGACCCAGAAGCAGGAAGGGAAACAGGATCAAGAAGCAGTTCAAGGGGCTGAGAAGTTCAAGAATAGATGGTCTAATGGGAGATTCTGCCTTTGTTTGTCTGCTGTAACTGACTTAAACACCCAGACCATGACAGCTCTCAACTGCCACAATATTATAAATTACTTCTCCAAACTATTCTTAATTTCTCTTCAAGACATTTTGGTTTTCTTAAGGCTCAGCCACAAAATCATCAAGGTTGGCAAAGCCCTCCCAGCCCATGCAGTCCCACCTTGTCCCCAGCCCAGAGCTCTGAGTGCCACCTCCAGGGGACACCTGCAGGGATGGGCTCTCCAAAGCTCCCTGGGCAGCCCCTGCCCAGGCCTGAGCAGCCTTTCCATGGGGAAATTCCTGCTGCTGGCCAAGCTGAGCCTGCCCTGGCCCAGCCTGAGGCCGTTCCCTCTCCTCCTGTCCCTGTTCCCTGGGAGCAGAGCCACAAAAGATCATGAACTGAAGTAATTTTAGATGTGAATTTCTTTTTTTCCTCTTTTTATTAAGCTATTATTAGATTCAGACCGAATATTAGCAGGTGAATATGGACATTGCATTCATTCCTGACAGTTCCAACACCTAGATTTAAATTAAATATTCAAATTATAGATATATACAGTTGGATTCATAAGGTTCTATCTACATAAGGCAAGCTTCCTGAAAGGAAAACCTCCAAAATTAGAGCACATCTGAACTCCATAAAAGACTTCACTACTCTTTCAGGGAGCAGTGCAGTCAAATCTAGACATTTATAGGCTTTGGGGGACAAATTCTACCTGCAAGAGTTTGAACTCTCGCAATCCAAATGTGAATCCAAATTTTTTATTGTTGTAAAATCGTTATATGCATATTGTACTCATGAAAGTTAAAGTAGAAAAGGCGAATAGCTGTAAAATGTTTAATTTCCTGATATTTTTAATTGTGATGGTTTAATGAATCTAAAAGTAAAAAGTGAATTATAATTAAAATTTCTTTTGCATTTTAATATAAAGTACACAGTATATATTTTAAGTTAATCCACACACTAAAAAAATTCCATTTTTGTGCTTGACATTTTGAAATCCTACAAATACACCGTGCTGTTAAATGCCAAAAGCTATTACCAAACCATCAGAGGTTTGTTTTCAAATTAAAAGAATCATTTCAGCAAGGTGCAGCTGCAACTCAGTGACACTTTCTCAATATCTGCAATACTTTTTTTTTTTTTTATTAGATGTCCTTATCCTGCTCTCGCTATAACATTTCCCCGCTGAAGTCTCCTGCCCTTTTGTGGAGATCCAAATAAAACATATGATTTATCCATAATGGTCCAACACCAGCACATCCCAGGACGGCAGGTTTTTTCCATGGGTATTTATTTTGTTTTAGCAACGCTGAAAACTCTACAAGTAAGAGAAGAAAAAAATAAATCAAATTACACCGTGCTCCTGACTGCTCTCACTGCTCAGTTCTGTCGGTGCTTTAAAGAGAGGCAGGGATTTTTTTTTTTTTTTTTTGCCACCCTGCAGGTTCCCAAAGCAGAGTTGTGCCATTTGCAAGCTGCGATTGGTTAATGAAGGTAAATTTAATTAGCTCAACTTCCTTGCAGATCCCATCAAACGCCACCATTTGATGTATTCTGTCAGAGCACCGAGTCCCCTCCAGCTGGCCGAGCGCCACAAAGAAAAGGCAGCTCTGCTCATGGCTGGGAACTGAAATGAGCTGTTTTAAGTGGAGCTTTTCTCCCATTTTTCTGAGGCTGCACCGCTCTGACCTTCCCCAAATCAATCCTCTGCGGATTAACATGTAAAGCAGTGTCGAATTAATTTCAGAAAGCGAATATGAGATCAGCCCCGGGCTCCTACAAAACAGCCCAGCTCCTAAACACGCTAATGCCGCCGGGCGCTCAATGGGGAGCTGTCAATACGGGAGGGAGGGGGTGCTTAGGAGGATTTGGAGCGTGGAGCAATCTATCAGGCTGGTTAGAGCTTTGCCCACTTCTGGGGCATGGCTAATGCATTCCTCTGGAAGTTAATCCCATTTCTAAAGGCCCTCCCGTGAGGAGCACAGAGGCCGTGCCGAATGAGAACTCGGATGCATTAAAATTCTCAGCCACGTCACCAAAAGGCGCACGGGGAGATGCTGAGGGCTGACAATGAGATGGTTCATTAAAAGTGCAAGGGCTCAGAGAAGAGACTCAGCACATCTTTTTGGAGGCACCTGCACACAGTTTCACCTCTTAGAAGCTCTTAAAATTCCCCCAAAATAAAATTAAACTTGTATTAATGTAAATAGAAATCAGCCGTTTCCATGACGTTGCAGAAGGGCAGCAGACTCTCCTTTGAGCAAATATTTACGCACAAAACTTACTCAAGACCTGTTACAGTGACACAACATTCAATTAATGTTTGTTTGTACTCCCAAAAAGAAATTAATGATCAAGTTACCACCTGGGAATGTGGCACTTCTCATACACCCATGCTAAGTTTTACAAATGCCAGTGACGTCAAATGCACGTTCAATCTGTGTGCCATGATCCAGACATTCAGTTTTCAGAATTTCTAATTGAATGCTCTATATAAATCTTGCATAGATTAAGCAAAGAAACCTCTGAAGAGGCAAAATATCATCTGGGTATCTTCTGTTCCACAGGCAGCAACATCAAAAGTCTCAAAGGTCAAAACCAGTGTCTTGACTCATCAGTGAAGACTAGAGAATAAAAGAAAATGGGGACCAAGAGAAGACAGAAATTGAGAAATTGTCCACTCCACACAAATTCTCTCAGTAATTATGAGAAGGCAGCGGCACCACAATATCTGAAAAATAGATGGCGTGAAGTTCTATGAAACAAAATAATCCATTTCAAGATGAAAAGGATACCAATATGAAAGACAAACTGGTTTACTGCCATTGAAGTTGAAATTTGATTGGGAGAACCAAAAGTAAACCCTTCACCTTCTGTAGATTGAGAATTTTTTGCTGTTTTCAGCTTGTAAAATCTGATAGAAGCAGGTTAAAAAGTGTGCAGTTGAGAATTTTCTGTAGGTTGAGATTTTTTTTTGCTGTTTTTAGCTTGTAAAATGTGAAAGAAGCAGGTTAAAAAGTGCGGAGTGGTGTCACCAAAACACAAGGATTCAGCAGGAATTGTGACAAAAAAGCACAAAACACTTCAGGGCCCCGTATTAAAAACTTATTTTCTGTTATTTTTTCTACTCCTCAAAGTTTGGAAAGTGAAATTCATGCCCCTCACTCCTCATTAAAGAATCCACATCATAAAATGATGCGGATTCGCTAAAAGCAAACTGTGTCCATGGAATATTCCTGGATTATCAGATCCTGGGGTGAATCTTACAGGATGAAAGGTCCTGTTTCATTTGTACCCTGCCAAGATCTGACACGAGATAAACTGAGGAAAACCAGGTGAGCTGAGTGTCATACCCACAAACTCCTCACCGCCTGCGCCCGGTGCCTCGCATGTGGCGATTCCGACCCGCCGGGATTGCGCTGGAGCTCCACCACCCTAAACTCGGGAAGGGAACGGAATTCAGCTCCTTAGGCCAAAAAACTCTGGCAAAACAGATTTTATGACTGAGATCATCCCTCAGCTCGCTGGTTTTTTGGGAACACTGCTCATTAAAATGCCTCCTTGGCATCTCCGCGCAAACAAATTCCGTGAGCGATTCCGGGCGGGCGATTCCCTCTCGAGGCAGGGAGGGATTTGTGGCACCACATTTTGCTGAGCCCTCACACAACTCACTTGCACTCAGGTCTGCTTTTGTGATATAATCCTGCAATCAGCACACAAGCACCATCCTGGAGATACTTTAGGAGAAGATGGAAAATCCAAACTAATACTTTCCGCTATTTTCTACTTTCCGCCACAAACTGACCTACTTAGAGATTAAAGAAAAAAAGTGGTTTAATGCATTTTTTTTCCCCTTAACAAAAGTGATGGCCATTTAGTCCTTTCAAAAAGGGAGCTAGAGGAAGATGGCAATGTTGACATTAAAATGTCTCCTGCTCTGAAATCCCAGGAAATGAACCAAGCACCGTTTCCACAATGCAATGGACTGGCCCAAGCTGGCCTGAGTTTAATGGGATAAAGTCTCTGCTCACTGAAATAACTGAATCATGAGAAACAGCTACCATAAAAAAAAAAAAAGAAAAAAAAACCTAACTAAAAAGTGAAAATTAAAAAAAAAAATAGTTGTTTCAGGATTCAGTGTTGCAATTAAAGACTAAGGATTGGCTTTCTGAAAATCCTACAGTGGAAATAGCTCTTAACACTCCCAGCCAGAAAATGAGGAAATGGCCTTCTCAGATTATTCATATATTGATTATTGAGGTATTTTGTGACTTTAAAAAGTTATAAGAGTAAAAATTCTGGTAGTTTTAAACAATTTTATTACAGAACCTTTAAGAATTCTCAGTGAAGGCAATAAAACAAAATCATGTAGCTCCAGCTCGTCACTCCTTGTGCTGTAGGTGTTTTTGTGGCAGTGCCTATGCTCATATAATTTATTAATATTTATGCAGAAACTTAATGTCTCAGTCTTCCAGAATTTACAGATCCCATCCCTAATATTTTGTCAGAAGAATTCTGAAAAGTTTTTATTGACCGAAAGTAGACAGAACAAAAAGTGTAATTAATTTGTACACCAGCTTTCCTTAAAATACCCCTAAAAAACTGAAGTTGGTAAGAATTTGGCTCTGCAAAATTTTTGGAAAAGATTTATGGATTTTTTTTTTCCATAAAAGATACCAAGCTGGAAACTACAACTTTTATGAGATGTGATTGGGAAAGAGAACGGTGAGAAAATCTGAAGAAATCTGCAAGAAGAAAATATGGAAAAAGTTTTCTTCAGGCAGTGCTGAAGCTGCACAACAGGACTCCTAAAATGAAATAAAGCTTAGGTGAGAAATAATAACTGAAAATTAGGAGCCTTTTAGTCTGAAGTTTGAAGTAAAGAAAAAGTAATAGAAATTATGTTTTGTAATAAAACACTGTTTATTGCGAACTTGATTTTTTAAGGGCAAGGCAAAGAACTAGAAGGGGGAACAGTAGTTTGAATAATTTGTATTAATAAGATGGAAATGACATCGTGCACTAGAGATAAGAGGGAGCTCATGGAAAATGTCTCTTTCTGTCATAGCCCAAAATCCACACACAAAACTTTTTCCTGGTTTTATAGAATAAGTTGTGCTGCGGAAAAAAAATCGCGATTTTGTACAACTGGACTGAAGAATCAGATTTGGAAGGGAATTTTCCTGCTGCAGGGAACGTGGCAGTGCTAAACTGACAGTGTGTTTTGACAGGGCTGGATGGAATTAGGAATGAAAAGGTTATGCTGCTACTGAGGAAGTAAAAACTACATTGGCTGAGAAGATAAAGCAGGTCTGGGAGGTACTGCCCTCAAAAACCCACCCTACAAAAACCACAGATATACAAAAGACCCTGATCTTTTCCAGAAAAGGATTTTCAGGCAGTGTTATACGCAAACAAACAAATATATATATATATATATATATATATATATACACATAGATATAGAAAGCCAACATAATTTCATTTTTTCCCTCTTCTACTATTCCAGGGATATTCAAGCCTGTATTTTAAAAAGTCTCTAGATTATAATGGTCTCCTAATTTTCAAGCCTCATCTTTTGGCATTGCCTGTCATTTTGCACTTACTTTCCCATCCTGGAATATCAATTATTATCAGGTTATGAAGATAAGCCACTTACAGGAAGTAAAGTGCCACTGTTACCGTGGAGGAGGGGGTCAGCCCATGCCAGGGAGGGTTATTGGAGGGTTATTGAGCTGCGTTTGGTAAAAGCAAGGTCCCAATTACAGGAGATGTCATTTGACTTATGCCATGCCTGGCAAATATGTCCCTGATTTGCCAGGATCCCAGAATGGTTGGGGTTGGAAAAGGCTTTAAAGCCCATCCAATGCCACCCCTGCCATGGCAGGGACACCTCCCACTGTCCCAGGCTGCTCCAGCCCCAGTGTCCAACCTGGCCTTGGGCACTGCCAGGGATCCAGGGGCAGCCCCAGCTGCTCTGGGAATTCCATCCCAGCCCCTGCCCACCCTGCCAGGGAACAATTCCCAATTCCCAATCTCCCATCCAGCCCTGCCCTCTGGCAGTGGGAGCCATTCCCTGGCTCCTGTCCCTCCATGCCCTGGAAATTGTCTCTCTCCAGGTTTCCTGGGGCTCCTCCAGGCCCTGCAAGGCCACACTGAGCTCAGCCCAAAGCTTCTCCTGTGCAGGTGAACAATGCCAGCTGTGCCAGCCTTTCCTGCCAGCAGAGCTGCTCCATCCCTCTGCTCATCCTGGAGCCTCCTCTGGACTCTCTGCAGGTGGGCTCTCACCTCTGGGGGCACAGGGACACAATCCCAATCCCAATCCCAATCCCAATTCCAATCCCAATCCCAATCCCTCTCCTGCTGCTCTCTCCTCCCTGGATGCAGCCCAGGATTTGGATGGATTTCGGGGCTCCCAGCACTCTCTGGTGGCTCCTGTCCAGCTTTTCACCCACGAGATCCCCGAGTCCTTCCCCTCATTTCTGCTCCCAGTGAATTCTCCCCCCAATCCGTGCTCCTGGCTGGGATTGCCTCGAGCCAGGAGCAGCCCTTGGCACTGGGAATTGTGCAACTCCACGAGGTTCTCCTGGGCCACTTCTCAAATCTCTGCTGCCTTTCCCAGCTGCACACAAGAACCTGTTCCCACAGAAACCCCAACACGCCAAAGAGAAGTAACAGCAATCCCTGCCAACGGAATGCACCTTCCCAAGGATCCCCACGTGGCTGTGGGATTTTGACACTGAACAGAAACACAGGATCTGTGCAGAACATCCCCCATCCCACAGCTGCCACACAGAGGGATCATCTCCTCTCCTGCCCCAAACCTGCCCAGGCAGGTACAACCCCCATCCTACAAATTCCTTATCATCCCACTGGAAGATTTTGCTGTTTTGAAGGATTGGCTGCTGAACCAAACAGGGTTTTGCTCCGCTGTAAGAGCTGGAGTTGTAGGATGGATTTAATTCAGTGAAGTGTCAGCCTCTTGATGAATTGGATAAATGTTGCCAGATAAAGCTGCTTGTTTTATTTTTTGTTTTATTAAACAGCAACATGGCCGAGCAGTAAAAACCTGATACCATTTTGATATGGCTCATGCTGCTGCATGGAAAAAGCCTTTTATGAGTGTTGTTTAAAGCAGATAAGGAACTGAATGTGCTAAACACATGGGCAGAACAATCCCTCCAAACCAGCTTAACTGGGGTGATCAGGAGCAGATTCTCACTGGTGTCTGCTGGTTTCCAATGACATACTTGTCAACATGTAACCTTAGAATGCAGACACCATGGTAACAGTTTTAACACAGTCTCTTTAAAGAGAATAATTGTGTGAAGCACAAATAGAAACATCTTGACTCTTGTAGTCTTTTAATCCACTTAGAGAAATGCTTTTCAATCCATCAAGCAGCGTTTTCTGGATCTTGTTGAACATCTGTCTTGGAATTACTTGGAATAAAAGTCTAAGCAGGTCCACCCACGCTGTGTTTGCTGTGGCCCTTAAAAGGAGAATTTAGATGTAACACTTTGATATTAGATTTGAGCTGAAGAACACCAGACTGATAGAATTATGATATTCACTTGGTTATATAATAATAAACCATGTTGAAGCTGTTCCTGTGCCCTGAAACACCCAAGCATGAGGATTATTTTAGCAGTGTGAGTGGCTCCAGTGCTTGGGATCTTGTGAAATTCATACACTGGGGTGCAGGGATAGACTCTGTGCATTCCAACACACCCCCAGTGTGTTACACTGATGGAATCCTGGAATGGTTTGGGCTGAAGGGACCTCAAATCCACCCAGTGCCACCCCTGCCATGGCAGGGACACCTCCCACTGTGCCAGGCTGCTCCAGCCCCAGTGTCCAGCCTGGCCTTGGGCACTGCCAGGGATCCAGGGGCAGCCCCAGCTGCTCTGGGAATTCCATCCCAGCCCCTGCCCGCCCTGCCAGGGAACAATTCCCAATTCCCATCCCTGCCCTCCTTCAGCTTAAGGCCATTCCCCCTCATCCTGTTGATGCCTTAAGTTTCAGCTTTCCTATTTCCCAGGTTCTGTACTGCATTAGTGTGTGACCCTAAACTTCATGTGACGTGTTACCAAGCTCTCCTCACACTTCAGCCACACAAAACAATCCTTTTCCAGGCCCAAAAAGCACAAACAACAGCGAACTGAGGAGAGCGACCTGGGAGGATGGGACTTCATAGCCTGCAGGTGGAATTGGACAATGAACCCCAATATGGAAATGGACCAAAACCTGGAAAAGTGTGAAAACTCGTGACCCAGGGTCCATCCTGTACAGGCTCTTGTACTGCCCAAGGTGCATCCTTTAAAGGCCTTTTAATAAATCCCTGCTTTATTCCTTTAGCGCTGCCTGGCCTCTGTTCCAGGTCCCCTCTCAAGCCATCACTGTCACTCCATGCTCATGGGAAATTCCCTCTCCAGCTCTCCTGGAGCCCCTTTAGGCCCTGGAAGGGCTCTGAGCTCTCCCTAAACCCCTCTCTTCTCCAGGTTTAACCCCCCAGCTCCACATGAGATGCTGTTTGTTTCCCTGACCCCACAGAAATTCCATTTCCATGCCGAAATCCTGTGAAAATGCAGCAGAAATTGCTTTTATTCGTCTATGTGCTCTCTGTTAGTTAAATTATGGGTTAGCTTTTAGCAATAACAATACCAATGGCTACGTTTGCTGCACCTTGAATGTTCATCTGCTCGAGAGATTTTCTGCTTAACACATTAAAAGTGGGTAAAGAAATAATTTATTTTATTTAATTCTAAAAAATCCTGCGTTTCACTTAAGGGAATTAGTGCCTTAAGCAATAAACACAGCTATGCAATAAATGGCATATGTGGGATCTATTAACCCAAGTGCTTGACTCTGCCATCTGAATAATCCCCTTTCAGAGTTTCATTCTGAAAAGTTTGTATGCAAATGATTGCTCAGAGAGTTTATTAAAAAAAAAAATAGAGATTAAAATAGGTCTTACAGCACTGGGGGTTTGTGATGTTGTTGGGCTAAGTTTTGATCCCCTCAAATTTCATTTTCCTATCCTCAGAAAAATTACTGGGATTATGAGATTGTGTCTTGAATTGGCAGATGAAGTAGGAACATGCTAGAAGCATCTTCTAGTTAGTTCAATGATTCTATTAGTTCACCATGTTCTAATAGTTCAACCATTTCCAGTTTATATGGACAAGGCAGCTCAAAAGTGTTTCTAACTCATCTTCCCTGTGTTTCTGCCATTAGTTTTGTGAAAATGATTAATTTTGTACATGTAATAAATGCAGACAGAGAGAATAATTCCCATTCTAGAATGGCAGCAATGGCTTACAGTGATCAGGACAAGACTGATCTCCTTGATTAAAATAAGAATAAATTCAGCCCTAAATAGGAAATATTTTACTGCTTTTCCCATCTCTCTTATATCTCTCTGTATAAAATGTAATGCAAGACACCTCAATCTAAATTTAAAATCTGTTATGTCAAACATTCCTTAGCTAAGAGCATCCTCAATTATACACAGAAAATGAATTGTTTGGGTCTGTTCTTTTCTTTCCTTAAATGCCTTAATGGATAAGAAAGTATTTTTCAGCACTCCACAAAAAAAAAAAACCAATCAAATGAGCAGGGATTATAGCAACAAGCATCAATGTTAATGGAGAAATGGATTAACAATTACAGATTTGAAGTCCATTAGCATTGATCTCCAGCACAAAATAGTTGTGATCAATAAGCTAATCTGTAAATTTGATTAATTGAATAAATCCAGTTTACTAAAGTATTCCATAATCTACAAATAGAAGGAGGTGAAAATCCTGCTTTTAGCAAAAAACAAATTTCAGAGCTGTCCTTTCAATGGAAAATTCTCTCATTCCCAATTGTGTTGTCACAGGGAGACCAAAACTTCAGAAGTTTCACAATAAAAAAACCAAAAAAAAAAGTCTCTGGATGCCACAGAAATGGGCCTAATACTGAGAGGAAACAAAAAGCACAGAAAAGGGCAACAACCTCTTAAGATTTTGAATTTTGGGGTTTTTTTTTCCCCCTAAGAGCTTGTCCATCCAAGTTGTACTGCTAGACAGGAAAGGGAAATAAGAAAAATTGCTGGAAATGTATCCTCATACCTATTTAAGTCTATTTATTCTAGGAATTGTATCAAGACAACTCCATTGGTTAAGAAAAATAAATCCTACTCCTGACTGACAGCTTTAAATAGGGCAAAACTTCAGCTCAAACCTTGGTGTTGAATGTGAGACTTGAAACTGTCAGTGAGTGCTGCTAATTAACAATAATTGAAGCACAGAAATAACAGGGAGTGAAATATTGTATTTAATTTTTTTAAAAAGGAGATTTAATGAAGAATAAATTTAACTTTTTTTTTTCCTAGCTGTAGGTAACAAAATTGTGCTGAGTTAAAAGGATGCAAATTTTCATTTTTACCTGCAATTTTAAGTTTTCTGATGAAAGCTGATATGGTTTCACTTCAAAAATAATGGGATGATGGTCTTAATGAAGGCAGTTAAAAGAATGGCACTAATGTAAGGGAAATTGACATAACTCAGTGTACTTCACACAGAAATGCAGAAATATTTAAATTATTTTGTTCTGGGAGAAAACCCCACTGGATTTTTCTATGCAATCATTTCTACAAACCCCCAAATAATGGAACTGACAGGTCTTGAGCCACAACAGATCCCACACTTGGAAAATCAAGTGAAAAAAAATCCCTGTCATGACATTTGAGATCCTCAAAATCAGGAATATATGGAAAAATGATCCTTTGTCATTCTCATGAAAAGAAACCCATTTGAACAGCAAAGCTTAACAGGAACTGACATAAATAAATACAATATTCAGCTCTAGCTCCATTTACAGCTGAAGTTTTTCAAAAATTCAGGATATTCCAGCAGCCACCTGCACTCAGGGAAGTCACAGAGTCAATCCCATCTGGTTTTGGAAATGGATTATTCTTCCAAGCAACTTTTAAAATACTTAACCAAATTTTGGATCATTCTTCCAAGCAACTTTAAAAATATTTATTCAAATTTCAGATCATTCTTCCAAGCAACTTTTTTAATACTTAACCAAATTTTGGATCATTTTTCCAAGCAACATTTTTAATACTTAACCAAATTCTGGATCATTCATCCAAGCAACTTTTTAAATACTTAACCAAATTTCGGATCATTTTTCCAAGCAATTTTTCAAATATTTATTCAAATTTTGGCGTAAATTTTTCAAGATGTGCAGAAAATCTTTATGGGACGTTCAGTTTTCACTGCAGTTCAAGGAGCTGGAAGTTTTAAAACTTCCCCAGAGATTTCTGCTAAAAACTGGAATTGAATCTTACCTTGACTCTTGCTCTGCAACAAAATCTCCCCAAATCTGTGACAGAACAGAAAATCTTTTTACGTGCCACGTTTCCTCCCAGCCAGACCAAGCCATGTGAGAATTCCCAAGAATTAGTGAGATCAGCAGAGGTCAGAACTGCAGAAGTGATGGGGATTTTTACACATTGCAAGAGCTGTTTTCTCACACAAGTGTAATTTTAGGGAAATTTGCAAGTCAGCTGCAATCAGGGACATTTTGTCAAGGTATATAATGAATGCTACTGTTTTCCATCCCTGAAACCAGGAAATTCTAGACAGTCAGGGAGACTTTCTGCTCTCTACTCTCAAAATTGCTGCTTATTCCCTCCTACAGCATTTTCTCTTCTTTTTTCCCCCCTAGAAAAGCAGCATATAAATTAAAAAAAAGGTAATTACCTCCTAAAAAAGCAAAAGCTGTCTGAAGCCATAATATAAATATATCTCTTTTTGATGTACTTCACCATCTCCTAGCATTTAAAAATAATATTTCAGCTCATGTTTGGCTCTGGAGGAAAAGAAAGTTCATGTTATTAGCTGATGTCAGCTGATGTGATGTATTTGTCAATCTATAAAGGCACCTTGGTTTCAATGGGAATTCAGTATCTCAGAATCAAGTAATTATCAACATTTTTCATAAGCAACATTTTATGTATCAGACAAATAAGAACAGGAATAGCTTTAAATGTGGCTTCACCTTATTTGGCTGTTCCTTGTTGCCAAAATCCCCAAGTAAAAGTATTTTATGTGTATAAGTAAAGAGTTTTATGTGTATAATTCAAGATTTTTGGGAATTTTTTGTGCCACAGGGAGCTGAGCATTACTACTTGGTATTGGAAATATGAATTATCAGTAACACTCTTACTGTAAAGGAAATCTGAAAACAATCTCATGTTAAAAAACAAAATCTGCCCTTGTCACATTATTTCAAATTTAGCAGGTTCCTGTTTTGGGAATTTTTCTGGCAACAACCTTATTTCTGAACATTAAAATAGTTCTGACACCCTAAATAATTTTACAACTCTCAAACCTGCATTCGGTAATTTTTTTCCCTAAATTATGAAGCAGGTTAAATTCCTCTTCAGTGCTCAGATAAGCCAAAGGGGAAGAAAAAAGATATATTTAAATATATACTTAAGATACATATCTATATATTTCAATTAAAATATTAAAATAGATTTTCTTTTATATAAAACAATATAGATAAATATATAAGATATAAAATATAACATCTATTATATAGTTATACACAATATGTAAAATATATTGTATATTTATATAAATTATAAAAATATATTTAAATAAAACTAAAACTTAAAAATTAAATATAAATATATAAATATATATACATATAAATTAAAAATATTATGACCCTGGCAAGATCTTTAGTGACCTACATGATGCTCACAGTGATGCTCTCACTATATCTCATCAGTATCGATAATTCTAAATTATTTATGAGTAACCTAAAAAAATAAAAGCTTAAATATAAAAAAATCTGATTCTCCTTCAGGATGAATGGAGGAGGTGAATGGATGGGTATTTAATCTAAAGGACATTTACAGTGTTTTCTATTTAAGAAAAAAAGTGCAGTTGTTGAATTAGAATTTGGCTCATCCACAGAGTGTGATCACGTGTTGATGGTGTTTATCAAAGGAGGTTTTAATATTCAGAAATACATTCCCTTAAAAAGGAGGAAAAAAAGGAAAAAAAAACCTCAAAGAAAAGAGGAATTTACTCTGTGAATGTTTCCCTTTGGCATTAGCACAGCCCAAGTTTCCATTTATCGATGGCTTTGTGCAAACCCAGCAAGGAAACACTTGAGAAATCTTTGTGGAATTCCAAAGGATATTCCCCTGCTCTAGGACCTGATGATCTTCACAGAAAACTGACATTTAAAAAGGAGTTTCATTCTGAATTCACAGGTGCCAAATACACTTAAATGCAAAATATCAACTGCAACCCAATCATTCCTGTGAGTGAGGCTGAGTTTGCTGAGGATTTGTCCCCCAGAAAAAGCTGCAACTAAAAGTGAAGCAGCACTTTGCAAAACCACACTGAACTCAGATTAAAAAAAAAAAAAAAATCCTTGGAGTTTTCACAACAGAAATATTTCCAGTCTTATTTGAGGTATAAGCATAATTTACTTGACAATTTGGATTAAATTTAGATTTGCCCAGTACAAACCAGAAGGCTGAAAAACCCAGCAAGTAAAAAAATGTGGCTTTTTCCAATGAAACAATGAAAAAAAAATTGGTTTAAAAGCTGAACTGCACATATTTCCTAGAGATTACTAACCTGACTGCTTGATTTGAAAAGGTACTTTAATTAGGAAGGG
The DNA here is from genome assembly GCF_031753505.1 of Anomalospiza imberbis. Lineage (NCBI taxonomy): Eukaryota > Metazoa > Chordata > Aves > Passeriformes > Viduidae > Anomalospiza > Anomalospiza imberbis. The sequence goes on from NC_089682.1 coordinate 2,792,898, forward strand.
GAGATGCTGGAAATTACTTAAAGAAGTAAAAAATGAGCCTCTGTATCAGCTGCTTTCCATAATGATCTTCTGTGTTTTTACATTTGTCTATAGAAGTAATGAAAAAATGCCTCTCTTGCAATAAATCTATTTCTTTTTGGCATCTTTAGAGAAAACCTGTTTCATTACTACCCACGTGGTTTCAGGGGCACATAAAGAATAGGAAATAAGCTGGTTTGTACTTTGGGCTTGGAAGGAAAAGGGGACTTGAGAGATGATTCAAGTTTTTTAAAGAAGCAATGGCTCATCTGCACAGTCACTACAGCAACCGTACGTAGCAAATGGTTTCTGTGAAAAATGAGCTTCTGTGAAAAACAACACACAGCAGAACATTCCTGAGAATAAATAACAAATTTTTCAATTCTCATCCTAGTTTGTTACAAGGACAAAGACTTCAGGGAAGAGAAGATGCAAAAAGCTCTTTAATTCCTTTTTTACTAGCCAGAAACCCAAGTGGAGAAGTGGAGGACTCTGATAATTGGTGGCCCTTGGATGGAAAAGGCAATCCCAGACTCTTTTCCGATCTGGTAGGAATTCCCAGAGCAGCTGGGGCTGCCCCTGGATCCCTGGAAGTGGCCCAGGACAGGCTGGCAGAGGCTTGGAGCAGCCCGGGACCGTGGAAGGGGTGGAATGAGATGATTTTTAAGATCCCTTCCAACCCCAACCATTCCATGATTCCCTGAAATGTGAGTCAGACTCGTGCCCTGGAGAGTTTGATAACTTCGATCCAAGCATTAATTTAACATTTCAGGTAGCAAATGGCTGCAATAACACAGTTCTGTTTCACAGTTTATCTGCAGCCTCTTCAGGACCCTTTTTCCTAAAATCCCTCCCTCCCTCACCCTCTGGAAGCAATTCCTACGGCATTGTCCAAAGGACGGAGTTAAAATCCATTTATTTACACAAACTCTGACCGATGCACAACGCAGTGGTCACCTCCCAGCTTTGAAAGGACACAAAAGGGATGATTGTGGAAAGCTCCTGTGTGCTTTGGAGAGGCTGCTCTGGGACTCAGCAGAACATTCCCAACAGGATTCCACCCTCTGGAAAAGGGGCTGCTCCTCTGTCACTCGCTTATCTCCAAAGAAATCCGCTTGGAGACTTCAGCAGCCCAACCCTCCCTCCTCCAGTTGCACTTTCCATATTCCATTTTAGAAAGCAGGAGGCAAAGAAGAGCTCCCAAGCTGCAGTTTGTTTAAGAGGAAAAGCTCTGGAGGCTGGCAGCCCTCCTGAGCCCCTGTCAGAACAATCCCGCTGCAAGCAGGGCTGTGTAAACTCAGCAAGCAGACAGGTTTTTGTGTTCTCAACAAATGGAAACTATGTCCTATAAAAGAACTTTAATGGGCAAATGACACTGGATTTTTTTTTTCCCTGCAGCAGCAGCAGGGTTTGAGATTTTCTTCCTTTCGTTTTGCCTTTTTTTCCACTCAGAACACACATTTTATCATGAACCTGAGCAGCACAAATGGACAAACCCCATCAAAAGCTTCAGCTGCACTCAGTATTTCATATTATTTGGTGATGTATCAGTTCTGCAAAGCTTTTTTTTTTTTTTTAAGACTTCACAGGGAAAAAACCTCTTACCTTCGGTGGAAAAACTTTCCCCCTCACAAAAGAGATGCTGTAGAATTTATGAAAACAAAAGTGCCAATAAGATTTTACTTTAATACCCCAGGGAGAAACATGATCATCTGCACCAGTAAGAAAAAAAGATGCCTGCACGAGGTGCTCTACTAATTACAGCTGCTTTGGTGGGCAATATCCCTGGTGAAACAGATGTTAGGGACCTATTAACAAAAGTTTTTCAAACATCTGCTTACAATTTGAAGGCAATTGTAAATACAGCACAGAAGGTCAATTGGGCTCATTAAGGTCTATGTGCAAATCTACTGCTGCAGGTTTCTTTTTAGCTAATACTGACTTTTTTTAACACAGGAAATAGAGTTTAATAGCAACTTGTGTCAATTTTGATTGTGATTTCATACAACAACAAACAACAATCGCATGCCTTGTGCTTCACCAAATAACCCATTTTCCTTCCTCTTTTTCCTCCCTACCTACAGCACACTGCCACGGTTCTGTGAGGTAAAGGAAGGGTTAGAAATTGGGCAATTACAGAGAAATGATTGATTTTACTTTTAAACACCAATTATGGATCTTGATGGGAAATCTTCAGTTGTTGAAGCAAAGAAAAATGAGTTTTGATTACAACGCATGGTTATGAGATGAAAATTATTCTTTCAAGTGTCAGAGCAAAACACAGATGTTCAGGAGGGCTAAAACACTGGAAATCATGGAATGGTTTGGGCTTGGAAGGGACCTCAAAGCCCAGGGACACCTTCCACTGTCCCAGGCTGCTCCCAGCCCCCGTGTTCAACCTGGCCCTGGACACTGCCAGGGATCCAGGGGCAGCCCCAGCTGCTCTGGGAATTCCATCCCAGCCTCTCCCCACCCTCCCAGGGAAGGATTTTTTCCCAATATCCCATCCAGCCCTGCCCTCTGGCAGCGGGAAGCCATTCCCTGTGTCCTGGCACTGCAAAAGGGGAGAGGGACTGAGGCAAAATCCAGGTCTCCAAGGGATTTTTCCAAGTTCACAGGACAATGCACCATGCCATGAATGTGCCTCGGAATGGGACGTGCCAAAACCACAACACCGAGGACACGAGGTTTGCCTGGTGTGAGGATTAGGCAAAGGAGGAGAAAAGTGCTTCGAGGGAAGAAGAAACCACAGGTTCAAACAGAAAAGCAGCCAGAGAATCCCAGAATGGTTTGGGTTGGGAGGGGTTTTAATGATCACCCAGTGCCACCCCTGCCATGGCAGGGACACCTCCCACTGTCCCAGGCTGCTCCAGCCCCAGTGTCCAGCCTGGCCTTGGGCACTGCCAGGGATCCAGGGGCAGCCCCAGCTGCTCTGGGAATTCCATCCCAGCCCCTGCCCACCCTGCCAGGGAACAATTCCCAATTCCCAATCTCCCATCCAGCCCTGCCCTCCTTCAGTTTAAATCACTCTCCATCAGCCTTTCTCAAACTGGAACCATCCAGGAACAATTTTCTGATGAACTGCTCCAGAGAAAATCCCCTGATGCTGGATCCAGCACCAGCGCTCAGGACCTGCCAAGCTTCTGCTGCAGATTTTAATTAGCATTCCAAAAATCAGGAATACCAACCTGAGCTAGAGGTTTCAACACTGCTTCTTCTGGAAGTGATGCAGTGAAGTTGCCGTCTTGAGTTACAGCGTGAATAAACCAGGTTGGATTCTCCACCCCTGGAAGTGTCCAAGGCCGGGTTGGACGGGGCTTGGAGCAACCTGGGACAGTGGGAGGTGCTGGGGTTGGATTGGGATGATCTTTAAGGTCCTTCCAACCCAAACCAGTCTGGGATTTATTTAATGATGCTGATGAGTCCTCTGAGGTCCCTTCCAGCCCAAACCATTCCCTGATTTTACGACTCTGCATTAAACCAGATCTGACCCTCTGTGCAAGGGCCCAACCGTGAGCAACCTGCAGCTCAACAGATTCCTGAACCACTTCTTTACATTCCCAAGAACCTGTGTCCCACCTGGAACTGTATCACTTATACATGGAAAAAAACTCTTTGCAATACACAAACCTGAAAGATTTTAACATACAGAACATAGTTATGAAAAGCAGAAGGAAAAATGCTCTGATGGGGAGAAAATCGCAGGATTAAAATCCCAGCCTTCATCTCTACAATGAAGTTCATAAGTGTGATGGCAAATGGTAATCTACTAAAAATCAAAATTGATGATTGTGGAAAAAAATATTTATGAGCATTTTAAGAATCACTAATTTAAGAATCTTTCACTACCTGTTAGAATTCACTACAAGAAAATTAATGATTCTACAGCAATTAAAAGCTTCAGAATATTGTGGCTTGCACCAAATGTGGAAAAGATTCTACTTTACGCAATTTGCTGCACATTTTAAAGAAAACATATTTTAGGAAATAAACACTAAACAGCACCTTCTACTATCAATAATGGTTCCCAGATGAAATTATTAAAAATAAATTCAGTATAACAGAGATGAAAGTGTAAAACTTGTAAGAAGTTGTTTCTATCTGCGACCTTGAAGCTGTGTTCATATAGAGCTGAATAAGGAATATGAGTCCTCCTTGTCCAAACAGCAGCTAAATCTGAAAGCAAACATCAGAGCTTGCAGAAAACATCCCATCAATAAAGACTTGTCCTTACCCAGCTTGGCCCAATATTGCCCGCTTTAAAAACTTATCACCCTCTCCATCTTCTCCCTCACTAGAAAGGATATTTTCAATGTCTTTATGACATTTTTTCCAAGCCATTTCTCCTTCAGCCAGCAACTGGAAGAGTCTGACTGGACTGTGGTTTCATTTATTTCTAGTGAAGGAAGTTGGTGGCTTCATTTTGTAGGGCTGAGGAGTCTGGAGATCATCATGGATAATCTGTAAATGAAACTTCTTGATTTATGTGGGTTTTCTCTTCAAGTTAAACTTAGCTGAGCAGAGTATCATTAACTGAGATTGAACAGGTAGTAGAATTAACATTATTCTTTGTTTTTAAAACCCTACAGCTCCATTGTGGCAATTCCAGAGACTCCAAGTCCATTCAGTACCAGAAAGAAAAAAGACTGGTGACATAAATTACCCCATCTCCAACCTTCCCCTCAGAATTCAAACCCTTTATGGCACAAAACTGATTTTATTGGTCTAACCCGCTTTTATTGCACTGATTTGGGTATTTTTCTTGCCTGAGGAAGTGAGAAGAGAGGGAAAGGAGTAATGTTTAATCATGAAAACAGAGCTAGGAGCACCTACACATAAGGACTTAGGAGAGAAGTAAAACTATCGTTACCACTTCCACCAGCTCTTAAAATTCCCCATTTAAATCCTGATTCAACTTCACTTATGCAGCTTAAATCAGGATGCCAAAGGAGGAAAAGTCCTTACATTTTATTAGGAGTTAAATGAAAAATGTGTCAGTTCCTTACACCACTTAAACTCCTTGGCTATTACTCAGTACCAGTTAATTAAAAAAAAAAAACCAACCAAAAAAAAAACCAAACCAAAAAACAACCAAACATTTACTTCCAAACCAAATCCCAGAAATCCCAGAGAAACTGGGTGTGGGAAATGCAAGGATCTCCCCGGGGAAAAAAAAACCAAAACAGCACAAAGGTAACTCTGATGATGGAAGGATTTGCTTCAGCCTAGGAGGACATAAAAGATGAAGTTCTACAAAGACCATTAAGCATTCACCAGCTCACTGCAAATTACACTAAGCTCTTGGTGAAGAAATACTTGGCAGATACCAGCAATAAGCAAGCCAAACATGTTCCTTACACTGAAGGATAATGTAACTACAGAGAGGGTTTGTTTTGGAACCATTTCCACAGCCCAAAACTAATCTGGCAAGGCTGGGTTTACCAAGGAAGAAACAAGAGAGAGCCATGACTGCTTATGTGACAAATCCACATTTCTGCCATTTCCATACTCTGTACCACTCCTGAAACAAGATACCACACATCAGTTTGGATCATAAAACATTAAGTTCCAAGAGAGACTGCAGCAGATCTTTGAAAACTCAAATATTTGGGTAACCTCTTGTTTTCACAAGTGTTGTATAAACACCACTGCGGACACACCACCACTTTGTACAGTTCAAAGCTTCCATCTTTTGGACTCTGCTGCTCCACTCTTATCTTCTGCAGTTTGAAACTGCATTCCTAAGTGGGATTTACAAGGCTAAACCAGGACCTAACCCAGTGAAATCTGGGGGATTATCTCCCCCTCTCCATCTCCAGGTTTTTGCAGACCCACACACATTCACCCCCCAGTTATGAGGAAGGGTGATTGGACATTTAGTGATATAATTACTGCACTGTTAGGTTCCACTTGAGGAAAACTATGCTTAAAGATGAGACAGAAGTATATCCTTGGCATAACTGACCAGGCAGATAAAGTATTTCCTCATGTTGGAATTTTTGATGAGGAATCTTTCTTTTGCTCTTCTCTTGCTCTTCTACACGTGGATGCTTTTCCCCCCTTCTCTCCTCTCAGCAAGGCACCATTTGTCTTAGCACACATCTAAGAGGAACTAAATCAGCAGATTTTAAATCAGAGGGTTCATCATAAAGCCGTAACACAGATTTGCTCTGCTTCAAATTCTTGAAATAAATGCCTGAATTTTTAAATGAAGTTGTCCACTGCTGTCACCCACACAGCCACCAGGTTTCATGCAGCTTACTGAGACGTGGAGTGAAAATGCTACTGACTTTTATTATTTTTACCATTTGAACACAGCATGGCTCCAATCCAAGTCAAAGAAATCATCTCGACAGCTCTGCTCCTCTGTAATTACATGGTTGTAAGAGTGGCAGCTTCTTGAATAAAACTTCACAACAAGTAGTTATCTGGAACTAATGCAAGTAAGGCAAATTCCTACTGGGATTTAGAAGCATGGGATGGTTTGGCTTAGAAAGGACCTAAAGATCACCCAGTGCCACCTCCTGCCATGGCAGGGACACCTCCCACTGTGCCAGGCTGCTCCCAGCCCCAGTGTCCAACCTGACCTTGGGATCCAGGGGCAGCCCCAGCTGCTCTGGGAATTCTATTCCAGGGCCTCCCCACCCTGCCAGGGAACAATTCCTAATTCCTCGTGTCCCATCCAGCCCTGCCCTCTGGCAGTTTGAAGCCATTCCCCCTTGTCCTGTCCCTCCAGTTCCAATGAATTGTCCCTCTCCAGCTCCTCTGCAGCTCCTTCAGACCCTGGATACTGCTCTGAGGTGTCCACACCTCCTCTTCTCCAGCATACAAACCTTTGCACCATCTCACAGACATGGGAGAGACAAATGATACCTAAAACTGTAGTGCTTGAAAAATCACAGACGTCTGGGGATGATGGAAGAAAAGGAAAAAAAAAATCAGGCTCTTTCCCCCTCATTCTCCTGTCCCTACAGGGCTCAGAGTCCTCCACTCTCAGCTTAATTTGTGTTCAAATTAAGTTCAAATTTCCCTGGACAAACTCATCTGAGAACAAGAAAACTGAGTTCACCTCAGCTGAACGTTTCACTCTTGCTGAGGCTGGCTAAAATCAAAGCAGTGAAATTCTCTGTACCATCAGGTGCCTCCCAGGCAGGTACCCAGATTCAGAAGCTTGTGCAAAGACAGAATCACGGGGTCATTAGGGGTGGAAAAAACCTCTCCAGGGTCATCATGTCCAACCTGTGACTGTTCAAACAACTGAGGTGGAAATACAGCCCAGGAATCTCCACTGGGGAAGAACCTGCAGCATCCTCCAAAGAGAAATCAGCTTTTCCTGAGCAATACATTTCATTCAAGAGGATGACAACAGTTTTAATTTGATATGTCTGACCTTCTCCTAGGGCAGGGCAGCTGAAATTCTCAGAATTTGCTCAGACAGAACTCAGCACCACCAGTTGTACGTGTTTACCCACAAAAAGGCACGCTGGCTGTACCTGACATTAAAAAGATTTTCTGTTCAGTTAATTGCCTTTCCCAGAAAATCACACTGGTGGCTCCCTTGGAAACTTTTTTACTGGGAAGCGCTTCAAAATGGTGGCCCTGATCTGTGACATTGATTCCTAAAAAAGGACACTGTTAAGTCATATTAAACAAACAAGAGCTGTCACACATCAACCTTTACATTGTCTGCCAGGAGCAGCAGAGCCTGGGAAGGAAATGTTGCATCCCTACCGTTATAAATAACTAAGTAATTGATTCATAATTTTAAGTTAATTTTTACAAATTGTTAATCACAGCAATTTTGATATACTTCAGCTTGTAATCTCTTTTAACAGCTTTTCATACAGTATAATTTGTCCACTTTTGTGGCCAGTGCTCTGGCCACTGTATTCTCAGAACATCATGTATAGATGATATTTTAGTTTGCAGACAATGTGATGAATATATTATAGTTTTGGCTAATATTAAAATATGTTTTGTACATTTAACTTTTGCAGAAGTAGCTGCAAATGTCCAATAATAACTAATGCTTTTGTTTTTGTAACTAACTGATAATAAAAAAAACCCTAACATATTTATAAAATAACTACTGCAATCTGTATGATTAAATAACATTAAAAAAAAGATGTCATCAATAACTCTCAACTAGTAAAACCAAACAATCAGAAAACTGTTGTAAAGAAATCACACACGAACCTCAAAAAAAAAAAATCACAATTTCTATATGAGTCAAGAATCAAACCAAGCTAAAGGATTCCTGGAACATGTAAACAAATTCAGAAACAATGCTTGAATATGTATCATCTTTATAAATATGTATTTGACCAATGCAATAAAAAAAACCTAAAAAAAATTATTATAATTAACTGTGTGCCTCTAATTAATGCTACGCACCCAGCGCTGTCCATTCTCCCTTTTATCTCTTTTTGGCTAATCTTTAGAAGTTTTAAAGAGTGAAGCTGGTTTCTCACACCTACCAAAACCAGCCAAGGAAGCTCCCTCAGGAAGCAGCACTTGAACAGAGTTACAGCCATGCAGCCCCAAAGCACAGCGAGGTGTTTTGGGTTACAAATTGTGGCTGGGGCTGTGTGTTCTGTCCCCATCTGTCAGAGCTGGGGCAGTTCTCTGCTGTTCCCTGGGCAGTTTTCAATTTATCTGTCCCACAGCCAATCCTCCCTCCAGGAGATCTCTTCTGCTCATGGCCATTAATTATTCATTATCTTCTGTCCATGGCCACTGAGTGTCCCTGCATGGCTGAGAAAATTCCATCACCCCATGGGGAGATGCTCCGCCCAGGGGAGGAGCCAAGCATTCCTACCTGGATACAATCTGACTTTGGGAACACCACAGCAGCCTTTGCCCACTGCATTCCCAGAGGAGCAGCTTTCTTCCCCACTGCATTCCCAGAGGAAGCCCAGGCCCATCTCCAGCAGCCCTGGAGCTTCAGAGGAAAACTCCAGCCTTGTCCAGGATCCCTGCTCCAGCAGAAGCACAGCTGGCACTGCAGGAGGGCTGAGCCACCATGGGATGGGACTGCTGCCACCACCCTGACCCACAGCGGGTCAGGGCCTGATCTGACTCTGGCAGGGGTTTGTTTTCTTTTTTGTACTATTGCATTTGTATTTTTAATTTTCCTAGTAAAGAACTGTTATTCCTACTCCCATATCTTTGCCTGAGAGCCCCTTAATTTCAAAATTATAACAATTTGGAAGGAGGGGATTTACATTTTCCATTTCAAGGGAGGCTCCTGCCTTCCTTAGCAGACACCTGGCTTTTCAAACCAAGACATGCACTCACCCCAGCAATCACCTACTGAGGGAAAACCACATCTAGGGATCAGATTCCTCTTGGAATGAGGTGGGCATGAGGCACTGGATGGAGATGGAGAGATGGTGAATGTGTTTTGAAAGCTGAAAAGCAGAAAGAGCTGTACCAGAACACACACCTCAGCTGTACCAGAACACACAAAACTACAAACATGGAGTAGGCAAAACCTTCTGCCTTGTAGCACCTTCCCTGAGTGACCTCAAAATCACACAGCAAAAAAAGACCTTCAGAAAAACTGGAGTATGTGACAGATTGAACACAAAGCAATTTGTCTGTGATTTTAAAAAAAAGGATATTTCATAATATAAAACCTTAATAAAGCTTTTTAAAATAACAATGTGGTCGCAGCTTGTACAGATAGCCAAAACTTGATTTTTTTTCAAATATGGAGTTTAATTTTGTTAGCTAGAGGAAGAAAACACCCTGATTTGCTGGAGAGCAGCTCAGCTGTGTCCCCCAGCCCTGTGCTGGAGGTGACAGCCAGCCAGGATGGATGAGCATTCCCAGCAGGCTGCTCCACAAAACTGCCTGGCATCTCCTCTGTGCAGCCCCCAGCAGGGAGCCCGGAGCATGGTGGGACACAAAAACACCCCAATTTTATCTCCAACCAAATTCATCCGGGAAGTCTCCCGTGCCAGCATCCATCAGATAAAGACAGGAATAAAAAACTCATCTGAATCATCTCACAGCACAAGAAAAATGCAAAAGGGATTAAAGCACAGTTGGACTCTTGGTGGTTATTTTTTTTTATATTTTACTCATCTCTGATCTCATCCTTTGTAATCTAAATTTAGCTTAGGCTTTCCTTGTATAGTAAGCATCACTGTGAAAAAATTAACCTCTATTTGCAAGAAGGTTTTGCTTGATATTAGACAAATGCAGATGTACTCATTGTAACGCAGAGAACTTGGTTCTGAATGCAAACCCCATGTTCAGATTTCATTTTTTAACACCATTTGCAGGTATTTTTGTAAAAAACTAGATGAAGTGTGTGCTTAAAACATTGTAAGAATGAGGATTGTACTTTTAAAAAAAAGCTAAAAGCACTCTTTGTAGAAAGCCTTCCTGACATGAGTTAGAGAACATACAAAGGAAATAAAATAGAAGAAATAAATTAAATAAAATGAAGATTTACATGAGGAAGGAAGGAAGGAAGGAAGGAAGGAAGGAAGGAAGGAAGGAAGGAAGGAAGGAAGGAAGGAAGGAAGGAAGGAAGGAAGGAAGGAAGGAAGGAAGGAAGGAAGGAAGGAAGGAAGGAAGGAAGGAAGGAAGGAAGGAAGGAAGGAAGGAAGGAAGGAAGGAAGGAAGGAAGGACTCACCTACACTCCAGCCCTTAGGAATTGTCACTCACTTGCTGGGATTTTGGGTTCCAAATCCCACACATTCCATCTCACTTGGTTCATGCTCACAATATTTCACTGCTTAGCTTGGCAAAGCATCAAAATAGAACTTTTTCACCCCTCTTAACCTCTGCTGTTGGCACACACTAGTTTATTAAGCTCAGGCCTCACAGCAAATTCCCATTTTCCCTCCAAACCAATATAATTCTCTTGTCATCAACACCCCCTGCTACAGCCCCAGCCAACTGGAGAATATTCCCTTTTTCCTCCTAGGGAAAGGGCTCCAGTTTCTATCCAGTTATTCCCCAATTCCTAATGCAAGATAATTCATCAATGAATGATTTTATCTGTTCTGATGACCACTGAGTGCTGAACTCTCCAAACAGTACATTAGATAAATAACAGGATATCTGGCAGGATCCTAATATTCCAATTATCTGCACTCCCAAACACTCCTACCAAACATTCCCTGTCCAAGCCATGTTGGAACAAAAACTATAGCAGTCTGAAGAAGAACCTGCAGACATCCTGAGTGGACCAGAATCTGCTTAGTGTGTGATAATTCACTTGTGGAGAATTCTGGAAGGAATTGGAGATGGGACTTCTGATTTGGTTTTGACAATGTGGTTTATTTTTCTTCTACATAGGCAGGAAGGCTGAATTCAGCTCACATTGTTCCAGTATGGTTCAGAAGGTCCCAGGACCCTCAGTTAAAAGACCTTTTAAGGAGTTATTGACCAATAAAACACTGCCAACAAGGATATTTACGTTTTTCACCCAATCCTTAAATATTTCATCTTATGGACCCATGTCACAGTGTGAGCTCTCTTGGCCAATCATGTTCTGGCACACAAACCCACAGTGCTGCATTCTGAACTCCTTGTTCACCTTGATGCCTCAGGTTTGAGCTTTTCTATGTTTCAGATTCTGTGCTGCTTTAGTGTGTGGGTCTGGGCTTCATATTATGGGATGGTGAGCTCTCCTCACAGAGCAGGGAGACAAAACAATTCCTGCTCCAGCTGGGCACCAAGGACAAATGATCCAAATCTCAGCCCAAGAGCACAAACAACGTGGGCTGGAGAGAGGAAAACAAGCAGGATGGGACTGCATGGGCTAAAGCTGGAATGGGACAATGAACTCCAATGTGCCAATGGAGCAGAGCTGATCGCAGTGAGAGCCCCCGGGAGCGCTCGTGCATTTTGGGACCATTTGGGTTCATCTTGGGTGCAGCCCTGGCTGGGCTCTGGTGCTGCCCAAGGTGGATCCATGGAGGAGATCCTTTTCATAAATCCCTGCTTTGTTCTTTAGCTCTGCCCAGCCTCTGCTCTAGCTCAGCCTTTACAAGGCATCAACCTCTGGAATGACTTTTATTTTTTCTATATCTTAAACTCTAAAACTCTCAACTTTCCTCTACTTAGCTTAACGTGTCTCTGCTTTAAACTACAAATCCACGTTCTCCCTTCCAGCACCTCAGTTTGGGAGTCTTTTCCAAGGTCTCAGAGCAAATCCTGGGTTTAATTCTCAGCTTTGGCTTCCAGGCCCAAAGTTCTGAGAGTTCCTTGCACTTTGGATTCCAACATTAGTGACGGACCTGGACTGTGTAAAATAAGAAAATGCCCATTTTTCTCCCATATTCTTCCCTTTTCCTTGCATCCTTCTCCCCAGAATTGGACTAAAACTCTTCAGAGTGAACGGCTTCTCTGTTCCCTTTACTCTCTGGTTTATGGTGAGTCAATCAGCACTGAGTGTACAATGTTTTACAACTCTTCTTGCAGACACCCCAAAAAGGCATTTCTGTACCTCTTCTTGGCTACTCCTATTTCTGTATAAAGCACAAAGAAAAAAAACCCATAAATTGCTATTTCTGCAAGCCATAGCTGAAAAAAGGGTTTTTTCTAGTGTAAAGAAAGCCAATATTTGAGTTTCTAATTGAAAATAAGATTGATTTCTTCTAATTTATTGGTTTTGCCTATCAGGAAGCCACTATGAGGATTATTTCAACAAGATTTTTTTTTTAATGGAAAGTCTTAAGTTGTTCAATTTCTAGTTTTAATGATTCAAACTAATTAAGCAAGCTGTAGCAACAAGAAGTTATACTTTATCCATCTCAAACATGAAATCAAACAGAAAAAAATACCCAAATAACTAAAAACAACAACAAAAAGAAAGGAAATAAAAATTACTGACAGCAGGAAAAATTGGAAATCTGAGAGGAAAACACTGGGAATAGAAATAAATATAGTATGGATAGAAAACTTATTTTTTATTGCCTCAAAAAGCTAAACATTAATTTGCAAACTTTGTCCAGAAGAGAAATGAAAAAACAAATTTGTCCCATCCCTGGAGGTGTCCAAGGCCAGACTGGAGCAGCATGGGACAGTGGAAGGTGTCCCTGCCCATGGCAGGGGTGGCACTGGATGGGTTTTAAGGTTCCACCTAACCCAAACCATTCTGTAATTTAACAATTCTGTAATTTTATGATTCTAAGTCTAAAGTGAGTGGTAGCACAATGCTGATAAAAAGACAGAAATATTAAGATAAAAACAAGACAGGCAAACCAGCAGCAGTCCCAGCAGTGTCCTGAATTTCCGACACCTTCACACTCAAAGCTCTCTGGTGCTTCCCTACCAGAAGAAAACCCCAAATATCCACTCACAGCTGCTCTTCAGAACCTTGGCAAAAGGTTTTTCCAACAGATGGATACTCCAGCATTCCACAAGCATCACTCTTGGCTAACCTGCCATGCTCTGCTAACTTTGAATGATTCTGTATCCCATGGATTCTTCATGACATCAACCACCACAGCAGAGCTGAAATGAGCATTAAAGCAGGTGGCCACCAGCAATTCCTTTTATCTCTCACATCTGGCACCACTCTCCATACAGAGTTTATACATTATCTGCTGCTAATAAATCATAAAATCATAGAATCATGGAATGGTTTGGGTTGGAAGGGGCCTTCAAGATCTGAACTCTTAAGTTTTTCTATTGTCACTTAACAGATGCAATATAGTGAATATTTAATATCCAGAAAGTACAAGTTAATATGTTGTAAACTGCATTTTTAAAAGCAGGAAATATGAGTAATCTATGGGATTCAGATTAGGTATTTACATACTATTGTAATTGTAGGAAAGACTAAAAGGATGATTAAAAATAAACCAGCACAGCAGGACATCAGCATTAGCAGATTCAGTTATGACCACGAAAAAAGTTATTATTTAGTGTCAACAAAATAAAGGTGCTCCCCTTCTCTCACATTCCCCAATTCCCAATTAAAACAAAACAATTAGGACTGGAACCACCATGTGCTTAACTGGAATTCTTACCAGTCTTTAACTTCAGAAAAATCCAGCTTTAACACTGAGATAATTATATTTCAGTTGACAATCTGCCAGTGGAACAGGGGAGTCTTGGGCTTGTGATCATTAATTGTTTGATAAGTGCTTTAACAACGATTGTTCCCCCATTAATGCTGCAATCTCCCTACAGCCCATTTATTTTGCATTAAGCTTGGAGTATTTGCTTAAGAATAATCAGCAAAAATTTGTTTCCCTTGAATTTTTATTTCCTTCTTCCTGTGCCTCAGCTCCATCTCCATCCTTTTCTTCCTTGTCCAGTTTCCCTCTTCATCTTCCTCAGTGATGGGCAGCCTGATGATCCATTTGGATATAAATCCAACTAAAAACGTCATGGGACACTTTATAGCTGCATCCCACAACTCCTTAATGCAATGAGCCACGAGAGCTTTGTGTTTGCAAATAATCCTGTAAAACATTTCTGGGTTTTTTTCTTTTTTTGATGCAAGATAATATCATCAGTTAAAAAAAAAAAGTGTAAAAATAGTGTCAGTTCAAGTTTACAAAAAAACTCTGGACGTTCATCCACGTTTAACAGTTCAGCAAAGAGAACAATGCCAGTAAATTTCTGGAGAGCAACATGAGGTACAGGATTTTACAGCAATCCTGGGGATCACAAAGCTGCAGTGGGGGAACCTCACTTTTTTTACACACCAATCTCCAGGCCGTGACATTTCAGGCTAAATGATATGAGGTGCGATAAATGCAAGCCCTCGTTTGAATACAAACAGATTCTTAAAATATTTTAACTAGGACTATAAGTGAAAATAAATTAGGCCAGTGGGATTTAGGGCAAGAATTCAGATTCTGTGAGATTTTCTAAGTTTACTGCTTACGTTAGAAATTACACAAGCTTTCAAAGCTTTTGGCTCTGGAAAAAAGCACTTGAAATTAATTCTGAAATAAAATCACTCTCATCTGACTGGCAGCATAAGAATAAACAAAAATCAGTGTATTTATTCTTAATCACAGCAGAACAGGTGCTGTGTGAACTTCCCCAAGCAGCCATGCTTTGTTTCCCAGCTCCTACTTTGCTTCCATAGGAAATCCAACTTCTTTTTCTTCCTTTTTCTTTTTTTTTTTTTCTTACAAAAGGAAAGAGATGGAGATGTGCAAAATGGAAAACTGTGATCTAACTTTTGAGTTTTGAATAAATCTAGTCATGCTCTTTTCACTGAAATCTCCAGGGAATCATTCTGACTTTATGCAACCGCATTTGGTTGTAGTTCAGCCTTTGGATCTTTGATAGAAGCCCAGAATGGTTTGGGTTGGAAGGACTTTAAAGCCCATCCAGTGCCACCCCTGCCATGGCAGGGACACCTTCCACTGTCCCAGGCTGCTCCAGCCCCAGTGTCCAACCTGGCCTTGGGCACTGCCAGGGATCCAGGGACAGCCCCAGCTGCTCTGTGCCAGGGCCTCCCCACTAATAATACAACCAGAAAAATCAACTTCCCCACTCCCTAAGTAACCTCAGGCAGTAGCTTGAAACTTGGAGAAATCTTGGATTTGCATTTCCCCCCCAGACCTCTTCATTAGAATTTTCTAATCATCAGACTAATAAAGGAATGAATTGCCAATGTTGCATTCTAATAGTTGGGCATCCAAGTGATTTGATAAATGTGTGTGATTAACAGATTGCTGCCCACATTATGGACAGGGACGCTTCACAAGGGGTGGACTGACAGGACACAGGGAATGGCCTTCAACCGAAGGAGGGCAGGGTTAGATGGGATATTGGGAATTAGGAATTGTTCCCTGAGAGGGGTTGGGATGGAATTCCCAGAGCAGCTGGGGCTGCCCCTGGATCCCTGGCAGTGCCCAAGGCCAGGTGGGACATTGGGCTTGGAGCAGCCTGGGACAGTGGGAGGTGTCCCTGCCTTGGCAGGGGGGGCACTGGATGGGCTTTAAGGTCTCTTTCCAACCCAAACCATTCCATGATTCTATGATTAATAACATACCTAGTTTTTCTATGCCATACCCTCCCCTTTTTTTAAGTCTATGCACTGTCCTAGACTGATTTATGACTGGGTTTGAGGTTTTAAAGTTATTTTTAGAAGCACATGACTTTATTTAAGACTATATTCTGATCTGAGCTCATGCAAAGAAGCAAAGTTGGCTATTTGATAAACAGAAGGATATCTTTCTCAATGAAGTAGAAATATTAATCCCTGAGTAGTTCTGGGCAGTTTAAGCTTAGGCAGCATTTCCTTTCCCAAAATAAAAGTTACATTTCAAGAGCCAAACTGACAACCATGGAATTAGCAAACCAACAGCAATAATGTACACATAATATGTTGCATTTAATATTACTTATAACAAGATATCATATTTATTATAGCATACTGTATTCTGCTGCATGGATCATATGCTTCAAGCTAATCCTCCTCTTCAAAAAGCTGCAATGATTTGAAACTTCAGCGTTCAATTTTTTTCAACTTTATTACCAAATCCCTGTTTTAAAATGCGGGCATGAAAACAGCACTGTGTAAAACAAACCAGCAAAATGGGACTGAAACCCTGCCACGACCATTCCTTCACTCTTGCTTTAACTGTGCAGCCTGCCAGGGTTTCCCTCAGATTTAAGAAATGATTCCACTCAGATTCAAGGAATGATTCCCCTCAGATTTAAGGAACAATTTCCCTCAGATTTAAGGAATTATTCCCCTCTGATTTAAAGAACAATCCCCCTCAGATTCAACAAGGAATGATTCCCCTCAGATTTAAAGAACAATTCCCCTCAGATTCAAGGAATGATTCCCCCGAGATTCAAGGAACAATTCCCCTTAAATTTAAGGAATGATTCCACTCAGATTTGAGAACGATTCCTCTCAGATTTAAGGAACAATTACCCTAAGATTTAAAAAAATATTCCCCTCAGATTTAAGGAATGATTCCCTTTAAAGAATAATTCCCCCCAGATGTAAGGAATTCTTCCCTTTAGATTTAAAAAACAATTACCCCCAGATTTAAAGAACAAGTCCCCCCAGATTTAAAGAATGATGCCCCTGAGATTTAAACAGAATTTCCCCCTGATTTAAAGAGCAATTCCCCCCATATTTAAAGAATGATGCCACTCAGATTTAAAGAGAATTTCCCCCAGATTTAAAGAATGATGCTCCTCAGATTTAAAGAGAATTTCCCCCCGATTTAAAGAGCAATTCCCCCCATATTTAAAGAATGATGCCCCTCAGATTTAAAGAGAATTCGCCCCAGATTTAAAGAATGATGCCCCTGAGATTTAAACAGAATTTCCCCCGATTTAAAGAGCAATTCCCCCCATGTTTGAAGAATGATGCCCCTCAGATTTAAAGAGAATTTTCCCCTGATTTAAAGAGCAATTCCCCCCATATTTAAAGAATGATGCCCCTCAGATTTAAAGAGAATTTTCCCCTGATTTAAAGAGCAATTCCCCTCATATTTAAAGAATGATGCCCCTCAGATTTAAAGAGAATTTTCCCCTGATTTAAAGAGCAATTTCCCCCATATTTAAAGAATGATGCCCCTCAGATTTAAAGAGAATTTCCCCTAGATTTAAAGAATGAGGCTCCTCAGATTTAAAGAGCAATTCCCCCCAGATTTAAAGAATGATGCCCCTCAGATTTAAAGAGAATTTCCCCCTGATTTAAAGAGCAATTCCCCCCATATTTAAAGAATGATGCCCCTCAGATTTAAAATGAATTCCCCCCAGATTTAAAGAACAAGTCCCCCCAGATTCAAGGCTGCGGGGCTCCGTTGGTGTCCCTGTGATAATGGATATTGTTCAGAACTTCCAGCAGCAGGGAAACCCAATCTCCCATCGGAGTTCAGCACGGGTTAATTGCTCTGCCAAACGGGTATCTTTATTTTATGACTCAGTTCCCGTTGGGAATGCCAAACCTCCCTCTGCACTGCAAGCGGGGGGCCCACTCCGTTAACAGGAAGAAAATCCACTGATTTTACACAACAACAAAAAAATTTTAAAAAAAAGAAAAAAAAAAAAAAAAAAAAGAAAGAAGGGCACATTTTGCCTTCAGTTCCATGGAAAATCAGGCCCACAAGGTGCGTGACAGGAAAATAGGGACCTGATTGTTCGGTGCCCTCAGGAATGGTGCACAACAGGTGGAAAGAAAATCAGGGAAAACTGACGCAAAGGAGACGCCAAATGCCAATAGAGAGATCTTTCAGCAAGCGTGTCGTGGAAAATGGCATGGCAGGGAAGAGTCTGGGAATGGCACAGGACCAAATCAGTGCCAAAAACTTCCGAATTCCTCCCTTTCTACAGGCCAGGGAGGGAACAGACTCTTGGCTGCGTCACAAAAATTCCAAAATTCCTGTGTGATCTTTTGTTATCAGGCTGAGCTTCCTCCAGCACTGGCTGGTGCAAAGCACTGCCCATAAATGAATGGCAGAATAAAGTATGAAATATTATACATTTAAAACTAAAGAAGCAAAAAAAAAAAAAAACCTACTGTTGAACTTAATTTGATTTGATTTAAGGGAAATAAACTTTATTCTGCTATTTGAGCTGGTCTTTAGCACCAAAGGAAGGCATAAAACACTGACTACAAAAAAACACCCTTAAGGAAGAAAAGCACAGAAGCAGCTATTTAATGCAGCAACTTTTTTTGTTTGGAGGATAAAAAGTCCTTCAACCATGCAAATAAATTAAGAAACGGCAGCTTAAAAGTTAGTAATAAAAGTGATGTAAATAATTAAGCAATATGATATACATATACATATTGTATATATATATATATTCCTATATCTAGGAATATAAAAAGCAGAAGAGCAGGTCTATTGCTCTTAGTATCAAACTTCAGATTATAAGCAAGACATTAATCAAGCACAGCATTCCTATCCCATCCTACAGGTTCACAAAATCAAGGGATCTGAGTTTTTAAAGGCAACATGAACTATTATGACCTCAATATCCAAACTGACAAAATATTTTTGGGTTATGTAGCTGCAGAAAAGATTGCGTATAGAAGATGTAAAGTGTTAAAATGCATCTAACCTACGGAACAGCGCATGGTTTTATAACTTCCTATTTAAATTTCCAATTTCCTGAGAGAAAGGCACCTTTCCTGCAAGGAAGAATCCTTCCTGCACACCATGGGATTCTCCAGCTCCCCAGCCAAAATTCCTGAGGGACGAGGGTAGAGGGCCTTAATTTATACGAACAGTTAATGTTTGTGACAAAACACTCATTTTTAGCAGCCTAAAAATGTACTGGGAGAGTCTCACCATGCTAAAATACAAAGATTACCATGGAACCGTGGAATAGTTTTGAGTGGGAAGGGGTCTTAAAGCTCATCCCAATCATTCAGTTTTTAAAAAAATACCGTTTCAATGCAGAATAAGGGGGAGGTGCAAGGAATAACTAACCACAGAGGTAAACATCACAAGGACTTGAAGACCAAATTAAAAATCCCCCAGTCCCTGCCACAGTTTGTCAATCTCAGCTTGTTTGCCCCTGAAGTGCCATTCCCATCTCCTTCAATTACACACTGGTTTTCCTTAGCTCAGACCTGCATCAGCATCGTCCATATTTCAGTTCAACTAAATCAAGAGGTTTCAAATAAAATGAGTCTTCATGCCCACTTCCCAAAATTAGAGCTGTAGTTCAGCCTTTCAAAATTCAGCAGTCTGAATCTAGAAAAGTAAAAGAACACCAACAATAGAAAAGACTTTCTCCTGCAAAGCTTTTAGCTGTTTGGAAATTGTTTATTCTCAACTGACATTTTATTTAAATATACTATTCAGCAGTTATGAAAGGAACCTCAGCCCACATTTCACTTCCACTGAAATTCACCACTTTTGTGTCAAACTTTCCCCAACAATGGCACTTTGTGCTTCTTAAATATTGGGGGAAAGGGATCCATGATGGCATTTCATACAGAATATATCCCATGCTGGATTAGTCATGTGTAAATCAAATTTTCTGCCAACTAAAATACTGAAACAGGATCTAAGATAAAGAATAAAACTGAAATTTCTACCTCATTCATTTAATTTTAGTGAAATGCTCATGAAACCATTCCAGCCAATTAGGGTGTGCAGAAATATTAGAAATGGAAATATTTCTGTGTTAATCTCAACCCTTATGAATGTAGTAAGTGCATAATGTATATATACACTATATATACGCACATTTTAAGCCTTTAATGTAACACTTGTATCACTATACCAGATGCAGCCTCAAAAACAATGGTTTCATTTTAAAACCTGCACTCCCAGGGATGCTCTGAGGAGCCACAGAAAGTGGAACTGTTTCTGGCAGGGTTAACCTGCTCAGGTGGCATTAGGATAAACATCTGGGAAGAAAAGGTTTCTGACACTCACAGAAAGAATTTCCATCTAGAAGAAAAAAACAATGTTTGGGGAGGATTTGAAATTTCAGGTTGAGAAATAAAAGTTGCAGTGCTTTAAAAATAGCCTGAAAGGACTGTGAACATGAAATCACAGAAGGAATATTGATCATTTAAAACAACAGATGACATTTTTAGGAATTTTTATTTGACAACTAGGCCAATGCCATTAAATTTTGGGTACCTACAGGTGAATTCCCACTTTGCTGTGTCCTCAGGACACACAAATGCAGGCCAGGGACAGTACAGTGAGCACCAAACGCCCCAACCACCATCTGGAGAGCTAATGAACAATCAAGGGATCCCAAATTAAACAACACAACTTTCCCTTAGAATCTTTAGGACAACACTGTCAAGTCCAATCTATTCCCTCAGCCTCCAGAATCAATTTTTCAAACTTTATGACAGGTCTAATAGTTCCCACCTGTTCCTCCTGCCTGACTTTTGACTGGCACGTTCCCAGCCAGGGTGGAAATGCAGACAAAGGCCCCTATTAGGCTCCGGCTGTTTCTCCACTGTGAGGTTGCTCAGCCATTAAATTAATTCCAGCCCCATTTTCCCCCTTCCATCTCTTTATTTTTGGGGGGGGGGGGGGGGGTAATGGAAGTTTGGGGAGGTGGAAAAGGGAGACAAAAGTTTGGCATCCAGTTGGTGGGAGAGGTACGAGAACATCCGAAGCGGCAGAAGTTAAATGCTGAATTTTCTGGATAATCTACTAATTAAACAATTTACAACAAATCCCATTGATTAAGCTCTTGAGGTGTCTGTACATTTTTAACCATCAAAACTTGGTAAAATCTGAGACAAATTTGGGAGACTCTAACAGAGTCCCTCACGCAATGCCTGATTACGTAAAGAAAGTGTTGTAACGTTTTTCTGGGAATCCTGAAGGATCAATAAGTAACAATTTTTTCTTCAAGCAAAGAAAAATATTTTTCCTGAGATGTGTTTTGCTTTCATTCAGAACTGGCAATTAGACACAAGCACCACACACATATCCTAACAAATTCATATTGGCTCCTTTGGAAGGACCTTAAAAATATGACAACTTTGTCCCTCAACAAAAATTACCTGATTTTTGCATCAATTTGTAGGGATTTATGAAATGTTATCATTTAAATCTCAATGTTCTTCACTGAACTGCAAATCACAAGGATCACATTACTTCATTACCCATGACAACAGAGTATTTACAGCATCAACCGTAATACCTAAGACAATTATTTTAACTTAATGAAAGTCTTTTTGTAAGATAAAGTTCAGACAGATTAATAAATTAATAATTCAAATTATTATCTGCCTAGGACCATCTGCCTAGGACCATCTTCATAGCATAAGATATGCAGAGTCAGGACTTGTAGTTCACAACTTACCTGAAAATAAACTATTTAAGCCTCATCATGGTGGGGGAAATCTTGAAGACCTGTATCTGTGAGCACTTCATTGTATTTGGATTACTTAATATAAAAAACCAACCTTTAAACATATCTGAAAAATCAAGACCATTCCCCTTTCCTCCCTTGCCTTGATAATTAATCATTCATAAATTGGTCAGATTCTATTTAGCTTGATGCAAATCAAATCCCAAAACTCTGAATTAAACACTTCGTTTTACTGAGATGTTGGAACAAAGTTACTGAGAACCAAAATAAACTAAGGGGAGAAACATTTGATTTATTAAATTATCACTAATTTCTTCACAGTCCTTCTTTAAACCCCGTGGGCTGAACGTGCTGTGAGCACTAAAAATGAAGAAGCAATTGCTACAAATAACTGTATTTCTTTGAAATAACTCTCCACAGCCTCTTATCAAACTGGCAAGTCTCTATCTCTTCAAAAGCCACTGCAAAATCAGCTGCAGGATTAAATGTGGGGGAGAGGATTGGCAAAATTAGACAGCAACTTTTTTTTTTAATGTGTGGATGTTTAAACACACAGGGGATGGTTTGGAATTGAAATTTGTATTTGTCCATAAATTATAATTTAGGCTCTCAGGCTGAGAACTGAAGCAATTATTGTTGGTTAACTCATCAGTGACAACAACACTTAATTTAATTTTAATTTAATTTAATCTCAATTAAAGAAAAAAATCCCAAACAAAATTCCTGAGGTCGTTTTTCACCTGTAAAATTCATCTGCAATTTCTGCAGATAAGTTAACCCCGATATTCAAAACTAGCTGCCACAAGAATTTACAGCTGCAGGCTTGGAGTTTGTGTCCTGAAGAGCAACAACTTCCCCAAGACAGATTTTTCCACCAAATTTCCACTAAACACAACAGTACAGCCTTTGTACACAGACTCCAGGCTGAGATTTAGTACCTGTGATTTTCCTATCACTTAATCCCATTTAAACTCTAATGAAGAACCTCCTCTAAGGTATCCCACAGCTCATTCACAAGGGTCATCTGTGTGATGATGAAAGAACCTCTAGCAGAGCCCTGATCCATGCTTTAAAAACCCAAACCAAGCACTAAAGAGCATTTTAGGGGAAAAATCAGCAAAAGAAATGAGAGAAAACAGGAATGTTAAAATTAGAGGCACAACCTGCTTGGTATCAGTCTTTCAAGTAAAAGGCTGAGATAATAATTTGCACTAGAGAATGTATTTAATCTCCTAAATATGAATATTTGTTAAATCAAATTTTCTCACAGTGATGTTCAGAGGAAAAAAGATTAAACTTCCACTACCAAGCAAAAAGTTGAGTCCCACTCAGCTTTCCCCACCCTTTATGGCTCAGTATTTTATCAATTTTAAAATTTTATCAATTAATATCCCGTGAACATAAAGTTCTCCACTTCGTGTCCAGCTCCTCTCTGCCCATTGTGTGCTACCACAACCATGAATTCCCAACCAGAAAGTTCATTCAGGATCCCCATCTTACCCATCCAGAAGATTCATGGTTGTCGTGGTCACCTCAGTGAAAAGAAGGATCTTTCCAAGCTTCTTGGTCTGGAGATGCTGCTGATAGGTCTTGAGGTTGAAATGTTCTGAGGAGAAACTCCCCATCTCCGTGATCACCGGCAGCAGGGACGGAGTCACCTCCACCTTGGACTCACAGGACGAAACAAACTTCAGGGACACCTTGCTGGATGCCCTCAATCCCTCGGCATCCACGTTCCCCTCCAGCCATTTCAGGAAAGCAAGATGGATTTCCTGTGGGCAAGGGCAACAAGATGAGAAAGGCAGATCACCCCACGTGAGGACACACCGACATTGTTCCAAAAGCATTTTTATTCAAGCAATCTTCTACTTCAAAACAAAGAATTTTTTCCTCTTCAAAAACTAAGTTCTGCTGCTCGTTCTAGTCCAGCCTGGCCTGACTACTTGACACTGTCCCTGGAGTTGAGACCCCTCTCCTTTTGAAGATTAATTAAGCTTAATTTTTCTCTGTAGCAGGGTTTGCAGTGGTCTTCCTACATGCTGAAGTGTGGAGTGCACGCATTCATCTGCACCCTGTAGGTTTCTCAACGTGCTGAGATCCTCTGCTGGAGGAAGCGCTTTAGTCCAGCACTAAGTGTTGGATTAAGCTCTTTTCTGACCCAGAGATGGGGCAGCTGAGAGGTGGTTTAAAAACTTTTATTCCATTTTCAGTCTCATGAGAAGGTGAGACAATACAGGTGTTATAATTCATCCCATCACAGTCAGAAGCCAATTATTTATTAATTACAATACACCGAAAGTGTTTCTTGGCCTATCAGCTTTATCCACACCATGCTGTAAATGCCTTAAAGCCAATCATCTAAAATTACCCCTCGTGGGTCCCACTGCAGTGCATCTTTCATAGTTCTGTTTCTCCAAAGGATCCAGTCTTGTTTGCAAGGCCATCCTTGGAAACTTGGATTCCTCTCTCAGCAATGTCTGTCCTACTCCATGGCATTTCTAAGTCAGCATTTCTTGTCTCAAGGTTTGCACACAGGTGCACAGTGTGTGATCCTTCTGTCAGGCTTGGAGAATTACCTACAAATCCATTTCCCACAATGAAGACTCAATTTGAAGGCGAAACCAGCAGTTAAAAAAAAACATTTACTGATTTCTCAGTGGAATATCTGTTAAAACAGGTCAAACCTTCAGCTAAGGGATGATTTACTACTATTAGTGCCCCTGTGGTGACACCCTGAACCAACGGCTCCACATTCACTCTTTCTGGAGGTAACAAATTCTGCTTTAAAAGGTTTGATATGAAATGTTTGCCACCCCTTTAGTAACAGCCACAAACACAGATTCTGGGACTTTTTGCTCAGTGTGCAGCTTAAATTTCAGAGAGCTGAAGTTGTCTTTTATGTGATAAATGAAACCACAAAAAATTGTGGCTTCAATTTGACTGGAAATAAGGCACTACTGATTCTTGTCCAAGAGGAAGAGATCTGATTTTTAAGCAAAAAGGTCCTAACCAAACCCACACCCCTCATTCCCACCCCTGCTGTATCTGGGAACTGGAATACATTTCCTGTGTGGGTGCTGAAGGCAGGACTAAGCTCTCCTGCCCTGGAACAAGATGTCTCTGAGCTCCAGCCCAGCTCCTCAAAACCCTCAAACTGAGAGCAAACTTCCCATAAACAGATATCTATCCAAGGAATCCTCCTTTCCACATCCCACCGTCCTACCTGGAGAAGGAATGGGAGAAGTGCTCCTGTTCCCAACACCTTCCTCTGGATTTCCACCCCCAGAAATGACCTGTTCTCAAATTTCACAGCCTTTGCTGCCTGTGCTGTCTGCCCTGCAGCACCAGTGGCAGAGAAGGACACAAAGAAAACAATCTTTCCCAAATTCTGTCAAGCACTTGGTTCCAAGCCCCAGGACAACCTAAGACAGACCCAGCAGCTGAATTTTAGTTACAGAGAAATTACTCCTCCTATCTTGCTTTCCTAAAGCTCCCTCCGAATATTTTCTGTCTAAACTCCTGGATAAAATATCTTGAAATATTTCCTTTCCCCTCCTTTTTAATTTTTTGCTCTGCATCATAAATGATGATGTGATGATGATTAAGGGTTTTGTGAGCATTTCTTTGACTTGCACCTTCACTCAGAGCTTTGACAGAATAAATAATTTCCTTACACATTATCCCACTTGTTTTACATACCCGCAGTAAGTGATTGGCTGTAACTGATATTCAGAAAAATTACAGCTTTCATTTCTGTCAGGGAGAACATGGAAAAACTGTGCTTAATCAGTGAGTGTTTTCCTATTGCTTTCCAAACACAGAAATTCACTCAGCAGCACTGGGTGTGCAAGTCCTACACACCGAAAGAGAATTTTAACTCACCCAAAGTTAAAACTGCGTTTAACTCTCCCAGAATTAACTCACCTAAGGATGGGTTTACAGTCTGACAGAAATTAAGTTACAAAATAAAGGTGACTAAAGTGTGATGACACTGTAAATAAATAATGAAGGTGCTTGAGGCTGTATCAGAAATTATGATGTGTTTTTGCCACAGAATATTTTCTGGAAAGAACAAAATAGCACCTATTTTTGTGTGCTGTTCCATTATTACAAGTATGTCACACAATTCCAACCACTTACTCTCCTGTGTGCATTATTTCAAGTTATTTTTCCCCATAGATTTTAGGCAAACTTCTTGATTGCACTGCTTCTAACACATCCTGAACCATTTAAGAATTGTTATATGTGTGTAATTCTCAAGCTAATTTCCCCCATAATGTCCATGTTGTTATTGAGCTGATCAAAGATACAAACACATAATCAAGGATGGTGATTTTTACAAATTCCCAAGAAAATACGGATTTATATTTTAAACAAAGTTTCAAGTACTGGTCACAATAGAAAAATTAATGTTTAATGTAAAAACTTCCTTCACACAAAGTTCCAGGGTTGCTGAACATCCCACAATCATACTGGCACAGAAAAAATATTATTGTATAATGAAATAAACTTATATGTGAAGTCAGGGTTAATTTCTGCTCCAAGTCCACTGAACAGGAATATAATCCTGCCAGAATTGGGGGATTTCAGCCGAGGATCCAGCTGGAATTCCCAACCTCTCCTGTTCCAGCAGCATCTGCCGTTCTGCAGCAGCCTCTGGTGGCCACCGACACGAGAGCTGCTGGCTCAGGGACCTGCTGGACACCTCTGGGAGCAGCCCAGGCATCCAGCGCAGGGCAGGGAACACCCCAGCTGCTGGACACGGCTTTCCTGGGAACCCTGGAAGATGCTGCTCCAAGATTCCAAGGATTCTGGAATCCCAGAAGCTGCAGCTGTTCCACGTTCAGGCTCTGACAGGATCTGCAGCGACTCACGCACACCACGGTGGAAAATCTGGATTTCACAACCTGCCAGTGACAGGCTTTGTGAATTTAATAACCAAACTGGCTGTAGGGTGGCACAAATAAATTCTGAAAGTGTGCTTCATCAGGTTTGGGCAGGAGAACTGAAGCCAAGTCAAATTTTTCATGAAGTATAGAATCCCAGAAGGGTTCGGAAGGGATTTTAAGGATCACCCATCCCACGCCTGCCATGGCAGGGACACCTCCCACTGTCCCAGGCTGCTCCAAGCCCCAGTGTCCAACCTGGCCTTGGGCACTGCCAGGGATCCAGGGGAATCCCCAACGTCCTTGGGCATCCTGTGCCAGGGTCTCCCCACCCCCCCAGGGAACGATTTCATCCTAATATCTAATTCAATCCTGTTTTCCTTCATCCTAAGGCCATTATTTCCTATAAAACTGTGGGGGGTTTCTTCCAATCACACTTTTCAAGTCTACATCCCCTAAGGCAAAGATATTCCCTTCTTTCTCAAAGTAAGAATTAAATTCCTCATCCCAACCAAAGAGCTTGGTGACAAGAGAACTGCTCAG
The DNA here is from genome assembly GCF_031753505.1 of Anomalospiza imberbis. Taxonomy (NCBI): domain Eukaryota; kingdom Metazoa; phylum Chordata; class Aves; order Passeriformes; family Viduidae; genus Anomalospiza; species Anomalospiza imberbis. The sequence continues at coordinate 2,820,099 of NC_089682.1, forward strand.
TGTTCATCTCCAAGTTTAATATTTATAAGAAGAAAATGTTTCTACCTGTATTTTAAATGGTAAAAAAATGTAATTTCAGTGCATTCTAAAAAAAAAGTCACCAAAAGCAGAAAAGCACTGCACCAACAGAAACTACCCAACACCTCTCACTAAGAAATTCTCCACACTCCAAAGCTCAATTTCAATCTTTGAAAGGGAACCAAGGAGAGACTGGGAATTTCCAAGCACTGATCCTGTACCCAGGGACACACCAGGAGCATTCTGATTTGTCACACTGAGAGTGGCACTGAATGAAAGAGCTCTGAGCAAGAAGGGAGATGCAGAGGACAGTGATCCCCAAATTTCCCAGAAATACAAATACAGCTCCTGCACATCCAGACCCTGACTCCTCCACTCATCAGCACAAATTGTGGTAACTGTAACATAAAGAAGGAAGAGCAAAAGCTGTATTTTATTTATGATTTCACATCTGCTTTCTGCAGTTTTAAGAGTTTGGTCAGGTGTGTGCAGAAACTGCTCAGTAACAGAAGTTTGCCTTCGCTGTTTAAAATTCTTTTTAATTTCATAACCGTTAAGTTTCACTTTTCCTCAATGCTCACTTAGAGCTTGAGACTGAACAACAAGGAGGGAACAGGGAGACAAAAACCAGCTGCATCTGGAGCCTTCTCTGTTGTAGTATAAAATAACACAAAATTACAGCTCCTGATGGAGAAGATTTTATTTGCACCTGGGCTCTGTCAAACAATGAGAGTTCTGCACCAAGCACACCCAGTTATAAAGGTTAAAAATAAACCCAAATCCAAGACTTTATCCTTACAATCTGTTTATGTAGATAGGATTTGGATGTGGTATTCTGTTTTTACCTGCATGTTCATGTGCATAGATAAATGTAATTTAACTGGGCAGATTTGGGAGCTGCTCTTTCCTACCAAACTCCAACGATGGGCCTGAAACTCCCCATCAATGGAATTCTTTGTTAAGACAAAAATTCACTCACAGCCTAAATTCATTTGGTTCCTATTAAATTCCATTTTAATTTGGTTCCTATTAAAAACATGGAGGCAAAAAGAAACGAAAGCTAAAAATTCAATGCCAAAAAAGCAAACATTTTCCATCAGCTCCCTCCTCTGTGTGAGGGAAAAGGAGATGATTTGAACCATGATGCTCTACCTGAACATTCAATATTGGCATTAAAACATTGTCCTTGTGAAGCGAGGCCAAATACTCACTTTCTGGACACACAGAACATGATTTTAATAAAACTTTTTTTTCCTTCCTTTGTATCAAATCTAATGATTTCCAATTAAATGGACTATCTCTATTTTTGAGAACTTTCCAGTTGATGCACTGATTCATGTTTTATCAGCTGATGGAGTGATTACATGACATATATATATATATATATATATATATATACACAGACACACAAAAACATATATATACATACACACATATCTATACATTTATTTATTTATTTATGCTTATTTTTCTGAACTGCAAGCAAGTGAGGATTACACAGGCATAAAGCACCCAATTTTCAGATTTTCAGAGGAGCCTGTCTGGAGCAAAACGAGACATCACACCTCCAATAGGACTAAAATCTGCTTTTTTTTTTTTTTTTTTTTTTCCCAGAATTGCCTGCTCCCAAAGGAGAATTATACAATTCAAATAGGATCTCAAATGTATGTATTTCATCCCTATGGATTCTCTGTTAGCACTGATAGGAATGGAAATATTTTAATGAAGTATTATGAAGTATATGAAATATTTTAATGTTCTTTGAGTTCAACTTGAAATATTAAAATTCACACAGAGACAAAAAAATATCTCCACGTGCTCCTTGTCTTACACAGCTTTGCTCAACAGCCTTGCAGGTTTCAAGGTGTTAAACTTAAATTAACCAATGGAGAGCTTCCACAGCATCTCTTGGATCCAATAGAAAGAGTATTTAACATGACCAAACCTATATAAATATATCAATATATATCAGCATATTTTAAATATAAATAAAAAAATATATATGTAAATATCACAACATAGAAATATATTTACTTACTGTTAATACACATAATATTCAGGAAAAATGATGTTATCTGCTGTTCTTATTCTTTTCAAACCCTTTCTTTTAATGAGGTTGGGTAACTATATATTAAGGTACTATATATAAAGTCTTTATATATATATATATATATATATATTTATATGTGAAACTGTATATTAAGGTAACTATTAAGTTTGCTACCTCAATCTTTCATTAAAATGCATTGTTTTCCCTTAAAGCAAAGTACAACGACTTTTCCCGTAGGGAAAGTCTGAAGAAATGAAAGGGGAAAAAAAAAAAACAAACAACCCAGATGCAAAAATTTGATAGGAGAAATGAGGAAAGATCATCTCTTGGTGATCACAGAGAAAGTGGAGAGGATGAAGAATGGGTATTAGATCTCATTAGATGATAATAATAATAATAAAAATTTTTAAAATATGCCAATAAAAATAAAATATTTTTTAAAATAATAATTTCAATGCTGATGTCATAAATAGTTAATAACATTCCCAAACTGCACATCCACACCCAGAGTCCCCAGGGTTGCCCTTCCAGACTTAAGGAAGTGCAAGCTTGGAGGTGGATTTTCTAACAACTGAAACCAAGGCAACAAACAGAACTTTTAAACACAAAAACCTCTTTACAACACATTCAGAATCTGGAAATACACAAAGTACTCAAATTAATCCAGTTTTTAGGAAGTTTTTAGAAAACTCCTTTAATATTAACTGTTTACAATTAATTTCAGGCCATTATTTTCACCAGTGGTGTTTTTATTCACAGGGCAAAAACCTTTTAAATCCCCATTTCTCCACTGCCTCCTTTCCCCATGGCCTGAAGAACTTCATAAAGATTTTATTGTCCTACAACTGAGGCACATTTTCATTTCATGTTCTCGTGAACTGCAGTGACTTGGCTGGTACTTGCTGTGCATTCCCAGGATTCTGCACAGCCTGGAAATCTGTTTCAGTTTATTAATAATATTTTTATATTTCCTAAACTGAGACACGGAGCAAAGCAGGAGATTTGGGCTGCACAAAGGACAGAGGAACATTTAGAAAGATGGCAGGGTTGGTCACTTTCTGAATTCCCAACCAACCTGATTTTTAGGAGTCTCCAGAGGTTATTTTGGGTGTGGGTGGTTATTTAGCTGAAGAGAGGCTGAAAAAGCTCATCATTTCTGAAAGATCATTCCAGACACTTAGTCAAGTGCCTTATTTTTGTCTCCACTCTTCAGAGTGTTTTTAAAAACAAGTATTGCATTACATAAACACAGTGGATCCATTTTCCCAACTGATATGTGGAATACTTCATCCAAAAAAGGGAAAGATTTTTAACAAAGTGCTGCAAGGTATCCTTATCCTCTTTATTGCAGCCCCATCTCTTTGAACACGAAGCATCTTAGGTTTCAACCCATTCCTGGACTACACATCCAGCAACTGCTCATAAATCCCTGCCTAAATCTGAATCCAAAATTAAATTTAGCTTTAGAAAGCACCGTGTGTAGGCAGAAAATTCATTTATCCAACAGGCAGCAGCCCATCCTGGGAAACAGGCAGCAGGGCCCAGGTCAGGATTAAGTGACCGATGAAAAATAACTCAGGATGTTCCTTTTTGTGGAGAAAAATAATGAAAAATCAGAGTAAATAGGTTTAAAATAATACATAAGGAAATGAATCATGGGCTTCACAGCAGGTTTGTTTTATCTGCATCTCTCCTGGCTCGAGCAGAGTGTTCCACCTGGGAACTGGGATGCCAGAACGAGGATGGGGATAGGTAAATAGGTTAAAAATAATAGATAAGGAAATGAATTATGGTCTTCACAGCAAGTCTGTTTTATCTGCATCTCTCCTGGCTCGAGCAGAGTGTTCCACTTGGGAACTGGGATGCCAGAACGAGGATGGGGATAGGTGCTGGAGGTTTGCTCAGCACAAACCAGCTTTGAGGGCAGGAACAAGGAGGAGGCTGTAAGGTGCATCCCAGATTTTGCTTCCTTTCCTTCCTCAGCTGCAGCAGAACAGTCTGGAAACAATCTTCCCAGCAGCTGCTCTCATCAACAAACTGTTTATTGTAAGAAAGTGCCTGGGTCAAAGGCTAAACTTCATGCAGGACTGAAAGCATAGCTGTAAAAAAAACCAAAAAAGCCTAAAAAAATCCTGGGGCCGTCCATGCATGTGGAAAATAAAAAAGCCCACGACATTTGGAAGGGAACCATATTCCATCTGAAAGGACAACAGTCTACTGAAACAAAAATTTCTTAATTTGATGGGTTTCAGGACACTGAGCTCGTTTCTCGTGGCTGATTCTGAGGCCTGCACAAGATTTCTGCTAAAAGCAGAATTTCCAGCTCAGCCTGTGTCTCGTGGTGAAAAAGAGCAACGTGGAGTTGTGTTAAAATATTCTAAAATGTCTTATTAGTGCTAAGTCAGCTCCACATGCACACACAACAACAAAAGAAGGACTTCCCTAATTTATCACAAATGCACCGTCGACGCGCTACCCAAAAATCCAAGTTCAGGCTCACGATCAGTAAATGATCAAATTTTAGCTTAAAGCACAGGATGCTAAAAATCACTAAAAATCTCCTTTACCAACAGTTCTGAATCTCAGAGCTCCCCTCTGAGAGGGGAACTGCCCCCACACCAGTAATTGGGACAGGTTTGCTGCCCAGCCCATAAATCTGCTTTTGAGGGGAAAGGACCCAGAGGAACAAGGTCCACCTTTGACACAACATCACCACGTAACACTTCACCAAAAGGCTGATAAATCAGCCTTCTGCCAGGTGGTGATTTATCCTACCAGAAAAAAGGTGTGAGAAATTACGGGTCGGGCGTTTAATTCTTCGTGACACCTACTTTGTAATAAAATTGTTATTTTTCTGAAGGAAAAGTCTACTGTAAATTAAACCTGTGTGAAACTGGGCTAAAAATAAGCCCAGGCAGAAAGGAAAAGACATTCCACTTTTACACAAAATTCTGAGCATGATGCATAATAAAGTGGGTTGATTTTTCTTTTTTAAATGATATAACCAAAGTCATGTTTGGAAGAATAAATTAAGATATAAATCTAACCCCAAATGCTGTACATATATATTACATTACTCTCAAAAGTATTCTGTATGGACTAGGAAAAAAATACAGAAGAATTTTGTTCTCAGCTAATAGGGCAATAAATTAGATGCAATATATTCAGCAGCTAAAACTGGCTCCCTTCAATAGCTATCACATAATACTATTTTTATTTGGTACCAAACCTGCTTTTTTTTTTTTTTAACTAACAACAAAATTGTTTGTTGAAAATCTTGGAATTAGCAGTAGAATGATTAAAGTAAATAAAGCCTAAGAAAATATTTTTTCTTCTCACTGATAATACCCAATTCTTAGCTGAGGGTTTTCCAGCAGGTTTTTTTTTTTTTTTTTTGCCTTTCAGCAGGGTTACACACATCAAATGTGAATGAATTTAGTGTTCATGAATACCAAATAGCAGCACAGGAGCCAAAGATTCTCCTCTTAGCACTCTAAACACGCTTTAAACTCCAACAGGCTTTCAGCTGGACCTCATTTTTGCCTTTTTTGAGGGAAAAAACCTGCCCAGTGTGTCACACTGGAGAGGTTTGGGAGCTGAAGAAATGTCTGGGAAACGTTAAGGTGAAACCACGACGCATTTTCACATGGACCACGGCTCGGGGATTCCAGCCCGGCCCCGGAACTGCAGGGCTGATGTTCAGCATGGACCATGGATTTTATATTCCTTTCTAAAACACAGGCTGGCAGAGTGGTCTCCAAAATGCAAAAGGAACTTCTTGGAAAGGAAGAATTTCTAGGGAATGATAACCTACGATGGCAAGAATACGCTTGGCTTGTTATCAAGCTCCAAAGACAAAACCCAGTATATTAAGCTACCACCAATCTTCATTTAAGATCTCTTTGTGAATCAAATATATCTTCAAAAATGAACATGACAGCATGGGATTAATTTTTTTTTAAAGTAAAAAAAAAAAAAAAAAACCAAAAAAAAGTAAAAAAAAAATTTAAAAGTACCACAACTCGGGAATTCCAGCACAGCCCCTTCCCCAAAACTGCACTGCTGATGTTCAGCATTGATAGTGGATTTTATATCCCTTTCTAAAACAATTTCAGGTAGACTTTTGGCTTCCCAAAACCATCTTGGAAAGGAAGAATTTCCTGGGAATTCTATGCTTTAATGGCAAGAATACGCTTGGTGTGTTTTCCTGCTCCAAAGACAAAACCCAGTGTATTAAGCTACCACAAATCTTCATTTAAGGTCTCTTTGTGAATCAAATATATTTTCAAAAATGAACATGACAGCATGGGAATATTTTTTTTTAAGTAAAAAAAGAATGTAAAAAAAAAAAATTAAAATAAATTTAAAAAGTACCACAACTCAGGGATTCCAGCACGGCCCCCTCCATAAAACTGCACTGCTGCTGTTCAACATGGACCATGGATTTTATATTCCTTATATATAAAACATATTCAGGTTGACTTTTGGCTTCCCAAAACCATCTTGGAAAGGAAGAACTTCTTGGCAATTATACAATACAGTGGCAAGAATACGCTTGGTGTGATTTCCTGCTCCAAAGACAAAACCCACTATTAAGCTATCACTAATTTTCATTAAAGATCTCTTTGCTAATCAAGGATATTTTACAAAAATCAACATGACAGCATGGGATTGTATATTTTTTTAAGTAAAAAAAAAAAAAGTAAAAAAAAATTTTAAGAGTACCATGACTCTGGGATTTCAGCATGGCCCCCTCCCCAAAACTGCACTGCTGATGTTCAACACGGACCATGGATTTTATATTCCAGGTTGGGAGACTGGCTTCCCAAAACCATCTTGGAAAGGAAGAATTTCCTGGGAATTCTATGCTTTAATGGCAAGAATACGCTTGGTGTGTTTTCCTGCTCCAAAGACAAAACTCACTATTATGCTATCACTAATTTTTATTTAAGATCTCTTTGCTAATCAAAGATATTTTACAAAAATCAACATGACAGCCTGGGATTGCTTTTTTTAAAAGTAAAAAAAAAAAAAAAAAAAGAAAGTAAAAATAATTTCAAAAGTACCGCAACTTGGGGATTCCAGCACGGCCCCAAAACTGCACGGCTGATGTTCAACATGGACAGTGGATTTTTTCATTTCTTTCTAGAACAGATTCAGGCTGGCAGAGTGGTCTCCAAATTCCAAAAGAAACTTCTTGGGAAGGAAGAATTTCTTGGGAATTTTACGTTAAAATAGCAAGAATACACTTGGTCTGTTTCACTGCTCCAAAACCCGGTATTAAGCTACCAATAATTTTCATTTATGACCTCTTTGCTAATCAAAGATTAAAAAAAAAAATATAACATGACAGCATGGGGTTTTTTTTAAGTAAAAAAAAAAATTAAAAAGTAAATCTGCTTTTTATTTAGCCAAGTATAAAAGAGGCTTCATGCTTCAAAAATCCATCATATACATACACAGCAATGTAAAACTTGTTTAGCAAATAGAGAACCTTGAAAGAAGCCTCACTAATGCCCAGTTTATCAGAAATTAGTAATTTTTTCTTACAAGACATGGTTGAAAATACAGTATTTAAACACAGTATTCACACGCTGCTCAGTTGTGAGAAAGGATGATACAAATTCCATTTACAGTTCTCTCAGCTGTGTGGATTTTAACCCATTGTAATTATTTTCTCCTTTTTCAGATGCAACACTTTCTCCTGCTGGGACTGAACCTTTCTCAGAGCATCAGGAGTACAATTTTTCCCCCAGAGGAAACCCAGGAAGATGGAGATCCAATCCTAGGCTGCACCTTGGATTTAAGGATCCAAGAACAAGCTCCAGAGCCTCCGTAGGGAGCTGGAAGTATTTCAGAGAGAAACGGGGAAAGAAACACCTCAAATTTAATTTCTCCTTTAACATTGGACATAAAACTCATTTAAATCTTACAAAATGAGGTCCAATTCCATGGAACAAACCCAAGGTTTGCCTCAAGTCCAACACCCCACGAGCTCCTCCCCCACAAGGTAACGTTTGGATTTCCAGGTCCCAAATGAAAGCCCAGCACTGAAGTTCAGGATTTTGGGGAAAAGGCACTCAAAGAATCAGACAAGGACAGAGCCAAGCTGAGGCAGCGCATGAGAACTGTCCCGCAGACCCGAACTCGGGCAGGGAGGAGCGTTTCTGACAACGGCACATTCTTTATTCTGCAGGATTTTGGATTCTCCTGGGTTTTTTTCTGAGGATAACCACCTGTCTCTGCCCCTGCAGATATCTGTGCTCCACACCGTGAGCAGGAGTTAATCCAGAGTGCAACACAGCCCAAGCGACTGAAACCAAACCACAGTGCCTGCAGACACCTCTCGCTTGTGTTGTTTAGGACTCATCCGAATTGCACACCTGGAAAAGGTGATTTTTCACACCAAAATTTTGTATTAACCCAGGCAAGGATTCGCTTCACTTCATTCTGTCCAGGTTCTCCACTTCAGAAGGGTTTTTGTTTCAGTCCTTGCTTTTGTAAGACTGTCCTGAGCTTGGCTGTTTTCAGTGTCACAAGAGGATCCCAAATTTTTAATTCTACCACAAATCCACTCCGAAGACAAACTTTTAACTGATTAAATGCAAACCAACTTTGTTGAAAATCATTATATTATAATAATGCTCCCATAATAAATGCTCCCATAATAAATAAATATTATATTTATAATATAATATTACATTATAAATGCTCCCAAACTTCTAAAAATGGATTGCCCTCAAGTAAAAAGTTTCAGGGATTACTTTAATCAGTACTAAAATGCAAAAAAAAAAAAAAAAAAGGAGTTTAAAATGCACTTCCAGCATAGTTGCACACAAACCAGACAAAATCTACATCAATAGGTGATATTTACTGATTAATTAATTTATCCTTGGTTAAATAAGGACAGTTTTTTGCTTTTTGAACATAATTACTAGGGAAAAAGGAGACTGTGAGCAAAACAGTGTTTATTTAATTTTGAGTTTAAAGTTTGATATGTACTTTCAGTAAAACCAACTAAACTTTCAGTAAAACCAACTAAACCAGCCAAAACAGTGAAAATAAATAAAAAAAAAAAGAGGATTGTGACAGTGGTTGTGAAAGTTAAATTCTACCAGCAAAATTATCAAATACCAGCAAATCATCAAATGCTTCTAGGAGGAAAAAATGTCCTGGAACAGATGGAATTTTTTTTTTCCTATGGAGCAATAAGGGCAGCAATAATTATAATAAAGTTAAATGCAGTTCAAAAATGTCCAATCTGCTAATCCTGGGCTGCTAATTAAACAGAGTGGATTGTGCAGCATAGAAAAGAAGCTTGGAAATATTTGGAGAAAAGTCCACTTCCACCTCCAGAAGTGCTGCAGAGACACCCAAAGCAAACCCTTATCTTTTCTGGATATTCAGAAATACCACTGGACTGAAACACCAAATCCAACACTTACCCTCCCACATGTGTTTTAATATCAAAATGTGTTATTATCAACATCTGCTACTATCAGTATGTGTTACTAATATCAGTATGGCTAAAACAGGAAGAAAAAGGAAAAGAGGCTAAAACAGGAAGAAAAAAGAAGCTAAAACAGGAAGAAAAAGGAAAATAAGGAAAAAACTCCAATAACTGCAAAAAGCTCCCAACTATGTTCATTTAAAATAATGACACAAATATTCTAAAGGCAGAAGGGCAGTTTTAATTGTTTCCAGATATTTCTGACAAAAACCTTGGAAATTCAAATATTGATTTTAATTTGCAGCTCATACAGCTTATGGTAACTTTGGGAAAGTGCCCCTCTCTCCAAGGAAGCAAAAAAATAAGAATTACCATTTGTTTTCAGCTACTTTATTTTCTTTTCCATCAGCAAATAATTGGATTGAGATCCCAACACCTAAAGCACAGTTAAAAAATGGAAAATAACCAGAAAAAAGTTCTCCCTGCAGCTGCTGCTCCTGACAGGGAGCTGTGGTACACTCACTAGTCCTAAAACCAACAATTCCATCTTGGAAAGAAGAAATGTCTTCCAGCCCAGAAAAATGCAGGGGTAATTGCTCACTTCATGTAATAAGTTCTGAAGTCAAAACATGCCAGATGCAATTTTTTGTTTAGATCTCGACAATCGTGCATCCAAGTACAATTGCTGTTCCTTATCTTGCAAAAGAATTTCAGAAATTCCTCCTGGAATTAATTTGTACCGATTCTGACTCCACGGAAATGCTGAGACTTGCTCTCACAAAACAGTTTTTAAAACTCTTGAGGATCTTAGAGATGTTTTTCAGTTCCTAGAATTTGACTTTATTCCATAAGCAGGGAACATCCAGGCACAGTCTTAACACCCTCTCCAGCTGAATGCTGCTCTTCCTTGAAATGATTTTAATAATGAGACCAAGGTAACTTTTTGTACTTTTATTATGACCTGTTCATCAGTTGAATGGTAAATTACAAAAGAAATTGTGATTAATTTCTTTGTTGCAAGTGTTAACATCAAAAAACAATCACAAAAAAGGAGCCATAAGTGACTGGTTCAGTAATCCAAATGAATATCCATATTTATCCATAACCTCTCTTTCTTTCTCTCAGCAAATGAAAACAGCTTCGTTTTTATTTCATTTCTCTGCCTGAAGTTGTTAAGGCATGGAATTCTGTAAGTAAATCTGTATTCAAAGGAAAAAAGCTGACTAAAAATTTACATGTGGGTTGTTTGCCCAGCAAACGCTTTGAGACTCAGCAATCTGTGACCCCACTTCAAAAGACTTTGGTTTCTATGATCTAAATGATCTAAACTTCAAATTTAAGTTCTCACCACATGCAAAAATCCTAAATTTATTACAATTAATACTCTCAAACCGAAGAAAATATTCTTTTCCATGTTAAAATCTCCTCGACACTGATCCTGCTAATGCATGGTAATATTACTTTAATTATACACTTACTCAGTTTTTTTACAAATGAAGAAGTATTTCTGGAAGTAGCTCTTGAAACATTTCTTAGATAAATTCAGCAGCACAATTTAGTACAGACTTGAGAAACAACACACACTAGAGCAGGAAAGTGATTCTCAATAAAACAAGCTGTAAAAACCCAACGTTGTCCCACATTTTAGTGAAACCATCAGTCCAAAGCAGCACAATTTTTATAGCTAAAATTATGAGATACGTACATAACGACCAGCAGCTGTAGGGAATGCTAGAAAATGCAGTCATAAAGTTACTTTCTCCATGTTCAATTCTTACTCCTTACCTCTGCTCTTCAGCTGTTGCCCCATTGCCCTCTCTCCTCCTCCCACACAGCCTCTGCTTTTTCATCTGCTATCAAACCAGACCCACCAGCTCTTCCTCCTGCATTTTTTCTCTCCCCAAAAAAAAAAAAAAAAAGTTCTTATCCTCATCAGTCAAGGAGCATGCTCTGATTTACACACTCCATGGAGAACTCTCATCCCAACTTTTCTCAGGGCTGGAGTTCTCTGGTCTCCTCTGGGCCTCTGGCACTTGACTCACTTTTATTATCTTGTGCATTTAGTAAGAAATGGGTAAAGAAAGGAGATTATATCTGAAACGTGAGGTGGCCAATATGGCTAATACCATAAAATTATACACAGATTTAAATAATTGCATCTTTTTTAAACATACTAACACACATATACGAAACTGTATATAGAATTATGGAAATACACAGGTGCAGGACCAAACTTCATCCCTGCTGTGGATCCTCTAGGAAATGCTGGCAGAGATAAAACTGTGACCAGCTGAAATTCCTGAAATTAAATCACCTCATCCTGTGAAGAACAGCTCTGGATGATCTAACTGCAAAATACAGGTTGCCCTGATAGACCTTTACACAGGATACTTTTCCTGGGAGAAGAAAAATAGAAGTACCATGAAAACAGACAGCACAAGATGTATTCTGATTTTTTTTTTTTTTCCTTCTGAGAAAACCTTGCCTCGATATTCCTGTAAATCCTTTGTCATTCACGTCACCAGTCCAAGTGAGTACAGTGGTTTATTGAAGTAAAACATGTTCTGCTTGTTGGGAACACCCACTGCATCCCCCCCCCCAAAAAAAGAGCTTTCACAGCACACTTGCAGTAGGAACCACAGCAAACTTTCTGATTTCAGCTAACAGCTGCTCTTTAATCAGCTTTCCACTCTAAGAACTGCATCATGTCAGCCAGACAGGCACATGCCAAATTCCACTGCCCCTGCACCTGGAATTTCCTGATTTCCTCAGCATGTCAGAAACCGTGGCTGGAAATGGACTGACAAAGGATGAACACAGCAATCTTTAAGGCAGTCCCTTCCCCATCAACTGCTGCCACAGCTGATAATGGTTTTTTTGGAGTCTTTGCCCAGTGACAAACTCTGAGGACACCACGGTGTCTTTTAAATCAGTAACTCCAATTAAACTCCAAGCTTCATTCTCCAGAATAAATCCAGCTCGATAAATTTCAATAATAATCTTTGTGTGTTAGACAAGTTGTTTTTTTTTTCTGCACATTACTGGACAACTGGATTGTCAAAGGGATAAAACATATATTCAGAAGACCTGAATGTTGCAAATTGAGTGTTCCAAAGGAATAAAATACAAATGCAGAAGACCTGAATGTTGCAAATGCAGTGTTCCAAAGGAATAAAATACAAATGCAGAAGACCTGAATGTTGCAAATGCAGTGTTCCAAAGGAATAAAATACAAATGCAGAAGACCTGAATGTTGCAAATGCAGTGTTCCAAAGGAATAAAATAGAAATTCAAAAGACTGAATGTTGCAAATTGAGTGTTTCAAAGGAATAAAATAGAAATTCAAAAGACCTGAATGTTGCAAATTGAGTGTTCCAAAGGAATAAAATAGAAATTCAAAAGACCTGAATGTTACAAATGCAGTGTTCCAAAGGAATAAAATAGAAATTCAAAAGACTGAAGGTTGCAAATTGAGTGTTTCAAAGGAATAAAATAGAAATTCAAAAGACCTGAATGTTGCAAATACAGTGTTTCAAAAGCAGCTGAAGTTTGCAGTTTTTTCTCTTTTGAAGAGCGATATAACAGGACACTTCTATTCCCTCTTGGTTATATACATTTATTTATCTCTATATTTATCCAACTCATCCCTTTAATTAAAATATATGTTAATTAAATATCCATTCTGGCCATAATCTGCTTAGAAGAGAAGCTACAAAAGGAGCCCTAATGAAACTGTCAGCCAGCCACTACAACAATTTCCCATTGTGGGAAGGAGGCGTCATTTCTGAGCAATGGTAACTCGAGAGGACCTCGCCAGGCTCCAGCTGATGCCAAGCCTGCTCTCATTTTCCCAGTCTCACTTCCATAAATTAGCTGCAGGCCCCATGGACATCAGGGAATCTTGAGGGTTTTTTTTTTATGTTTGGAAATCCTCCACTTTTGTCAGATCTTTACCAGTGAGGTCAGAGCGCTGCCAAATGCGCCGTGTTTGTCACAAGTCAGGGATTCCTGCCCTCCAAAATCCCCCATCTGCTCCAGGGCAGCCCTGACTCCAAAGGCTTTATCAGGAGTGCTGAAACAAAATCCACACCCAGCCACTTGAACTACAGCCCTCACACCAAGGCAGAATGTGGCACCTGAATTTGGATCCATCTGCCACCGAGGGTTTGACTTCTTAAATGTAGATCCCCATCCCAAACTCCAAGATAAAACTGAAACTCAGAAAAGTCAGCCTCAGCACTCTGCTGAGTAACCTGTACTCAAGAAATGCTCAGGCCTGGTGCTGCTCTCTGTCATCTCAAGAGTGAGAAGTCAGCAGCGGACCGGGAACACAAATGTTTTAAATATATATTACATAAGCCATTCTGGGGGGATAATGAAATTTTCCATTCTCTCCAGTACAGAAGGAACATGCCTGGTGAAGAAAGTGGTTGTGAAGTATCATGCACACTGACTCGAAGCCAGCCTTGAAACATGAGAGAATCCAATTCCATGAGTGGCACTTTGGTCAGATGCCAGCACATCATAATTTCACATCAGAGTTAGCTCCACAGAAAGATTAAATGCTCCTCGGTACAAAAGGCATTAACTTTTAGTTCTCACAGCAGCATAAAGACCCTTTTTATGGAGATTGCTATAAACAGCATACTTTCTTTCACTCCTCAAAGCTTCCTGCATTTTCCAAATGATCCTCAAAACATTTATTGAATCAACACATGGCCCAAAAGTTGTTTACAAACCATAATGCAAAGTAAGAATGCTGTTCATTATTATGTGCCTACAAATGTGCTTCATGCTTGTTTAACAGGAACAGCATGTTTGCTGCCATCCTGCAGGAAGGAAAACAAAATCTGAAGTGGAGAAGTGTAAAATAAAGGCAATGTTTGCCAGATTTCCCTCTCCCTCTCCCCTAAATACATGGGAAATATTCAGAAGATAAGCAGCAAAAAAGAAAAAAAGGCATCTTTAACCAGCACCTGGAATTACTTGGCTCCACATTTGGAATTCCCTTCACCTCCCATCAAGATTTCTAAATTGGAAATGTTTTACTGTATTCTGACACTACATGCCATCGAGTCCCGTGGCATTTCAAAGGCTGGTTTAAAACTGAGGAAATATTATACAGGGCAGTTGCTGAGATGCAACATGCAAAGATATTTTCATGCAAATCTATAGACAACACACTATGCATAAAATGCTTTCCATCCCTCCCCTGTTCTTCCCCTTGAAATCCAGCTCAGAAGTGTCCCCTGCTGGCAAACTCCTTCCCCTCACTGCAGGAGATGCAGGGAAAGCCTCAGCTGCGTCCAGCTTTGGGAGCAGCAGAAATTCCTGGGGATTTGAACAGAATGACAACACAGAAGTGGCTCAGCTGGGCAGGGACACTGCTCAGTGCTGGTGAATGCACTGGGGATACCTGCAGCACCCCAGGGGTCCCTTCAAACAGCTCCAGGAAAAAGGCTGAAGAACGTTTCCAGAGTGAACAGTTTAGGAGATAACCCAGCCTTCTAATAATCAGAGAATTCCAGAATGGACTGGGATGGAAGGGACCTTAAAGATGATCCCAGTGCCAGCCCTGCCATGGCAGGGACACCTCCCACTGTCCCAGGCTGCTCCAGCCCCAGTGTCCAGCCTGGCCTTGGGCACTGCCAGGGATCCAGGGGCAGCCCCAGCTGCTCTGGGAATTCCATCCCAGCCCCTGCCCGCCCTGCCAGGGAACAATTCCCAATTCCCAATCTCCCATCCAGCCCTGCCCTCCTACACCTCAAAGCCATATTTACAGGAGGCAGCACAAAGGAAGCTCATTTGTCACTCACAGCCTGTTTCCCAACAGGATAAACGATCTCTCAATTGTTCAGTGGAATTTTTGTCTCACAAATCAGTAAAAAGCCTTTTATAGTTCCACAGCCATGTTGCACTATAGGGTTGGCTCAAAATGTTGCCTCTGAACAAAGAGGGGAAAAAAAATTTCTTGAAAAATTTTCCTGTGACTGTGCCATCAGTCCTCATCATCTCCTCTGTGCTTTCTACCTGCAGTCACTGTTACTATTCCTGATATCATGGAATTATCAAGGTGGGAAAAGCCCCTCAGGATCATCCAGTGCCAGCCCAGTGCCACCAGCATCACCCCAAACCCTGTCCCCAAGGGCCACATCCAGACTCCTCTGGGACAACTCCAGTGTCTCCAAACCTCCCTGGGCAGCTCATCCCAAGGCCTGACCACTCTGCCAGGGAAATTTTCTTTCCCAGTCTCCAACCTGAGCCTCCCCTGGTGCCATTTGAGGCCATTTCCTCTCCTCCTTTCCCTTGGGACACGGCAGCAGAGCCCAATCCCTCCCCGGCTGTCCCCTCCTGGCAGGAGCTGTGCAGAGCCACAAGGTCCCCCCTGAGCCTCCTTTGCTCCAGGCTCAGCCCCTTCCCAGCTCCCTCAGCCTCTTCTCACAGGACAGGTTTTCCAGCCTCTTCTCAGCTCCACTCTCCTCCCCTGGACACAGGCAAAAGGGTTTTTTTGTTTGAGAACACAACAATTTTTCAAGGCAAGGTGTTAATTTAATGTCCTTCAGTGATTCAAGCAAGCTCTTTGCATCGGAGGAGAGCCATGAAAAGGAAAACCTCACACAGGACCTGGAGGGGTTGGAGCATGTCCAGGCAAGGGAACAGAGCTGGGAAGGGTCTGGAAAACTCCTGATGGAGGTGGGGGGGCTCAGTGTGGAGAAAAGGAGACTCAGGGGGGACCTTGTGGCTCTGCACAGCTCCTGGCAGGAGGGGACAGCCAGGGGGGTCTGGGAAAGAAAATTTCCCTGGCAGAGTGGTCAGGCCTTGGGATGAGCTGCCCAGGGAGGTTTGGAGTCACCGTCTGTGGGAGTGCTCAGGAGGAGCCTGGATGTGGCCCTTGGGGACAGGCTTTGGGGTGATGGCACTGGATGATCCTGAGGGGCTCTTCCAGCCTTGATGATTCTGGGATTCTGAGTCTCATTCTGCACTGCCAGGGCTGCCTTGGCACAGAAGTACCTGTGAAAAGCATCCAGCCCTGGACTGATGCCTTGGGAAGGCTGAGCTAGAGCACAGGCTGGACGGAGTTAAAGAGCAAAGCAGGGATTTATGAAAAGGATCTCCTCCATGGATCCACCTTGGGCAGCACCAGAGCCCAGCCAGGGCTGCACCCAAGATGAACCCAAATGGTCCCAAAATGCACGAGCGCTCCCGGGGGCTCTCACTGGGATCAGCTCTGCTCCATTGGCACATTGGAGTTCATTGTCCCATTCCAGCTTTAGCCCATGCAGTCCCATCCTGCTTGTTTTCCTCTCTCCAGCCCACGTTGTTTGTGCTCCTGGGCTGAGATTTGGATCATTTGTCCTTGGTGCCCAGCTGGAGAAGGAATTGTTTTGTCTCCCTGCTCTGTGCAGAGAGCTCACCATCCCATAATGTGAAGCTCAGACCCACACACTAAAGCAGCACAGAATGTGAAACACAGAAAATCTCAAACCTGGATTATCAGGACTGTTGCAAAATCTGCCCCACAAACTCAGCTTCTTTTTAAGCTTTTCCCTCTACCAGATACCTGGAACCCAAAAGTTCACAAATTTAACTCAAGAACCAGCAGCTCTATGAGGACACTACATTCCTACAAGTGTGCAGAGTAATGGGAGACTGGGGGGAAAGAATAAAAATGCTAAAATACACAGAATTTTTTCCACCATGGGACTGTGTGACAAGTGTTACAAGTGTTCACTTGGGTACAAACTTGATCACTGATTGGTTTGACCCAACTTCCTGAAAAAATCACTTCCATGTCAAACCACGACAAGGAGATATCACTGAGATCCAAAAACCAGACCAGAGCAGCTCTGAACTGTTCAATTTGGACAGAATCCCTAGATACTTTCATTATTCTGAGTGCTAATGGAGCAAAAAGAGGGAAACAGTGAGGCACAGACTGTCAAAAACCAAATTCTTGGAGAACAATTCCCTTCAGAACTACACTCCAACAAGAGCAAACAACAGGAATTAGGATTAGAATCCAGACATTGACATTTCCCATGAATGCCAACACTGAAAAAAGTTTGCTTTATGGTTTGTGTGGCCCTTCTGGGTTTGCAAGTTTTTGTTGTAAAGAAACCAAAGTGAATTTGAGGAGGGGAGAGGGAAGAGCACAAAACCAGCAAATGCAAACCCACCCTCCCTGCACACACAGGCAACTCAAAGCCTTGCAACCCAACAAACTCCTTTGAATTTATTATGGAAGAAAGCCCTAAATCCATGGAGTTAAATTCCAAGTATTTTTAATTGATAGCTCAGCTATTAGTCCTTAGGTGAAGTTCTACAGATACATTAAATCCATTCCCCAAAACCAGTAAGGTGCTTCAGCAAATACCCATTTTTATTGGTACAGATGCATTTACATTTCTTCATCGATTTTTTTTTCCTTGAAGCTACTTTGCCTTGAAAGATGTTTTCATTTCTACCCAAGAAATAAACTGGGAAAAGCTTTCAAGTATAAAGGTCTTTGCTAATTTCAAATAATACACATAATACATTTTTAAAAAGTAAAAAATGATAGACACAAAAGATTTATCAGTGATTTATTCAAATTTCTCACAGTCTGTTGGTCATTTAATATTTTTTTCAGCTCTTATGTAACTTCTGAGCCAGAGAAAAGAGCAAATTTCCTTTCTGGAATAAATAATTCCAAGGAGCTCTCATTTCTACTGTCTCTAAGGCAGGGATGATGCTCATGCTTTGAGGGTAAGAGAAAACAAGCAAATCTCCCATTTTGTAGTTTATACATTTTTGGTTCACTTGTAAACCAAAAACTTGTATAGTAATAAAAACTCTGGAGTTTCACTGTACCTACCCCTGATTTTAGCACTGGAAATTAAAAAAAAAAAAAAACCAAAAAAAACCAAAAAACCTCAAGTTTAATATCAAGTCCTACAACACCCATGAATATGCATGGAAATATTTCAGAAACAATTGCCTCAAAATGTACCCTGAAATCAGGGTTCATTATAGTGTTAGCTGAGAGTTCAAATTTCCCATCCTCAAAGGAAGATTTATTCAGGATAAAGTAACTCCACATTTTCTTGGCTGACATAATGGACCTGGAATTTAAAAGCAGACGATGCCACCCCAGAATCAAGACATGGAAATCTGCTCTGGAGCTGATTCTGCCTCAGCTACTGAATTACTCAAATACACAAAAAAAAATTTTGAGCCTGAAGAGTTTCTACTCAAGTTTTAAGATGAGCAAATGCTTGGGTGCAACAACTCCTGATGGGAATAATCAGCACTGGGACAAATCTCATTCTTCAAGGAGTAAATCCTTGGTTTGAAACCTACTCTGAAACTCCCGGCAATAAAACACAATCCAGGCATTTATGTCTGAAAAATTATCCTTGGAGATGGCTGAAAGAGCAAATATTTGAGAGTTTAAGGGCAAAGCTGCAGAAAAAATCAGATCTCTATGCTTGGAGCTGCCACTGAACATGTGGGTGCCAGACACTCGAGTCCCCCCTCCCCACAGGGACACAGAATTTCCCTCTCAATTTGCTCAACTGCTCTGCAGCCCAGCAAGGAAAGAAGAAAAAATAAAGATGCTGGGTTTTGGTATCAATACTGGCCTCTAAAATTACATTCAGGATCAAGTTGTGTAGATTTAATTAAGCTTTTAAGAAGCATTTTAATTGTTCTTCATTCCAACGCTGCCTTTGGTGTTGTTGTAGCAGAATTCTCCTTGCTAAGATCTAAAATGTTTAAAGATGGACAGGTCCATCTATTATTCAGACAGCAGAGCTTTCAGTTGAATTTAAAATCTAATAATTCCAGTTCTGCTCATGGCTGGTCCTTCTTCTTCACCTTCTTCTCCATGGGTTTGGGTGGTTTTGTGGAATTGGATAAAAATTTGTTGGCTTTTTTAAATTCATGCAGCAAGACTGTGGTTTTAACGTCCATGAATTGGAAATCAAAACTTCAAAATGTGCATTCTGAGGAGGAAAAGAAAAAAAATTCCAACCCACCCCTCAGGAACAGCTTCAAATTCCACTGCAAAAGGCACCAAGACTCACAGAGAGTGGAGAGGAACATCTTAAATTCTTAATAATCACATTTATATCAATCAGCAGCATAGGTTTGATGGGATTATTGACAGCATCTCAACAATGATGCAGGAAAACACAGACTGTCCAGGAATTCCAGCAAAGGCAAAGTCAGGAGAAGACACTTGTTCGCAGGATAAAGTTTAGAATTTTATTTGATGCCCAAAAGGACCAGAAAACAGGTCTGGTGAAAGTTCTGATAAAAGATGGAATAGGCACCAAGGGAATCCCACAGAACAGGGGACAGCTCTGCTGTAAATTGAAGAACTCCCCAAACCAGCACTTAAAACTGAGAGAATTTTAAAACTACCCAAATAAACCCCCTCAGTTTCATTTTTTCCAGAAAATACAGAGCAAACCCAATTATTATTTTTTCCTCATAAGCAAAAGGAGCTTGGGGTTCCTGAAATCAATTAGAAAAGTCTGAGCAGGTGAGGGGAACCAGCAGTTTTTAAACACTTGAGCTGCCAAGTCTTAGCAACAGTAAAAGAATTTCCCATTATTTTTGGATCTGCTAACAAGACCTTGAGCTTGCTTGATCATTCATTGACTCACTGTGGTATTTTTATCACAGGGAAGTCTAAGAAAATCATCCCAAAATCACTTGCTGGCAATACAGTTAAGGATTTCCTCAAATAATTTACATTTTTGGTATCTCCTGGCTCTCTGGGAAAGCAAGGAGGCCTATGGAGAACAGGATGGATGGAGAAAAAGAAATAATTGGTGAGAAAGCTAAACTCTAACATATTCATTATTTATTCTGAAGTGCTCTCTCTTCATTAGGAACTGTAATTGTTACACACAAGCTGCAAATTCCTTTTGCACAAGATTCTGGAATGTTATCATGGCTAAAGGGAAAGACATTCAAACAATGACTACACACAGCAAAGCCACCATTGAAATATGTGAATAAAACAATTAAAATCACATGAAAATGAATAAAGTTTAGGAATAAAACAATTTATAAATAGAATTTATGATTTAAATTTTAAAAACTAATTGTGGCATAAACTTTAACTGAAGAATATACAGTTAAAATATCTTTACTTGATAGTCTGCAACCCTGGAATATGCCACTAGATGGCAAGTTTGGATAGAAATTAGCTGAATTTTAATTTATGGCACGTTTGAAAAGTCCAAAGGCATTGGATAGAAAACAATCATGGAAAAAAAAAAAACAGTGAAAGAGGTGAACAAAAATAGGAAGAGTTCAATAAACAAGTCTTGTGTCTGGAGCACATTTAATACAAGCCAAAAAGGTGAAATGGGTTTTAGTCTTGTTTCCACATTGCCACACAAATGGGGAATCAATTCACACCCGATTCTGAAATTGTTTTAAAGAAAAACAAGTGAAAATCACTGTTTTATATATTCCTCACAATTCTTCAGAGCAGTGTCTCACATGGAGGCGTGCAGCACTGAGAGCTGACATTCGGATGACAAATATTCCCAGGAAATATTCCAACATCCTCAGCAATCAGGGCTTTTCCTGTGCCTTCCCTATTCACTGCACTCTGCTTTTCACCGTTCCCATTCCCTCTTTTGCTGCCAGCCCCTGCAGAATGTTTTATCTTGATTTAAAAGAAAAATAAATCCTGTCTTTTAAAGCAGCTCTTTCTGTAGCTCACTACAGCCTTCAAAAGGAGCAGCATGAAAAAGTTCTTAACAGAAACATAGAAAATAGAATAAAATTAACCCTGCACAATTCCCCTGTGGTGAAATTCTGAACTCCTTCTAGCAGGGAACAAAACAATGATGGATTAAAAATGAAATGGATTAAAAAATTAAAAATTTTTGCTTACCTGAAATATCTGCTGAAAACTCCCCAAATAAAAATACCAGGGTTTAAGAGAACACTGATTTCCCTGGCAGGTTAAATCCCAGCTTACCTCATCTGGAGAGAGCAGATAAATGGGTGTTAATTCAGGAATTTCACTCAATTCACAGCTCAGCCCAAGGCAGGTCAGGATCTCCCTGAGAACTTCGTATCTCTTGGAATTGCTCGTTTTGAGCAAATTAAAATCCTCTTCAGTTTGCACATCCATGGAGTTGATGTCCAGCTCCAAATGGGCCTGGCAGGATATATAAAAAAAGAAAATCAGTTTCCAATTCAGGAATCACAGCTGTCAATACACCACAATTTCCTCTGAAACCTACCTAAAATTTCCCTTCTTAATAAAGTTTTTCTGGAGGAGCTGGTCAAACCTGTATTTATCAACTTAAATTTAACTTTCTGCTTTTCAGGTCTACCAGAACCAACAGCAAAGTTGGTCATATTCTGGCTTGTACATGAGCAGAATTCCATTACAATTAAAACGGCATTGAAATTGAAATTCCATTATAACTGAAATGCCATTAAAATGGAAATTCCATTAAAATTCTATTAAAATTGAAAGAGCTTTTTAGAGGTTTTTAGAAGGTATGGAGAGCTCAAGCCAGTCCCATAAATTTAGTGGAAATCAGTGCACATAAAGAAACCCTTCTGCCTAAAAACGTTACTTTCTCACCTGGTAGAAAATCACTCCTCACGGTTGAAGCAGATGCTTAGAAGTTGAAATTAAATACAAGAGGAAAACAAATCCTTCACAGACCTCCTTTTTGGCTGGGTTTTTTTTTTTCTGCTTTTCCTTTTGTGTTACAAGATATTTCAAAGCCCTTGAATGTTGGAGCCCTGGCTGCTGAGAATTCCAGACTTTCTGTGCTGCCAGGCCCTGACCCCCAGGAGAACACTGCACTGACCTGAGGCCCTGGAGAAGCTTCCAAAATGGAATGACAGAACTGGGATTGTGGGGTGGCGTTTGAACAGAAGTGTGTGAGATCACAGGGTGGGAAACTCAGAGTTTAAGGGTTTAGGATGCAGCAATAGATATAAAGCAGGATGGAGGTTTTAGGGTGGAGGCTGCTCCTTCTCCTTCACCTCCTTCTCCATGGGTTTGGGTGGTTTTGTGCAATTGGATAAAAAAGTCCCCATTGCGGGCACGGGTGGTTGGGTATTGGGTTAAAAGTGACAATAATTGAGGTGTCATTTCTTAATTGGACAGCTGATCCTTAAAAGGCCTTGGAGAGAGAGAGATGGGCTCCATTTTTAGTTTGTTGGAGTGAAGTGCTGCAGAGCTCAGGGTTTGTGAGACTGTGACAGAGACAAGAACTGATAAACATCTGAGTCCCAGCAAGAAATACTGTCCACACATTTAATCCTGGCCTTAACACAAAAAACAAACAAACAAACAAACAAAAAAACCAAACAAAACCACCCAAAGAATCCACACTTGGACTCTCTGCAGATTCATTTATTGCTATTAAAAAAGGTCTTCTTTTTGTTCATTTCTTCCACTTTGCAAAATGTAATGATGTTCTTTGTGTTTTATGTATTTTCATTGAAATTCAGGGAAATGAATGAGTGTGGCTGCCCCTGGATCCCTGGCAGTGCCCAAGGCCAGCTTGGACACTGGGGCTGGAGCAGCCTGGGACAGTGGGAGGTGTCCCTGCCATGGCAGGGGTGGAACGAGATCATTTGAAGATCCTTTCCAACCCAATTGTAAAAAAAAATACATTAAAAAGGAGGCAGGACACACTCACCCACCAGAGGAGTATAGAAAAAAAGGAAACAAATCTGCCAGAATATTCCATGGCTGATGTCACTGCCTGGGAACAATAAGGGCTTTTCAAATCCAGACTGGAAGTCATTTAGAATTATAAAATGTCACACTAATCCTTTTAATCTGACTTTTGAAGCTGTGCTCTGATGCCCTTTTCTTTTTCCTGGGGAAAACCTCTGGAGTATTAAATTTTACTACAGAAGGAGGATCAATTTAAAAGGTGCAGCAAAGCAGAACTTGCAGGGACAGAATCAAATCCATTTTCTAGCAGCACATGGGTGGCAGAGCTGCCTACAAATAAAGAAATAAATATCCTCCAATGTCTAACAGAATTCCCAAAAATCCAGCAGATTTAAGCTGATAAAAGACAAAAACACTTCTAAGAACCCCCTGAATATTTCTGAGCTCTCTAAGTGCTACAAGAGTCTTGATACCTGATCCCTGAGCAGTTAAATTTCGGTGCTCTGGGCTCCTGAGAAAGTTCCCTACCTAAAATATTGGTAAAAATGGAACCTTTCATAAAGTTGGTTCATCCTTAACTTAATATTGGAAAATAAACCTTGCTCTGCTTTTCTCGATGTGTTTGGCAGATTTATTTTCTAAACTTCATGGCACATCTTATCAGCCTTTCCATCACCCCAAACTTTAGCTGGGAATATTTAAATCATTTCAATAATCAGTGACCAACATTTACCTTCCTGTGGAAAAGCTTCCTCACCTATTATCCAGAAGGTGAAATGAAGAAAAATATATTATGAACACTTGAATTTATCTGTTCCATTTTTGGGGGCTTTCTTTGGCTGTTTTGGTGGTTTTTTAACCAGACATCCCAATACCATGATACTGGAGAGGCACCTACTTCCTGGCATACTATTTTTAAGTGGAATTAATGATTTTGGCTCATTCTAGACTACCCCAATTCCACTCCCCAGATTCTCTGAGCTATTTGATAGGTGCAGAGAATATCAAACATTTAAACCTTTAAAGCCTGAATAAGGACTCAGGAAACACAAAAGTTTCCAGCAAGGTTTATTCTGCACTTCTTGCTTTGCCACAATTCCTAGTTTGGTAAGGATTTTGTGGGAATTATTTCCCACCTCCCAAAATCTGCTCAAGCTGTATTCCTGTACCACCTCCAGCAGGGAGAAAGGGAAAGCTCTGCTCTGAAACATGACAAAATCCCTGAATAACTGGGGTTGGAAGGGACCTCGGGAGATGAACCCCTGCCAAGGCAGGGTCACCTGGAGCAGGTGACACAGGAAAGTGCCCAGGTGGGTTTGGAATGTCCCCAGAAAAGGAGACTCCATCACCTCCCTGGGCAGCTGTTCCAGGGCTCTGCCACATCCATAGAAGGAAATTTCTGCTCAAGTGGAGGTGGAACTTTCTGGGGTTTAGTTTATGGCCACTGCTCCCTGTGCTGTCACTGGGCACCACTGGGAAGTCTGGCACCATCCTCTGGCACCCCTTGGAGATATTTCCATGCATTAATGAGGAAAATTCCTGCTTCCTGCACAAAACTGTTCTTTGTTTTACCTTGCCTAACCCACACACATCTGGCTCCGTGGTGAAAATAAAAAAAGTGTTTTCCCAGCAGTGACATTCCCCTTCTTTAACACCAAGTGAAACCCACCCTGCACTTGGATCCCTTCTACACCCAGGACATCCACTTACAGCTGGGAATGGCTTCCCACTGGGAAAGGGGAGATTTGGGTGGGATATTGGGAAGGAATTCCTGGCTGGCAGGGTGGGCAGGGGCTGGGATGGGAATCCCAGAGCAGCTGGGGCTGCCCCTGGATCCCTGGCAGTGCCGAAGGCCAGGCTGGACACTGGGGCTGGAGCAGCCTGGGACAGTGGGAGGTGTCCCTGCCATGGCAGGGGTGGCACTGGATGGGCTTTAATGTCCCTTCCAACCCAAAGCATTCCATGATTCCACACCTCCCCTTGACAGGAACCCCCAAGAGCATGCAATGGGAACAATTTATCAGGACTGCATGAACTCCTGCCTGCTCACAGTACCTGGGAAAGGATGGCTTCTCCTCCACTGCTCCCGTGAGTCAGGTGCACAATCACCGTGTCTCTAGCAGCATTATTCAATCGACTCAGCACCTTCACTCTGCTGCCATCTCCCTTCATGCCTTCCTCAAAAACACAGCCACTGACCAGCAGGTTCAGCTTCACCTCAGTGCTGTCCTTTTTAGACACCACCAGCTCGTGCACAACCCTCCTCAGTTTGTTTTTGTGCTTTATCTGCACGCCCCCGAACGTGAAGGACGAGGAAAACCCAAGGATCTTCCCCCCTTTGGACAGAAATGCCATGAACTGGCTGTGGATGCCCTCAGGAATGGGCTCCTCGGTGGCAATGAGCAGCAGCAGGGAGTTGTCAGCCCAGGGGTCCCTGAGCACTTGCTCCTGGTGCAGCTGGTACACGGTGTAGCTCTCAGCATCGATGCACTCCCTGAGGACGGACTTCACCTGCTCAAACCTCCCTTTGGCAGCCTCAGAGCCCAGGTAAATCAAGATGTTGGGGGGTTTCCCAGCCAGGTTTATTCTTTTGATTCCTTTTTGCAGACATTCGTGCTCCTTCTCCTCCCTGCTGCTGCTGCAGTCCTCGGGAAGCTCTGGAATGTTTTCTGCAGAGGCGAATTTCACCGATTCAATGGTGATGTCCTCAAGCTGCTGACACTCGTGGCAGCTGGAAACGTGCAAGTGGTGGTGTTCCCCAGCTCCTGTCTCCTCCTGCTCCCTTTCTTCTTCCAGCTTGGATTTGTCCTCCTCAGCTTGTCCTAATGCTGATTTCCCAGCAGGAGTTACTGCATCCATGTCTGTGCTCTTCTCTTCCACCGATGGTGCCTCCCGTGCCAACTCCTTCAGAGCAGCTTCCTCTAAATGCACAGCTGCAAAAGGTACAGGATACCAAAAAAGGGGTTAGAATAATGAGATTAAAAGGGTTAGGATAAATATCATTAACAGCAGAATTTCATTTCAGTACAAACGCCCTGTAACAGCAAGAATTTCACCTATGTGACACAACAAATCCTATTTCCCCCCCAGAACAACACAGATTTGCACTCCAACCATAAATCTAAAGACAAAACGAAGGAAAGAAAATACCTCTGGAAAAATACTGCCCTTCTAAGGAGGGCAGGGTTTAAAATTGCTGCTGTTTTGAAATAAACTATTTTGAAATAAGCTAATAAAGTGATGGTATTGGGTAAGATAGATATTGAACCACGTCCCTTGCACTGCTGAAGGCTGCAGATAAAGGTTTGGCACAAGAAAAGGGAGTAAAAAGACATTTGAACAGATTTCAGTCTGCAGAAAGGGAGAGAGAGCAACCCACAGCAAGATTTGGGAGCTAAGAATCCAAGGGTAAACAAGAAAATAAGAACTGTTAAAAATTCCCGTTTCCCCCGAAAATGATAGAAATGTGAAGATAATTCAGAGCAAATACAAGTGAGAAGAGCAAAGATGATTATTGCCAGCTTGAAATGTGCAGAGCAAAGAGGAGAGAAAAAGTACTCATCACAAGGGAGAGTTTCTTCAGCTGCTGAGCCATGAAAACACTTCAAGGCAAAATCTGAAAAACTTTACTGAATCCTTCCCCACTCAGATGCAACCAAATCAATTTATTATGCTTTTAACCCAGGGAGAAACTTGATTAACACAATTTTGTTAATCCAACTTCAATCCCTTTCCTTCCTAGGAAACTACAGCCCCTTTGGAGCAGAAACATGAAGCAAGATTTTTTTTTTTTTTTTGATATTCCAAGGGAATTTCAGAGCTTCCAACCTCTGTTATTCCATCCAGAGCCTCCCCCAGCCTGCTCTGGAGCAGCTTCCACACAGCACTGGAAGCAAAAGGAGGCAGAAAACATTTTTAAAAGGGACTGACTGAGACACTCTCAGCTTCCATCCTTCCTTGGGGGAGTATTTATGCAGAACAGCACCCAGAGGGACAGAATTTCTCCTCAGATTCTTTTGGGAGAATATTCCTGTCCTCTTGCACTTCATCTGAATGTTGTTGATTTTGCCATTCCTTCATTTCTGCCTGTGCACTGTGATCTACATTAAAAAAAAAAAAAAAACAACAGCAAACCAAAAACCAACCCCATAAAAAAAAGGCCAAAAAAATGCCAGCCCAATTTGTTCTCAATCCATGTTCAGCTTTGAATACACTTTAATTTCAAATATGAAAAAAAAATAAAAAGAGAACATCTGTCTAAAACTTCCAGCTTTGGATTTTTTTGAGTTTTTTTAGATAGATTTGTGAATTAACAGACAAGATTTGAATGAAGTATTTTCTAACTTCTGGTTTGGAGCACCCTGGGAGAGTGGAAGGGGTCCCAGCCCACATCAGGGGGTGGGAATGGATGATTTTTAAGGTTCCTTCCAACCCAAACCATTCCAAATCCTACAAAATTAAAGCAGAGCTACAAAGGGATCAACCTGGAATCCCAACAGGAAGAAAACACTGCCAAAAAAAAAAAAAAAAAAAAAAAAAGCAAATTTTTCAGGTAGGTATAAAAAACTACGCACAAAGTCCTAAAATAACCATAAACCAAAAGTGCTGTGCTATTAAAAATGATCAGGAGGGTACTTACAAACAATCCTGTGTGGCACCATCCCGTTCTCCATCTGCAGCCTGTCTTCCAGGAAGGCTACTCCAAGGCTACTGAAATTATCTACACTGGCTTCAGCAATTAACTTAAAAGGTTCACCAGGTTTATAGGCCAAGGGTGAACAAAAGTCTGACCACTTCACAATCTAGAACAGAGCATATGGATGGCTTTCAGTTGGGAAAGGTTCTGGAAAAATGCCCAATATCAACAATATTGTGAGTTTGCAAGAGGAACTGCAGGAGAATTGAAGAATTTACTGGGGGGGTTGCCTTAGGCAGCAAAGATTGAGCCCTGATGGAAGAGAACAACATCCACACCAAGTGGGAGTACAGAGGAATCATTCCCAAAGATCAAGGCTCTGAAAGATCCAAGCAACAAAATGGCAGCAGAGCTGTAGGAAAAAATCTGTTTGGATTTGTTTCCTTCGGCACAAACGCCAAGCAAGAATGCTGATAAAAAGAACAAAATTAAACTACAAGGGTTTAACAAAAATGAGCAGAAGCCTCATGAGGGCTCAAGATGTTTATCTACCTCAAAAATTCCTCTTTTTCAGGAAAGAAACACTGCACAAGTAGGAGACACAACTGCATGCACAAACCAGCTGTTCTCCAATGAAAGATTTTTTAGAGACCTGCCTTTGTGACCTAAAAAAAAAAAAATCAGCCTTTGCCATGCTCCAAAGCATGGGGAGACAAAGTGCAATTCCCTCAGAGCAGCTGCAGCACTCTGACACCTCTTCCATGAGGTTCAGCTTTCATCACCACACACCAGATGTAAAACACTGACTGAAGGAAGGGAAAACTTATTTTGGATGCACAAACTGAGGGTGAGCTGTCAGTTATTCTACTTGTTCATAATTAGACCATCAGCTAAATTTACCTTTTTATTTACTGCAATTAAACAGTTTACACACCATCCAAGAGGATCCAGCTGCAGCTTTTGATGTTGTGGTATTTCCCAAGGGAACAAGAGGACAGAACAAACAACCCCAATGGTGCTGTCTCCTTTCTAAGGCATTCTCAAAGACAGCTCCTGATTAGCAATCAACAAACCCAAATGAGACCCGTCAGTCACAGAATCCTAGAATGGTCTGGGTTGGAGGAACCTTAAAAATTATCCAATTCCCAAACCCTGCCATGGCAGGGACACCTCCCACTGTCCCAGGCTGCTCCAGCCCCAGTGTCCAACCTGGCCTTGGGCACTGCCAGGGATCCAGGGGCAGCCCCAGCTGCTCTGGGAATTCCATCCCAGCCCCTGCCCGCCCTGCCAGGGAATAATTCCCAATTCCCAATCTCCCATCCAGCCCTGCCCTCTGGCAGTGGGAGCCATTCCCTGGGTCCTGTCCCTGCATCCCCTGGAAATTGTCTCTCTCCAGGTTTCCTGGGGCTCCTCCAGGCCCTGCAAGGCCACACTGAGCTCAGCCCAAAGCTTCTCCTGTGCAGGTGTGTCGCCCTGATTTCTTAGGATTTTCTGAAGCCTTCTGAGTTTACATTCTTGTAGAGAACTTTCTCACACAACTTTCTGTAAACAACCTATTGTTTTGCATTCTTTCATAGAGGTGGAGAAATTTGATAGACTGGTAGTTTGTCCAGTGTCATTGGAGAGGTGGCACGTTCACCCTCCAGTCCACTGGCACCTTTTGAGAACTATAAACTATTGGAGTCAGAAAAAATAAATTAGTCTCTTCATGGTGACCAAAGCTGTGGTGCGTTGTTTTTCCTTGTGTCCTCTGGTGACACAGGTGAACAATGCCAGCTGTGCCAGCCTTTCCTGCCAGCAGAGCTGCTCCATCCCTCTGCTCATCCTGGAGCCTCCTCTGGGCTCTCTGCAGCAGCTCCAGCTCCTCCCTGGGCTGGGACAGGGCTGGGGCAGCTCTGCAGGTGGGCTCTCACCTGAGCAGGGCAGAGGAGGAGAATTTTCTCTTCCTCTTTGCCACACCCAAAGTGCTGCTGTCAACTGCTCCTCATAGTGAGAACCTACTGAAGTGCTCCCCAAATGCTACAGAAAATGTAACCCTGCCTGATGAGTCTTGCAGGAACTGATGACCCAGGTTTGAGCTTTTCTGTGTTTCACATTCTGTGCTGCTTTAGTGTGTGGATCTGAGCTTCACATTATGGGATGGTGAGCTCTCTGCACAGAGCAGGGAGACAAAACAATTCCTGCTCCAGCTGGGCACCAAGGACAAATGATCCAAATCTCAGCCCAGGAGCACAAACAACGTGGGCTGGGGTGAGGAGAACTGTGCTGGGCCCAGGGCTGGGGCAGCTCTGCAGGTGGGCTCTCAATCCATGTTTATCCTTCTGGCCTTTGGATATCTAACAAGAAACCTGGCTGGGTGTCCTCTGATCCATGATTTCTGCTAAGCCTTAGAGAAAATTTCCCTTTCCAAGAGGAAAAGGGGAGCAGTGTGTGGGGCTTTACCACTTGGAACCTGGGGGTTAAACCCCAGCTCTGTGACACCAGAGCATGCCCCAGCTTCAGTGTGACTTCAATGTGTGTCCCAGCTTCAGTGGTGGAGGGTGAGGCACTTACAGAGTATGTAAATATCCTTTCTTACCCAAAGAACAGGCACAAGGAACACCCACACCTGGAAGCTGTGAGGAAGATCTGCTGATGCTCTTGATCTTTCTTCCCTGGCACCAGGTAAAATCTCAGATGTGAAATGTAATTACGGCTGCACAGTGCAAACAAAGTGAGCAGCTACCCACAGAAGCAGCTCACAAAGTAAAGCTCTTGCCACAACCTATGACCCTGAAATCAGGCAACAATCCACTGGCTCCAGAGCAGAGCAAAAACCCTCAGGGAATATTTCCCAGCTTTCCTGCTACAGTTCCAAATCAAAATTCTGTCAGAATAAAGGATGAAAGGCCAGCTCACAGCAAGAGATGAGACGTTATTCATACTCCTGTGTTCTGAGTCCCCCTCATTTTCACCAGCCACAGATCACTGACAGTGCTACAAAAATTGGCTTTTCTGGCCAGAAATTCCCCCAGGGGCAATGGATTCCTACAGCCCCTGGCTACGGTGACAGCCAGAGGTACGAAAATTAAGAGCATTTTACTGTGCTCACACAGAAGAACAATAAACAAAATAAGCCAGCAGTCCCTTTCCTCTTTAATTTTGATTTTTTGCCTGGACTATCACTTTTGAGCTTTCTAAATCAATTAGTAATGTCCACATAAGAATGCAAAATTTTCCATCCTAAGGAAAATTAAAGAAACCCAAGAAGATTTTAAAAAACCCAATAAACCCCCAAAAGAATAGATAATTACAGCTTCAATGCAGATGTTTTTGTGGATCTTTCTGCTACAAAAAGTAGAAGAAAAATAGAAAATCTTCCATCTGAGCTGGCCTAGGTACACTCTGAGACAAGAGGGAAGGCACAGCTCATTTATCTCCAGAAGCAGAGCCCACCTGGATGGATATAATAAATAAAAAAATTTCCAAACCAGCTGATGCAGGTTTTCTCCAATATGTGCCCAGTGGAATCAGGACCAGAAGATTTGAGCAGAAAAGGTCCCACCAAGCTCTGGGTGCCTCAGATCTCCATGCAGCCCAGGATTTCCCCAGAGGCAGCACCTCTGGACATCACTCCTGACCCACAGGCTCCAAACCCATGCTCTGTTCTGCAACTGGCAGGGGGGGAAAGGCTCCCAAAGTCTGATTGCAGCCCCAAGCCTGGAGCTGAGCCCATTCCCAAGCTGTCCTCCTGCCCTCAGATAAATCTGTTTGCCAGCCCCTCTGCTCCCCACGTTCACCCCAGCAGGGCCCTGCCGGATCATCTCCTGGGAAGGGGGACCTGGAGAACACTGGATCCTTCTTGGAGCTTAGGGCACAAGGAATATTTCTTTGTTAGTTTTAACAAGTCTCGATTCTTAGGCAAACGCTGGTTTTAGCTTTTGTTTATGGAGAGGGTTTTTAAGACTTCGGGATGAGTTAGAATTTATGAGTGTGTAAAATAGAGAGTTGTATAGTTTAGCACAGGATGAAAAAATTGAGAGTTTTGGGTTTTTAGTTTGGAGGTAGAAGAGAACATAGAGGATTTTAGGTGTTGTTTGATCTTGAAATAGAATTTATGAGTGTGTAAAATAGAGAGTAGTATAGTTTAGCACAGGATGAAAAATTTAGAGTCTTGGGGTTTTGGTACGGAGGTAGAAGACAAAATAGAGGATTTTGGGTGTTGTTTGACCTTTTTCTTCTTTATCTACTTTATTTTCTATTGTGTTCGTGGTATAGAGTGATTATTTAAGGAGAGCTGTAATACAGATGTCGTGTGGCAGACAAATAATTAGTTGCTGGTAGAAAAGTAGAAATAAAGTACAATTTAAGAGTTAATTAGATAAAACAGGTTTAAAAGACCTTGAAAATGTACATTTTGTGTCTTTTCTGCTGTCTTCCCTTTGTGTGCTAAGTCTAGTGTAGATGGTGTGTAGAACCTCTGATAAGATAAAAAACAAACAACTTGAAGACTAAAAAGATCTTTTACACAGGTCCTCACACAGATCCTCATCCAGGGAAGCAGCCAGGCCATGAGCACCTGTGGATGTGACTGCCTGGAAGTCCAAGGAGGAGCCTGAAAGCTTATTCCAGGAAACAGGGGTGACAGGTGGCCCTTGAGGGACACGCGGGACAGCACCTCATCTGTGGGAGATGGATTTGTAGAGAATTCTTGAAGTTTGACAGAAGGCTCACATAGCACACAGCTGTATGTAAACTTTGAGATAAGAAATGTTGACTTTAGGGTTTAAATTAAATTAAATTTAAGGTTTCAAATTAAATTAAGCCCTTTTAATGCTGCTTTAAAAATTCTCTACAAATCCATCTCCCACACTTATCCATGGCCCCAGGGGTCATCCCAGCCTGGGGCAGAGCCTGGTTCATGGAGAGCTCTGGGATGCCAGCAGGCAGCCTGCACAGACACATCCTGACATGGACATCTTCCCTTTTCTCCTCTTCCCTGGGGGCACTGACATCCATCCCTCCTCTCTCACAGCCTTCCAGTGCCTAAAGGGGGCTTAACAAAAAGCAGGAGAAGGATTTTCCATTGTCCCAGGCTGCTCCAAGCCCCAGTGTCCAGCCTGGCCTTGGGCACTGCCAGGGATCCAGGGGCAGCCCCAGCTGCTCTGGGAATTCCAGCCCAGCCCCTGCCCACCCTGCCAGCCAGGAATTCCTTCCCAATATCCCACCCAAATCTCCCCTTTCCCAGTGGGAAGCCATTCTCTGTGTCCTGTCACTCCATTCCTTGTCCAGAGTTGCTCTCATGGAGCCCCTTTAGGCTCTGAGGTCTCCCTGGAGCCTTTTTTTTCTCCGGGCTGAACAATCCCAACTTCTCCCAGCCTGGCTCCAGAGCAGGGGGGCAATTCCCACCCACAGCCAGAGAAAAATGCTACTGAAAAGTCTCAGCAAAATGTCTCTTGGTCTGCTTGAAACACAAAATAGAGCTTCACTATTAAGAGTGTTCTGAATGAAGCAATTCCCTTTTTATTCCCCATAACATCACAACCCACCTGTACCCCCTGCTATGCAAGAATATTGAATATCTGTGCAAGAAACCTTTCTATGCAAGAAACAAAGAGAGTTTCTCACCTCCTTTGAAGAGTCAGGTCCTTTCTGCAAGTTCTCTGTCTGAGCAGAAATGCTTTCTGTCACAAAAGCAATGTGCTCTGCTGGCAGCAGCTTCTCAGGGTGGATAAAGGGAGAAATGAGAAGCACACTCCACCTGTTTAAGTCATCAAGGAACTGAAAGAAAGGGGAAAGGAGAATAAGCCTGTATAGGAAGCAGCTGATTTAAGAATTCCTTTTTAGATTATGCCCAGCTTAAATTCAAATCTGACCCTCCAGCCTTACAGGAAGGGTGATGATTATTTCACATTCCCCGCGAGACAAAGAAAGGGATAAAATTCTGAACCACTGCAAAGGAATGCTGAAAGTAAAACTGAAAGTGGTAAGCCACGTTTTTAAGGCAACTCAAACTGCAGCTTTCAGCTTTAAGGGAAGAGAGGGTGGAACACAAACCCCTGAGCCACTGGCACTGTGACCCTTGTGGGACATTTGCCACTGGCAGCATCCCTCATTCACCTGATCCTCCTCTCCCATCCACACTGAACCTTGAATCCTCATGCCTCTGCATCAAAATTCCTCATTCACTATGAAGCTCATAAATAATTCGTTCAGAATCAATTTTCCCCGAAGTTGTTCTACCCACCACTCAGCAGATCATTGCATCAAAGTTTTCTTCATTGAATTACAAAAGGTTCCCTCTCTTGCCCTCAGCAAGGAACAAATAAAGCTCAAAACCTGGAATCAGCAGACCAACAAACGTGTTTGATACACCTCACAGCTTCCCAGGAAAATATTACATCCATTTTTAATTTTTACATCCATTTTGCACTGAACTTCATTTGTCTGCCATATTTTTAAAATGGTGAATATTAGGAACAGCTGTTTTGCTGTGGGAAGTAGCAAAGGCAAGAAGACTTTTAGAAAGTTGTGAAAGCAGGCTATAGAAACAGAAAGAGCATAGAACTCAGAGTTAGCTGTAGTTGTAAAGTCTGCAAGTAGAAAAGTTACAACAGTACAGTAAATAAGGACATGAAACCATAGTTTGAGTTTTAGGTTTGGTTATGATAGATTTTAACACTGTATAAAAAGATGTTTAGTAAGATAGTAGGAGGCTTTAAGTTCAATAATTGTGTATTGTTAATAGGAAGTATATAATAAGTATTGCTTGAAGTAGGTGTACATGTATTTATTTAGTAATTAGCTAGAATAATTATCTGTAAGTTTTGGTAGTATGTTATTGGTTGAAAAGTTTTTTAAATGTTCTACAACGAAGAAATTTTTGGTTGTTGTTAGTAAGACGTGAGTTGTTGTTATCTTTTAATTGTCTTAATTATGTAATGAGATTAATGTTGTAATAAAGCTCAAGGAACATATCTTAGTAATCCTGTCTTGTTTGTGTAAACTTCTAACACGTATGGTGCTTTCACAACATCCTAAAAATCCTCTTACCTTTACTATTTCCCACATTTTCCTTCTGCCATGCCACGAGCACACACCTTCAATAATTCCAGGTGGAGTCAGGAAAGAATTCCCCTCTGGCACCGAGTTCTAGCACTGAACGTGCTCATCACTGCACACCTCGGATGAAACCACGGAATGCCGAGGGGCAGCTCGCTGACCCAACCACCCTCGGTGAGCACAGAAGCTGCACAAGCAAACACTGATTTCTCCCACAGGAAAGTGAACTGAGCTCAGGAAGCTTAAAGTACCTTAAACATCCCATTTGGCTAAAGATCAAACAAACAAAAAAAAAAAAGCCTTTACAGGTTATGATTTATGACTTGGTAGTGTCTCTTAAGCAAGCTACTGATCACAGTCCAAGCTACTGAGAGAGCAAAGGAGCTTTGCTGGCTGCCCAGAAGCAAAAAGCAAAAATCTGAATTAACGTTTTATCTCTTCAGAGGTGATGTGAAGAGCTCCCCAGTGATGCAGAGCCAGAGCCCTCACACTGAGGTGCAGCACAACAGGACCTGCCCCAGGGATTCTCAGAGTCAAACGCTGTCACCGCGTATTTGAAAGAGGCAAAATCATATTGAATAACAGCCCTGAGTCCATGCCAAACTTCATGCCAAGCTGCAATTCCCCAGAGGGCTTCCCAGCTCCCAGTAAACACCAATAAACCGAGCAGATTATAAAATCAGTCTGCATGAATAGAATTCCCAGCTCCCAGTAAACACCAATAAACCGAGCAGATTATAAAATCAGTCTGCATGAATAGCACTGCAGACAGAAAAAAATGCGCTGGCTGTGCAAGGACTGAAGCTGTTTCAGAAATGAGCAGGAGTGCAGCAAAGAGCAGAAATAAACTGAAATCCTCTTCACAGAACAATAATCCAGGCAACTGAGGCAGAACTCCTCTAAACACAGCTTTGTTTTGTTTTTGAGGGCTTTATTGGAGGGTGAATCAGGTATTTCACTTGGCTGTGAAAGAGTCTGAGACTGCCACCATCACTCTTGAGCGTGAAATATCTTCATTAAATACCAAAAAAAACCCTAGTTTTAAATAGAGCCAACTCCATCAGCATTTCTAATCGTGTTTTCCCTGACTGCAAATGTTCTCTTCACCCACTGAATTTATGAAAAGCTTCTCTGCTTCCTGAAGAGCACTTAGCCACTGACACGCTCCATAAATCCCTTCCCAGCAATGCCTGGAACAACTGAAAGAATTCCCAAGCACACAGGCATCAACATCAGCAAGAAGAGCCTTACCCAGACCAATTCTGGCATTTAGTGCCAAATTCAGAGAAATCCACCATTCATTTCAATAATTCAGACTAGCAGGGGGCAGTGCCGGTTCCACTTCTAATCCTGAACGTCAAGCAAGCTCGCTTTCAGGTTTGCTTCCAGCAGTGCCACGTGGAACTGGTTCAGGCACAGGGGTTTTCCACTCTCATGGGCTGCCACAGCCTTCCCCACCCCTGCTCATTTGTGATTTTCGTTTTCCACCTCATTTTCCTCTCTTAAAACAACATTTTGAATGGGGAGAAGCAGCAGCTCTCAGGACCCAAAGGCTCTCTTCACATTCCAGAGCAGATCCAGCAACGTTTTAAAGCCCTGACACGAATCTTGAAGGCACAAACCCAGCATATATTTTTAGACTAAAGCCTTATATGGGCTCAAAGTATGTTGCTAAAATGGAAAGGGGCATTTCCCAGGGACATGGAGCGGAAGGACAAGGGGGAACGTCCTTAAACTGAAAGTGAGCAGGTTTAGATGGGATAGGAGGAAGGAAATCTTCCCGGGGAGGCGCTGGCACAGCGTGCCCAGAGAAGCTGTGCCTGCTGGAAGTGTCCAAGGTCAGGTTGGACACGCACGAAGCCCATGGCAGGGGATTGGAACAGGATGATCTTTAAGGTCCCTCCCAACCCAAGCCACTCCGTGATTCTGTTAAATCCTCTCAAGCTCTCCCAGCCAAGCTTCGCTACAGCCGCTGCTGTCCTCGCCAAGCTGCACTGAACACATACCCATACAGACACACATACAAATAGGCATTTGCAGCACGCAGAGCATCCCTCAGCCCGTTTCCCATTCCAACGAGCTCCGGCAAGCAGCGAGGAGGGGGAACCACACCTGAACTAACACTTCCCACCAAAGCGACCACCTGGCTGTCCCCCCCTCCTCCCCCTGCCCGCGACAGCGCGTGGGAATTCCCTCCGCGCGTTACCCTTCCCAATCCCAAACCCCTGCCCGCCAGCAATCCCCACAACCAAACCACGAGCCCACCCGGGGATGCCCATCCCCGTTCCCGCGGCGACCGCCGCATCCCCGCGCATCCCCGTTCCCGCGGCGACCGCCGCATCCCCGCGCATCCCCGTTCCCGCGGCGACCGCCGCATCCCCGCGCATCCCCGCCGCTCTACCTGCGCCTCGCCGGTGCAGAACACCTTCCCGCCGATGCGGAGGCACACGCGCTCCTCGGGGTGCGGCTGGCGGGCGCAGAAGGTGAAGGAGCAGCGGGAGCGGTGCAGCCTCCGCACGGTGCTGCGGACGAGCGCGGCCGAGCGCGGCCCCCAGCGCGCCCACAGGTACAGGTAGCACAGCGTGATCAGCATGGCGGGCGCGCGGCCCCGCCCCTCCCCGCCCGCCCCGGCCAATGGCAGCGCCGCGCGTCAGCGAGGGCGGGCGCCGCCCCCGGCGCTGATTGGCCGGCGGGGGGCTGGCGCGCGCGGCGCCCCGCCCCTTTTGCGCGCCGCGTCTCTCCCCTCCTCCCCTGAGGCTGAGGGGCCGCCTCACGGCCGAGCGCTCGGGGCAGTGCGCGGTGCTGCGGCGCAGGGAGGTGTGAGAAGGAATAAAGAGCGCTCAAAATCGTTACAAGCGGCTCGGGCCGTTGCGTCTTTGCAGCGGGTTACTTGTAGCCGGGCTCTGGAGGAGGAAGGCGAGGAGGAGCAGGCGAGGTCTTCTCGCTGCCGGCGCCACGACTCGGCTGCTCCGGGAATGGTAGAAGGGTTTGGGTTAAAAGGGAATTAAAGCTCGTCCAGCTCCACCCCCTGCCATGGGCAGGGACGCCTTCCACTATTCCGGGTTGTTCCAAGCCCAAATGTCCAGCCTTGGCCTTGGGCACTGCCAGGGATCCAGGGGCAGCCCCAGCTGCTCTGGGCACCCTGTGCCAGGGCCTGCCCACCCTCACAGGGAAGGATTTTTTCCCCAATATCCCACCTAAAGTTGGGATTTTTCAGTTGGAAGCCATTCCCTGGGTCCTGTCCCTCCAAGCCCTGGAAATTGTCTCTCTCCAGGTTTCCTGGGGCTCCTCCAGGCCCTGCAAGGCCACACTGAGCTCAGCCCAAAGCTTCTCCTGTGCAGGTGAACAATGCCAGCTGTGCCAGCCTTTCCTGCCAGCAGAGCTGCTCCATCCCTCTGCTCATCCTGGAGCCTCCTCTGGGCTCTCTGCAGCAGCTCCAGCTCCTCCCTGGGCTGGGACAGGGCTGGGGCAGCTCTGCAGGTGGGCTCTCACCTCTGGGGGACAGGAGCAGAATTCCCCCTCGCCTGCTGCTCCCACCAGCTGAGATGGAGCCCAGGATAAATCTGCTTCTCCAAAGCTAAAACCATCCTGATGGACAACAGGAAAGGATCTCATCTTCCTCAGAAATGACTTGACACTGCTACCTGACCCTGTTCCTGGATTGATGGTGCCCTAAAGGCACAGTATTCCCTTTCGTATCCCACACAGAACCAGGGGAAGACTCCTGTCTCCAGCTGCCATTCCTGTAGCCACCAAAGCCACAAATGGATGCATTTAATTCCAGCTGGTTCACTGCATTCACCAAATGAGAAAGGGCTGAACACTGACATCAGAGTGAGGAACAGCCTGGCAAGGAATCAAACTGTAGGATTTGCACGTGCCCTGTGTGCTGCAAACACAAATTGCTCCTCCAGAAGACACAACAGACAACAAGTTATCCTTTACTCCTCCAATGTATCTATGCACTGAAATTATCAAATACTTCCTGCATTTTATAGGGAAAGGAATCACAACCCAGCTCTGGGAAAGGAAGGTGTGGACCAGTCTGATCCTAGCAGATACCTGGTGTGGGAGTGTGAAAAACGCCAATCACTTGGTTTCTAAAATGTTAAAAGCTCAATAATATTAAAATAGTTATAAAAATAGTAATACAATTAGAGTAATAAAAATTTAGAGTTGGGACAATTACAAGACAACAAAAACAGAGAATTACAGACGTCCGGATGCTCTCGGGCACTTAAGCCACGACAAGCATGCCTTGTGGACAAAGGGATAACCTTTAAAACAATACACTCTTGCATATTCATATACCCTTCATAGTTATGCATACATTCTATTTAAAACAAGAAACTCTGTTA
Organism: Anomalospiza imberbis; assembly: GCF_031753505.1. Classification (NCBI taxonomy): domain Eukaryota; kingdom Metazoa; phylum Chordata; class Aves; order Passeriformes; family Viduidae; genus Anomalospiza; species Anomalospiza imberbis. Next base: position 2,859,306 of record NC_089682.1, read on the forward strand.
TTTTTCAACTGCTTCCTTTAATCCCCACGGCACCTTCGAGTCTGAGCAAGGCCTGAAGAAATTAGCTTCTTCTGATGAGAAAACCATAAATTCCTCTTCTCTGGAAGATTTAGGCGTTCTGTGACTGTTAGCTTCACGCGAGCATCTCATTCCTTTAAAAAAAACTCCACATACATAGTTTCTATTTTAACGATTATAGCTTCAATTTAACTACAAAACTACATTTACTATACTATTAAAATGTTAATACAGCACAACTAATCAATATAACATAATACATATAGTAACTATCTGCACAGAGCCAGATAATGTGCATTTTTCACAGGGAGTGAAAAGACGAGATAAAAAAAAAAATGCAAAATGCAAGGCTACAAGAAAGAAGCCCACACCTGCCTTGACAGATACATGACAGTTGTTTCCTGAACAGGGCAGGAAGCCACAACCTTTTTTTATTATTCTGAACTCAAGGTCTTGTCCTTCACTTGGAAATTCAGTGCAATGGGTACTCAAAAATAACAGATTTACTCCTAAGTGGATCTCTAGCAATAGCATGCTGGCTCTGTAGATAAACAAGGAACAAATTGTCTCTGTTATCTCTTTTCAAGTGAAAGGAGGAGAGGAAATGGTTTTAAGTTGTGCCAGGGGATGTTCAGGAAATGTTTTTTTCTCTGGCAGAGTGGTCAGGTCTTGGGCTGAGCTGCCCAGGGAGGTTTGGAGTCACTGGAATTGTCCCAGAGCAGTCTGGATGTGGCCTTGGGGACAGGGTTTGGGGTGATGCTGGTGCCACTGGATGATCCTAGAGGGCTCTGTGATTCTGTGATTCTGGCCTTGAACACCTCCAGGGATGGGCCGTAATATTTCCACAACTCATGGCACAAACAGATTACAGTTTCAGTTGTAATGCCAAATATTTTAAGTAATTCTTTATCTCAAGCTTCGGAAACACCAGTGTTGTGCTGCTGCCATATCCTGCCCTTCACAGAGAGGAACAAATCTCCAGTGCTCCTCACCTGGCACCTCACACTGCTCCTTTGTGTGACTTCATCTTGCGCAGGAAGTCCAAATACCCACCTGGCCACATCAAAAGAAAGAAGACAATCTCCAAAGCGAGCTCTCAGCTCTGGAATTCACTCTCTCTGGGTTAGCTCAGGCGCACTGCTGAGCCCTGAGCCTGCACAGAGCTCAGCTGTTTGTGAAACCTTTCCACAGGCAGATCCTGCTGCCATCGAATGCAGTCAGCTCCACCACGAGCATGTGTTGATGTCTGAGGTTCCCCTACCCTGGAAAAGTTTGTGAGTAAATGAGAAAACCGAATCAAAGCCTCACCATGCAAGGGAATCTAAAGCAGAACAGGCAAAACCAGTCCCTGTTTCAAGACAAGCTCCTGCCTATCTTGACACAGAATTAATTAGAGCTGTGAAGCTGCTGGAGTTTTTCTAGTTTCTGTAATATTGTAACTTGGACATAATCATGACAAGCTTTGACCAAAAAGTTCAGAATTTTACGACACGCTTTGACTAAAAAGTTCATCATTTTAGACAAGCTTTGACTAAAAAGTTCACAATTTTATGACAAACTTTGACTAAAAAGTTCACAATTTTATGACAAACTTTGACTAAAAAGTTCAGAATTTTAAATTGGGAAAATGTTCTGTTGTTGTTATTATTTTTATTATCCAACCAAGGCCTTGTGTGCACCAGGGAATTTACTAAAATAGGTTTTCTAAAATAAAATTACCATGTCAGTCAGCTCCTCTTTACAGGGTGGAGGGAAGCCTTGGAAAAAACAGGGAGTAGTATCAGCCCTCAAACCTCCCAGCTGTATTTTGTAACCTTGGAGTAGCTGAGCTTCTGTTTTTGACTTTACAGGAATATTTTGAGGCTTTGCTGTGCTTTGTGACCAACTGGTTCCTCCTCCTTCTGCCCCTTAAAAGCTTTTCCAAGGATTTCTCTGGGAGGAGCTTTGCCTGCTGTCAATGTCTGTGGTTTCTTGTTTAATATCAGATATTATTCAAAACTGTAAATGCTGTAGAGGTGTCCAGGTTCCCCAAATATACCAGTTTATGTTGAGCACTCTTTATTCCTGCAAATGCACAATTGCCTTCATGAGAAAACTGCATAAAACCCATTCCTCACAAAGATAAAACCCTCTTTTAATTAACACAAAATGATTAGCACAGGGCTCATCTTTCTGTAGGAGTTCAATCAGTCAAAGTTATTCCCAGGTAACGTCAGAGATCTGAATAATTCCCCCGGTGTCTTGGAAAACTTTTCTGATTCTGTGTTCTTCACTAAATACCAAAATTAAGCAACTGACATTAAAATTACTGCAAAAAGGAACCTGACTTTAGTTAATGTTTTCCACAAAAATGCCAATTAAAGTTGTGTGGTTCGCTTGATTAGTACTATAATGTAATATTCACATTTTTTCTACAAGTAATTATATTTGATCACATTGCAGCTTCAGCACCAAAGTTGTATTTTCAATAATTTTGCAATAAATTTGGTCTTGCAGGGCTTTATCAAGAGATTAAATTGAGGATAATTTTGCATCTTCTGGAGTGTTAAATTCCAGCAGTTTAGGCTCTAGTTCTGCACTAGTATCCATGGTGGCAGAGGAATAAATCAATTATCCTCACATCCAGATCTGATTGCAAGAGCACAGATATCAATTCTTCAATACAATCTTCCCTTTCAACTCTCAAGTTAAATCAGGACTAAACAAAACTGAGCTGCTGCAATGAAATATGTGGAGGTCAGACTGTAATTTAGCAAGATGTTTAATTACACTGCAGGTCACTTAAGAAGTTTGCCATTTTCCACTGATCCTTTCCCTCAGGATCAGTGCTGTTATTTAACAAATATTTTGGATTTTTAATATTATTCACCGTGTTCTTTGTTCTATTAATTGTGCTGGTTTTGGTACAGAAACGTTCAAAGGGATTGAGACAGTGCATGTATTTTTTTATTTGTAACAGAGCACTATTGATTTCTTTACAACTTCACAGATATCACAAGGTATTTAAACATGGCAGGGAGTAGATTTAGATTGAGGGTGCCCAATTCACACTAAATAACCTGTGGTCAGTAAATAAAAGTATTTTTTCCTTCTCTGGGAAGAAAGTTAAATGTGAACTTGGACTTTTTTTTAGGACAGGATGTGGATGAGTTCCTCCAGGACATGCAGAAGTGCATTTACAGAATGTATTTAATAAAGAGCAAATCCCGACTCTGCAATTATCCTGAGAATTCTGTAAATTCACAGTCAGTAAAACAGCACCAGAAAGACAAATTGGATAAAGATGTTCCATCCCATGGGATTTGCTAAAAACAAAACCCCTGTTTCCTTGGGATTGCTGTCCCTGGAACAGCCTCCAAGGTGTGAGCCTGTCCTACCTTTGAACTCCCTGGGAAATGCTCTCCTTCAGGCATTTCCCTGCTCTTACCGTGTTTGTTTTAGGTGGGTTTTTGGCAGCTCACACACAGGAGGGGCTCAGAGCCTCTCCCAGCTTTTAGAGCATCCAAACCCATGGAGGGAGCAGCCGGGAGCCGCTCCCGGGATTCCCCGCAGCTCCCGGCCCGGCAGGGGCAGCACCCGGGCAGGTAAGGCAGGACCAGGGAGGCTTTTCCAGCTGAGGAGTCTCCAACTGTGAGTATGGAATTATTCCATTGACTAGAATCCCTAAAACATTTGTCAATATCAGGAGTTAAGGGCAAAATATATTTCTGAAAGCGTTCATCATTATTTTATTTGTTTTGCTGAGACTTCATCCTTTTGAGCCAGTATTTCAGAACTAAAATTAAGGTTGTGATAACCTTATTATTATTATTGTTTTTATGCTTATTTGAAAGCACTTTTCCATTTCTTCAGCTGGATCTGTTGCACAGCACCAGAGATGGAAAATCCTGGTGGAAAAACATCCAGAATCGTGGTGACCCCAACCAAAAAAAGGCAGACACAGCACCCAGCACTCCATCTGGGCTAATGGGATCAAATGGTTCTCCTTGGATTAATGCTGGAGCTGCTGGAGTTGCTGCCTCAAAAAATAACCAGGCACTCAGTGAGCACAGGGAATCTGTCAGAGAGGCAGGGAGAGGTAATTTGGGGGTTTTCTGCACGAATAAAAAGATTTCAGTGTTATTTAAACCATCTCGAGTTCACTTGGAGCTGGGAGATCCTAAAGGGAAAGGAACTCTGGACGAAAAATGAGCCAGGGAGTGGCTGGGGTGTGGGGAGAAGCCAAATATTGCCATAAAAATCAGATTTACTACATGAAAATGCTCTCAGGAATGCACAGGATGAAATTTTGGGGGGTCTGTGCAGGGCCAGGAGTTGGATTCCGTGGTCCTGGTGGTCCCTCCCAACTCAGGATATTCCATGATTCCATTGTATCCTGATTTTCCAGCAGCTCTGCTCTGTGGAGGCCCTGGATGCTCCCAGCAAGGGATGGGGAGAGTCAACAAATGGTGAGAGCACAAATTCTGGGGAAAAGAATCCGTGGGGAAAAGCAGGAATTGGACATGGGAAGCCAGGCTTGGTCAGTCCCTCATTTGTTCTCTCAAGCATTTCTGTAGTGCTGGAAAACATGGTTTAAATTCATGTTCTGTGCATGGCGATGGGTGAGAGTATCTCTAATTTCGTGTTAGATATAGAATTTTTATCAGTTCTTCTTAATGGATGATTAATTAATAATGATGTAGTAATAATGTACTAATAATTCATATTACTAATATAATATCAAGAGCTGCAAAACAACTGCTTACTCCACACAACCCTCATGTTAACAGCACTTCATATTTGCTGAAATATATATACACATATACACACATATATATATATATATATATACACACACACACATATATATATATATATAAAAGAATAACCTCAGTTTGAAATCTCCAGGCATAATCTGGATGTGATGTTTTGCATATAGGGAGAGTTTAAGTGAGAATTACTTTTAAAAACATGCTTTTATGTGCATAATTTTATTTATTGGGTATTTTGGGAGGGATGTTGCTATAAGCAAACCACTGAGGAAATCAACAGAAAATTGGATTTTAAAGTAACTCTGGCTGGCTTTGACATGCACTGTGATTTTTAGTTTTACTTGCTTGGGTGGGAAGGCTGAAGGAACAAAAATAGAGATTGAGGCACAATCAACAGAGGTCCTGAGGTTTTATTTTTATGAGAGGACAGACCCACAGTGATGATGTCAAGAATTCCACTAAGAGGAAAGAGCAAACAAAGCAACATTGCTGTGGAATTCTCCAGTTACCTAAAGAAAATAAGTGAAATCTTCATTTTGAGTCCATTCTAATTAATAAATTAGAATTAATCTCTTTCCAGTCACAAATGGATGGTGAAGGGATAAATCAGAGATCAAAAGGAGCCCTGGGATTCCAGCATCCAGTGAGGTGAGTTAATCCTGTCACCTCAGAGTGGAAAAGTGACCAAAAAAACAAAAAACAAAAAACCAAAAAAAATCAAAGATGAAACTCCTTCCTTCTCAGGAGAAGGATCAGTTTGTCCCTGGAAAAATCTCATTTTAGTAACAATTTAATTACTACTCACCAAACTGCACAGATTTTTATCCCTCAGCAAAGATGCCCAGGCTGAACAGAGCCGAGAAAAGATGAAAATAAGGAAAAAGTAATTTAAAAACTCCATTTTTTGCCTCGCCTAATTTATGTTTACACTTATCACTCACTAAGCCCAAATAATGAATGGGAGCAGCTGCTAATGGAGTGGGATTGGTACAGATTTGAGGTTGCTTTAATTTGCTCTTGAATAAAAACTGAACTGCAGGTAAAGCTTGCTAAGGTCAGAGGACTGATAAGGGTTTTCACCAATATTTGCATTCTTTCGTTAGGAAACTCCTAATTGGCATTTTCCTTTGGAGGAGGAAAATCAGTGGAATATCCCTTTTCTTTGCAAGCCTTCGTTCTAAAAGCTGTGGCATCTGAAATTCTGGGTGACCTCAACTGCTGTCAGATTTCATTGGAAATTGGCCCAAGTGTAACCAAGAGGGGGCATTTATGATTTTAACACAAAACAATGTGGATTTTGAAATAAATAAATCAGTCTACACCTCCTCCTCCTCCACCTGGAGACACAAAATCCACTAAAATCAACCTCTGTACCTCAGGCCACCAACCCCAATCTAATCCTGGTATCCTGATCCTAATTCTGGAATTAATTAAATCAAAAATAAGTTTTAATGTTCAAGCTAGATTGGATGGAAAAGTGTTGCACTGTTTAACTTTTTCTCTTAAAATGTCTTTTCTTCTTCTCAGGCTTTACTTGCCCAAATCCAAATCCCAGAAGTTTCTTGCTAACATTGGAGAGAAGGTTCTGGCCAGTTTTCCTGTACAAGCCACAATTCACTTCTACAATGATGATGCTGAGTCTGAGGAAGAGCCCTGAAAGACCCAGAATCCACATTAAAAAATGAAGAATTTCAAAGAGAACTGTCAGGAATGGATGGACAAACATCTGACCAAACAGAGAAGTCTGGCAGAGCTCAAAAGGAAATTATTTATAATTCTCTTTCCAAGGAAAATGAGTCAAAGCACTGGAAAATGGGAGGAAATCCTTTTGTGTTTTTAGATACTTTCACGAAAGATTTAAATCAGGGACATTTCAGTAGCAAAGATAAAGAAATTTGGGAGCATTGTACTGAGTCTTTATTTCAAACACTGCAGTCCTGAGAAAATGAAAATTTCATCGATTATGAGGCTGAATAATGTAATATGCAGCCCCAAAATATCCAAAAGGCTTTGGGGCACACTGAAATTAGGCAAGGAATTATTTCAAATGTTGCTTACTGGCTCCATGGGATATATTTTTTCTGCTAGAAATGCTGAATGCCCAGCTGGCCTCACCCATTTTCAGTACAACCCACAGCTTCTACCCAACATTTGTGATATTTCCTGGGGTTCTGCCATTCTCTTCTTATCAGATTTTCCCTCCTGTAACCTTCTGCCAGCCAGAAAAAAAGTCAGCCTTGATTAAAACCCACAAATTAATTTAATACCACATTAAAACTTGCACTATGTGGCACCTGGTTTGCCTTCCCCACAATGGTTTTCTTGCTCAGAGAGTTTCTCAGCACTTCCCTTGCTGCCAGCACCTCTAAATACCTCCAATATTAAATATTTGCCCCCACCAGGTTTAAAATCTTTTATTTTTAATGTTCCTTAACTCCAAACAAAACTGCCAAGGTTTCCCCAGTGTAAGAAATGAGACACTTGACTCAGCCAATCTATCAAGCAGCAATTCAATTAATTAATCAATATGGGAGCGCATGAGCAAAGGCAGCGCTGGGTACAGTGGTGGGGGTTTTCCCCTCCAGCTGCACACTGATTGTTGGTCTTGCTGCTATTTATTGATCATATCCATGCATATCCATAAGCTTTTCCCAGTAGTTTCCATTTCCCATTCCTTACATGAGCTTTCTGCAGTTTCTGTTTCCCAATTCTGACGCGAGCTGTCGGCAGTTTCCATTTCCGCCTTTTGACGTCACAATTCTGCACTTCAGCATCGTAAGTCTGTGGTGGTGATGTTTGGTTCCTTTCAATTTTTTCACTCTACTGTGTACATCCCAGGATGTGTGTCCAGATGGTGGGGTCCAGCCTCTATTTTCTAGGATCATTAATCTATGGTAGTGATGTCCAGCTTCCCCTTTCGAAATCATTAATCAGCAAAATTGATGTTTACCTTCCTTCTCCAGGAGCTTGGGAAAAGGTCCCTTCCCTTTCTGTTTAAATCCTTCATACATCCTAAAGCTACAGTTTAAAATCCTTAGTACTAAGCAACGTTCTAAAGTCATAATTCAAAATTCTTATTACGAGACAACTTAAGACTTATACATTCTAAAGCTACAGTTCAAAACCTTAATACTAAGCAACACTCTAAAGTTATAATTCAAAAGTTCTTATTGTAAAACAGCTTAAGACTTGTAATTGTTATTTGCAAACAAAAGATTGGTTCAAAAGCCTTCTTCCATGCTTTCCTTGGCAGTTTATTAGAACTCATCTTTATAGCTGTCCCATGGCCATGTTCCATACATTTCACAGTTACAACAGCACAGGTTGCCTTTACTTACCTGACACGAAACACATCTTTGTATTTCACACCAGAGACAAAGCAAATGCAGAATTCCAGATTTTTGACCTTTCCTGCACCTCTGGTGGTTGTGAGCTAAGGTCAGATGGTTTTCAGAAGCCCTGGAAGTGTGCGCCAGCTCCTCCTCTCAGTCAGGTACTGGCAAACAAAGGAGTGCCACACTTTTCAAGTCTGGAAAAATTCAGATTTCAAATGAATGAACCTATTAGAATGAAGGATTTTTTTGAAGATCTCCACTTGCAAACTCAAAAGAGGCTCATTAATTAAATATACACCAGGTGACAACATCCTGCCATACAGGGAATGACAAGAATGAGTTGAAATTGAAACCCCAGAGTGACAAAGGAAAATTCAGCTTTTAGATTAATTTCCACATCTCCACTTCCAAACACAGATAATTTAAGGTATTTCACAAGATATCCTAAAATAATTTTATTTCTTTTAAATTTTATTGAATTTTTAAATTTAATTTTTTATTTTTAAATCTATTTATTTTTATTTACTAAGGCTCCAGCTTCCTCATTATTTAGTCTGCAGCAAAAGCAAACAGAAGAGCATCCAGGATGATTTCACTGCTCTGTGATGACCCAAAAAATTACTGAGGTCCCTTCCCAGCTTGTTAATAATTAGGAGAAGCCCCAAAGTAGACTGGTGCAGCATCTCTGGCCTTCAGCTGCAGGGAACTTTCAGTTTCCACTTCTGATTTTTTACCTCATCTGCAATCCCACCCTGCAAAGGCAGAGTGACCTCAGAACCATCCATCATTTACAGAGAAAAGGTGACAAAGCATCCCCAAACAGAGTTTAGGGTGAGGTGAGCACTTCAAAGGCAAGGCTGGAAGCAGATGGAATTCTTGGCTCAGGTCTCTGTGCCACAAAAAACTTCCCCTGGGAATTCAGCTGCAACACTTCCAGTCAATGCTGCTTTCATTTTCCATTCCCTAAAACGATGGCAGCAAAAAGCAACTTTTTATTCCCTGGCTCAGGGATGCCTCCACAAAACCTCTACGATGTCAGATTCCTCTTATATGAAAAATCCAAAAAATAATTGGCAGCAAAAAGCAACTTTTTATTCCCTGGCTCAGGGATGCCTCCACAAAACCTCTACGATGTCAGATTCCTCTTATATGAAAAATCCAAAAAATAATTGGCAGCAAAAAGCAACTTTTTATTCCCTGGCACAGGGATGCCTCCACAAAACCTCTACGATTTCAGATTCCTCTTGTATGAAAAATGATAATTAAAGTTGATTTTCATACAGCAGTCTTGAATTCTGCTTCCTTGAATATCCTTCCTTGAATATCCTTCCTCTGAAGGATACAAATATCCTAGGGAAGCATATCCTTGCATGCCACAGAAATGTGTTTTTTCCTAAATGTGATGCAGGATTAATTTGGATTAAGAGAAAAAGAAATACCACAGGATTTTTTCTTCCCTGAATTACATTTATACAGGGAGAATGAAAACAGAGCAGAACTGAACAAAGGCAATATCCCCACCAGCAGCTTTCTGAGCTGCAGAGACAAAATCCAGCCAATTCACTGAAACATTTCCTATTTAATGTTATTTATTCTGCACTGGCTTCATCTCTCAGCTGCTTTTCATCCATAGCACAGCATCCCAACAAAACTGGCTTGGCAGGCCCTCTGGAAGGGAACTGGCAGAAGAAAACTGAATCCTTCCAAAACTTTCTCCTCAGAAAAGGAGAAAGTTCCTGAATGGAGAGATTCAAAACCCCCCATTCATCCCAGCTGAGTGAAAGCTGACTGGAAATTCAATTCAAGCAGAACTCTGAATTAAACATTTCACCAACTCAGGCCCACAAGAAAGGTGAACAAAATATATTTACACAAGATGAGTCAAATGTTTTGTTTGTAAGGCAAAAACATTTTATGATTTCCACCCACAAATGAAACTGAAGCTCAGAGAAACTGGTTGCATTTTTAGTGTTTATAGATCCCCTAGCACAGATGTGTCCCAGGACGAACATTTAATATTAAAATTACAGCTTTTTATTTTATGTCAGGGGGTCTTGGGTTGTCATTGCTCCTGTTCGCCCCCTGCCCAGCCACAGGGGATGTTTGAGATGATCCAGTGGAGCTGACAGAATTCCTTATGCTCCAAAGAATTTTGGGATGGTCTGGACAATTCTTTAGGGAACAGCAAAAGTTTATCTGCTTAACTCAAGGGAAATCATGGAATAGTTTGCGTTGGGAGGGACCTTAAAGCTCATCCATGCAGGGACACCTTCCACTGTCCCAGGCTGCTCCAGCCCCAGTGTCCAACCTGGCCTTGGGCACTGCCAGGGATCCAGGGGCAGCCCCAGCTGCTCTGGGAATTCCATCCCAGCCCCTGCCCACCCTGCCAGGGAACAATTCCCAATTCCCAATCTCCCACCCAGCCCTGCCCTCTGGCACTGGGAGCCATTCCCTGGGTCCTGTCCCTGCATTCCCTGGAAATTGTCTCTCTCCAGGTTTCCTGGGGCTCCTCCAGGCCCTGCAAGGCCACACTGAGCTCAGCCCAAAGCTTCTCCTGTGCAGGTGAACAATGCCAGCTGTGCCAGCCTTTCCTGCCAGCAGAGCTGCTCCAGCCCTTGGAGCATCTTCACACTCTGTGTTTTTATCATCCTTCCCTTTCCTGCCAAGACAGAAAGAAGAGAGAGACACAAATTTGGCAGCCCCAGCTCCATTCTCCCCTTTGGCAGAACCCCATTCCATGGGAACACAGGCACCTCCGTTATTTCATGGTGATTCCCTTCCCTTCCCTTCCCTTCCCTTCCCTTCCCTTCCCTTCCCTTCCCTTCCCTTCCCTTCCCTTCCCTTCCCTTCCCTTCCCTTCCCTTCCCTTCCCTTCCCTTCCCTTCCCTTCCCTTCCCTTCCCTTCCCTTCCCTTCCCTTCCCTTCCCTTCCCTTCCCTTCCCTTCCCTTCCCTTCCCTTCCCTTCCCTTCCCTTCCCTCTTCACAACAAGATGTGTAAAACATCATCCATCCCCAATAGGAGAAAATCTGCAAGAGAACCTGAAAATGTGCATTTAAATGCAAAACTGAATTTTTATCCCAGGCTTTATTCCAGCAGGGACAATGCAGTGGGTTGAACTCTACCAGTAAGGCAGAAAGGTGAAAATAAGGGCAAATTTAGGGTTTTTTTGCCTTTTATTTACTTAGTTTCCCCTCAGTCTCTGAAAAGAATGGACACCTGATATCCAGGGGTGTTTTGTAAAGAAAGGCACCACCGTTCAATCATGTGAGGGTTTTTTTTTCCTCAACACCTAAGGCAAAATTTTTATAAATCTACAGAAAAAAAAACTCCTCTCCTCTTTACAGAGCTATGTAACTTCTTAATCACAGTCACAGGCAAGACCTGTAGATCCCCCAATTCCCCAAAATCCATATTTTAGCCCCAAAACCCCACTATTACCTGCTTTGATTTTGCTCCCAGAGGCAATTTCTGGAGTGTCAAACATGGCCAAGTTGAAGAAAAGGTCACCACGGTGTCTTTGAAGCAGCACTGACAGAAAAGCAAAGATTGAGTTTCACCCCTGCAAGTTCTCCTTGGACAAAGAGCCCCCCTTGGCCTCCTCCCTGTTGGTCCTCCCATAATTGTGGGGTCTGCAGAGAAATTAAATCCATGCCTGATCCAATCTTTGCCCAAGGTTTACATCCTTTCATTTGTGTTTTCTCAGGGCGTTTCCCAGTAGCTTTCCTTGATCCTGAAGGGATTTGGGCATCCTTGACAAGGCACTGAATTAATCCTTCCATCAAAGAACCCAAATGTGGCCTTCACTCGTTGTCAGGTCGGAATTCCAGATGAAATTGCTCTCTCAGGAAGCTAAAAGGGTGGAAAATACAGAGGGGGAAAAAAATTGCAGTCAATACTTCAATGTCTGGAATGGGAGTAGAGGAGTGACAAAAGAATAAACACATCTTTGTGTCTGCTGGTCATCAAATCATGATTTAATGGAAATTTGATCATTAATGAAAATGAAAATTAATAAAAGGACAGGATCGTGGCAAGGTTGAGAAACAAGAGCAAACAAAACCCCAAAACTTCATTAATAACTCAGAACTACCACACAAACCAATGCTGTTCTAATTTAGACACAAACTCATTTTTATACAATGCCCCCACATGCCAATACAGCTCAAATTCAGTATTTCAAAGTGAAATGCTGAAAAGCTTTTTTCCCTTCAATGAGGAGGTGTTTTAATCTGCCTTAGTTTGACAAGGAAGTGAGTTTTTCCAGGGAGTTGGGGTCAAACTAATTAATAGTTAAGTTTAGATACTGACACTTAGAGTGACTGCTAAAAGTATTGGGCACGCTTTTGAGAACACAAGGGGTTAAAAGTAGAGAACTCTTAGGGGATGTGAAAAACGCCAGTTGCTTGGTTTTTAACATTTTAAAAGTTTAATAAATAATCAAATGGTCATAAAAATAGCAATGCAACTAGAGCAATAAAAATGTAGAGTTAGGACAATTACAAGACAATAAAAAGCAAAGAATTACGGACGTCCGGATGTTTTTGGGCACTGGGCTGCCAAAAACCTGCCTTGAGAACAAAGGAATGACCCTTAAAAGCAACAGCCTGTTGCATATTCATACATCTCATCCATGATGCATAAATTCCATGCAAATTAAGAACTTTCCTGGTTTTTGTCAACTTCTTCCCCTTAATCCTGGTGGTACCATAAAGACAGAGAGAAGGTGGAAGGATGTTTGTCTTTTCTGATAAGGAGGCTGTAACTCTTTATGGGCCCTTTCGCTGTTATCTCTGCGCGAAGAATCTCTTGATTTTCTCAAAAGTATCTTACATCGCATAGTTCCTATTTTAACATTGTGTTATAACCTAAAAAATATATTTAACACACCACTCAAGAGAATTAACACAGCATAACTTTCCAACATTACACATACAATATTCATTGTAATATTTGCGAAAAGCCAATCACAAAATAGGCATTTTTCACAGTAGGAAGTCAGAAATTAAATGTTAAAGCAACAATAAAACTGGTCCCGTGTAACCAGGGACTGGGCAGGATTTGTGTCTGAGAGGCAAATTCTGCAATCTTTTGGGAGAGGTATTCTGGTTTAAATAAAAGCAAAATTTAGGAAGTCTAAAAAGTCATAAAGTATGCATTTTTCACAGGGTAACTTTCTTTTTTGCTCTGGTTCTGGTTTTTTGTTTGTTCTGGTCAGTGAAGAGTGCAGACTTTCCCCTGCTCTTTCTTTCCCTGGGAAAAGAAAGCTCTGCAAAACACTACTCCTCCTCGATCTGAAAGAGAAGAGAGACGGCCTGGGACCTGAGATGTCAAAAAAAGATGGGGAAGGAATCCTAAGTGGGAGGAGATGATGGAGTGGCCTTAGCTGGACTTCCCTTGTATAGCCATAGACTGAACCAATATTCTCAGAATCACAGAATGATGAGGTTGGAAGAGACCTCTAAGATCATCAAGTCCAAGCCGTGCCCCAACACCTCAACTAGACTACAGCACCAAGAGCCATGTCCAGTCTTTTTTTAAACACATCAGAGATGGTGATTCCACCACCTCCCTGGGAAGACAATTCCAGTACTTTGTTATTCTTTTGGTGAAATTTTTTTCCCGATACCCAACCTGTACCTTCCCTGATGTAGCTTGAGGCTGTGTCCTCCTGTTCTGTCAGTGCTGCCCGGTGGAAGAGACCGACCCCACCTGTCCACAGCCTCCCTTCAGGGAGTTGTGGAGAGCAATAAGGTCACCCCTGAGCCTCCTCTTCTCCAGCCTAAACAACCCCAGCTCCTTCAAACGTTCCTCACAGGGTTTGTGTTCCCAGCCCCTCTCCAGCCTCGTTGTCCTCTCTGGACGTGCTCAAGCATCTCAACGTCCTCCCAAATGGAGGGGCCAGGACTGGACACGGCACTCGAGGTGTGCCCTCACCTGTGCTGAGTACAGGGCAGAATGACCTCCCTGCTCCTGCTGGCCACACCATTCCTGATGCAGGCCAGGATGCCACTGGCCTTCTTGGCCACCAGGGCACATTGCTGGCTCATGTTCAACCTGCTGTCGACCAGCACCCCCAGGTCCCTTTCCGCCTGAACGCCGTCCAGCCACACCGTCCGCAGCCTGTAAACTTGAAGGGGATTTTTGTGGCCAAAATGTAGAACTCTGCACTTGGACTTTCTGAACTTCATGCTGTTGGACCCTGCCCATCCATCCAACCCATCTAAGTCTCTCTGCAACACAGAGACTGCAGTTTTAGAAAGATACAATAACTTAAGCCAAAAAAAGTGCAAGAGTAGAGTAAACAGAAAAAAAAAAAAAGTTGAGGAGGGTGTGGTGGTGCCCTCTGTCCTCAAGAAGAAGATGATCTCTGTTCTCAAGACCCTCGGCCCCAGGGAAGGAGAAAATGGGGGGGGGGACTGTTGTCCCAAAAATGAGAAACTGTTGTTCTTTCAGAATCCTTAAAAGAGAACCCTATGAGCAGTTTTAGTCACAGTAGTAAAAGCACTGTAACATAAAAAAGAGGGTGTCACGACAGCAAATTTTCTCCAGGCGGTTGCCGTGTGTGAGGTGGAAACACAAAAAGTTGCAACTGTGTGTCCTGGGGGTCTATAGCACAGGAGAGACTCCTCTCTCCCTTAATAAACCAAAAATTAATCGTCCTAAGAGTGAGTAGTGACTTAATCAGAAATCCAAAGGTGTGTCTCGCTGTGTTTGAGTAGAAATTAAGTGGGGAGATGAGGAATGTTTTAGAAAGTTTTCCTCCTAAATTCTGTGTGTGTTCCTTTTATTGTCGTTGTAAAGTAATAAAGTTTTTTGTTTTTTTTTCCACTTTAAGCTCAAGCCTGCTCTGCTCCTATCACACCTCACAGCACTCATTTAGGGAGGGTGTATTTTCACAAGGGCACTAGCATTGCACCAAAACCAAACCACAACAAATCCTCCCTGGAACACTGAACAAGGAGATTTTTCCTCCAAATTCAGGCAGAAAACCCAACCAACTGCAGATCTACCTTTATACCAAAGTGATTGTTACCAAGCCTTAAAACATTCGAGAGCAGCTGATGATCATTTTGACAGATTTCTAAAGAATTGGCATAAGATTTTTCAGGCAAATTCTCTAAATTTTATTATCTTTTAAGGAAATAATAACATTTTAAACTCAATTCTCTGCTAAAGTTGGTTACAAGCTTAATAAATAATGAGGTTCTGGGCTTTACAATAGACCTAAATAACATTGAGTCCTGGAGATAACAGAATTTGTGACACTTGGGAGAAGGGAAATAAACAAAAAAAAGTAAAATTCACTGTTTAGAAAACATCTGAACCACTTAACCTTGGGTTTTAACAGCACGGACCTGTCACTTCCTCTGTTCCCAGCTATTCCTTGGAACTTTGCTGTCAGTGTTCTTAAAATTAGGTTTTAAAAAGTAATTTCAAGACTTGTTTTAGCAAATCTTCACAACCCACCTTTATTATTTTTGGTAACTCAGTAAATCTGATATTTTGGGGGGTGGGGGATCAACAGATTTGGCTGAATAAAGAATTGTGTGAAGGAAAATGGAGCATTTATCACCTCAGCCCAGGAGAAACCTCCCAGAATCACAGGAAAATGGTGAAGATGGAAAAATCAGCCACATTTTATTAATATTTACAAAGGCAAATGATATATTTACAACACAAACACTTCCAGTTAATAATTAAAAAAGATCCTGAAGTGTTTGACTGGCAAAACACATTTTCTCTCCCTGAATTCAAAGAGAAATAGAATTAAACTCTGTCTAGAAGCTGCTTTTTTTCCCCTCTCAGAGGGGAATTCCAAGCAGAAATCTGGAAGTACCAGAACACTTTTCAACCCACTTTTTTAATTTTTAAAGAATAACCAGATAAATTATTGGGGCATAATTCTCAGAGCAATGCAGGCTATTAAGGTGCATAATAATAATAATAAGATGAAGAAGAAGAAGAAGAAGAAGAATTTAATTAGAAATTCAGGGAAAAAAGCTGAAAGAGTTTTTATTTATAGTTTGGAGAGGTTTTAATTATCCCTCTGTAATTTTTATCAATCCTTTGTCCAAACAGATTTTAGTAACAACTATCTGCTATTGCAGATCCCTTTTTCAGGGAGGAAGAACATCCTGTTGACTTCACTGATGGGAATATCCCTCAGGGCTGGAATTGCCTCCTCCTGGAACTTCTTCTGCTGCTGCTTTTTTGCAAAGTTATCTACAAAAGATAAGGAGAACATTTCATGGTTTCCAGGTCCTTTTCTTCCAAGAATATTACATAATTTTATAATGCAGCGCTACAAATTTAGCTTACTTTAAAGGATGCTGAAAACCCCACCAGGGCTTCCAATAAATCAAATATTAAAGGCTTAAATTTTGGGGTTTATTCTCTACAGATTTCCAGAATTCTCAGTGAAGGATCAAACTTTTCAATAAGCAGTAAAATTACCTGTGATGGTGTGAGTGGAGTTGAGTGGAGCTGTGCTCATCATGTTAATCCCAAAAAGCAAAATATAACCAATTCCCACAGCCACCAGGAGATAAACTGGCAGAGCAACTGCCCAGTATCTGAAAAAAAGGATTTGAAATTTTACATTTAGCAACACATGCTTACTAATGAATCAGATTTAATGTTGGTATTGTATCTCCAAGAGGAATTTCTCCAAGAGGAAAAGAAGCAGCACCTCTGATTTTGGATCCTGACTCCACTGATAAACCATCAGATAAATTCCTTTAGAAAGGTCTTTATTTTTTAATTATACCCTAAATTTTACTGTGTTTCCACTAGCAAACTTCCTAAAAGCAAAATGTCAAATTTATCCTAAAACATCCCAATATTATTTATTTCGTGGCACAACAAAACATTTTCACCAGAGCTACATTAAAAAACGCTTCAGAAACATTACAGCCCTTTATCATCAGGAGAAAAATGGATTTAATTCAAGGCCATTATTTAAAAATCAAGTTTTTTTTATTTGAAAATAATTAAGAATAAGGAGTTTAATTGGCTGAACTTACTTTTGAGGCCAGTATGTCAGTCCCAGGGAGAAGAGCCAAGTCTCAGGAATATAAGCCCAGATAAGGTACAAAACTGCACAACAAAGTGAGAAAGTCACAATAAGACTGATGGTGTTCTAGACTTCCTAAATTTTGCTTTTATTTAAACCAAAATACCTCTCCCAAAAGATTGCAGAATTTGCCTCTCAGACACAAATCCTACCCAGTCCCTGGTTACACGGGATCAGTTTTATTTTTGCTTTAACATTTAATTTCTGATTTCCTATTGTGAAAAATGCCTATTTTGTGATTGGCTTTTCGCAAATATTACAATGACTATTGCATGTGTAATGTTGGAAAGTTATGCTGTGTTAATTCTCTTGAGTGGTGTGTTAAATATAGTTTTAGGTTATAACATAGTGATAAAATGGAAACTCTGCAATGTAAGAGATTTCCCAGCTCATGAAAGGGATAAGATAATCAAGAAACTCTTCACACAGAGGTAACAGTGACAGGACAAAGAGTTACAGCCTCCTTATCAGAAAAGACAAACATCCTTCCACCTTCTCTCTGTCTTTATGGAACCACCAGGATTAAGGGGAAGAAGTTGACAAAAACCAGGAAAGTTCTTAATTTGCATGGAATTTATGCATCATGGATGAGATGTATGAATATGCAACAGGCTGTTGCTCTTAAGGGTCATTCCTTTGTTCTCAAGGCAGGTTTTTGGCAGCCCAGTGCCCAAAAACATCCGGACGTACGTAATTCTTTGCTTTTTATTGTCCTGTAATTGTCCTAACTCTACATTTTTATTGCTCTAGTTGCATTGCTATTTTTATGACCATTTGATTATTTATTAAACTTTTAAAATGTTAAAAACCAAGCAACTGGCGTTTTTCACATCCCCTAAGAGTTCTCTACTTTTAACCCCTTGTGTTCTCAAAAGCGTGCCCAATACTTTTAGCAGTCACTCTAAGTGTCAGTATCTAAACTTAACTATTAATTAGTTTGACCCCAACTCCCTGGAAAAACTCACTTCCTTGTCAAACTAAGGCAGATTAAAACACCTCCTCATTGAAGGGAAAAAAGCTTTTCAGCAGTTCACTTTGAAATACTGAATTTGAGCTGTACTGGCATGTGGGGGCATTGTATAAAAATGAATTTGTGTCTAAATTAGAACAGCATTGGTTTGTGTGGTAGTTCTGGGTTATTAATGAAGTTTTGGGGTTTTGTTTGCTCTTGTTTCTCAACCTTGCCACGATCCTGTCCAAAAACATCCGGACGTCCGTAATTCTTTGCTTTTTATTGTCTGGTAATTGTCCTAACTCTAGATTTTTATTACTCTAATTGCATTGCTATTTTTATGACCATTTGATTATTATTAAACTTTTAAAATGTTAAAAACCAAGTGACTGGTGTTTTTTACACTATGAAGAGAGACAAGAATTATTATTATTATTCTGCAGTTATTCCAAATTAAACTGCAGAACAATAAAGGAAAAAAAACCAATAAAACCACCCCCAAACACCTCAGTAAAAAGATGCCAAAGGAATCATAATATTAAAGCAGAGAGTGACCTCACAGAGGTCATGTAATGGGAAGAGAACTGGGTGGAATTGTAGTGTTTGGATGGAACTGTCATGAAAAAGTACTGAAAATCCTTCCTGAATCTTCCTGGGAGAGGAGCTGAGCCCAACTCCCCCTCATTTCTCACTGCCCCACGGTGCCAAAGACCCACAGCAGGATCCTGCGCTAAAGGATCTCCGCAGCACCTTTTCCTGTGTTGGAAAATGTTTTCTACCCTCTCAAACCCTGGATCCCCAGTGACGTGAAGAACCCATCACACCAGCAGAGAAAAGCTGATAGAACCCAAAATACCTTCCGCTGCCCTTGACCAGATTGATTTTTTTTTTTTTCCATTATTTTGGGGGGGAAGGTAACGCCACAACGACCTCC
Source organism: Anomalospiza imberbis (assembly GCF_031753505.1). Taxonomy (NCBI): domain Eukaryota; kingdom Metazoa; phylum Chordata; class Aves; order Passeriformes; family Viduidae; genus Anomalospiza; species Anomalospiza imberbis. The sequence goes on from NC_089682.1 coordinate 2,878,370, forward strand.
AGTGCTTAGTGGATGTGAAAATGCGCGTGATTCGAGGAAAAAAACGGATTTAAACGGGAACGCAGCGCAGCAGCACTGCGGGGTGATGGATTCGGCTGCGGGATACTCACTGAAGCCAAACCACGAGCCCAAAAAAAGCGCAAATCCATAAATTGCCCTTTCTGGCAGCGGGGCCGGAGAGTTCTCAACCATCCTGGGCTCTTCCCTTTGACTTCGCGGGGAGGGCGGAGAACGGGACACGAGGATAGCAGAGATTCCCTGGGGAGCTCCTGGGGGGGGACCCCCCCGTACCCGCGGCTGCGGGGGCCGCACCCCGCCCTCACCCCCCGCCGGGCTCTGCCCCTGCGCTCTGCAGAGCCGGGCACAGCAGGAGCAGGAGGAGGAGGAGGAGGAGGAGGAAGGGGAGGAGGAGGAGGAGGAAGGGGAGGAGGAAGGCGCTCCCTACCCCCGCTCCCGCATCCGCCGCCGCGCCGCCTGCATCCGGCCACGCGCGCAGGCGCACGGCCCGCGGATTGGCCGCGGCCCGTGACGTCAGAGGGCGGCCGGCCAATGGGCGGGGCGTCCGGCGGGCGGGGCGCGCTGGGGCGGCGGGAGCGGCGGCGGCACCACAGCGGGAGCGGAGCGGAACCGGAGCGGTGCGTGCGGGATGCGGGCATGGATACAGGGATGGAGGGGTACAGGGATGGAGGGGTACAGGGATGGATGGAGGGAGGGAGGGAGGGAGCGGCGGCCGCTCGGCCGCCTTCCGCCGCGCCTCGCCCAGCACGGAAGCCCCGCTTGCTGCCCGGTTTGTGCCCGGCACCGTGACGCGCGCCCCCGGCCCGCCCGAGGCGGAGCGCGCTGCCGGGAGCCTCTCCGGGCTCTCGGAGCACCGGCACTGACTGCGCTGTGCCGGCGGGATCGACACGTGAGCGGCGAGCCCGGGGTTTCCGGGATCGAATGGCGGCGGGGGGGGGAGCCCGGGAGCTGCCGGGACGGGGCGGGGTGTTCGGCATCCCGGGCTGCGGCCGTGATTCCCGGTGTGCAGCCGTGATTCCCGGGCTGCAGCCGTGATTCCCGGGGTGCAACCGTGATTCCCGGGGTGCAACCGTGATTCCCGGGCTGCAGCCGTGATTCCCGGGCTGCAGCCGCGATTCCCGGGCTGCAGCCGCGATTCCCGGGCTGCAGCCGCGATTCCCGGGATGTAGCCGTGATTCCCGGGGTGCAGCCGCGATTCCCGGGGTGCAGCCGCGATTCCCGGTGTGCAGCCGTGATTCCCGGGCTGCAGCCGTGATTCCCGGGATGTAGCCACCATTCCCGGTGTGCAGCCGCGATTCCCGGTGTGCAGCCGTGATTCCCGGGATGTAGCCACCATTCCCGGTGTGCAGCCGCGATTCCCGGTGTGCAGCCGTGATTCCCGGGATGTAGCCACCATTCCCGGGATGCAGCCGCGATTCCCGGTGTGCAGCCGCGATTCCCGGGGTGCAGCCGCGATTCCCGGTGTGCAACCGTGATTCCCGGGATGTAGCCACCATTCCCGGTGTGCAGCCGCGATTCCCGGTGTGCAGCCGTGATTCCCGGGATGTAGCCACCATTCCCGGTGTGCAGCCGCGATTCCCGGTGTGCAGCCGCGATTCCCGGGGGTGCAGCCGTGATTCCCGGGGTGTAGCCGCGATTCCGGGGATGTAGCCGCGATTCCCGGGGTGCAGCCGCGATTCCGGGGATGCAGCCGCGATTCCCGGGATGCAGCCGCGATTCCCGGGGGTGCAGCCGCGATTCCCGGGGTGCAGTCCCGGTCCTGTGGGTGTCGGAGGCGTGGCGCGGCTCCATGTTTGTGTCTCTGGTGTGTTTCTCATCCTGCCTCTCTCTCTCAGGGGGATGTGCCATGGATGATCCTCTGTCCAACCTCGCAGCGGCGGTTTTTGGAGGTGATCCATCCTACTTTGAACTGGTAAGTGGGGTTGGAGCTGGATGGGAGGCTTGCAGGATGGTCCAGGGGGGTGTTTACCCGGATCTGGCCCTGGCACAGGGTGCCCAGAGCAGCTGGGGCTGCGCCTGGATCCCTGGCAGTGCCCAGGGCCAGGCTGGACACTGGGGCAGTGGGAGGTGTCCCTGCCCTGGCAGGGGTTCAGTGGGATGATATTTAAGGTCCCTCCCATCCCAAATCATTCTGGGATTCTCTGATCAGATCTGCAGAGTCATTCCCAGCGGTCGTGAACTCAAGCTGCTGTACAGGTACCTCACACTGGCCGCGATTCCCTTACAAAAACCCCAAATTGGGGCAGAGCCAGAGCCGGTGTCCCCTGTGAGCCACAGCGGGGACTGACGAGCGCGGCTCCTGTCAGCACAGCTTGCCCAGCCTCTTGGTCCTGTGGCCATTCCTGGGCTGCTTCCGCTCAGCCTGACAAACCAGGCCCTGCAGGGCAATCAGCTCTGGGCTTGTGGGATTTCAGCTCTGGGCTCCTGGGATTTCAGCTTTGGGCTCCTGGGATTTCAGCTTTGGGCTCCTGGGATTTCAGCTCTGGGCTCCTGGGGTTTCAGCTCTGGGCTCCTGGGATTTCAGCTCTGGGCTCCTTTGATTTCAGCTCTGGGCTCCTGGGATTTCAGCTCCTGGCTCCTTTGATTTCAGCTCTGGGCTTGTGGGATTTCAGCTCTGGGTTCCTGGGATTTCAGCTTTGGGCTCCTGGGATTTCAGCTCCGGGTTCCTGGGATTTCAGCTCCGGGTTCCTGGGATTTCAGCTCCGGGCTCCTGAGGTTTCAGCTCCTGGCTCCTGGGATTTCAGCTCCTGGCTCCTGGGATTTCAGCTCCGGGTTCCTGGGATTTCAGCTTTGGGCTCCTGGGATTTCAGCTTTGGGCTCCTGGGATTTCAGCTTTGGGCTCCTGGGATTTCAGCTCCTAGCTCCTGGGATTTCAGCTCCAGGTTCCTGGGATTTCAGCTCCAGGTTCCTGGGATTTCAGCTCCTAGCTCCTGGGATTTCAGCTCTGGGCTCCTGGGATTTCAGCTCCGGGCTCCTGGGATTTCAGTTCTGGGCTCCTGGGATTTCAGTTCTGGGCTCCTGGGATTTCAGCTCCGGGCTCCTGGGATTTCAGTTCTGGGCTCCTGGGATTTCAGCTCCGGGCTCCTGGGATTTCAGTTCTGGGCTCCTGGGATTTCAGTTCTGGGCTCCTGGGATTTCAGCTCTGGGCTTGTGGGATTTCAGCTCCGGGTTCCTGGGATTTCAGCTCCGGGTTCCTGGGATTTCAGCTCTGGGCTCGTGGGGTTTCAGCTCCTGGCTCCTGGGATTTCAGCTCCGGGCTCCTGGGATTTCAGTTCTGGGCTCCTGGGATTTCAGCTCTGGGCTCGTGGGATTTCAGCTCCAGGTTCCTGGGATTTCAGCTCCGGGTTCCTGGGATTTCAGCTCCGGGCTCCTGGGATTTCAGCTCTGGGCTTGTGGGATTTCAGTTCCTGGCCCATGGGATTTCAGCTCTGGGCTCCTGGGATTTCAGCTCTGGGCTCGTGGGATTTCAGCTCTGGGCTCGTGGGATTTCAGCTCTGGGCTTGTGGGATTTCAGCTCCTGGCCCATGGGATTTCAGCTCTGGGCTCCTGGGATTTCAGCTCTGGGCTCGTGGGATTTCAGCTCCAGGTTCCTGGGATTTCAGCTCCGGGCTCCTGGGATTTCAGCTCTGCACAGTGACTGCAGCTTTGCCCCTTCTTTGTTCATCCAATCTCTTCCAATTTTCTGCATTTTTTTGTGCCCTGTAAGGCTTTTCTTATTTAATCCCAGACTCCCAGACTGCTTTGGGTGGGAAGGGACCTGAAATCCACCCCTGCCATGGCAGGGACACCTCCCACTGTCCCAGGGTCCAGCCTGGCCTTGGGCACTGCCAGGGATCCAGGGGCAGCCCCAGCTGCTCTGGGAATTCCATCCTAGCCCCTGCCAGGGAACAGTTCCTAAATCCCAAAATCCCACCCAGCCCTGCCCTCTGGCAGTGGGAGCCATTCCCTGTGGCTCCAGTTCCTGATGAATTTTCCCTCTCAGTTCCTGTTGGGCTTTTTCTGGATAAACTGCAGCACTTTTCTGCTTCCATACATCCAGCAATGCTTTCCTTCACTGTTTATTTCCCCCTTTTTGCTGTCTTTGGGGAGTCTCAGAAATCCCTGATTTCCATATTTGTGCTGCTTGCAGAGCTCATCAGGAGTTATTGATCCATGTGGCCTTTTGCCCTCCTCCGGCAGGAATTAAAAGCACAAATAAATTGAATTTCTCCTTTGTCAAGCTCTGCCTTTCCAAGGGACTGCTACCCGTCTGGAATCTTTGGGATTCTGGGAAGTGAAGTTTAGGGGGTATTTCAGGATTTTTGTAGATGCTGACATTTCAAAAGCAGCAGAACCTTTCCAGCTTTTCTTTTTAAATTATTATTTTTGTTCTTCTTCCTCTTCTGAAGAGCTTGATGTGAATTTTTAATACCTGTGATTCCATTCAGAATTTATTTGTATCAGTGAAGAATTTTTTGGGTGTTTGCTGCTGCCAAAACAAAGCTCTTTAGGAGCTGGCAGTTGTCCTTCAAATGAGCTGATTTTTAAATCACAGATGAATTTTTTCCCCCCTCTTTGTTACTGTGTGTCCTGGCCTGTTAAATACATGAATTTTATGGTTTCTGTGAAATGATAGTGCAGCATTTCCTGTCATGCAGAGTGTTCATTAAATCACACATTTCTGATGAGTAACAGACTTTGTAGGGATCTAAAAATCTCAGTAAATAATTTCTTCTTCAGCTTAAAGTGCTCAAATGTAACATGAAGAACTAAATCGATGTAACATGAAAAACTAAAAGGAACATGAAAAAATAAACAGTAAATAACTTTAAACATAAAAAGTAAATCAACTCCCCTTATTTTGCTACAGGTGGTTTTATTTGAATGCACATTCACTCTCAAAATGTAATTACTGGTTTTGATTATTTTTTGAAAAACCTGTGTTACCTTCTTAAACCTTTAAGTTTAGTCAGGTCCTCTTGAACATGAATTTGCTGCCTCATTTTTGGGTTATTAATTCCTAGAATCCTCTTCTAGTGTGATTGAAAATACTGTTTGGATGAGTAAAACTTTCCCTGTCCATTCATAGCCATTAACCTTTGGGGAGGCAGGTAAATATTCTTTTTTTTCTCCAACCAAAATGCTTTCTTTGTTCCTGGCTTGGCTTTTCCCGTTTGCTCTTTGGCTGTGCAATGTGATAAATGGTAAATGTGTAAATATATACATATAAATATGTAAATAATGTGTTCATCTTTAGGGTCATGGAACATTTGGACAGGTAGTGCTGCCTAATCCTAAAACAGGTATGGAAACGAAACCAATGTTCTTCCATTTCTTGGATCTTGGGATTAATGTTTCATTTGATTTTTCCTTATTTTGCGTGGAACTTGGTTCATTATTATTTTTTAGCAGAAGCATTGTTCTATTCTGTTACCCTGGAACAATTCTCATCTGTTTGTCCTAATATAACTTCAGTATTCAGTAAGATTTACATAAATGCAGAAAATTAATGCTGTGAGGATGGAGATTCAAGGCTGGTGGTTTTAGCTGTGTAGGTCTAAAGACAACTTCCAGTTTTTTGGGTTTTTATTTATTTTTTTTTTTCAGGGAAGGTTTTTGCAGTAATAATTGAACAAAAATTCCCAGGTGCAGGAAAGCAGGTGGCTCAAATTCAAAATGATATTTTCTGCACAACCCTCTAATATGTGGGAATAAGCAGATAAACAGCTGTGGGAGGGAATTTTTGTGGGGCTTTTGTGTATTTTTAATGCAATTTTTTGGTGTGTATTTTTTTTTGGGTGTATTTTTGTGTATCTTCAGACTCTCAGGTGATGTTGCTCTGCCCTGAGAGTACCTGAACCCACCCAATAAACTGAATTTCCCTTTTGATTTCCTCCAGAGCACCTGAAGCCACCCCAATGACCACATTTAATTTTTAATTCCCACCCGTCCCTCCCTGTTCCATCCAGCTCCGGGAAAGTGCAGGATGCTTTTGAGGACAAACCCTGGTGTTTTTGTGCCCTCTTGCCCTGCTTAGTTCAATTATTCTTGTCCAGAATAATTCATGGATACAGGTGGAAGAGGCTGCTGTTTTCCCTGGAAAAGAACATTCCCTTCCAGCCCAGCAAGGAGAGGCTGCATTTATCCATTTTTATCTTAATTTATCCATTCAGAACACAGGAATGCAAATCCTTCCAGCATCTCCCTGTCCATAATCCCATAAAAATCCCCTCTCAAAAGCCCCCTCCATCACCAGGTGAGTGCAGAGATTCCCTTGCTTTGGTTTGTCAGGAATAGAGGCTGGAATCATCCTGGATTTTAAATATTGGGACTTTGGAATACCCGAAATAATCCTTTATCTTAAGATTTATTGGCCCTTTGGAACGCCTGAAATGATCCTTGATTTTAAGATTTATTGGCACTCAGGAATGCCTGAAATAATGACTGATTTTAATGTTCATGGGCACTTTGGAATGCCTGAATTAATCCTTTATTTTAATGCTTCCTGGCACTTTGGAATGCCTGAATTGTGCCCTGTAATTCCCTTTTTTTCCCCCTTGCAGGAGTTGATCCCTGTGAGGTGTGGTGCAGTCAGCCTGTGGAAAAATTAAGGGAATTTTGCAATGTGATGAAAATCAGGATCTTTTGGTCTGTGCTCTTCACCAAGGAAAGCACCTCCTTTATGGATGATTTTTGGTGAGTATCCCCATTTTCCAAGGGGATTTCCCTCCAAATCTTCCCACTTTTCCTTCTTGCTGTGGAGATTCCTTGGGTGCTTCCAGTAAGGCTCCAGCTGGTGCAGAAATGTTGGAGTTGGTTGAGGTCAGAAGTTCTTGAATCCACAGGAAAAAAAGAAAAATGAAGATTGATTTTCTGAAGTTTGGAATCTTAGGGAGTCTGGGAAGCTGAAATTTGGGGGGGATTTCAGGATTTTTGTCGATGCTGACATTTCAAAAGCAGCCAAACCTTCCCAGCTCTTCTTTTTTTTTAATAATTATTATTTTTCTCCTTCCTCCTCTGAAGGGCTGGACGTGAATTTTTAAACGTTCTCAGATCTAATCCCTCTAAATATTCATAATTAAGACCCTGTAACAGCTTGGTGCTTGTCTAAATAATAATTCATTCTGTTTTCCAACAGTTTGCTGTTCCTGGGCTGGAACGTGAAGAAAATCTCTGAGTTCAATGTTATGGAAGACCTTGCTGATTTAATTAAAAAAGTTGTTGTAAGTCCTGGATTCTAAATTTCAAATTTCTAAATTTTCAAATATATGTTAATTAAGTCTGTCCCTTGAGCATCTCAGGGTTATATCCTGAATTAGACATTTCCTTTTGCAAAGTGAGGACATAATTATCAATTATTTGATAATTGATTTGCTGCTTTCCTGAAAGAATTTCTGGCCTAGGCTTTATTCCAGATGGGATAATTTAGGAAATATTTGCAGTCAGAAATAAAGTTGGTGGATGAATGACTTAAATAATTTTTTTTATCCCTCATTCAACAAATAGTATTTTAAATTTGCTGTTGCTGACTTAAAACAGAAGCAGAACAGTGGAGAGGTGGATGTGAGGAATTTCTTCCATTTGTTGTGGGTTTTATTTGAAATTTAGGTAATAAAACATTTCTTTCTTCATTTCTTGAAATTGCATGTCCAACCCCGAGCTACATATTTGATTTTTTAAATTTAGGTATATTTTATTTTATAAACATAGGTATAACATATTTCTTATTTAATGTCTCTGCATTTTTTTGGTTGTACATCCAAGAGTAAAGTGGATTTGGAGGAGCAGATTTTGGGATGTCCCAGCTGGTTCTTTGGGATTTACAGAGCTGCACAAGGGCTCGCGGGGGCAGAATTTCCTCAGCAGATCTCACAGCATCCAGGAGTTCTCTCTTCCCATGCCAACATTTATTTCTCAATGAAAATCTGGGATGCAGCTGCCCCAGTGATGGTGAATTCCAGCAGAACAGGAATTGTCACTGAGCTGAACCTGAGCAGGCAGAAATTCAAATTATCTCCTCTCAATAACTGATTTTTTAATTTGTGTTTTTTTTTTTTTTTTATCCTTGTTCCAGAACATCCCTCATTTCATCAGTGGCATCCTGAGGATTGGCAGTGGAATAGAAAATGTGAGTTTCTGGAATTGTTTGGGAGATTGCCTGGAACTCCTCAGCCTGAAGGGCCTGGCACAGGCAGAGCTGGGAAATCTCCTTTTTATTTACAAAATTCCATTTCTGCTAGGACTGAACCCGTTGCATTTTTCTGCTTTGGAAACTGTAAACTTGGGGCTCTGAAGATCTTGAATTTCCCTGTGTTTAATCCCTTTTTTCCCACTTGGAAACAACAGCATCAAAAAAAAATAACTTCAATATAATAGCATCAGTATAATAAATAGCATCAATATGATAAATAACATCAGTATAATAGCATCAATATGATAAAAACATCAATATAATAACATCAATATGATAAATAACATCAATATAACAAGTAACATCAATATAATAACATCAATATAATAAATCAATATAATAACATCAATATAATAAATAACATCAATATAATAACATCAATATAACAAATAACATCAATATAACAAATAACATCAATATAACAAATAACATCAATATAATAACATCAATATAACAAATAACATCAATATAATAACATCAATCTAATAAATAACATCAATATAATAACATCAATATAACAAATAACGTCAATATAATAAATAACATCAATATAATAGCATAAAAATAACATAAAAATGGCATCAATATAAAAATGGCATCAATATAAAATAGCATCAACATAAAAATAGCATCAGTATAATAAATAGCATAAATATAACAAATAACATTAATATAATAATATCAATATAATAAATAGCATCAATATAATAACATCAATATAAAAATAACATCAATATAAAAATAACATTAATAATGCCATCTATAATAACACTAATATTATTATTAATAATAATAAATTATTATCAGTATCCTTTAAGCCGAATCCTTCTGTTCTTTTAACTACATCAGTTGCATAAGTAGAATTTATCATTAAATTGAAAAATAGTTAAAATAAATCAGTTTAAAATAGTTAAATTTGAAATAGCTGAAGGAGTTATAAATAAATTAGTTAAAATGCTCTCACTTCTACTGCTAATTTGATAATTTGAGGAGAACTTTTGATTGTTTGAATGTTTGATTCTGAAGTTTTACTTGATTTATTTGTTTGACCCCTGATTTGTGTGTTTTCTTGGAACTATCAGTAAAAACTCTTCCCTTAATATAGGTTTTTCTCTGAAGTTTAAGTTTTGTTTGTCACAGTTGGTGACCTAGAAAATAAATCAAATAAACACCTAAAAAGCTCAATAATACAATTTATAAATCCTCTAATTTTTACCATACCTAATCAAAATATCTCTTTTTTCAAGAGCAGATAAATCACTTTAAAATCTTTACCTACCATTAATAATAGTCTTGATTGGGTTTTAATTATTACTTGAATTGTTATTTTTAACATCATAAGGATTATTTTTAGAAATTTATAAAGTACAAAAATGAATTCTATTATTAGTAAAGGATTTTTTTTTTCAAAGTGCTCTATTAAAATATGAGACTCTACAATTATGTATTTTCTCCCAGTACTATTATAAAAAATAAAAAGTACTGTACAACAGTGTGTTTGTTTTCTGGGGCCAAAGCTAAAATAAAAGCATTGAATTTCAAAACCAACATTGCAGGAGCAATAGGAAAACCAGAATAAACACAACTGTGCATTCCCCAGCTGCTGTGTTTTTGGGATATTCACCTTAATCCTGTGATTTTTTTAATATTATTTTTCAACAGCCATTAGAAGAAGTTTCTAAATCAAATTTTTGGGGTTTTATATATATATTTTTTAATAATTTCAGTCATGACAAGGAAGCTTCTAAATCAATTTTTAGGGGGAGGTTATATTAATTTTTTTAATAATTTCAGTCATCACAAGGAAGCTTCTAAATCAAATTTGGGGGGGGAGGTTGTATTATTCTTTTTTTAATAATTTCAGTCACGACAGGGAAGTTTCTAAATGAAACTTGAGGGGGTTTTTATTATTTTTCAATCATTTCAGAAGCTTCTAAATGAAATTCTCCCATTTGAATCCTTCCTGTTGCAAATCTGCTTGGATTTTGTGACTGTGCCATGCTGGAGATCCCCAAATATTTGTAAGGCTCCGCGTGGTGCAGAAACCTTGGAGTGGGTTGAGGTCAGAAGTTCTTGAATCCACAGGGAAAAAAAAAACAAAAAAGGGAAAAAAAACCCCAAAAAAACCCCAAAAAAAACCCCTAAGTTTGATTTTCTGAAGTCTGGAGTCTTTGGGATTTTGGAGTTTGGGATCTTAGGGAGTCTGGGAAGCTGAAATTTGGGGGGGATTTCAGGATTTTTCTATATACTGACACATCAAAAGCAGCCAAACCTTTCCAGCTCTTCTTTTTTTTTAATAATAATTATTTTTCTCCTTCCTCCTCTGAAGGGCTGGACGTGAATTTTTAAACATCCTCAGATCTAATCCCTCTAAATATTCATAATTATTGGCTGTTGTCTGTTTAAAAACCAGCTGAACAAAAGCAGAGATAGCAGCTCCAACTCTTTGCTTTGTCAATCCATGGCTTTTTCCTGATTTTTTCCTCTATTTTTTTTTCCCAATTCCAACAGGGTTTCTTCCACCTCGCAGAGGGCCTGAACTGGGTCAGGTGTGTGGGGGATGCCAACATCCTGCAGAACCTGGAGCAGCTGGGGGACTACGGCAGGGTCATCCTTGCAATGTTTTTTTCTGAGTGTGAGTATGGACATTCCAGAAATCAGGGGGGGAAAAAATCACTTTTCTCTTAGAAATCATGAAAAAAGCACTTTTCTTTAGGAAATCAAGAAAAAAAATCACTTTTCTGTAGGAAATCAAGAAAAAAAAAACACTTTTCTTTAGGAAATAATGAAAAAAAATCACTTTTCTTTAGGAAATAATGAAAAAAAATCACTTTTCTTTAGGAAATAATGAAAAAAAGTCACTTTTCTCTTGGAAATCATGAAAAAATCATTTTTCTCTTGGAAATCATGAATAATCACTTTTCGCTTGGAAATCATGGAAAAAATCACTTTTCTCTTAGAAATCATGGAAAAAATCACTTTTGGAAATCATGGGAAAAATCACTTTTCTCTTGGAAATCATGGAAAAAATCAGTTTTCTCTTAGAAATCAAGAAAAAAATCAATTTTCTCTTGGAAATCATGAAAAAACCACTTTTCTCTTGGAAATCATGAAAAAAATCACTTTTCTCTTGGAAATAATGAAAAAAATCACTTTTCTTTTAGAAATCATGAAAAACATCATTTTTCTCTTAGAAATCATAAAAAAACACTTTCTCTTGGAAATCATGAAGAAAATCACTTTTCTCTTGGAAATCATGAAAAAAATCACTTTTGTCTTAGATATCATGAAAAAATCACTTTTCTTTAGGAAATCATGAAAAAAAATCACTTTTCTCTTGGAAATCATGAAAAAAATCACTTTTCTCTTGGAAATCATGAAATAAAATCGTTTTTCTCTTGGAAATCATGGAAAAAATCACTTTTCATTTAGAAATCATGGAAAAAATCACTTTTCTCTTGGTAATTATGAAAAAAATCACTTTTCTGTAGGAAATGATGAAAAAAATCGCTTTTGTCTTAGATATCATGAAAAAAATCACTTTTCTGTAGGAAATCATGGAAAAAATCACTTTTCTCTTGGAAATCATGAAAAAGATCTCTTTTCTCTTGGAAATCATGAAAAAAATCACTTTTGTCTTAGATATCATGAAAAAAAATCACTTTTCTTTAGGAAGTCATGAAAAAAAATCACTTTTCTCTTGGAAATCATGAAATAAAATCGTTTTTCTCTTGGAAATCATGAAAAAAATCACTTTTCTTTTAGAAATCATGGGGAAAATCACTTTTCTCTTGGTAATTATGAAAGAAAATCACTTTTCTCTTGGAAATCATGAAAAAAAAACACTTTTCTCTTGTAAATCATGGAAAAAATCACTTTTGTCTTACATATCATGAAAAAAATCACTTTTCTTTAGGAAGTCATGAAAAAAATCACTTTTCTCTTTGAAATCATGAAAAATCACTTTTCTCTTGGAAATCATAAAAAAACACTTTCTCTTGGAAATCATGTAGAAAATCACTTTTCTCTTGGTAATCATGAAAAAAATCACTTTTGTCTTGGAAATCATGGAAAAAATCACTTTTGTCTTGGAAATCATGTAAAAAATCACTTTTGTCTTGGAAATCATGGAGAAAATCACTTTTCTCTTAGAAATCATGGAAAAAATCACCTTTCTTTTGGAAGTCATGAAAAAAATCACTTTTCTTTCACTTTTCTTTCTTTCTTAGGAAAGAAAATCACTTTTCTTTCCTAATCATGGAAAGATTAGGAAAGATTTTCCTAATCTTTCCATGATTAGGAAATCATGGAAAAAATCACTTTTCTCTTGGAAATCATGGAAAAAATCACCTTTCTCTTGGAAATCATGGAAAAAATCACTTTCCACTTGGAATTCATGAAAAAAAACCACTTTTCTCTTAGAAATCATGAAAAAAAATCACTTGTCTCCTAGAAATCATGAAAAATCACTTTTCTCTTGGAAATCATGAAGAAAAATCACTTTTCTCTTAGAAATCATGAAAAAAATCATTTTTGTCTTAGAAATCATAAAAAATCACTTTTCTCTTGGAAATCATGAAAAAAAATCCCTTTTCTTTTGGAAATCATCGAAAAAATCACTTTTGTCTTGGAAATCATGAAAAAAAATCACTTTTCTCTTGAAATCATGGAAAAATCCACTTTTCTCTTGGAAATCATGAAAAGTCACCTTTCTCTTGGAAATCATGAAAAAAATCACTTTTCACTTGGAAATTATGAAAAAAATCACTTTTCTTTAGGAAATGATGAAAAAAATATCGCTTTTCTCTTGGAAATCATGAAATAATTCCCGTTCTTCTTTCCATTCTGGCGCTTCTGGAGCGCCATGATTGATTTTGGCTGCCCCCGGTGCTGAGTTTGTTGCAGGTTTTGGTGGGGCAGGTTTTGGGGGCGGAGCAGGGGTTTTAGTGGGAATTGCTCACCCTCTGTGTCCTCCTGGATTTTGTCTCCAGGGAAACGTTACATCACCAAGGTGACACTGGAGGATTGTGATTTGGTGGCAGAGCTGAGAGCTATGACCTGTGAGAGCTCCAGAAAGGTGAGAGAAGCTCTCAGGGTGTGTTTGGGATTTTATTTTTTTTTTTATTTTTATTTTTTTTTTTTTTTGGGGGGGGGGGGGTGGGTTCTGATTGTCAAAAAAAAAAAAAAAAAACCCAGATATTACAAAATACACAAAAATAAATATACAAAATATAACAAAAAATACTTCAGAAGCTCGAGTGTTTCATTGTGGCGTAAAACATTCCTTTTGCCGCGCGAAATAACGACCTCTAGGGTGCTGAATTAAATGAGTTTAGTGGAGAAATTGTTTGTTCCTGGTCCCACAGAAAAGTGAAGCCATGAAGCAGAGAGGAAATGCTGAATTTTCCCAGGGAGCCCTGGGCTGTGCCATCGTGTCCTACAGCAAAGCCATTGAGCTTTGGTAAGATCTGCTCTCAACTTCTTCACATTTCTCCTCATTTTGTACCGTCTTGCACCGGCCACTTTAATTAGAGGCCAAATGATCCCTAATTTTATAAAAAAGCCCTGTAACCCATTTTTATTCTGTTTTTTCTTTTTTTTTTTGCTGGGTTTTTTTCTGCTCCAGAAGTCCTTTTAGGGTTTCAAATGACCAAGAGGAAGAGGAGCAAACCTGCAAGAAATTGAATTATTTGGTGTGGACAACCAAGAGCAACCACTGTGGGTGTTTGCCCTGGGAATGCTCTTGCAAATGTTGCCAATATTTATCATTATTTATCTTTATTCCCGGGATGCAGAAGGAATAAAGAAGATCCCATATTTCCCTGCCTGCTCTTGGCAGCTCTCGGGCTTTATTTCCTTTTGAAATCTTGGTTTAATTTCTTCCCTAAAGGCATTTCCTGAAAGGCTCTGGAGACTTTCCTGCGCTCTGTAGAAGGGAGAAAGGGATGAAATGGGAATTTTTAGGGCATTTTCCCCCTTCCCTTGGCATGTCAGCAGGGTTGGTGTGCTCACCACTGCTGCTGTGCTCATGAAAATGCTGATTTTCCTCCTCCTGGTGTCTCAAAAATACAGGAAAATTGCTAAAATCCCACTTGCCACAAAACCACGTTGTGCCAAGAGATGGATTTTTCTTTTTGAACTCTGTAGCTTTACACTCATGCCCTGAAAAGGATCAGGATTTTTGATTTATTTACCCTCCCTTGTCTCTGTACCAAGGTCTCATCGCGTACAATTCAACTTAATCAATGAATTTCCAATTTTCTGTGAATAAATCCATTTTAATCCCCATAAATGCCCCATGGCACGAGAGGTTTTGGTCCCAAATTCAAGCTGATTTCAGCCTTCTTGCAAAATTACAGCAAGGCCAAGAAGGGAAGAGCAGAATTTGGTAAAAAACCAGGAAATCTTGGGGCTGGTGGAGAGCAGAGGAGGTCGTGTGGTTTCCAGGAGCTGCAGAGCTGAGCTGCTTTTTGAGAGCAGGCTGGGAATAATTTGAATTAATTAATTCATTCACAAATCTGGTGAAAATTCCATTTGTTCTTCTCCTCGCAGTTTCAAAACAGGAATAGCCAATATTAACTCTGGGCTGCTTTTTGAGAGCAGGCTGGGAATAATTTGAATTATTTGGGAGTTGCTTGAATGGCTCCCAATCTTGATCCCAAAATTGCAATGAACATTCCCAGGGCCAGCTTGGGGTTTTCTGGATGGAGTTTTTACAGGCAAATCTGGTGAAAATTCCATTTTTTCTTCTCCTTGCAGTTTCAAAACAGGAATAGCCAATATTAATTCTGAGCTGCTTTTTGAGAGCAGGCTGAGAATAATTTGAATTAATTAATTAATTCACAAATCTGGTGAAAATTCCATTTGTTCTTCTCCTCGCAGTTTCAAAACAGGAATTGCCAATATTAACTCTGAGCTGCTTTTTGAGAGCAGGCTGGGAATAATTTGAATTATTTGGGAGTTGCTTGAATGGCTCCCAATCTTGATCCCAAAATTACAATGAACATTCCCAGTGCCAGCTTGGAAATCCACGGGGTTTTCTGGTTGGAGTTTTTACAGGCAAATCTGGTGAAAATTCCATTTGTTCTTCTCCTCACAGTTTCAAAACAGGAATAGCCACTATTAACTCTGAGCTGCTTTTTGAGAGCAGGCTGGGAATAATTTGAATTATTTGGGAGTTGCTTTAATGGCTCCCAATCTTCCAAATGATCCCAAAATTGCAATGAACATTCCCAGTGCCAGCTTGGGGTTTACTGGATGGAGTTTTTACAGGCAAATCTGGTGAAAATTCCATTTGTTCTTCTCCTCGCAGTTTCAAAACAGGAATTGCCAGTATTAACTCTGAGCTGCTTTTTGAGAGCAGGCTGGGAATAATTTGAATTATTTGGGAGTTGCTTTAATGGCTCCCAATCTTCCAAATGATCCCAAAATTGCAATGAACATTCCCAGTGCGAGCTTGGGGTTTTCTGGGTGGAGTTCTTGCAGGAAAATCTGGTAAAAATCCCTTTTTTTTTTTTTTTTCCTTTTCTTCTGCTTATGGTTTTCAGTAGGAATAGCCATTTTTAACTCTTCATCTTGTTTTTTTCCAGCCCTACAAACCACCTGCTGTATGGGAACCGAGCTCTGTGCTTCATTCTCACCAGGCAGTACGAGTGAGTAACCCCTGCAGCCTTGGGCCGAGCTGCCTTCCAGACAGTTCCCAAGGAAATTGTGCTTTCTAGGGCTAAAACATCCAATTATTTCTGATTATGTGGCTGCAGCTCGTTGTGGTTGAGGATTCCCTGTCCCTGGAAGTGACCAAGGCCAGGTTGGAATTTTTTCTTGGAGCAGCCTGGGGTAGTGGGAGGTGTCCCTGCCCATTTTGGATGAGATTTAAGGTCCTCTCCCACCCAAACCATTTCCGTAGTTTGGAAAAAAACCAAGCCACTCCACAGTTTCCATATAAGCTGCTGATGTATTCCATGTTTTATTTTTATATTCTCGTTTATTAGAGTGATATTTATGCTTTTTACACCAGCCTGGAGATTGTTTTTGGAGGTGTAAATAATAAATTCCTCTTCTTTCCCCTCCCTTCTCTCAGGAGAGCTGTGATTGATGGAAAAAGAGCCATAGTTCTCAAGCCTGATTGGCCAAAGGTTGGTTTCTTGCACATTCCAAAATAATCTTTTTTTTTTTTTTTCTTTTTTTTTTTTTTTGGCATTTTAGGGCAAGATGAGAACCCAGAGCTGATTTTTAATGAATGGCCGCAGGGCTTTGTGGGCTGAGAATCCTGCCAACTGTGCTTTGCTTGGGTTTTTAGATTTAAAATGCGATTTTGTGGTGCCTGTCGGTGTTGGTATGAGGTGCATGGCATGTGTAAAGACAGAAGAAAATGTTTTATTACGTTGTGAGTTATCAGAATGCTTAAAAAAAAAAAAATTAGAATATGTAAAACGATCCTGGTTAATGGCCAACAGGTATTGCCCAATATTCTTGGCCTGAAGGAGAGTAAATAAGAGGTACTTACAACATTGCAAAGTAGCTGAGATTAGGGGGAAAAAGCAAATATGCTCTTTTCCAAAGCAGAGAAAGCCAAAAAAAAACCCCAAATTTGCTTTTCCCCCCAAGCTCTCCCAGTGCTTTATCCCTGTTTGAGTGCAAATCTGATTTTTCATCAGCTGAGAGCAGTTCGCTTGCTGGGTTTTACCAAATGTGACTTTTTGCTGCTACCGCAGCAGCTTTGGCTGTTAAATCCTGCTCCCCTGGGTGTGGCTAAAACCTTGAAATCCTAATTTTTTTAATTTTTTTTTTTTTTTTTTTTGTCCTAGGGTCACCACCACTACTGCAAAGCCCTGGCCCTGATGGGTGAGGCTGAGCTGGCCCTGGTGGCCAACGAGAAAGCCCAGGAGCTGTGCCAGCACAGCCCAGAGGGGCTCAAGGAGCTCGTCCAGCAGAAGGAGAAATTCCAGAAAACCCTGCAGGAAATCCAGGGTAATCCCTGCAGCTTGCACAATTGGCAGTTCTCTGGAGCCCAGCTCGGTTTCGATTTTTAATTCCTCCTTGTTTTGGTTTTTTTTTTTTTTCTTTTTTTTATAGGTACTAAAAGCAAAGAGAAGGCAGGGAAGCCTCTGCTTGAGAAGAAGTAAGGGATTGGCAAGTTTGGTTTGGTTTTAATTGATTTTTTTATGATTATAGCAGTGTTTTAAGTGATACACGGTGTGGATATTGCATAAATTCTGTTCTCCATCAGTAAAGAAAAATGGAAGTAATAAATTGATCAGGAGTGCTGAGGATTTCTAAGAACTGAATAAACTTATTTTGAGTATCCAAAGCAGTGTGGGCAGCAGGGCCAGGGTATTTTTAACAATTAATTGCCATGATTAGTTATTTAAGTTTTAAATATATAAATTTATTCATTCATTTCTGACTTTTGTAGAAAGTTGAGTTGGTTTTTAAAATTACTTTATTATTTTATTAATGTTTGTGGGGTTTTTATTATTTTATTATTTTGTTATTCTAATTTTTTATGATTTTTTTTTTACTTGTGGGTTTGTTTTTTTTTTTTTTGCTGTTGCTGCATCTTTGCACAAGTTTGGACTGTGCAGGTCGAAGCTGTAGAAAATGACTGATGAAATCTTTTATATATGTTTATGGGATCACACCCCTCTAAGAGGGGTGAGGTTAATCGGTATTAATCTGTGTTTTTCATGTTACGTCCATGTAAAACATGGAGAAAAGCACAGGGATTCTCTCTTTTCCCACATCAGAGACCGCACTTGTTCAAAATCTCCTTCAAGAATCTCCAAGGAGCAGGGAGGAGTGGAAAAAGAGAGGAGGAGAAGCCAGGCTGAGCCCAAGCACCCCCATGGGGCTCAGAAGCAGGATGCCCAGGTAAGCTGGCACTGCAGGAATTGCGTCTGCACTGCTGTGCCTGCCCTCCTGGGCTGCTCTCAGCAGCTCTGCATTTTCCTGGGAAATTGCCTCCAAAGCCAGCGCAGAAATTGGGATTTACAGGTGGTTGGTTGGAGGGGCAGGTGGCCACTGTCACGTTTTTACTTTCAATTTTTTAAGTTTTTTTTATTATTATTTTTTTTTTTTTCTAATTTAAATTCGTAATTATTAACTTAAAGAGATACTTGGGACGTTTTCAATGTCTTTGCTGCTGTTATTGTAAGATAATCAATTTTAATTTATATAATATATATTTAGTATATATTATATATTTATTTTATGGTATGAGTAATTAATATATTATGATACATTAATACAATTATGTAAAATTAGTGTGAATAGATATAAACAGTATATATTTATATACATATAATATTAATCAATTTTCATTTATATAATATATATTTAATATATATTATATATTTATTTTAGTGTATGAATAATTAATATGACACATTAATATAATTCTATAAAATTAGTGTGAATATATATAAACAGTATATATTTTTATATGTATAATACTATTTAATCAATTATAATTTATATGATATATATTTAATATATATTATATATTTATTTGATGGTATGAGTAATTAATATATTATGATACATTAATACAATTATGTAAAATTAGTGTGAATATATATAAACAGTATATATTTATATATATATAATATTATTTAATCAATTATAATTTATATTATATATTTTAATATATATTATATTTATTTTAGTGTATGAATAATTAATATGACACATTAATATAATTCTATAAAATTAGTGTGAATAGATATAAACTGTATATATTTTAATATATATAATATTATTTAATCAATTATAATTTATATGGTATATATTTAATATATATTATATATTTATTTTATTGTATGAGTGATTAATACGATACATTAATATAATTCTATAAAATTAGTGTGAATATATATATAAACAGTATATATATATAATATTATTTAATCAATTATAATTTATATTATATATTTTTAATATATATTATATATTTATTTTAGTGTATGAGTAATTAATATGACACATTAATATAATTCTATAAAATCAGTGTGAATAGATATAAACAGTATATATTTTTATATATATAATATTATTTAATCAATTATAATTTATATGGTATATATTTAATATATATTATATATTTATTGTATGAGTAGTTAATATGACACATTAATATAATTCTATAAAATTAGTGTGGATATATATAAACAGTATCTATTTTTATTTATTAATATGTATATGTTTATGTATTTATTTATGTATTTTTAATGTGTTTATATATGTATTTGTTTATGTATTTGTTTATGTGTTTGTTTATGTATTTGTTTATTTAAGATGATAGTTTAGCCCATGAATGGCACTGTACAGAAGCTGCGGAGTGCAGGAAATGCTGATGGATAATGGGAATTTCCCGGCAGCGCAGGGCAGTTCCAGCAGAGCTGTTTGTGCTCCCGGAGCAGAGGGAGGGCTCTGGCCAGTGACCAGTGACGCGGCCCTGGGAAAACGAAACCAGAGCAGGAGGGCAGGAAATGGAAATTTGGGGGTTTGGTGGCAGAGAAAAACAGGCTGGGGAAAGCCCCAGAAGGGCTCAGGTTTTCTTGAGTTTTCTCCTGAAAATCTCTGCAGGTCTGTAAGTCTGCCTTCCCTCAGGGGGAATGTTTCTGGGGCAGATTTGTAGATAATGTAAACTGAGACAAACTGGGGAGGAAAATCATTATAAAAGCACTCTGATCAATGAAATTATTTTTCTTTGCCTCTTGATGAAGAACGTAATGCAGCACCTTTTAATTGCTTTCTTAAATCTTGGGGGTTTTTTGGCTTTGTTTAAATCCAGTCAGGGAGATGGATTTGGGTTTGGTAATCTGATGTTTTTGCCATCAGGTGGCTGAGCCCCAGAGAAAAGAAGGCAAAGCTTCCACGCTGGAGCAGCCTCCAAGTGAGTTCATTTTTGCTTTTTATGAGGTCTGAGCCATTTCTTCCTCTGCTGCTGCCATAATTAATAACCAGAAGTTAATTTCCTGTCATTTCCACAACAATAAGCAATCAACTTTTACTTCTTTCTTAGACACTTCTGCATTTCTGCCTTAATTCCTCGATGCTTCTGCAATTTGAATTTCCTTGAATGAATTCAGAACTGAAACTGAAATTAAAGAGTAAAATCTGAGCCACAGGCTGGAAATGCTTTATCTCCTCCTGAGCCAGGATCTAAATTAAAGAGGAATCTGTATTTCAATATTTACAGTTAATTTGTGGTTAATAAATGCTCCAGCAGAAAATAATTCTGCAGGTACAGAGGGAAGAGGCCACAAAATATTTGGCAGAGTGGGTTTTCAGCTGCAGACTTGGAGAGCTGTGTGATTTCTTGCTCGTGTTTGGTTCTTTTTTTTCATGAATAAATCATTTTATTGAGAGAACTCCCACCCCCCAAAGCTCCCCCAGTGCCAGAGTTGCTTTTATGCACTGAAAGCGAAGTTCAGGCAGTTCTGAGCTTCAAAGGGAAATCCTTTCCTAAATTTTCCTGGGGGTTTTCACCCCGTGCTCTCACTTGACTGAAGCCTTTGTGCCCCTTCCTGGAATATTTAAATACCTGAGGAGGTGGCAAAGCACAGAGCACTTGAAAATTGGATTTCAGGAAAGCACTGAAGGTGTATTAGAAAATGCTGTTCTTAAAAGAGCAGTGATCAGTGATCCTGATCTTGGGAGCTTTGCGAGCACCTTGGCGGATTAAAGGGTTTCTTGGGAGGTGGAAGATGTGGGGAAGGCTGCACAGGAAATCCCAAGAGGTTTTTGTTGGAAAGGTGTCAGGTGGGATGGAGGAAAGAATGAAAACTTTCTTTCTCTGTCAAGACAGGCTGGGAAAGTTGGGATTGTTCAGCCTGGGAAAGGTTTTGGGGAGAGCTCAGAGTCCCTAAAGGGGCTCCAGGAGGGGGACTGGGGACAAGGGATGGAGGGACAGGACACAGGGAATGGCTTCAGAGTAGGATTGGATGGGATATTGGGCAGGAATTGTCCCCTGGGAGGGTGAGGAACTCCTGGGTTTCTACATCCCTTCTCCAGGAGGAGTCTGGGTATGACTGGATCCAGCTTTAGTGACAGACCTGGCCTCTGGTTTATGCCCAAGGGTTTATTGGGGTGGAATTGATCCTTTCCGTGAGTTTGCCCCTCAGGATTAAGGGTGGCAAACCCAAGATACTGATGTAGGTAAAATAAATCCTGGATTTGGGCTGATGGAGGTAATGATTAGAGAAAGGGGTTTTCATCAGTCTGTTGCACAGTGGAAGTGGTTGTGACTTGTGAGGAGTTTTTGAATGAATTTGAGATGAGCCCTCTGAGTTGCTTTAGGTGATGGGGTTTATTTTTCTTCTGCACAGGCAGGAAGGGTGAGTTCAGCTCACATCTTCACTGCACGGTTCAGAAGGTGCCAGGACCCTCAGTTAAAAGACCTTTTAAGGAGTTATTGATGAATAAAACACTGCCAACAAGGATATTTATGTTTTTGACCCAATCCTTAAATATTTCATCTTATGGACCCATGTCACAGTGTGAGCTCTCTTGGTCAATCATGTTCTGGCACACAAACCCACAGTGCTGCATTCTGAACTCCTTGTTCACCTCTGGAACTGCTTTTATTTTTATACCTTAAACTCTCAACTTTCCTCTACTTAGCTTAACGTGTCTCTGCTTTAGACTGCAAATCCACATTCTCCCTTCTAGCACCTCACTTTGGGAGCCTTTTCCAAGGTCTCAGCTCAAATCTTGGGTTTAATTCTCAGTTTTGGCTCCCAGGCCCAAAGTTCTGAGAGCTCCCTGCATTCCAGATTCCAACATAACTGATGCTTCAGTGCACTGCTTGTTCAAGCAATAGTTTAATAATGAATCAATAGTCTAATAATGATTATTTTTTAGCCTGGAGAAGAGAAGGCTCCAGGGAGACCTTAGATCCCCTTCCAGAGCCTAAAGAGGCTGCAGGAGAGCTGGAGAGGGACTGGGGACAAGGCCTGGAGGGACAGGACCCAGGGAATGGCCTTGAGCTGAAGGAGGCCAAACCCAAACTTTGCAGCCCAACCTGAAGCAGTAAAATTCAGCCATCCCCATCCTCAGTGCTGAGCACTCCCAGAGACCTCAGCTCCACCTTGCCTGGAATTCATTCCTGTCGAGTTTGCTCTGGGGTCTGCAAAGAGACAGGAGCGGTGTCTGGTTGCGGTGAAGTTGTTCTTTGCATGAGTACGTCACTCTCGAAGGCAGACAGTCCGAAGGGAGCTCTTAGTAAGTTAGAAGATGTAGCTGGCAGTGTGCACTCTATTACTATTCGTTAAAGTAAGGCGGTTGTTTTCTGGTAATTGAGCAGTTTTCTTTACCTTTTCTACAACTGATCTTCTTTGTAGAAAATGTTTTGTTAATAGGCTATTGAGCTTCACTGTACAACTGATAAAATGACATCATCTTATTGTAAGAGGGAAGAACTAAGCATTTTTACTTAAATATAATTAGAGATTAGAGCACCACAGCCTTCTCTTACTACATTCTCAGAAGAGCAGCTTTTGTCTCTGCTAGATTCCCAGAAGAAGACCAGGCTTATGTACACCACCACTAGATCTTCAGAAGGAAACTAAACTTTTCTACTAGATCACTGCTTTAACAAAACTCCATCTGTCACTCTGAGAAATCTGCAGCTACTATTTCATCAGACTGCTGCTAACACTTTGACTAATAGGGTTTTAACTCTGTCATTGTTGTTTTCTATTACTGCATTTTTTATTTTATTTTTATTTTCTTCCCTAATAAAGAACTCTTATTCCTACTCCCATATCTTTTCCCGAGAGCCCCTTAATTTCACAATCATAGTAATTTGGCAAGAGGAAGTTTACATTTTCCATTTCTGGGGAAGCTCCTGCCTTGCTTAGCAGACACCTGTCTTCAAACTAAGGCAGTGTAAAAGTCTGTGCTAAAGCTTTCTGGTGTCAAGTCCTCAGTGGAGGCAGCAGCAGCCAGCCAGCACAGAGCCCCTGGCAGAGGCAGAACTAAAACCTCCCTAGCACTGAGTCCCAGGCCAAAGCAGCAGCAGCCCCCACACCTTTCTTCTTTCTGCTGGATGGTGATGATGTTGGTGATGAAGAAGAGAGCAGGGAAGAGCAGGCAGGAGCAGCCTTTTCTTCTTCTTTTGATGCCTTGTGAAGGCTGAGCTAGAGCAGAGCTGGGCAGAGCTAAAGAATAAAGCAGGGATTTATGAAAAGGATCTCCTCCATGGATCCACCTTGGGCAGCACCAGAGCCCAGCCAGGGCTGCACCCAAGATGAACCCAAATGGTCCCAAAATGCACGAGCGCTCCCGGGGGCTCTCACTGTGATCAGCTCTGCTCCATTGGCACATTGGAGTTCATTGTCCCATTCCAGCTTTAGCCCATGCAGTCCCATCCTGCTTGTTTTCCTCTCTCCAGCCCATGTTGTTTGTGCTCCTGGGCTGAGATTTGGATCATTTGTCCTTGGTGCCCAGCTGGAGCAGGAATTGTTTTGTCTCCCTGCTCTGTGCAGAGAGCTCACCATCCCATAATGTGAAGCTCAGGCTCACACACAAAAGCAGCACAGAATCTGAAACACAGAAAAGCCAAAACCCGAGGCATCACTTTCTTCTTGTTGGTGTCCTTTTGTTCTTGGTGGTGGTGGTGGTCCTCACCCCGGTACAGGGATTTTTATACCTAAACCAACCAATGAGCTAAAAACACAAATCTAAAACATTCACAATCTGAACTTGATTCTAACGTGCAAAAGTGATATGAAAGTAGTGTCACTTCACACCTAAACTTTTACTCATATAGCTTTATCTGTTTACACATACACC
The DNA here is from genome assembly GCF_031753505.1 of Anomalospiza imberbis. Classification (NCBI taxonomy): domain Eukaryota; kingdom Metazoa; phylum Chordata; class Aves; order Passeriformes; family Viduidae; genus Anomalospiza; species Anomalospiza imberbis. The sequence goes on from NC_089682.1 coordinate 2,902,353, forward strand.
TTTACCTGTTTACTTGAATAATTCTACCTGTTCTGTCCAGAGATGCAAGCAAGGTTCTGCTCTGGTTTTGTTATGTCAGGAACTAAGTTTAAACTGAACTTTAAACTAGTCCTTAGGGCCGTATTAGCTAGTTTCCTAAGGCACTTAAGAACTTTATTACTAAGTAAAGCAAGTAGTAAGTAGCAGTAAGAAGTAAGTTTAAGAAACTTTAGTACCAGTTTCTTAAGGCACCTAAGATATATTTTACTTACTGAAAACTAAGACTCACACTTCTGTTTATTAAAACTTGAACTTAGACTTCTACTTCTGTGTGGTTTAATAGATCTTAATTCCTCTAAAGGCTTTAATTCAAGCCCTGCATTCATTTCTCTCTGTGAGTGTTATGAAAGAAGTTCTATATGCCTATTTTAATAATCAGCAACATTAAATTTAGCAGCACTTTTAATTGAACATCAGTATTATATAACCAAGCATATATAAAAAATTTGCCAGTGATTAATTAAGTATGATTAAGGCTCATATAAGGCACAAGCAAAACCAGCCTGGGTTATGGGTAGGGCTTTTCACCCTGCCTCACAAAGGAATCCAAACTGAACTTATATACTGTATGCTAATACATATTTATCAATATTTTTCCATAAATCTCCTCCTGTTTTCAATTCTTGAAATCTGTATTGCATGCTCCATTTGTTGCTAGGGGGTCTTTTGGCTCTTTGGTGGTCTTTTCAGAGGAAGGCTCACTGTCTTCCTCGCTGACCTCTGAATAACCTGGCACTAAGCTTTGTGTCCTGTAAGTAAGCATTCTGCTCCTATAAAGCCTTATTCTTCATAGTTAAAACCACAATTTAGATTAAGCCTTATTCTTTCATAGATAAAACCAGAACTTTTAGATTAAGCCTTATTCTTTCATAGATAAAACCACAATTTAGATTAAGCCTTATTATTTTATAGATAAAACCACAGCTTGGATTAAGCCTTATTCTTTCATAGGTAAAACCACAACTTTTAGATTAAGCCTTATTCTTTCATAGATAAAACCACAACTTTTAGATTAAGCCTTATTCTTTCATAGGTAAAACCACAACTTTTAGATTAAGCCTTATTCTTTCATAGATAAAACCACAATTTAGATTAAGCCTTATTATTTTATAGATAAAACCACAGCTTGGATTAAGCCTTATTCTTTCATAGATAAAACCACAACTTTTAGATTAAGCCTTATTCTTTCATAGGTAAAACCACAACTTTTAGATTAAGCCTTATTCTTTCATAGATAAAACCACAACTTTTAGATTAAGCCTTATTCTTTCATAGATAAAACCACAACTTTTAGATTAAGCCTTATTCTTTCATAGATAAAACCACAATTTAGATTAAGCCTTATTATTTTATAGATAAAACCACAGCTTGGATTAAGCCTTATTCTTTCATAGGTAAAACCACAGCTTGGATTAAGCCTTATTCTTTCATAGATAAAACCACAACTTAGATTAGGCCTTATTCTTTCATAGATAAAACCACAACTTTTAGATTAAGCCTTATTCTTTCATAGATAAAACCACAATTTAGATTAAGCCTTATTATTTTATAGATAAAACCACAGCTTGGATTAAGCCTTATTCTTTCATAGATAAAACCACAACTTAGATTAGGCCTTATTCTTTCATAGGTAAAACCACAGCTTGGATTAAGCCTTATTCTTTCATAGATAAAACCACAACTTTTAGATTAAGCCTTATTATTTTATAGATAAAACCACAGCTTGGATTAAGCCTTATTCTTTCATAGGTAAAACCACAGCTTGGATTAAGCCTTATTCTTTCATAGATAAAACCACAACTTAGATTAGGCCTTATTCTTTCATAGGTAAAACCACAGCTTGGATTAAGCCTTATTCTTTCATAGATAAAACCACAACTTTTAGATTAAGCCTTATTCTTTCATAGATAAAACCACATCTTGGATTAAGCCTTATTCTTTCCTAGATAAAACCACAACTTTTAGATTAAGCCTTATTCTTTCATAGATAAAACCACAGCTTGGATTAAGCCTTATTCTTTCATAGGTAAAACCACAACTTTTAGATTAAGCCTTATTATTTTATAGATAAAACCACAGCTTGGATTCCATGTCTGGAATTGTCCCAGCTTTGCTCATCCCGATGCTGATTCTGTTTTGGGATCTTGCTTATCTCAGTACTACATCCTGCATCCTGTTCTTTCACGTGTACCATCTCCAAAGAAAGCCATCTGCTTTGTAACACTAACCACATACACGTTCCCTTTATTATTTTATTTTCTAAAATATCGATACAGATGCAATTGAGTTAGCAGGAGCCATATCCATTTATCACACTGAGGAGCCCAGAGAGGCTTGCATTCCAACACATTTCCATGCATCCACCTTTTCCTGGAGGTCCTTTCGTGGAGAAATCATTTGATGGCTTCTCTGGGGCTGTATTCACTGAGAGCCCCCAAAATTTGGAGTTTTCCTTCCTTGAGCTCCTCTTTGGGCATGTGCTGGTGGTTCTGGTTAGGTAATTTTGCCCCACTCCCTCTGTATTCCTCATTATCTGTTCCCCCCCAGTTCCCAGCTGAGCTCAGCATCCTCTGTGCCTCTCTGACATTCTTTTATCTCCTTTGCAAGTTGGCCTCTGAGCTCTTATCACCCAACTTCAGGGGGACTGAAAATTCCCCCTGTCCCTGCTGCGTGTCCGAGGGCAGGCACGAAATGACAGAGGATGAAATTGGCCATTAAATTAGGAATTCTTCCCTGGCAGGGTGGGGAGGCACAGAGGGGCTGGAGAAGGGGCAGGGTGGCTGATTTTTGGGGGAGTTGAGGAAGGAAGAGGGATGATTCTGGGAGGGATCTGACAATTCTTGGCCGAACACCAGGGAACGCGCTGGCCGCAGTAATTTCACCAAACTTGTGTTCATCCCATGTTTCTGCTTTATTTGCACTGCTTTATTTTCACTTTCTGTTCTCCCTTTCTCCTCCCCCTGGTTTTGTGGAGCAAAATATTTGATTTGAAGGGAGGAGGAGGCTCCCAGTGACTGGCTGGCCCCAGTTTGCTGTGGGTGGGGGAGGAAGAGCCTTTTTTGTGGGTTTTTTTTTTTTTTTTTCCTTTGCCTTTGTTCACTGAACTTGCAGGAGTTTTAATGGAAAAGAACTTAATGCAACATTATATTATTGTAAAGTTGTTGGCCTTTTTGATTTATTTTTCTTGCTCCTTCCTATTTTTGGTCTTCATGTACTGTTTCTTGGAGCTCGTGTATATTTTTATTAAATATCTTTGGTCGCTCCTAATGGAAAGTGTAAAGAAAAGTAATACTACTTCTCCTAATATTTTTAAGTGTTTGTGGGGTAAGTAAATGATGTTTTCTGTGGAATTAATACATTTCCTTAAGTTTTTGAACTGTAAATCAGCTGGTTTTGCTTGTTACCTTGTTTTAGTAGCTTTTTTTTATTTCATCTGGAAGCAGCATTTGAAGTTGGGTCTTGTAGGGGAGGAGTTGTTTCTATGGGAATTGTTGCTGCAGTAATTTTTGTTGAATGGCTTTTGAAATTGAATCATTCAGTGAGTAAAAATAATGTCTCCCATGGTGAGGTGGTTTCTCTTCTCTTCACTAAGATTTCGTTGTGAATTAGATTGGTTCCTTAAGGGAAAGCAGCACATAAAATGAACAAAAGGTGAAATGTCTCAGTCCTTGGGTGGTTAAAGGATGATGTGCTCGAGGTGTTTCCAGGCTTTCAGAAGGATTCTTATTTTCCATCATTTCAGCACCCCTGTTGAGGGGAATTTGTGGGGATTTCTAGTGTAGCTTTGGGGTTCCCATGAGCTCCAGCAGCCATCCACTCAAGGAGTGGTCCATGAAATAAATAATTCTGAACGTGTTCGGCCGCAGTCACTCCTGATTTTTGTGCTGACTCGTTGGAGTTTTAGGTCATTAAGGAGCTCTTAAGGAGAAATTGCCCCTGGCACAAGGCTTTAAGTGCCCCAGGACAGGATTTAGCTGAGGAATGTTCATGGGCCACCTCCCCTGCCTGCAGGGAGAGCACTCAGGGCTGCAGCTGGGTTTTTCCACAGTCACTATCTTCCAGTATTTTCTGCTTAAAATACTCTGGGGTATCATTTTTAAGCACAGATGGTTGCTAAAATTTCACCTATAACATGAATAACTCCTTCTCCTGCTTTCAAATAGGAATAAGCCAGTGCCCAAGAGTTTCAGTGCAGGTGCTGCCTTGTTTTCCTGTGGGTGTGTCCAGTAAAAAAGATGATTTTGCAATTAATGGCAGGAATTCCTGGGTTTGTCATCACAACAAAGCATTAAAGCACATTTTCTCCTTCCTTGTGGCTCAGGAATTGTTGCCTCAGTCACTGCTCCACAGCAGGCTTGGATCTCTGGAGCTCTGAAGTGCTTCAGTAAACTTTGTGTGAAGTCTGATGTGAAATTTGAGAGTTAAAAGTGAATTTGTCTCACCTGATAAACCCTTCCTTGTTTTCGGCATCCAGTATTTCCACCTTGATTTATTTGTCTGTCTCCGTTTCCATTTGAGATTGACAGGGCTTGAATTCAACTTTTAACTCAGGGGTTTTGAAGCCAAAAATTCATCCTCGTGATTTTTCCCAGAGAAACTTGGACTTCCATAGGGATCTGTTATTCCCTTTGAAAACTCAGATTGGTCACTAATAGTATAACCAAAAAAAAAAAAACCCTAAACAATTTGAATATAAAATATAACATAACATTATTTTATAATACATTGCCTAACACGCTAGAGAGGCATTCTAAAATACAATGCATAATTATGTAAGAATTTGAAATATATATATATTAAAAATATCTGTTAAAATGTATATGTAATATATGTAAATAGGCACAGTTAATATATAATATGTAATATATAATATACAGTATATAATATATAATATATATAATGTATAATATGTAATAATATGTAATAATATGTAATAGTTAAATGTAATATGTAATAAATACATAATATATAATACATAATATTTAATATATAAAATTAAAATATTATATATTATATATTATATAGAATAAGTATATTATATATAATATATAGCATATAATATATTATATATAATATATATAATGCATAATACATATTTTATAATATATATTATATCTTTATAATATATGATAATAGATCATAGATAATAAATAATGTATCATTTATAATTTATAATATATAATATGTATTGTATAATATGTGTTTGATTATATTATATATTGTACATTATATATTGTATATTATAATGTATGTATATAAATGTTCTTTTATAGGACAGACTGATTTCTTTAGGCTGGAGTCCACTTTAATCATCACAGTTTTGTGATTAAAATCCTGCAGTCCTGCAGGATTTTAAGGTTCTTCTATTTGTTTGAAATCTTTCCCTTTAGGATTTTATTAATCCTGTCTGCTATTGAGCAAAACTAAATGCAAATTCACTTTTTGGTCATGTTAGTTTTGACCTTGTCAGTTTTTAAGATCTACAATTCACAGAGCCAAATGCGAGTGCCAAGTGCATTTTTTTTGTGTGCTTGTTTTGGGTAATGATCATTTTGTTTAAAATCCTTTTCCTCATTCCAGACCAAAGTCAGCAAAACAAACGAAGGCCAAAAACCAGAACTTGTGACTATGAAAAGATGAGGTAAGAAATACTGTTTATTTTAAAATGTATTCTTGTTTTGAGCTATTTTATGTAAAATTAATACAATTTGGATTTGCTGCTTGCTCCTTGCTAATGGCTTTGGGTAATTTTTTACACCCTGATAATGGATAAAGTCCCCAAAATTCCAGTTTTTCCACCATTACTTGAAAACTGAATATCTTCCATGCCCAGCTGAATTTTAGTAAATGCAGGCATCATTTGAATATTTGCTGCCAAAGCAGAGGGGTGACAGGAGTTTTCTTTCAGTTGTTACATCCAAAGTTACAGCAATAATTGTAACTCTTTCCTCATTTCCAAGGCCTCCTTGCACCAAATAATTGTTCAAACTCTTCTGACACTCCCTGAGCTCAGGAAAAAAAAAATGAAATCTGGATTTGTAAGTTTTATTTTAGGAAAGATTTTTGCTTGGAGTCCTGTAGTTGTTTGTTGGCTCCAATTTTAAGCACAATCAAAAGTCTTGATTTTAAGGCCAGGGATGCTCCTGTTGAACAGGAATGTGAAATGGGTGTGTTTGGGGCTAAAATTCAATTAATTCAGGTCCAACTGTAGATTTTATAATATTAAATATTTATTTCTGTTTTGCTATATTGGTAGTTATTCATTAAATATTTATTAATGTATTTATATATTAAATGTTGTGTTTATATAATCTTTCTGCTTCCACTTGAAACAGAGTTTATCAGAGGAAATAATTCAATATTTCCAGTGGTGCTGGGGCCACCACGCTCTGGAGATTTTTGGTTGTGTTTAGGATGGCTCAAAACATGAGGGTGCAGAAAAATAGGATTTTTACATGGAAATAGGGAAGTTCCCATTAAAGAGAATTTTCCCAAGGGAGATTTCATGTTTCTTTAGGAAACTTGATAATTCCCAGTCCTAATCTAAGTGTGACCACAACCCCAAATTTCTTTTAAGCAATATTTATTTCAGTACAATCCTGTTGTTTACCCATAGTTTTCTGAGTACCAGTGCCGGTAGGAAAACTGAAATTTTGCCACAGGAGAGGTCATTTAACTGAATTATCAGTGGCTTCCTTTTTCTTTCACTTCAAGGAGGGGGAATATTTTCATTTACTGTGGAGCAAATCCTCTTTAAAGCAGCTGAACCAGCTCCAAAATTGCTTCTCTGCTGGGGGGAGTTGATCAAACCTATGAAAACCACTTTTTAGTAAAAATAAATTGAGATTTAAAGCACATTTACAAAGCCTTGGTGCCCCTGTCCTGTTTTTTTGTAGGGATCCCGTGGATTTGAAGAAGGAGACTAAAGCCATGGAGGATAAAGGTTTCTCTTCTGGGCTACAGGTAAAGAGAATCCAACCTTAAACTGGCAATTATTTCTCATTTTTTAGGAAGATTGCACAAAATCTTGGTTAATCCCAAAATGTGACACTCTGCGCTCTGCATGGCTTTGATCAGAGGCAGGAATTCTGTCCTTACACTGATTTATTCTGGTTTATTCTGATTTTCTTCTGGTTTTTCTTCTCCTGCTGTAAAACCTGGCTGGGATCATTTTTAATCAGAAATCAAAGCCTGGCTGGGATCATTTTTAATCAGAAATCAAAACCTGGCTGGGATCATTTTTAATCAGAAATCAAAGCCTGGCTGGGATCATTTTTAATCAGAAATCAAAACCTGGCTGGGATCATTTTTAATCAGAAATCAAAACCTGGCTGGGATCATTTTTAATCAGAAATCAAAACCTGGCTGGGATAATTTTTAATTAAAAATCAAAACCAGGCTGGGATCATTTTTAATCGGAAATCAAAAAACCTGGCTGGGATCATTTTTAATCAGAAATCAAAACCTGGCTGGGATCATTTTTAATCAGAAATCAAAGCCTGGCTGGGATCATTTTTAATCAGAAATCAAAACCTGGCGGGGATCATTTTTAATCAGAAATCAAAAACCTGGCTGGGATCATTTTTAATTAAAAATCAAAACCAGGCTGGGATAATTTTTAATCAGAAATTAAAACCTGGCTGGGATCATTTTTAATCAGAAATCAAAACCTGGCTGGGATAATTTTTAATTAAAAATCAAAACCAGGCTGGGATAATTTTTAATCAGAAATTAAAACCTGGCTGGGATCATTTTTAATCAGAAATCAAAGCCTGGCTGGGATCATTTTTAATCAGAAATCAAAACCTGGCTGGGATCATTTTTAATCAGAAATCAAAACCTGGCTGGGATCATTTTTAATCAGAAATCAAAACCTGGCTGGGATAATTTTTAATTAAAAATCAAAACCAGGCTGGGATCATTTTTAATCGGAAATCAAAAAACCTGGCTGGGATCATTTTTAATCAGAAATCAAAGCCTGGCTGGGATCATTTTTAATCAGAAATCAAAACCTGGCTGGGATCATTCAGGGATTGAAAAAGCCCTTCCCAAATTTCTGCCCAAATGTCTGTTCCATGTTGGATACATTGGGAAAGGACCCATTTTGTGGAATGGCTGTTGGAAACAATATAAAATCCATAGAAATTTCATGCAATTCATACATGGAGGGAAAATTCTCCTTCCCTGGCCAATCTCCAATAAATTCCTGAAGGAAATTGTGCCAATGCACATAATTAATCCTTTTATCCCTGTTAATTGGGGGATGTAGATACCAAAAATCTTCATTCTGGTTAAATACCTCGCAGGACAAAACTGAAATTAGGAGAAAAGTGCAGGTTCTACCCCTAATTTCCTATCAAATACCTCTTTTTGTTCTGCTAATTCGTTGCTGGTGTTGAAAGGAGCATTTTCATTAATTTAATCTGCTTTATTTCATGTAACTTAGCATTAAACTAATTTAATTTATTCTGTTCTGCATGGGACAGCATTAACCCAGGAGCTGTAGGAAATTAAGATGTCTTTATTATTTACAGTCTTCCCTGCTGGAAATTGCTGCAGATTTCAGGAAGTATCAGCAGTAAAAACAAAAATACCATTTTAGCATAAGATAATAACAAATAACAGAAGAAAATAAAGGACTGTGAAACCTTCCAGCATGAGCTGAGCTGGACACAAAGTGTTGCAGTAGGAAATAATTCTCAGCTGTTCCAAAATCATTTGGGTACAAAAAGTGAGGAAAAGCAGAAGTCTGGGTGGTGCTTTTGGGGTTTGTTTTTTTTTTTTATATGTAAGAAGAATTAAAATGATGCTTGAACTAAAGTTACAGCTTTCAGGAGAGAAATTAGAATAAAGATGAGGATTTTAAGAGATTAGCAGCTCCATGAAAATCTAATCTAAGAGTTTTATAAAAATGCACCTCGTTTGCTGCTTGAAAAGTGAAAAAGTGGAACAATTCAGGAGGATGCAGAGTTTCCACTTGGCTGTCTCCGAAGTATTTTAGCCAGTGTTTATTTTCTAAATGAAATATTCTGCTTCATTTTGAAAACAAAAAAAGAAAAAAGAAAGAAAAGATTGTTTTCTTTTGAACTCACTGTCCGTTAAACGTTCCAGGTGGATGTCAAACCAGATGTAAAATCCTTGGGGCAGGAGGGTGATGGAACTTTGCCAAAGAAGGATAAACCCACTTTATTACCCCTGCTGAGAGCCTTGAATACTCCAGAATTCACGGTAAACTCTGAGAAAAAAACCTGGTTTTTTATCCCAAAAATCCAAATTTGTGCATTCAACTCCTTCCTTCCCCCAAACCAATCCTGATTATTGTGTGGGCTGCAAGTGTTTCCCTGCAAATTGTGAGAGGAGGGTGGAAAAACAGCCCAACAACAGCACAGGATGTGTTTTGGTTGCAGCGTAAAAAAAAATTTGGAGGTGCAGTGTAAAATTATTTGCCAAAATATTCTTATTTATTAAAAAAATAAAATTAAATTAAAAAAAAATAAAATTAAAATAAAATTTAAAAAAAAAGTGGAGAAAAAAATCCAGTTTTCTTTTGGATTGACTGATTTGCCTGCACGTTCCAGGTGGATTTCAACACTCTGCCAGAGGATGTGAAGTCCCTGGCTCAGGATGGCTGCAGAGCCCTGCGGGAGCAGCAGTGCCACGGGGCTGAACGAGCCTTCTCCCAGCTCCTGAGCATCCTCTACACCTCGGGATTTTCGGTAAAATGAGCAAAGTTCCCTCCTCTGTGGCAGGGGTGGAGGCTTCTGCCTCCACCCCCCTGTGCCACTCTTCCCTTCCCCCAGAATAATCATTATTTTATTGAACTGTTGGCTGCAGAGGGAAATATTTTAGGAATTTTCCACACACACACACACACCTGCATTTCCAAAATATTCTCCTTTTCCTTTCCTTTTTCCTTTTTCCCATTTCCATTTTCCCTTTTCCCTTTTCCTTTTTCCTCTTTTTCCTTTCCCCCTTTTTTCCCCTTTTTTCCCCCTTTTTTCCCCTTTTTCCCCCTTTTTCCCCCTTTTTCCCCCTTTTTCCCCCCTTTTCCCCCTTTTTCCCCCTTTTTCCCCTTTTTCCCCCTTTTCCCCCTTTTCCCCCTTTTCCCCCTTTTCCCCCTTTTCCCCCTTTTCCCCCTTTTCCCCTTTTTTCCCCTTTTTTCCCCTTTTTTCCCCTTTTTTTCCCCTTTTTTCCCCTTTTTTCCCCTTTTTTCCCCTTTTTTCCCCTTTTTTCCCCTTTTTTCCCCTTTTTTCCCCTTTTTTCCCCTTTTTTCCCCTTTTTTCCCCTTTTTTCCCCTTTTTTCCCCTTTTTTTCCCCTTTTTTCCCCTTTTTTCCCCTTTTTTCCCCTTTTTTTCCCCTTTTTTCCCCTTTTTTCCCCTTTTTTCCCCTTTTTTCCCCTTTTTTCCCCTTTTTTCCCCTTTTTTCCCCTTTTTTCCCCTTTTTTTCCCCTTTTTTCCCCTTTTTTCCCCTTTTCCCCCCCTTTTTCCCCCCTTTTCCCCCCCTTTTCCCCCCCTTTTCCCCCCCTTTTTCCCCCCTTTTTCCCCCTTTTTCCCCCCTTTTTCCCCCCTTTTTCATCCCTTTTCCCTCCTTTTCCCTCCTTTTCCCTCCTTTTCCCTCCTTTTTCCCCCTTTTCCCCCCTTTTCCCCCCTTTTCCCCCCTTTTCCCCCCTTTTCCCCCCTTTTCCCCCCTTTTCCCCCTTTTCCCCCCTTTTCCCCCTTTTCCCCCTTTTCCCCCTTTTTCCCCTTTTCCCCCTTTTCCCCCTTTTCCCCCCTTTTCCCCCTTTTCCCCCTTTTCCCCCTTTTCCCCCTTTTCCCCCTTTTCCCCCTTTTCCCCCTTTTCCCCCTTTCTCCCCCTTTCCCCCTTCTCCCCCTTTTTCCTCTTTTCCCTTTTTCCTCTTTTCCCTTTTTCCTCTTTTCCCTTTTTCCTCTTTTCCCCTTTTTCCTCTTTTCCCTTTTCCCTTTTCCCCTTTCCCTTTTCCCTTTCCCCCCTTCTTCCTTTCCCCCCTTCCCCCCTTTTTCCTTTCCCCCCCCCTTTTTCCTTTTCCCCCTTTTTCCTTAGAAGAGTAATATTTGGATGAAATATTGTGATTTTTACTAATAAAAACACCATTATTGATTGGACTTAGTGATCTTAGAGGTCTTTTCTGTGATTGTCAGATGAACACTGATTAAAAGGAATGAAGGGTAAAAAGGATTTTGATGGCAAATTCTGTGAAATTTGGTGTCTGTGTATCTTTACTCAATCAGCCACTGACCCAAAAGTCATCCTGGATTTCTCTTAATTAATTTACACTCTTTTTACCATGTTTTTGTTGTGCTGTGACTATAATTTAACCCTTTTTTTTCCAGCAATATGTGAATATTCTTAATATTAATTATGTTATATTCCTCTATGGACATGCCACTGCCCTCCTGGGAATGGGACATCCTGAGGTAGGACATGAATTTATTTGTATTTTTATTTGTTTGTGTGTTTATTTTTATATTTATGTGTACATTTATTTATTATTATTATTCGTATATATATGTATATATGTTTTTTTAATATTAATTTATTTTTATTTACTTATATTTATTTTATATTTAAATACTGCCTTAATTCCAATTTCTAGCTCAGGCAGTTTCCCATCCCTTTTTTGTATCTTCCTGACTGGGAAGATGAGGGGGAAGGAAACCTCTGGCCACATTTTGGAATTGTACAGTTGAATATTTGGGACTAAATCCTTGATGGTTTTGGGGGAATTAGGCTATCAAATAAAATTTCTTTGTAAGCCTCCAAATGAGCATCTGAGTATCAAGGAGTTACAGTCAATAATTTTTATTTCTGCTCTGCACTGGTGTTTTGAACAGAAATATTCTGCTCCCAAAACAAGAGCCAGGAATTGCTTTGGGTGATGGAAAATGCCAGACCAGAACTGGGGCTGGTTTTTTTTTGGGGTGTTTCTTCCTGCAGTGTTTGATAATACTCAGTGTCTTAGAGTGAATTTAAAAATAGCTGAGCTCAGCCATTTAAATCCTTTGTGTTACAGCACCTCCACGTTGACAGAATAAACTGGGTTTTTTAAAAAAGAAAGGGAAGTTCTGCCTGTGATCACAAGGGTGTGTAATTCCATTTGCTGTTCCTAAGGCTGATCAAGGAATAGGACACGCTGACCCACTCTCAAGGAGGAAAAGAGCCAGGAAAAGTGGAAATATTCTGGCAAAATTCCCTGAATTTGTGTCTCACGTTTCTTTTGAAGGCATTGGCAAGGGCTGAACATCAGTTTAAGAAAATAATGGAGGAATATCCAGAAGAAAGTTGTTTTTGTTTGGCACACTATGGAATTGGAAGGGTTTACCTCAAGCAAAACAGGTTGGTCTGATGGAAACTTTTAGGGTTTGCTGGGAAAAAATCTTTTTATTTGGGGAACTGTGCGTGGTGGGGCTTTAATTTTTCTGTGTTAATCATTAAATTCATCCATCAAGTGGATTTAACCCAGTGGGTTTAATCCAATGGGTTTGTTCCAATGGATTTAATAAAATGGGTTTGATACAATGCATTTAATAAAATGGGTTTAATCCAATGGATTTAATAAAATGGGTTTAATCCAATGCATTTAATCCAGTGGTTTTAATCCAGTGGATTTAATGAAATTGGTTGGATACAATGGATTTAATAAAATGAGTTTAATCCAATGCATTTAATCCAGTGGGTTTAATCCAGTGGATTTAATGAAATTGGTTTAATCCAGTGGTTTTAATCCAGTGGGTTTAATCCAATGGATTTAATAAAATGGGTTTAATCCAATGGATTTAATCCAGTGGGTTTAATCCAGTGGATTTAATGAAATTGGTTGGATACAATGGATTTAATAAAATGAGTTCAATCCAATGGATTTAATCCAGTGGGTTTAATCCAGTGGATTTAATAAAATGAGTTTAATCCAATAGGTTTAATCCAGTGGGTTTAATGCAGTTTATTTAATCCAATGGGTTTAATCCAATGAGTTTACTACAATTTATTTAATCCAGTGGATTTAATCCAGTGGGTTTAATGCAATTTATTTAATCCAATGGGTTTAATCCAATGAGTTTACTACAATTTATTTAATCCAGTGGATTTAATCCAGTGGGTTTAATCCAATGGATTTAATCCACTGGGTTTAATCCAAGTGGAAGTTTGTTCCTGCTGGGAGCTGCTGAACAGAGCAGATTTGAGGGAATATTTGGGATTCAGGCATCACAGCCCTGCAGTGGGGGAGGGCTCAGAGGAAAAGAACAAACCCTCTTTGTTCTGGGGGAAAAATGCATCCTAAAGAAATCTGACTTCATCTCCTCCCTGGGGAGCTGGAGAGTGACCTTGGACTGAGATAAGGCTCCAGTGAGTCACAAATTCCCTGGAGCTGATAAGCAGGGATGTGTTCTGAGCTGCACATCCCGGAGGGACAGCGAGAGCCTGAAATGCAGGGATGGGATAAGAAACAAACTGAGAGCAAAGAGCTGGAGCTGCTCCCACCCATCCAGGGCTTCCTGCTGGAGTTTCTGTGGAATCCCAGCTGCCTGTGGGAAGCTCGTGGGGGGATTTTGGGATATCCCTGGTGCTCTGTGGGATCAAAATCCCCCCTAAAGGCTCGTGGTGGGCTGGCTGGGAGCGCGTGATCCAGCTGTGATCCTGGGGGAGAGGGGAGAAGTTCCTTTGAAAAGCTCCAGGCTGGAGGTAAAGACGGGGAGACCATTTCCTAATGACTCACAGGAAACACTCAGTGTGAGGAAAAATAACTTGGGGTCCATTAAAACAGAATTGGAGAGAGGGAAACAAAACAGCTAAAATCACCTTTCTCCTCCCCTCCTTTATCCCAGGCTGGAATTCACTCCCTCATCCCCAACTCTTCTCCCTCTCAGCTGCCCACAGGGATGAGCAGTGGGGAAGTTTCTTTCCCCTGCTCCTCACAGGGAAGAAAAAGGAGGTTTTGTGCAGGATGTTCTCCCTTTTATCCCTCCTTTCCTTGAGGAAAGCACAGCTGGGCCTGGCTTTGTTGGCTCCAGCTGGAACTGGGGCTCTGCCATTCCTCAGGGAACAGCCCCCACCTCGCCGCTGTCCCTTGCCATGCCAAAAAAAAGCCAAATAAAGGAGTTTTGGTACTGAACCTTCTCCCCTCCTGCTGTGGGGTGGCTCAAAGCATCTGCCCGGGGGTGGTGGATGCTCAGAGGGAATTCCTCCTTCCTGGGATCTGCATCCCAGTCCTGTGGCTCATTTCCCCCAAAAAAAGTCCCTACGCAGGTGACAACACCTGTGGCTGTTGGATTAAGCCTTTTTCTCACCCAGAGATGGGGCACCTGAGGGGTGTTTTAAAAACTTCTACTCCATTTTCAGTCTCATGTGAAGGCTGAGACAATAGAGATGTTACAATTCACAATCAGAAGCCAACTAAAGGCCAATCATCTAAAATTACCCCTCATAAATCATACTCCAATATATTTTCCATGGTGCTGTTTCTCCAAAATATCTAGTCTTATTTACGAAGCCACCTTTTAAAACTTATTTCTAGTTCCATTTCTCTCTCAGCAATGTCTGTCCTATTCCATGCCATTTCTAAGTCAGCATTTCTTATCTCAAAGTTTACATACAAATCCATACTCTAACAAACCCTTCTATCAAATTTTTAAAATTTTCTCCCAATCCATTTCCCACCTCTGGCCAGCCAGGCTCATCCAGGCAGAGCCATTCCCACTCTCTGGCTGTGTCCCTCATGTCCCACCCTGAATTCCCACATCCCTTGGGAGCAGAGGCTCATCCCTGCCTGGATCCCTTCCTGCCTCACACCTGGAGTGTTCTGCCTCAAAGATAAGCAGAAAATTTAAATGTTAGAGCCCTGGAGGCTGACAATTTAAAATTTCCTGCGCTGAAAGACACAGACCCTCAGGAGAACACTGCATTTAGCCTAAAGCCATAGAGAAGGCTTCCAAAATTAAATAATAACACTAAAATTACGAGTGTGTAGTTTAATTAGAAGTGTGTAATGTCACAAGGTAGAAAAATTAGAGTTTAAATTTTAGAAGATAGTAATATATATAGAACAAGATAAAAGTTAAAAGCAGAAGTTCTCCTCCTCCTTCTCCTCCTTCTCCTCCTTCTCCTCCTTCTCCTCCTTCTCCTCCTTCTCCTCCTTCTCCTCCTTCTCCTCCTTCTCCTCCTTCTCCTCCTTCTCCTCCTTCTCCTCCTTCTCCTCCTTCTCCTCCTTCTCCTCCTTCTCCTCCTTCTCCTCCTTCTCCTCCTTCTCCTCCTTCTCCTCCTTCTCCTCCTTCTCCTCCTTCTCCTCCTTCTCCTCCTTCTCCTCCTTCTCCTCCTTCTCCTCCTTCTTCTCCTTCTCCTCCTTCTCCTCCTTCTCCTCCTTCTCCTCCTTCTCCTCCTTCTCCTCCTTCTCCTCCTTCTCCTCCTTCTCCTCCTTCTCCTCCTTCTCCTCCTTCTCCTCCTTCTCCTCCTTCTCCTCCTTCTCCTCCTTCTCCTCCTTCTCCTCCTTCTCCTCCTTCTCCTCCTTCTCCTCCTCCTCCTTCTCCTCCTTCTCCTCCTTCTCCTCCTTCTCCTCCTCCTCTCACGTCCCCTTCCCCTCCCCCTTCTCCTCCTCCTCCTCCTCCAGTTTAAGTAGTGTTATATAATTAGACAAAAAAATCCACGTTACATGACATGAATAATTAGTTATTAAGCTAAAAGGAAAAATAATTTAAGTGTCATTTCTTAATTATATAATTTAACCCTAAAAAAACCTTATAGAAAAAAATAATTATCCGTTTTGTAACTTAGTAGTAAAATGCTATAGAACTCACCATTTGTAAAACTGTAATGTAAATAAAAATAATAACCATTCTAATCTAAACACAAAATACCATCTGAAACACTTCAATCCCAGCCTTAACAAACACAAAAAAATAAAAAAACCCCAAACCCAACATTTAATGAGCCAGGTGATCTCATCCCCCATCCTCTCAGTCACCACTGGTTGCTGCTGGGCGGTGGAAGTTTCAGGAAGCTGCTCCCAGGAGATCGGAGTGTGATTTACCTGTTCCAAACTCCAGGTTTGCCCATGCCCTCGACCAGTTCCTGAGGTCAAAGCTGATGATTGATTTCAAGATTGTCCCTGGAGTTTTAACCTGGCCAGGAACAACTGAGGTCATTGAGGAGACACGAATGGAGACTTTACAGGTAATGTTTAAAAAAGAAAACAACAGAAAATGGTCCTGCTCCTCCCTGCCAAGGGGGATGTGGGCTAAAGGAAGGATGGGGAGCAGCAGGGCAGGACTTGTGTCAGGCTCTGAGACCTCAGAGTGGCCTGGCTGAGCTGGCAGGACACCGAGGCTGGAATTCCAGTTGGGTAAATTCCAGTTCTCCTTTTTCCGCAATGGGAATTGGGAGTTTCCATAGGCCACTGGGTTTGGAGAGCAAGCTTTGTTTGAGCTCACCAGGTGAAATCATTTTCCATTTATCATTTTCCATCACTTTTTGTTTATCATTTTTTGTTTATTGTTTTTTATCTTTTTCCATTTATCATTTTTCCATTTATCATTTTTTACTTATCTTTTTTTTTTTCGTTTATCCTTTTTTTTAATTTATCATTTATCAGAATTGTCCAGGCAGGGCCTGGGTGTGACACTCAGTGACAAGGTGAGGATGTGTCACAGGTTGGATTTTGGAGCTCTTTTCCAGCCCCAGTGATTTTTGGGATGGTGTTTGATTCTCTTCCTTGCACACTCCCAAACTTTCAAGTGTGAACACACAACAGAATTCTGGGGAGAACCAGTTAAAAATCTGAGCTGGCAAAAAGAGGAAGTTGAAAGCTTAAATCCAAACCAGGAGACTGTGACCACGTAGTTCCTGGATAAAACATTGGGATTTACGGGGTAAAATTCCCTCTTTGACTGGAAAAATCTGGCACCAGGAGCTGCTCTGCACTGGGGCTTTTTTGACATGGCAGAATTTGGAAGGTTTTTCACTTGGCCATACTCCCCAGACTTGCAGAGTTTGTGGTAGAGACAGCATTTCTGGGCTTCTTCCTGCCAAAAACCTTTCAGGATTTCTCAGAGACAACCTGGATCCATCCATCCATGGTCTGGGACCTCTGGATAATGCAGATATCTGCCAGGCTTTATCAGGGCTCTGCTCTTGCTCGTGTTTTATTAATCTGGGCTCACTTCTGATGCCTTGTGAAGGCTGAGCTAGAGCAGAGCTGGGCAGAGCTAAAGAACAAAGCAGGGATTTATGAAAAGGATCTCCTCCATGGATCCACCTTGGGCAGCACCAGAGCCCAGCCAGGGCTGCACCCAAGATGAACCCAAATGGTCCCAAAATGCACGAGCGCTCCCGGGGGCTCTCACTGGGATCAGCTCTGCTCCATTGGCACATTGGAGTTCATTGTCCCATTCCAGCTTTAGCCCATGCAGTCCCATCCTGCTTGTTTTCCTCTCTCCAGCCCACGTTGTTTGTGCTCCTGGGCTGAGATTTGGATCATTTGTCCTTGGTGCCCAGCTGGAGCAGGAATTGTTTTGTCTCCCTGCTCTGTGCAGAGAGCTCACCATCCCATAATATGAAGCCCAGACCCACACACTAAAGCAGCTCAGAATGTGAAACATAGAAAAGCTCAAACCTGAGGCATCAGTTCCAGCCCTGCCCTGATTTCACATGAAGCCACTCTGATGTCTTTCCCTCAGAAATTATCCTGGGAGACCTCCCTGGTTCCCCAGGGCCAGCTCTGAGCTTGATTCTTAGCCCAGGTGCCAGCTGAGACACTCTGGACATGCTGGGAATCTTCAGAAATGACCAAAAAACTCCATTTTTGCCCCCTATTCTGTTTTATCATTTGGACAATGATCAAACCCTTTGGAATGGGGCAGGGTGTGGGACACTGGCTCAGGGCAAACCTGCATTTTTCTGGGTGTATGAAGCTGTGAGCACTCAGCTGCCAGCACTTCAAGCAATCCCTGGAATATTTTGGCCATAAAAGGCCAATCTTGCCTGGCTTTCACTGGAAAAGAGTTGGTTTTTTTGGGATTACTCACTGCTTTGCCCAGAGGGATGTGTTCCACTGCAGGAGTTTGTGAGTAGAAGTTGAATCTTTTCCTGGTTCTGTGCACTTTGTCTCTGATAATTCTGTGTTTTCCAGATGGCTTTAAGGAATTACATTGAGGAATGTAAATTCCCTCCAGAGCCAGATGCTGTTTGTCGATATCAGCAGTGCCATGGCTACTCCAAAATCCAAATATATTTTACAGACCCAGACTTTAAGGTAAATTTTCAGTTGAGAAAGGTTTGAGAAGTAACACTTGATGTGTTTTCTCCCCCTTTTTATATAATCTGTTAAGCTAAGCACTGCTTTTTGTTGTGTTTTTTTTTTTAATGTTCCATTTTTGCCATTTTTAGGGTTTTATACGTGTTATTTGCTGTCAGCAGTGCAGACTGGAATTCCACATCAGCTGCTGGAAAAAGCTGAAAACAGCAAGCTACAGTGATAAAAATGATAAGGTGAGGCCTTTGCCAGACTGGAATTTTTAATTTTTTAAGATCATTGAGATATGTCAAGGAATTCCACAAAATTCAGCAGCCAGGATAAAATGAAGGGAAATCTGGATCTCCTAGAATTATTCTGGAAGTTGACTCTTGGGTGTGAAGTTGGAGGAGGGAGTAAAAGAATAAAAGATGCCACAGATTTTCTGTGATTTTTGATTTTCAGCCCTTCCCAAGTCAGCATCCAGGAGGAATTTGGGACTGTGCTTCCTTTAATTGCTTTGGTCACCTCAAATTGAGGAAATAATTTGTGCAGGGATATAAATGGTGTGTGGATTTAAATGCCTTTGTTGTGTGTGTCCTTTTCTCCTGCAGGATTTCCTTAAGGAAATGTGTTTTACTCCTGATTGTAGAGGCCTTATTTCAAAAATAGTTATTTTCAGTTCTTCTGGGCTGGTAAAATGTGAAGTAAGTATGGTCATATTTTATATGAAATTAATTAGAATATTAAGGGGGTAAAGTGAGGTGAGAATGTAACTGCAAGGGAAAAAAAAAAAGTGCTGCCTTCACAGAATGTGAGGATTATTTAGGAATATGAATTTCCTGTTCTAGTGGAGCAGGAATTGCCTTGTGCTGTTGGTCACATTGTCATGGATGGGAATGGAATTCCATGAATTCAGTAATCCTTCAGGAATAACTCCCCAGAGGCACAAGAGGATGGAGAATTCTCCCCAGATTATGAATTCTCCCCAGGGCAATATTGGCCTGAGAGAAGCAGAAATGATTGTGGGGTTTGTTGTGTCATAACCCAAATTTAATTCCTGTCCTATCCCTTATTTTGGTAGTTTGAACAAAAAATGCCAAAACTCAAGGAACCACCAAGAGCCTGTATAAAACAGAAATGTTCAAGGTAAGATTTGTCCTGTTTGAATCAATTTGAGAGCAAAGCAGGAGGGATTTTCATGCCTTTTTGCAAATATTTTGGAAAGTTATCCTTGCCCATTTGCTGATAAACCAAAAACATCTGGATAAAATCCATTATAATCCGATGGTAAAAGCATTTAAATTGTTCCACAGAGTTTATTTTGAGTGAATGTTTAGAAGGTGTAAATAGAAATGTATTTTATGCTGCTGCTGTAGTCACTGCTACCCAGATATTTGACATAACTGAGTTTGCAATTTTTTGGTCAAGTAACCTTTAAATAATGAGGAATTAAGCTGAGAGGACAAACAAAACAGATTTTTAAAAAGGAAAGGAATAAAAAGTTAATATTTGGTTGAAAATGCTGGGTCATAAATTAAGAGTAAGAGTATTGAAGCCAATCTTAATTTAGACATCTTCAATGGGAGTAGAAGTTGTTACATCTTGAGGAAATCAATATTTTTATGAAGTTCTGTGGTCTCTCTCTGCTTCTAAATGAAGACCACTTTTATTCCATTTGTACTTTCCAGTGTGATATTTTCACCTCAATTAACGTTTGGCTGGCTGCTGAATTGCTTTTTGCAGTCTTAGGAAGATAAAAATGAAGCAAGAAAAAAAAGAGCGGCGAAAACGAGCGCGAGAAGAGGCCCGGAATTGTGCCAGGAAAAAAGCTGAGGAAAAGCAGGAGGGAAATGGCCAATCCCACTTCAGCCAGCACAGGGGTAGGTGGCAAGGGGGATGTTTTTGGGGCTGATTTCTCCATGGAAAGGGTGAGCACTGGAATGGGAGGTTTGGGGTCCCCATCCCTGGCGCGTCCCAAGGAAGGAGGTGGCACTCGGAGCTCTGGGCTGGGACACAAGGTAGGGATCAAAGGTTGGGTTTGATGATCCTGGAGGGCTTTTCCAGCCTCAGTTCTCCTGGGATTCTGGGATTCTGAGCTAGCACAGAGCAATGGAATCAGCATTCTGAATAAGCCCAGTTCAATCACAGCAGAATCCTAACACTGAGCATCGCCCCCCTGTGAAAAATTTGCATTTTTATTTCATAACAATTTTATTTAACTTCTGTTTTTATTGCCCAAACTGCTGGGGGATGTTACTGTGTGGTTCCATTCCTGGGTGGTTTTATTCCTTGTTGAAAACCTTGATTTTTTTTCCTTGGCTGGTTCCTGCAGAATCAGCCTGGAGAGGGGAGAGGCTGCAGTTCTGAGTGGACCCACTGAAAAGGGATTTCAGGAAAAGCAGCTTGGGACACTGTTAGAGAAGAAGATATCTCAAATAAAGACAGACTGATCTCCTGCCTGCAGTGCCTTGAAAAGTACATTTCAGATGATTGGGGAAAATAAAATTATTTCAGTCTGTGGCTTTGTAGGCATTTAAAGTTTCAGCTTTTCCTTGCTGGATGTTGGCTGCTCCACATTCCAGAGCTGGGAACTTCCCCTGCAGCTTCTCAGGGCAAAGGAAAAGAGGAAATGTTGGGAACTTTTTTTTAATCTGTATTATCAACTTGGGATATAATTAATTTATAATTTCCTAGGATTCCCTGTTAAATACTTTGGGTGTATCTTTTTAATCCCATGCTTGGTGTTCTCTGGGTGCCTGGTCCCTGTTCAGTGGCATATCCTGGAAAATTTGGGAGATTTTGGCTTCCCTGTGGATTTATAAAATCATTTATTGTTATAATTTCTTTTTTTTTTTCCTGTTTGTTTTGGTTTAAATCTTTGCTCTCTCCTTTTCTCTGGCTCATCTTTAATGATCCTTGGAGCCAGTGCAGGTCACTGTGACCTCGTCCTAAAATCTGGGCAAGGTGTTTGTTTCTTTAAACAAAAATTTAAATCAACCTTGGATCAAATTCCTGATGCTCAGGATGTATGGAAGAAAATAATTCTTTAAACCCTGTAATTTTCAGTGTAAAACAAGCAATTAAAATCACCACTCAACCCAAATTATCTGTGCTTTATAAGTTGGTTTAAGTTTTTAAGCTTTCTAAAGTTTTTTAGGCTTTTAAAAATTTTTTAAGTTGCTTTTTAAGTTGGAATTGTGGTAAGAACGATGAAATCTTGCTCATTTTGTGCTTTTTTAATTGCATGTTTTGAATTTTCCAGGTTCTGGCCAGGATTTATATGCTGGGGACCTGGTCCTGCAGCACATCCAGCGCAATTCCGAGCAGATCAAAGCTGCTATCCCTGACTCTGCCAAATTATTAAAGGAATTACTGGCCTGGGGTGTGATCAGAGAGGAGGATCTCACCTCATATTCCCAAATCAGCAGCACTTCCCAGGAGGTGCTGGAGCAGCTGCTCAGCTCCTTAATCCAGGGGAAACGCCGGGTGCAGAGCAGGGGCTTCCTGCACGTGCTGAGCCAGCTGGGAGAGGTGGATCCCAAAGTGCACAAGTGGCTGCAGCACCTGGATCACCTGGGTGGGTTCTGTGAGCAGCACAGAAAATTCTTCACTCTCCTCCTTTGGAACAGCAAAGTCAGACTTCTCCTCTTCGTCCTTTCCCTGATTTCCAGAGGGGAGCACAACTTGGGTGGCTCAGGAGCTCTGCAGCGATTTGGCAGAGAAAATTGAGTGATTTTTGAACTGGTCTTAAAATTCCAGGATGGGCTTAAATGCTGATATTTGTAGCAATAACGTGGCTTTGGAGTGTAAATAATGGTTGGGGTTTGCCGTTAAACTTGGAAATAATTTCATGTTGGTGCTCTGCAGTTTCCTGTTGGGTTTATAATGGAAAAAAAAAGTGTAATTTTAGAGTTTGGGGTTCTTCATTTTGCTTTATCACATCCATATCCTTCCAAGGATTCATAGAATTCTTAGCATTCTCCTCCTTCTCCTCCTTCTCCTCCTTCTCCTCCTTCTCCTCCTTCTCCTCCTTCTCCTCCTTCTCCTCCTTCTCCTCCTTCTCCTCCTTCTCCTCCTTCTCCTCCTTCTCCTCCTTCTCCTCCTTCTCCTCCTTCTCCTCCTTCTCCTCCTTCTCCTCCTTCTCCTCCTTCTCCTCCTTCTCCTCCTTCTCCTCCTTCTCCTCCTTCTCCTCCTTCTCCTCCTTCTCCTCCTTCTCCTCCTTCTCCTCCTTCTCCTCCTTCTCCTCCTTCTCCTCCTTCTCCTCCTTCTCCTCCTTCTCCTCCTTCTCCTCCTTCTCCTCCTTCTCCTCCTTCTCCTCCTTCTCCTCCTTCTCCTCCTCCTCCTCCTCCTCCTCCTCCTCCTCCTCCTCCTCCTCCTCCTCTCATTTTTCCTTTCCTTTTTCCTTTCCTTTCCTTCTTTCCCTTTCCTTTTCATAGAATAGATCCAAATCTTGTTATTATTATACAAATAATACTTGGTGAGAGTAGAATTTATATCAACACCATTCCTCATTTTTTTGTTTGCATTTCCGAGACACAAAAGCTCTCACATCATCTGCACATTGAATTTCTAGACCAATCTCTTGCCCTTTGAAGAGGAATATCACATTTCAAGCACTAATAATTTAAAGCTGGAATGAAATATTGGGGGTTTTTTCCATCTTTTTCAGGTCTGACAGCTACAAAAAACTTTCTCCTTCAATATGGCCAAGTTCTGCAAGAGCTTGACTTCTCTATTATAACCCCACTGTGGAACAAGAAATATGGCAGTAAATTTGGTTATGTGGCAGCTGATGGTGAAAAGCAAGAAATTTGTGATTATTTCCTCACCCCTCCCCTAGAGAAATCCCGTTGTTTTATATGGCTTTTAGAAGAAAACAGAGAACATTTTCCACACCTCCATCAAGCTTTAGATGAATTCTTTGATAAAATGGGTGAGTAGGCAAAGGGATCAAACATTTCCACTAAAAATTCATTTTTACTGTGCAGTTTTAAACATGAAAGTTCTGCAGCTGCAGTTTTGGAGCTGCTTTGGTGGTGTTGGATAAAGGGTTAGTACCAGAATTCTTGTGATTTCCCAGTTAAATTGTAAATTAATTAAAATATTGTTATTTCCATCAATCACCATGACTTTTATCCTTTCAACAGATGATCCAACTATTTTATTAAAGAAGCAGGGAAATGAGAATTTATCAGTAAGTGAACTTCATTTTTTCTTTGCCCTCAGCTCAGAAAGAAATTTTTGCTATTTTAGAAAAGGAAATATTTTGCAGCCTTGTCCTCCAGACTTATGGGAGTTTTAATCTCTTGTTTTAGCTCCCTTTTCTTAAATTATTTGATATTTGAATTATTTAAGAATAATTTTTCAAGTGTGCCTCATTCTGAATCGCTTTTTGATTGGTGTCATCAATAAAATGCATCCCAATTGGCAGAAATAGATTTTGGATTTCAGTTAATCCTGTGGTTGAGGTACCCTGATTTGAAGTTCTTGTCTGCAGTTAAATTTACCTTTAAAAATCCAAAATTTATTTTTGATTCAGAATAAAGCTTCAAAGTTAATTAGTGTACATATTCATAAAATGCAGAATTTTTAATGTGCATGTTAATAAAATGAAGAATTTTAAATGTACACATTAATAAAATGCAGACTTTTTAATGTGCATATCAATAAAATGCAAAAAGTTTAATGTACATATTAATAAAATGTAGAATTTAAGTGTACACTAATAAAATGCAGAATTTTTAATGTGCATGTTAATGAAATGCAGATTTTTAAAATCTATACATTAATGAAATGCAGAATTTTTAATGTACACGTTAATGAAATGCAGAATTTTTCAGTGTACACATAAATGAAATGCAGAATTTTTTTTCTTTTGCATTTCATGAATTGGGAAAATCCAAGAATGAGATTGAAAACCAGCACAAGAGAACTGCTTTGATTTCAGTGTTCCAGCCTAAAATAACCTGTAATTATTCTGTAATAATTATTAATTGTTATTAACCTGTAATTCCTATTTGTAACCCAAATCCTTCTAAAGAATTAATTCAAATTTCAGTTCCTCCATCTTTGTCTTTCTTGGAAAACTGAAGCAACATTTACCAATCCTTTGCCTGCACTTTCTTTTCTGTTTCAGAATAATGAAATCAAAGTTAAAAACAAAAACAGGAAGAAGAATTTGAAGGATTCAAAGGTCAGTAACTTTGGAAGCTGCTAAAGCAGCTATTGCCAAGCAAATACCCCTTATTTACTACTAAAAACCCACCTAAAACTGGGATTTTTTTAGAATTTCTGGCATTCGGATGAATGGGAGCTGTTTTTGTGAATACCTTGAGGAGGCTCCTTAGTGAAGTAGCTTTTCCTGAAGTAAAATTAAGCTGTTAAGACTTAAATTATACAGTTTTGTTAAAACGTATCAGTAAAAAAAGCTATTTTAAAATTTATTTATGACTCACTTTGGCTCTGATTGGAGGCACCTTCCACTGGCTTAATTCTGAATTGTTGTTGTGATTTTGATTTTTCATGTGGGAAGATGGGAATTCTGTGCTGAAGTTCCATTTCCATGCTCAGGAATGTTATTAATTATTCATTATTTTATAGATTTTATTGGACTATTATTCTGCCTGAATTTTCTGCTGCCTTTTGGAAGATTTTGCTTTATTGAAAACCTCATGCCCTCACCCTTTTATAACTTTTCTAGAATTTCAAGAGTAAACTTTATTTTTTTTTCCCTCAGGATTTATTTTTTCTGACTTAAGTGCATTTATTTGTATATTTCTAAATTATTAGATAATAAAAATAAAGACAACTAAAATGTCCATAATGGTGTAGGCAATAATAACCAGAGTCACATGTGGAATTAGGGATAACTCCTGCTTGTGGTAAATTTGTTACAGCCTCAAATTTAAAAGAAAGTTTAATTAAATTTTGATGAAATTGGTTAAAAAAGAGGGATTTGGGGCTGAATATCCCAATTTCTTTTTCCCAAATATGTTCTGAAGAAGGAATTAATAACTTTAATTAAGAATTTTCTTGCTGTGGCTTAGCACTGATAATTTTGCCTGGAAATTTTTGCAGTTCATAATGAACGTGATGAATTTAAAGAACAAAATTCAGTGTAAATAAGTTACTCCTGGTCTTTGCAGTGGATTATTTTACATGACCTTTTGTGAGGTAAAAACTAAAAGCAGTCTGTTTTTAATTAGTCTATTTTAGTATTATCCAGTGGAGTTAGTACAGCACCACGAGAAGAGGAGAAGATATTTATAGAAGAAAATAATTTGTGAGTACTTGATTCTGCTTTTATTGCCCAAACTCCAAATTGCTGGAGAAGAATCCCTTAAAAACACCAGGGCTGCCTTAACTTGATTTTTTTTTTTTTCTGATTTTTAAGGTACAGAGATTTTCAAAATGAACCCTTTGCAATCCCAGAATATCTCCAGGAGCAACTGGAGGAATTCGAAGCTCACTATAATATTTCAAATAGTAACAATTATCAAATGAATAATAATAATAATCATCCAGATCCAATCTCTGAGAATTTATATGAGTGAGTATAAAGTTCTGTGCTCAGCAGCTTCAAGGGGGTTGAATTTTACTTCATAATTTTAATAATTTTTTTGGGTTAATTGGAATCCTGGCGCGTGTAGTGTGTCTACGAAGGAATGGATTAAATGAACGGATTGTTAATTATAACAATTTGTTGGGTTTTTTTTTTTAAGTTATTTCTCTCAAATCTTGGACGAACATGGCCCTCTGGAAATTAATAATAAATTACTGGTTGGGGAGTATGAAAATTTCCCCGAGGAAACGCGGAAGGTGGTGGAAGATGCCGGCGGCCTGGAGCCCTTCCTGCTGAAATCCCTTCGTTTCATCATGGTGGATAACCTGATGGGGCTGAGGAAGCACTCAGTCCTTTTTGAAGGAAAGCCAAGCAGAAACGAGCCTGGGAATAAAACGCAGAATCCACCTGGGGAATTCCAGGGCAGTTCTTCCCACAGCAAGCTGCCCTTGAATCCCTACGCCCAGGAGTTCAAGCCTCTGGCGTACCCCGCGGATGCCCCTCCAGCAGCAGCTCCAGCTTTACCGGATTATCCCTCCCCAGAGTATCTGCCCTGCTCCTTCCCCGCCTCCTGCGCTCCTGGCAGTCCTCTGGAGCACGGAGATGTCGGTCCCACGGAGAGCGAGGCTCCGTTTCCGGGTGTTTTACTGAAGGGCTTCGAGCCGGCCGGCCCGGCTGTGTTCTTGCCTCAGAGCTCCTGGGGTTATCAGTATGGAATATTGCCCCTGGCACAGGCTGGGTTTATTTATGCTCATCCTGCAGCGCCTCAGGAAAACTGGGAATCAGCGATTCCACATCGGAAATACGGCCCTGGGGGTTTTGTGCCAGCTGAAATCCAGGAGTACAAAGGCCCTCAGGGCCAGCTGGAGAACTTGGATAAAAAGGATTCTGCTTTTCCAAATGGTTCAGCTGAAGCTGAGGAAGTGAAATGTGTTAAAGAAGAAAAAGGAAAGAGAAATAAAGCCGGGATGAAGAGCAATCCTCACACAAGGATGGTGGCTGTTCAGGTAAGGAAAGGAACAGTGCTGGAGGGACTTCATGGCCACCAGGATGAGCAGAGGGATGGAGCAGCTCTGCTGGCAGGAAAGGCTGGCACAGCTGGCATTGTTCACCTGCACAGGAGAAGCTTTGGGCTGAGCTCAGTGTGGCCTTGCAGGGCCTGGAGGAGCCCCAGGAAACCTGGAGAGAGACAATTTCCAGGGAGTGCAGGGACAGGACACAGGGAATGGCTCCCAGTGCCAGAGGGCAGGGCTGGATGGGAGATTGGGAATTGGGAATTGTTCCCTGGCAGGGTGGGCAGGGGCTGGGATGGAATTCCCAGAGCAGCTGGGGCTGCCCCTGCATCCCTGGCAGTGCCCAAGGCCAGGTTGGACACTGGGGCTGGAGCAGCCTGGGACAGTGGGAGGTGTTCCTGCCATGGCAGGGGTGGCACTGGGTGGATTTGAGGTCCCTTCCATGCCTAATTTGAGGTTTGCATCTCCTTTCTCTCCCTAGGAGATTCCTCCTAAAAATCCATGTTGTATCCCTGGTGTACAGCTCTTCCATTGCTGTGTTTTCATCCCAGACTTACAGATTCCAGGCCCAGTTCATGAACTAAAGTTAAACCTTTCCACATGGCAGGGGTGGCACTGGATGAGTTTTAAGGTCCCTTCCAACCCAAACCATTCCATGATTCCTGAGAACTTTTAAGTTGCTGCCACGTGCTGCGATTGCTCATTTCTCATTTGTAATTCTTCAGAGCTGCTCACTGAATTTTTGTTGTGCCTGAAGTTTTTGCTGCTCTTTTTTTCCTGGGTATCACAGAGGGAACTGCTGCACAAAAGTTTCAGCTTCACTTCAGAGATGAAGCAAAGTCATTTTATTCTGTGTCATTATTTTTTTTTTCCTTTTGTGATGAGTTCAGGGATTTATTTTCTCTTCCACAACATTTGAGGATTTGGATTTGTGGAGAAGAGGAGGCTTAGGGGGGACCTCACTCTCTGCCACTCCCTGACAGGAGGGTGAGACACTTCCTGCAAATCTTCATTTTTCAGACATTTGGAGCACAACTTTATTTAAAGACTCATAGAACTCCCTGGAGTTGCTTGTGGTCAATGAAATCAGGAAAAGAAAAAAAAAAATCCCTTTCAGAAACACCTCCACAATGTTTTCCCACATCATTTACAGACCTGGATTAGGGTTGGATTTGTAAAACCCTCAGTGAGGTATAAAAGCTCCAAACCAGAGCAGTTCATCTATGAACTGAGAAGATTTTTAATCAAATTCTAATTTTTTTTTTGTGTTCCAGGTAAATCAGGAAGTTGCTGATAGGGAAACCAATACTTTGCCTTTCCATCCATTTGAAAATCACCAAGTAAGTTCCCTGCACCCTGATTTACATTTCTCATCAAGGAGGTTAAAGGAATGCCCAAAAAGTGATGAGTGAAATGAAATTGCTCTGAAAGCAACAGGTTTTAAGAGATATTTTGTATTTTGGGTTGTTTGGCTGTTTTTGTGTTCTGTGATGTTCTTGGAAACATCACCCAGCCCCACAAGGAAATTATTTTTGAGCTTCACTCTGATATTTGATATTGTTCTGATTGTTTTATTCTAAGCTCTTCAGATGTTGAATGTTTATGAGGTATTGCCTCACTCAAAACCTGGGTTGGAATATTCCATTTGGGCATAGGGACAGTTCAGAGTGGTGTTAATGGCAGGTTTATGTCTGTGCCAGGAGGTAGAAGTGAGAAAATGCGACCTTTGAACTGGGAACGGGCATAAATCAAAGTGGTTTTTGTAACTGATGAATTTCCAGGGAGATATTCTCCGTGTGGAAAAGGAGCACCAGGTGTTGCAAGAACAACTCCGAGAAGCAGAGGAGAAATTTGAGCAGTCACAGAGCAGGAGCTTGGAGGAAATTGCTGCTTTGGAAGAGCTCCTGAAAAAAAGCATTGAAGAGACTGAGGTAAAGCTTTCCCCTTGATCACAGGTTGTGGAATCCCTGGGATCTCAGAGCTGTCCAAGGAGCTTGGAGCAGCCTGGGATGGTGGGGGGTGTCCTTCCAGCCCAGCCATCCCAGCATTCCCTGATGGATCCCTGACTTGGGATTTGAAGCAGTAATTATGAATTTATTTTGTAGATAACAGGTAGTTCTTGTAATTCTTGTGAGAGTAGTTGTGGGTGTTACTAAATCTGAATTGTGTGGTTAAAATGTGTGAGAAATCACAGTGATGTTTGGCTTTGTGTTCAGTGTACTTTTAATATGAACTGTTTTACTGAGGTGTGTTAGACTGCCTGTTACTTCTGGTTGTTTATTGCTGCTATGTTTTAGCTAAAGGATATTAGGTATTGCCTTAAAACCCTTAGAAGGTATTTTTTGGTATGTAACTTGTTAATTTATATTTATTGGTGATGTAATAGTAATAGCTATTGTTGAGTTACTCTTGGAGTGTTGGAAGTAAGAGTCAAATATCCTCAGTCTGCTCCAACTTTAATCTGAATAAACCACAATTTTCAGGAATGAAGTTTTCTTTTCTGCCTTCAGGTGTCCCAGAATGAGCTGGATTGGTTCCACCAGGACTCGGAAACACAAATGAAGAAATGGCAGCAGGAGAAGAAAGAAAATCGAGAGAATTTAAAAGCACTGAGGGGCACAGTTAAAAAACAATCAGACACCAATGAGAGGTACAGTTGTAAACAGATTTACATCCCCTCATTCTGAGAGTCTAAAGACTTCAGAATTCTTTAAGGAAATTTAATCCTTGGCTGTGAAACCAGCCAGACATTTTCTCCCAGTATTAGGCTGAAATATGGACATGGCCACTTTCTTACTTTGAATTTTTTTTTTTAGCAAATTACAGGTAAACATCTAAAATAGCTTTGAGATAACTGATGAAACTGATTTAGCAGCAATTCTCCTGCTCAGATTTGACAATTCCTGCTGTATTTTAATGTACTCTCTCGGTTTATAGAGCACAGACTTTGCTCCTTGAATGCCTTTGTTTCATCTTTAGTCTGAAGTAGTTTGGGCCAAATCGCTCCTGAAAAATCATCAGCCTGGTTTTGTCTGAATCACTGCTTTATTAGCAATAAATGTAAATGTATTTAGAATAGAATCCCTGAGTAGTTTGGGTTGGCATGGACCTTAAAGACCATTTATTTCCACTCCTCCCACTGTCCCAGCTTGCTCCAACCTGACCTGGGACACTTCAAGGGCTGGAAATTCCAGAATTCCTCAGGGATTTAACAGGATCTAACAGATTGTCCTGGTGGTTACAGAGGGACATGTTCCATATTTGCTAATAAATATGCTTAATCAGTGTTTCATTCCTCTAGGTATTTGAAGACCATTGATGACAAGGAAAAGCAATATAATAAGTGTTTAAATACATTTCTGGAGACCAGGTAAAACTCATGTCCCCTTCAGCAATATTTACATTTTTCTGCTTCACTCTGGGTAAAGGCTTAGGGGAAAAATAAGCACTTTAACCCGTAAGTTAGTTTGCTTTTATTTGCCACGAGTAAATATTAATATTTAGAATAAAGAAAATCATACTCTCATACATTTCCCTTGGTGTCGTGACACTGAGTAGCTGTAAAAAAACCTCTAAAATGGCATAAATTTTAAACACTGCTCTGCTGTGAACATTACTCAAATATTTCATTTCTTTTTCTTTCACAGTAATAAATTTGCTAATGATAAAGGCAAATTGGAAGAGCTGATAAAAAAGAGTCAAAGTAACAGCCAGGAGTGTGAGAAAAGAGCTGTTAACGCAGAGGTACAACCAAAAAATCCTCAAAAACCTTTTCTTAGAGCTGGGGTTGTGCTGATTGGAGGTGGGCAAATGATATCAAAGTTGTTGATTAAATACTGGAAGTGCCAAGGATGGAAATTCCTCTTGAAAATTCCTCACTGTAGGAACAGAGTGTGCACTTTGTATCCTCAGACTCTTGTTTAAATTCTTTTTACAACCTGGTTTAATGTTTTATCCCTTTTTTTTTCTTGATTTTTAACTGGTTTTTGGGGTTTCTGTTTGTTTGGGAGTGGTGGTGGTGGTGTTTTGTTTGGCTATTAAATGGTGTTGTTGGGGTTTTTTTTTTTTTTTTTTGCTCTTTTTTGTCACAGGTCTCAGTGCTCCAAACCTGGAAGGAAACTGAAGTCTGGAAGCTCAAAGGCACCATTGCCAAGGCAGAAGGAAATCTCAGGATGCTGAAGGCACTGAGCAGGTACTGGGAGTTCCCACCAGGAATTCCACTATTCCTGCTTGTTAATTATTTACTGTATAATATTTAATTTCTATTCTATCATTATATCGACTATAGTTTTTATTTTATGTACTTATATTGAATATAGTTTTTATTTCATGTACTTATATTGAATAGATAGTATTTATATGAAATAATAATAAATAATTACTAGTAATAATAGTAATGATAATAATGATAATAATAGTATAAAAGTGCACAGAGCTGGGGGTAAATAATTTTGCCCCAAACAAAATTCAGCTGGAAATTGAGTCTCATCCTTATCCACGCGTCCTTCTGAGCTGGGAAAATCAGATTATTTGGGTAATAATAATTCCAGTTATTCCTGCTCAGTGTCCCTGGAAAAGGGCTGCAGTTTAACTGATTTTAACCTGAAATCCCTTGAAAACTTTCACTGGGGTTAATTGTTGTTGGGCCAACACCACTGGTCTTAAAAATAATGGGAATGTTGGAGTTTAACTGTAAATACTCAATTTTCCAGCAGCTCAGCTCCAGCAGCTCCTGTGTTGAAGTCCCAGATTGATTCCTGGGAAATATTTATTTCAAATGTCAAGAAACAACTGGAAAGAGTTGAGGTAAAACTTCATTTCTCTCCACCAGCTTCTCAGTTGAACTTTGGAAATGAAAGCATTAAATATCTTTGTATTTGTTTTTTAAAACACCAGTAGCTTGTCCTCCAGATGTTGAGGGGAATTTTTTTTAATTTCAAAAACAAGAGACAGTTTGGAGTCCAGGTTGGTAATTTTGTGGTGGATGAATTCACTTTTTTAAAGGCAAAAATCT
This sequence comes from Anomalospiza imberbis, assembly GCF_031753505.1. Taxonomy (NCBI): domain Eukaryota; kingdom Metazoa; phylum Chordata; class Aves; order Passeriformes; family Viduidae; genus Anomalospiza; species Anomalospiza imberbis. Next base: position 2,934,218 of record NC_089682.1, read on the forward strand.
GCCCTTCATACACTTGCTTCAACATTGGGTCCCCACATGTAGTGGTTTCAGTTTGTTGAGATTTTACAAATTTTAAGATTTAATTTGATTTTAATTTAATTTCAAGATTGAAGATTTAATCTTCCCTAGATTTCCTCCTGTTCCAAACCACGACACCACATTAAAAAGTCTCTTAGATTTGTTGGTGACCTTTTGAAATGTATGGAACTTCGTAAAAAAAAAACAAACAACCAGGGAGCTCTGTGAGAAGTCCACTGTAAAATGGGATTTTTAAAGAGGAGGGAGCTCAGGTTGATGCTGCTATGGAGGGAGCTGATGGTTGGTTTTGCTTCGGCAGGCTGAGTATGAGGAGAAAATGGAGCTGGTGAAGAACGGGGCCCGGAACTGCCTCAGTAAAGTGGAAATTGTGGATCTTCCTTGGCCTCAGGGGCTTGCTGTGAGTATGCCACCTTCCAGAGCAGCTCCAGTCCCTGGCATGTCCCTTGGCCTGGCCAGCAGTGGTGGGAGGTGTCCAGGAGAAGTGGAATTGCAGCCTTGGACACACCAAGCTCTCCCTGCAGCCAGGGCATGCTCCAGAGGAAGAAGGGCTGGAGATGGAGCTGGGGAAGGCCAGGGAGCAGCACATTCCCAGCTCCTGGGAGAGGCTCGAGCTGTTTAAAGCTCATTTTGTCCATTGTAGGGTTCCCGTAGCACCAAAATCCTGGAATTCCAGGATGGTTTGGGTTGGAAGGGACCCTAAAGATCATCCAGTTCCAACCCTGATACCTTCCATTGTCCCAGGCTGCTCCAACCCCGTGTCCGGCCTGGCCTTGGACACTGCCAGGGATCCAGGGGCATCCCCACCCTCCCAGGGAACAATTCCTGCCCAGTATCCCATCCAACCCTGCCTTCCTTCAGCTCAAGGCCATTCCCTGTGTCCTGCCACTCCATCCCTTGTCCCAAGCCTGTCTCCAGCTCTCCTGCAGTTTCTTTAGGCACTGGAAGGGGCTCTCTGGAGCCTTTCCCAGGTTGAACAGCCCCAAAATCGTTGGGATAAGCTCCATTATGCAGAACCCCAGGATCCCCGGGGCTGGAAAAGCCCTCCCAGCCCATGCAGTCCCAGCGGTGTCCATCCCCACCTTGTCCCCAGCCCAGAGCTCTGAGTGCCACCTCCAGGGGACACCTGCAGGGATGGGCACTCCAAAGCTCCCTGGGCAGCCCCTGGCAGGGTCTGAGCAGCCTTTCCATGGGGAAACCTTCCCACAGGAATTCCTGCAGCACTGTGTGTCACGGGTTGCAAACACCAAGCTGAGCTGCCAGCCAGGTGTGTCAGGAAGGAGGTGGAGCAGAGCCATTCATGGCAGCGAGAACAGCCCCAGAAATCCTGCCCACAGATATGTTCTCATGGCCCAACAGCTCCACCAATGCTTTGCTCAAATCAAAGCAGTTTCTTCCTTTTTAAGTTGTTGTTTTTTTTTTTTTTTCCCTCTGTTGAAAATCTTTTTTTTTGCGTTTTGGGTTTATTTTTTGGTCTGGGTGTAAGTTAGATTCAGGGCTCTGGTCTAATATTTGAGATGGTTATGACACATTTTCTGGGCTTCTGCAGAAAACTGCTGCTCTCCTGCCTAATTCCCCACTTATTTTTGGGTCTGTCCTTTCTATTTATTGACACAGAATATGGAGACAACTTAATCAACACCAATTTATTGGGAAAGAGCAGCTTTTGTGCCTCTTGTTTGGAATTTATTTTTTCTGCAGTAAGACCAGAATGACCTTTTAGAAGAGAAATAACCATGAGGTCGAACAACTGCCCCGATGGAAGGGAGTTTTTAAGATGAACTGATGTCACCTTTGAGATCCTGGGCACAACCAAACCTGTCACAATTCCCACTGCAAATGCTGAATTTGTTTTAATCACTGTTTCCTGTGCAATGTGTTTGTTTCCTAGACAATGCCAGGCAGACCTTCCGTGTGTGACCCTGCCATTGTCACCTATTCCTTGGCACCTGCACATCCCAGTGCCCTTCCTGCATTTTCCAGCGCTGATGGAAAAGCTCCAGCCCAGCCTCCACTCCAAGCACAGACTGGAGCTAAGCCTGCACCTGCCACCTCTGAGGCTTCTTCTGCAGCTGGGAAAACACATCCCAAAGCTCCAGAGGGGTCACATTCCAATAAAATCTCACCATCCTGCCCATCAAGCATTTCTGGAAATAACTCCCAGCATGTCCAACCCAACCTGACCCACCAAGATCCCTCAGCTCTGCAGCCGAGGCCTTCTGGAATTCCAAACAACAAAAAGCTTCCAAAAAGAAATGAAGATATTTTTGCCCAGCTCCAGAGTATATTCCCAAACTACAGCAGGTATTGGATTGAAGGAGTGCTGTGAAACAAGGTCTGAACAGCCAGGGATGAAGTGCAGAAAGAATTGAGTTTGTTCTGCTGACGAGGGATGGAGGAACAGGACAAAGAGGAATGGGTTTAAACTGCCAGAGGGCAGGGCTGGATGGGAGATTGGGAATTGGGAATTGTTCCCTGGCAGGGTGGGCAGGGGCTGGGCTGGAATTCCCAGGGCAGCTGGGGCTGCCCCTGGATCCCTGGCAGTGCCCAAGGCCAGCCTGGGACAGTGGGAGGTGTCCCTGCCATGGCAGGGGTTGGAATGAGATGAGCTTCCAGGTCTCTCCCAACCCAACCCAACCCATTCCATGATTCTGGTGATTGTTCAGGGGTTTCATCCTGGAAAGTCACTGGGAGCAGGCTCCAGTTCATGGGAAAGGCTGGTTCCTTTGATCCTGCTGGGATCAAACAGAGCCAGCAGTGCTCTCCAGGCCATCCCTGATCCTGCCTTTCCTGTCCCTCCAGCTCAGACCTCACTGCCTCCATCAGGGAGGTGCAGAGGAGAAACGGGAACGGCGTGGCCGGCCTGAGCCCGGATGAAATCCTCAGCCAGGCCACGGAGCTCATCCTGAGCCAGCAGCTCAAGGTACTGGGGCTGCAGCTGCTCCTCCTCCTCCCATGGGAAATGGAGCAGCACAGCCCTAAGAACACAGTTCCTTTCTGATCCCTGTGCAGGCAGCACCTCCAGCAGGCAGAGCCCTGCATTGCCCGGGCTCTGCTCCCCCAGCACGGGGCAGGGAAGTGCCTGCAGAAGGAATCGCCCCTGGCTCTCCCCAGGCAGCACGTGGCCCTAAAACCTCCTCCAGTAAAAACCCCTCTCAGCCAAACCTGCATCCCTGGGGAAATGCTGGAGCTGCACCTAAAGCCAAATGGACAAAGCAGGACAGTGCTGTAAGTTTTCCGTTTCAGCGGAGTTGTTGCCATGTGCTTTGTACAAGACACGAAATAACCCTGGAGAAAAAAAATAATCGCCTCGTTTATTTTGTGTACAAAAGCTTCAACAGACTTGGTTAAAGTTAGTGACCTTGTTAATTGAGTGGAATGGGCTGGTTCGTTGCTGATTTTTAAATAACTGAGTGCTCCTTTCCTGGCCAGGCCTGCAGTGAGGATCCCTGCGCCATCTGTCACGATGAGCTGAGCACAGACTGCTGCGAGCTCGAGTGTGGCCATCACTTCCACAAAGAGGTGAGTTCTGCTCTTGTTCCTCATCTCCACCTCAAAAACACCCCCTTAACCCTCCCCTTACCCTTCAGTGCTTAAACAACAGGGCACAATCTCCTTTTCCAGCCTTTGCCCCCCACAGCCAGCCTGTCAGAAAGCTTTAGGTCATTTCAAAGTAAAATGATTCATCAGAGTGGATTTCAGGTGATTCTTCAGAGAAAGAATTTGGTTGGGATTGCTGGCAGCACACTCAGGGAATGGGTTATCCCTGAAAACTCTGTGTTTGCCTCCTGACAGTGGAAATTCACGAAGTAAAAAAGCCAGGAATGTGTTGGACTAGCTCCATTTCTCCCTTTACCTTTTTCCTTTAAATGCTGATTTGTCCTCGCAGAATAAATTTGGTTAGAGCGGGAGAACAGCTCTGCACCCCCAAATTTCAGTGGTGTAGAACTTGTTGAAGAGCTTCCCCATTAGTGCCAATAATTTTCAGCCTCCAGCTGGACTCCTCTTCCGCAGTTTTGCCTGTCACCCTCTCCCTGTCCCCACAGTGCATCCGAATGTGGCTCAAGCAGCATTCCAGCACCTGCCCCATCTGCCGTGTCCACGCTCTGCTTCCCGAGGACTTCCCTGAGCTTCCTGCATGGAACAAGTACAGCTGAGCCTGCTTTTACTCCTGCTTTACTCCCACACTTTAGAATTCAAGATGTAAAGGGGCTGCAGCACAACCCCAGTGCTGGGGGACAGGACAGAACCCTGGGTTTACTGGCCATGGGAACAGCCTCGGGATTTGACTCGAGGATCCAGGATTTCTCCTGGTTCCTGCCTAAAGCTGTGGAGTTCAGGGCTGGCAGCACACAAAACTGGTGGATTTTTGGCTAAGGGACATAGAAAGTACCAAATTCTTTTACCTGAACGAATTTGGTGCATAATTCCTGTGGGGAGGGGGCTTTTCCCTCAGATTTATTCCAATACCAAGCAAGTAGGTGACCCAAAGGAGGGACCAGCAGAATTTGGAAATCAAGACATTCCCTTCCTCTGGCATAAACAATGCAGGATTCAAACCAGGTGTGGTCTTTGCAGCTCATCTCTGTGCATAAATCCACAGCTAAGAACTCAAGTTGTTTAAAAAATGACTTAGTCACATTTTGAAGTAAGAATTTTAAATTTTTCATATGGATCAATTCTTTAATCTCAAGGTTGAAATTTGAATTTCCCCCTTGTTGAAGAGCTGGTCTGTTAAAGTGGGAAGGATTTTTTAAAAGGATTTTTAAAAGGGTTTTTAAGCCACACTTCCTCTGTATTTTGTGCAGGAATGGTCACCAGTAGCAGGAGGGGCAGAATTCCAACAGCTCAGGGAATTTTCTCCCACTGTTTTCCGAGTCTGAAGTGGCCAGAGCATCTTCAACACAGACAAATTTGTCCCACACAGCCAAAAGATGAGGACCAGAGCCTGAGAATCTTAAAATGGAACTCAGATATTCTGTTGTCTGAATCCAGGAAGCATCACATGGATTAGGAGCCCTTGGCTAATTCCAAGGATCACTTGTTCCCCACACTGCTACATCGCCTCCAGCTGAAGTTTTAAACTCCTCTCTCATTAATGAGTGTTTTAATTACCACTTGAATAAAAAATAAAATTACTGCCGCAGCCAAACACGTTGGTTTTGTGTAGTTTTTCTGCTCACTCTGAGTTAGGGGTGAGTAACTACTCTGCTGTAGAATTAAGGCCTAAAAATTCCAGCACAGGAATCCTTTTCAGCTTCCAGTAGTTCTGGGGGGCTGCAGCTCTTCCCCAGATCCCCCTGTACCATCCCTGGTCTCAGGGAAAAGTAAATTTCAGTAAATAAATAGTATTTTCCTTCCCCTTCCCAGACATGGAAATGAAAATTTCAGCTTTTTCTTCCTGAAACACCAGGGCCCAAACTGGAATTACATTCTCCAGCTTGGCAATACTGCTGGATAAACCAAAGGAAATGATTTTTTTCTTAGTTTTCTTAATTGTGCCTTTTTAGGTGCTCATCTTTACACTTCCAATTTCCATAATACAGACTGAGCCTGCCTCTACCTCACATGGAAAATTAATGGAAGATCCACAGGTTGTGGCTGTTCCATGAAAACAACATGAAAATCCACAACCTGTTGGTGGTGGGAAGGTTATTTCTTACTGAATTACTTTTCCTTTAAGCTGTACACTCACACACACATTTAATTAATTCCTCCAACACCAACTCCTGTTCCCAATTTGACCAAAATTTCCTTGGTGTGATTTGAAATCACTCATCTCCCATCCACCTTGGGACAGATCCCACAGCACCACTTTCCAGAGTTGTAGCACCATTTTTTAGACCTTCAAAGACCTTACTTCTCATTCTGTCACAATTCCCAGTATGGCTTTAATGGGATTTATGAGTTTTAAGGGGTCCTGAAAGGACTTTGGAACAAATATTACAAAATTAAATCAATAGAGGAACTTGCTACATACTTCCACAAGCTGTAGAAAGATACAGAATGATTCCTTCAGGATTTGCCTGAGAAAAATTGGGAAAAACCATGGCTGTTGAAGGCAGCAGGATTGGAGAATGCAGAGAGTTGAAGTCCTGGCCAGGCTAACAGGGAAGTGGAAGCACAAGAAGTGCCCACAGGAAGAAGGAAGTGAGGTGGCTCCAGCTGAAGTCAGGCATGGATAAAATTCCACTTGCCCTCTGAGGAATTCCCAGAAAATCCTTCCCTGCTTCTCCTGTGGATGTTCACATCCTGCAGAGCTTCAGGGGGAAGTTCTCTGTGATGAGATGGTCGTCGTGCAGGAGGACCACGATGTTCACTTCAAACTCTGGGAGAAGGGGAAAAAGAGAGAGAATTCCATGGGAAGCTGAATGCTAGCAGCAATCCTACTTCAATTCCACAGGAAAGCTGAATGCTAGCAGCAATCCTGCTTCAATTCCACAGGAAAGCTGAATGCTAGCAGCAATCCTGCTTCAATTCCACAGGAAAGCTGAATGCTAGGAACAATCCTGCTTCAATTCCACAGGAAAGCTGAATCCTGCAGCAATCCTGCTTCAATTCCACAGGAAAGCTGAATGCTAGGAACAATCCTGCTTCAATTCCACAGGAAAGCTGAATGCTAGGAACAATCCTGCTTCAATTCCACAGGAAAGCTGAATACTAGGAACAGTCCTGCTCCAACTCCACAGGAAAGCTGAATCCTGCAGCAATCCTGCTTCAATTCCACAGGAAAGCTGAATCCTGCAGCAATCCTGCTCCAATTCCTCAGGAAAGCTGAATGCTAGGAACAATCCTGTTTCAATTCCACAGGAAAGCTGAATCCTGCAGCAATCCTGCTTCAATTCCACAGGAAAGCTGAATCCTGCAGCAATCCTGCTTCAATTCCACAGGAAAGCTGAATCCTGCAGCAATCCTGCTTCAATTCCACAGGAAAGCTGAATCCTGCAGCAATCCTGTTTCAATTCCACAGGAAAGCTGAATCCTGCAGCAGTCCTGCTCCAATTCCTCAGGAAAGCTGAATGCTAGGAACAATCCTGTTTCAATTCCACAGGAAAGCTGAATCCTGCAGCAATCCTGCTTCAATTCCACAGGAAAGCTGAATGCTAGGAACAATCCTGCTTCAACTCCACAGGAAAGCTGAATGCTAGGAACAATCCTGCTTCAATTCCACAGGAAAGCTGAATGCTAGGAACAATCCTGCTTCAACTCCACAGGAAAGCTGAATGCTAGGAACAATCCTGCTCCAATTCCACAGAAAGCTGAATGCTAGGAACAATCCTGCTTCAATTCCACTGGAAAGCTGAATGCTAGGAACAATCCTGCTTCAATTCCACTGGAAAGCTGAATGCTAGGAGCAATCCTGCTTCAATTCCACAGGAAAGCTGAATGCTAGGAACAATCCTGCTCCAATTCCACAGAAAGCTGAATGCTAGGAACAATCCTGCTTCAATTCCACAGGAAAGCTGAATGCTAGGAACAATCCTGCTCCAATTCCACAGGAAAGCTGAATGCTAGCAGCAGCATGTGGAAGGAGCTCCTGTAACATTCCGGGCAGAACCTCACCCAGGCATCGCAGCCCTTGAACCACTCCTAGAAAATCCTGCTTTGTTGTAATCTTACGGGATTCCTCTGGATTGTTTTATCACTGATAAATTATGGCAAACAATCTTCTGGAAAAGAATATTTCAGACATCAAAGAAAAAAAATGTTTTGGGGAAGACACCTCCACCAAGATGGTGTTTCAAGCATGGAATGGGAGAATTCCAGGACAAACCCACTGACTGTTTCCAGCATGTAACAGCCTTGGGAAATGAAATACAGGAATACAACAGACCTGCAAACTGGAGAACAAAAATTCCAGAAAAAAATCTGCTCTTAGATACTACATTGTGTCATTCAAAGCCAAAAATCAGTATCAGATCAATAATCAATCCTAAATGGAGACAGAACAAAAAGCCAGGCAGAATTAATAAATAAAGGGAAGCAGAAATCAAAATAAATTCAAATTCTAATTGTAAATTGCTAGTGAGGAGCTTAAAACAGCAAAAAAAAATTAAGAATATTATTATTTTGGGGAAAACCACTGCACAGAGATTCCAGCAGATTCCAGCAGGATGAAGGGAAGAAATACAAACCAGCCAAGTGGATTCTTGCAGTACTTATTTGATCAAGTGAGGAAAATCCTGATTTTGTTAGTAAAAATACTGGATTTTGACAACAATCAGCAGTGAGGAGCATGTGGTGTAGGAAAGTCACACCCTGAGCAACGCTGCTGCTTGCAGGGCTTTCAGCAGGAGAGTGGGAAACAAAAAGGAGAAGAAATGGAAAGGGGGGTTCTCACTGGTGAGGAAAAGAAGGAATGTTATTCTTGGACTATTCCTCGAGTGTTTTTCACATGACCTGTGTGCCACTGCTCCTCCTGTCCCTCATCATGGAATTTTACCAGGAGTAGCTTAGTGGCTGCACAGCTGTTTGTGTTGAAGTGTTTGGGCTGTTTCTCTCAGTCTGAAATGCAGCAGGATTCAGGCTCAGGGAAGCACAGGGATGTCCTGGGCTCCTCCTGCAGCTCTGCTGGATTTATCCCCTCACCTGCCCATGGAAAGGCAGTGAAGGTGGCCACTCCTCTCCCAGGAAAATGCCTCCCCACTCACCCACTTTGAAGTTGGTTGTTTCCAGGGTGGGGCAGGTGAAGAGCCTGGGGAACACCATGTAGATGGGGATGGGGAGGCCCCTGCAGACGTCGCCGTCGGCGATCTGGATGTTCTGGATCTCTGTGGCGTCCCTGGCGTAGCCCTCAGCACACCCTGGGCAAGGAGGGAAATGGGAGGAGATGAGAGAAGGCAGCAGCCAGAATCTACAATGGAGATGTGCTGGAGTTCTGGCTGCTGAGGATTCCAGACTTTCTGTGCTGCCAGGCCCTGACCCCCAGGAGAACACTGCACTGACCTGAGGCCCTGGAGAAGCTTCCAAAATGGAATGACAGAACTGGGATTGTGGGGGTGGAGTTTGAACAGAAGTGTGTGATATCACAGGGTGGGAAACTCAGAGTTTAAGGGTTTAGGATGCAGCAATAGATATAAAGCAAGATGGAGGTTTTAGGGTGGAGGCTGCTCCTTCTCCTTCACCTCCTTCTCCATGGGTTTGGGTGGTTTTGTGGAATTGGATAAAAAAGTCCCCATTGCAGACTTTGAGTGATCAGTTATTGGGTTAAAAGTGAAAACATTTGAGGTGTCATTTCTTAATTGGACAGTTTATCCTTAAAAGACCTCATAACAAGAGATAGTTGGCCATTTTGTGCCTTGTTAGTGAAACGCTGCAGAACTCACTGCTGTGAGACTGTAACACAGACAAGAAACAACAAACACCTGAGTCTGAGCGTGAACGATCGTCTCCAGTGCTTCACTCCTGACCTTGACAGAGGCAGAAAAAAGAAGCCAAGAACCAGCAGAGATCCACCAGAATTAGGGGGGAAAATGCCCTGCAAGTTTTCACAGAGTAAAGGATCACGGCGATAATTTAAATTATCATCGGGGCTGTTCCTCCAAAGTGCAAACCCGGCAAGGCCTCAGTGCTCTGGCCTTTCCTTCATGCTGCTCCCTGTTTCCCTGGGAAGGGATGGAGGGAATTCCCGCAGCCTGGTCCCAGGGCCAGGGGCTCACCACAGGTCTCCACACGCACGAGCTGCAGCTCGATGCTCTTGACGGCCGCCTCGGCGCTCTCCACCACCAGCTCCCCCGTCAGCGGCTGCGTGATCACACAGTTGGTGGAGTTCAGGTGCCCTCTGATCAGGAATTTGGGGAGGGAGGCTCTCTGAAAAGGTGGGAGGAAGGAGAAAAAGATGGCACTGTGAAGAGCAGGCTAAGGAAAGAAAAAAAATCTTAAGTAGGAAGTTGCCGAAAAGTTCCAAAGTTGAGAACTCGGGAGTTCAGAAATTCCTCAGGTAGCTTAGAGTTCTTTCTGTCACTCTGTATCAGCATTTCTCCTACAATATTCTCCTTTGACATGTGTCCTTCCTGCTCCTCCATCCGCCCCACGGATGGGCATTTCCTGGGAAGAAGTGACAGAACTTGGCTGTTAGAATTCATCCAGGAGCTGGAACCGTGTGGTGAGGGAGGTGGGGGACACCTCCCGCTGTGCCAGGCTGCTCCCAGCCCCGGTGTCCAACCTTGGGCACTGCCAGGGATCCAGGGGCAGCCCCAGCTGCTCTGGGAATTCCATCCCAGCCCCTGCCCACCCTCACAGGAACAATTCCTTCCCAATATCCCAGCTGAGGCTTCCCACAGCCACAGAGGGCTGTAAAAAAAGGCGCAACCAAGGCTCAAAACACATTTTTAAAGGCTCTTGGCTGTCCATGGTATAGAATGTTCCCCCTTGCTCCACTGCCACCTTTCACTCAAGAAAGGAATATTTAACTACTTTTAAATATTTTAAAAATATTTAACTACTGCTGAGCAAAGCTCCACCTTCAGTGGTCACCACGCTACCAAAGATGAGGCAGAATCACTTGATTGCTTATGCAAGTGAAAAAGAAAATGGAGAAACAAAACCAAGATAATCTGCCTGATAATCTACAAGGCAGAATTTAGTCACTCTGGTCTCACTCAGAAACACACAAACTTGACATTTAAAAGAAAATAATATGAAAATCCTCTTACCTCTTTAACATTTTGCAGAGTTTCAGGAGTAATGGTGAAGTCCACAGGGCTCGGCAGCAGCTTGCCTTTCTGTGACTGCAGGGAATGGAAGGGTTAAACTGGAATCTGATCCCCAAAACAGAGACTATTAAAAACCACAACAGCTGGCTGCCCAAAACCACCTGGAAAAGCAGGAATACCCTCCCCATGTGAAGCAGAGAGGAAAAAAAAGTACAAAAAAATTGATTGTACATGAATTTTGGAATGTTTCTGCTCATTATTAAATTTGGGGAGGAGAGAATCTAAATGAACTTGTGTCCATTGCTTCAAATCTGCTTTATAAATTCTTGTTCTCCACCAGCAAGGGGCTGATTTGGAACTCTGAGTGAGGATCTGCCCTCACTGCTCAAGAATTCAAAATAGCTGCTGCTGCCCAGCTGCAAGATGGAAGAGATTAGCAAAAGATTGGCTGCATTTTCCCAAAATGACAAATTCTGGCACAGAGTAAGCTGAAGGGAAATGGTACATTGAGCACTGACAGTGAGAATTATGTGTTCAGTAAAACCTCATTAATTCACCCTGAGAGATTCATGATTTACTGACTGGTGAGCTCAGAAGTGCTGTAGTGGGAACAAGAAATAAACCCAGGAAAACTGCAGGAGATGTGATTTGTCACTCCTCTGACAAGCGTGGCTCACTCATAAATGTAATAATGGACCAATAAAATGTAGCATCAGATATTGCAGGAAATACTGAAATCTTACCAACAGGAAACTTGTTGGAAACACCAAACTACATCTTTTAAAAAGTTACTTTAGAACTCAAATAACATTTCCACCTCAAGACCTGAGTAACACAAAGGATTTTGTTATTTACTGTCCTGTTAAGAGTTCCAAGCAATGGCAGAAGCAAGGTGTTGCAGCAAGTCAGAGATGGAAAAAGGGACATTTCCTCAGCTCTGGCCTGTCCTCAGCTGCTCTGGGCAGCACAGCTCAATCTAAACCAACCCCAAACCCAACACGGGAGCTCCTGTAAGAACCAGCAAAGCATTTTCTGGGAGTCCAACCTCCTGCCACAAGGATTAGGGTTAGAAACAAGAATTAGAAATGCTAGAATTAGAATTGTTTCCCTTGCAGGGGTGGTCAGGCATTGGAATGAGTTGCTCGGGGAGGTGCTGGTGTCTCTGGGAGCGTTCAGGAGCCTGGATGTAGGACATGGTTTGGGGTGAGGATGGGACTGGGTCATCCTGAAGCTCTCTCCCACCATCTTTCCACGATTTCCACCTTGATGCAGACCCAGCTGTGCTAGTTTGGAGTCAGGGCTCTGTGTCAGAACTCCTGAAGAACAGGAATCGGGGATTTTCACCACCCAACTCCCATTTCCAGGACTGTGGGAGCCTGGAACCTTTGGCCGAGAACCGCTGGGATAATTCAAAACAGTGTTTGGAAAAATGACATCATATTTATGTGACCACCCCATTGTCTCAGAACTTCAAGGATGAATAAGAGACTAAACTCAAGGCACTAAAAACATCTGAAAATCCAACTCCTCTTTGTCCTTTAAGAGAGGGATGGATTTTTCTAATCAGAAGCCACAGCTCTTTGGGGTGGTTTTGTTTTGGGGCAGATTTCCTTTACTCCTAAATTTTGGACAGAGGTTTCAGGCACAGGGTGGGACTTTGGGGTGTCCTGTGCAGGGCCAGGAGTTGGGTTTGATGATTTTTGGGGTCTCTCCCAACTCAGGATATTCTGAATCTAAACTTCTGTAACTCCTCGTGTCACTATCACAATTTCCATGGGTTTGAGGGTTTTTTTTTTTTTCCCTTTAAAATGAAGTGGGGAGAAAAAAAATCAATCAAAAAAAAAATTAATTAACTGCAAAATGAACAGAAACCACACTCACCAGGGAGTGGACAATGAACTCACAAGTCTTGGTCAGGTCCTTTGCCAGCAGGGAACGTCTCATGTCACAGCGCAGGGTGTACTGGGGGAAGGGGATGAAAAAAGGGAAAAAAAGGGAAAAAAAAGGGAAAAAAAGGGAAAAAAGTGGGGAAAAGGAGGGGAATAGGAGGGGAAAAGGAGGGGGAAAGGAGGGGAAAAGAGGGGAAAAGGGGGAAAAAGGGGGGAAAAGGGGGGAAAAAGAGGGAAAAAGGGGGAAAAAGGGGAAAAAAAGGGGGGAAAAGGGGAAAAAAAGGGGGAAAAAAGGGGGAAAAGGGGAAAAAAAGGGGGAAAAAAGGGGAAAAAAGAAAAGTTTTAATTCAGATTTCCTCCTTCCCTTCCAACTTTCCACCTCCCTTCTGCCTCTGTGCAGAGAGCTGTTGCTGTTCTATCCAGTTAAGGGTGATTTTTCACCCTGTTTAGGTTAAGGGATTATCAGTGTGATGTGTTTTTGTATTTTTGTCTTCAGCCCCTCTAATTTTGGTTTTATTGTGGGACTGAATTCACAGTTGTTGGGATATTTCATGGGGAACTTCAGCCACACAGCTGAGCTCAAAGCAGCACTAAAATCAGGCAAGGAAGTGAATTTGCTTCCAATTTGCTCCCCTAAAATGGGAGCCACAAACCAGTGGATGAAAAATAGTAAGAATTGGGTTATCCCAGAAATCCTACACTTCAGCATCTCCAACAAAGCCCCTCAGTGTCCTTACAGGACAGGGAACTTGTTGTGTCTTTTGTTTTGTTTGATTTTTAAGTCCTCCTTCAGACCAGGGATTTGGGTTCCTCACTTCTGGTGAGAAGTGAGGCCACAACCACCCAGCAATGTCTGATTAAGGGTTTCTGCATCAGAACAGAGACTGGAACCCACAATTAATCCCTAAATCAAGAAAGAGAGGCTCAATTAAACTGCCCAGAGGTTTAGGAAGTGTCCCTTAACCAGCACCCCAGTGTCACAATTCCCTCCTCAGGAGAGCAGGACTCTCAAAGTTTGGCTGAAATTTGAATTATTAAATTTTAATGATACTTTACTCAAGAAAAGCTCCACAGAGGAGAGAAGGAATGACAAAATAAAACAAATATTCCTCATTAACGTGCAGCTCAGACTGACTGATTGATCACAGCAAGTTATTTGGGGTATGGGAAGCAACTCAACCAGTGCTGCACCATTTTGACATCCCTACCACAAACAACAGCTGTTACATGAGGGAAGAAGCCAGCACTGAGCAAATAAATGGAAAAGATTTAAAAACATCCAAACAGACAAAAAACAAGAGATTTTTTTCTCTTTCAGTTACTTCTGACAGGCTGCTGGGGGGGTGATTTGGTTTATTAGGTTGGTTTTTTTTTCATTCCAGTGACATCAAACTTCATTGTCTAACACAGAATTTACCTTCAAGAGATTGCTGAACAAAGACTTTCCCCCTAAAAAAACCACCAAAAGCTGCCCAAACAAACCAACCCACCTATGATAAGGCAATTTTTAACCAAAAAAGATCAAATTTCCAAACTGCATTTCCACAAGACTGTGTCCAAGCAGATATTTCATACAGATCTGGGCAGGGAATGTTACTCCTCCTCACCCCAGCAAAGCAAACAATTCCTGATTTGCTCTCAACACCTGGAGTTTCCATTTCTTTGGAATACAACCACACTGTGGGGCTGGTTTTTTTGTTGTTTTGTTGTTTTTTTTTTTTTAAGGAAGAGAATGGAAACAGTTTCCTACAACATCAGGATGGATCAAATTTAGGTTAGAGATGTTCTGCTGAGGTATTCCAGGTAAAACATCTTGTTTGTGCCATCATTCCTTTAGAGATTTACTGCATAAAGGGTGGAAGGCTCAGTCAGTGTGAGAAGAAAACACCACCAAACTCCATCCTCAATTTCCATGGATTAAGAGCTGCTTCAGAAGACATTGTGCAGATGGAATTTCCTGTTTTCTCTCCAGACAGGACCTCCTCACCTGGATATTGACAAAGACTCCATGGTATGTCTCATACAGAACTTTGTTGCCCTTCATCTGCAGTGGGAATTCAAAGGGAATTTCTGTCTTGCCACTGGGGAGCTTCCCTGGTTTCACCATTTCAATGGTGCTGTTGATGATCTGAATAGGCTGCAAGGATAAATATCAAAGAGGTTTAGGTTGAGACAGAGAACCAACAACATCTAATTCCTGGATTTCCAGAATCCCAGGGACGTCTTCAGGACACACAGTGCTGGGGTATTTTTTTACACTAGAAAGAAACTTTAATATTTTGCTCAAGAAAACAATTCCTATTTTAAGGGTGCATCACATTAATGACCAAAGATATTCAGGGAGCTCACCAGGAGCAGCTCCAGCTTTGGGAAGTGGAGCTTCATTTCCTAAATTATGACCCTCAACAGCAGCAGGAATGACCAAGGCCACTGAGCCATCCCCTCTGACCTCTACAGCTGATTCTTATTTAGGGGAGGTCTCTCACTACACCGAGGGTTAACTGTGGTTTGACTGGGGACGTGACTTGGACATGACATTGCTTTTCTCTCTGCAGTTTTGCCATTATTGCCCCCAGCTCTTGGGCTTCCAACACAAGAAAGAAGTGGAGCTGGTGGGTGAGTCCAGAGGAGGCCACTAAACTGATCCCAGGGCTGGAGCCAGGCTGGGAGAGCTGGGGGGGCTCACCTGGAGAGGAGAAGCTCCAGGGAGAGCTCAGAGCCCCTGCCAGGGCCTGAAGGGGCTCCAGGAGAGCTGGAGAGGGACTGGGGACAAGGCCTGGAGGGACAGGACACAGGGAATGGCTCCCACTGCCAGAGGGCAGGGCTGGGTGGGAGATTGGGAATTGGGAATTGTTCCCTGGCAGGGTGGGCAGGGGCTGGGATGGAATTCCCAGAGCAGCTGGGGCTGCCCCTGGATCCCTGGCAGTGCCCAAGGCCAGGCTGGACACTGGGGCTGGAGCAGCCTGGGACGGTGGGAGGGTCCCTGCCATGGCAGGGGTGGGATGGATGATCTTTAAGATTCCACCTGGAACTTTCTGTGATTCTCTGATTCAAGGCCACCCTCACTTAACCACACGTTTTCCAGATGGAGCTGCCTCCAGGCAGAGCCAGCCCTGCTCCCATCAGCACAGCCCTGTCCCTGGGGAGCCTGGGAGAAGCTGCCCTGCTGGGATCCAAAGCTGGGGAGCAGCACAGAGCCCTTCCAGGAGCTCCACAGGTCCCATTCTCTCCAGAGCAATCTGGCAAGTCTTGTCTCATGCCCAGGAACCCCTCCATGGCCACCACAATCACTGATCTGGCACAAAAGTCCAGTTAAACCCAGTCACTTCAACAAAAATAAAGTAACATCACACAATAATTATTTTTCTTCAGATCACAGCCCTTCAGTGCATCATCCAGTAACCCTTTTTACCTATTCATGGCAGTGTATTTTGGCCTGAAGGAAAATTCTCCCATCAGTGCGAGTTACTTCCCGAAAATGTCCTCACATATCCCTCCCTGGGGATACTGCAGAGTTTTCTGGACACAGCCCTGTGCCCTGGGATGGCCCTGCTGGAGCAGGGAGGTGGCACCAGTGCCCCTCTGTGGTCCCTTCCAGCCTGACCCATCCTGGGATTCTGTGATCTCCAGATAAAGCTGAGCACTTCCCTGCTTTCCATCACTTCCACACCATGAGCAGCTCTGACCACCTGAGGGCCTTTAAGGAAAGGTTTTATTTGAGAAAAGAGTGGGGTTTTTTTGTGCTAAAAGCAGTCACCCGCGCAGGTCTTACCTTGGCAGTGTTGCAGAAGGCCTCAAACACCCCCACATTTTTGGCACTGAGCTGCAGATTCACTGAGCCCTCCATGGTTAAGGAGATCCCCTGGTGCTGCACTGTGTCCTTACTGGTTATGACCACCACCCCAGAAAGAACTTCCTAAGAGGAAAGAGGAAAACATTTATTTAAATCCATTTTTTCATAGCTGTTACCTAAACAGCCTGGAACTGATCTCCAAACTCAAAAAAAAAACTCCTGTTGCCAAAGAATGGTGTAACCTTGTCAGGACACACAAACGCTGATGAGGGGATTTAGGATGAGACAGAGAACCAACAACATCTAAACTCAACCAGAATTCCTGGATTTCCAGAATCCCAGGGCTCAGGATCAGAATCCCTAGCTCAGGATGAGAGCTCTGCATTTTTGGTTTTTCCTTAAAAATACCATCCTCCTCTTGGCTGAAGTATTAACCTGAGCTTCAGCTTCTCCCTAAAGTTTCAAGATTTTTCTGTCCAGGAAGATGAAAAACCTTTCTTTTGGGCCAGCTGGTAACAGCAAAGTTCTGTTTGTGCTGGAATAAACTGCCAGGAGGAATTGCTGCATGGAAACTGGGATGGTCAGCCATGGGAGAGGGAAGAGAAAGCACAACTGGAAAAGGGATGGCCAAGCTGAAGGTCAGATTCACCTCGAGGGTGGAGCAGAAGAGATTTAAAATACAAAAAATGAACACAAAGCAACAGTTTTGAAGTGAATCCGAAAGAAAGGCAGGAGCTGTGTGACTCCTGGGATGTTATCATCCCATGAAGGATGTGCTGTCCACAGAATATCCTTTGCACAAAAATGCTGCATCCCCAAAGTGTCAACTGAGACCTTTTAACACTGAAAAAGTGGTGAGCAGCAGGAGAGCAGCACACACACTCTGTGGTTTATCCTTCCCTTCTCCCACACTGCACAATCTCCTTCAATCCTGAAATATTCCCAGCTGGAAAGGGCAGCAGGTGACAGAACTGGGGAGTTCCCTGGGGATAAAGCTCCTCTCCTGCTCCTTCCCCAGGCAAACTGGCCCCAAGGAACAGCTCCCTCCAGCCACGGGGCAATCCCAACTGCTCACTCTGCACCGGACCACTTCAAACCAGGATCTCTCCAGCACAATGGGAATTTTGGCAGATTTTTGTCTTTCCTGGTGGCACAGGATGGCAAAAATGGGTCAGGAGGGTTGAGGCAGCAGGAAAACATCCACGTCCAAGCAAGGGTGACATCCTGAGAGGCTGGGAAGAGGAACTGCAGCAAGTGGGAAATGCCGGAACAGGAGCACAAAGGGACAGCAAAGAAAAGCTGACCTAAATTCTGCACTGCTCTGCTAAGGGGCCTTAATTAGCACAAGCAATTAGGTTATTGCTTTAAAAAATGAGTCCAGCTCAACTCTGAGAAGCAAGGACAACCCTGAACATGTGAACTGCTTTAACAAAGGAGACGTTTCCTGTCACACAGCAACAACCCATTCCAGAGCTGCTGCCTGCACATGGGAAGGGAGCACGGCCTGGGAGCGGGAAAGGGAAGGATGACTGCAAGTTAAATATCAATATTTCTTTTGATATTTCTTCAGAAATGTAAAGAAACAGCTCAGAATTCTACCCCTGTGTCCCCTCAGGTGAGAGCCCACCTGCAGAGCTGCCCCAGCCCTGTCCCAGCCCAGGGAGGAGCTGGAGCTGCTGCAGAGAGCCCAGAGGAGGCTCCAGGATGAGCAGAGGGATGGAGCAGCTCTGCTGGGAGGAAAGGCTGGCACAGCTGGCATTGTTCACCTGCACAGGAGAAGCTTTGGGCTGAGCTCAGTGTGGCCTTGCAGGGCCTGGAGGAGCCCCAGGAAACCTGGAGAGAGACAATTTCCAGGGAATGCAGGGACAGGACCCAGGGAATGGCTCCCACTGCCAGAGGGCAGGGCTGGGTGGGAGATTGGGAATTGGGAATTGTTCCCTGGCAGGGAGGGCAGGGGCTGGGATGGAATTCCCAGAGCAGCTGGGGCTGCCCCTGGATCCCTGGCAGTGCCCAAGGCCAGGTTGGACACTGGGGCTGGAGCAGCCTGGGACAGTGGGAGGTGTCCCTGCCATGGCAGGGGTGGCACTGGATGGATTTGAGGTCCCTTCCATGCCTAATTCGAGGTTTGCATCTCCTTTCTCTCCCTAGGAGATTCCTCCCAAAAATCCATGTTGTATCCCTGGTGTACAGCTCTTCCATTGCTGTGTTTTCATCCCAGACTTACAGATTCCAGGCCCAGTTAATGAACTAAAGTTACAAACTTTTCCACATGGAGTTAAAGTGGAAGGTAGAAACAAAACTGACAGATTGACAGACCAGAAATATCCTAATTTCAGCTTAAAACAGAGGGAATATTCCTTTCTATAAAAAAATACATTTAAAAGTGATACAAAGCAAATCAAGTTCAGTCAAATTGAAAATGGACACAGCACTGAGAAACTGAAATAGATAAACAAAATTTTAATAATTTATAATTTTATAATGCACAAAATGATGTGAAAGTGAGATACAGACAGTATTTACCCCTCTGGAGCCATTCCTAAAGGGAATAATTCAG
This sequence comes from Anomalospiza imberbis, assembly GCF_031753505.1. Lineage (NCBI taxonomy): Eukaryota > Metazoa > Chordata > Aves > Passeriformes > Viduidae > Anomalospiza > Anomalospiza imberbis. The sequence goes on from NC_089682.1 coordinate 2,953,148, forward strand.
TTCTGCCAAAGCCATTCTCTAGATAATCTGACAATTGTAGGACAGATGCTGCATGCCCTTCCTTTCAAATCCAGTTTTCCAGGATTAAAATCATTCAATAAATGGAATTCTGGTGGATGGAAAGCATTTTTGGGATACAAGTGCAAGAAAAAAGAGAGACCTGAACATTGCTGCTGAGCAACTCTGGATTTCTAGGTAAACAGTGACAAAAATTAAAAATATTCCTTTCCTTTCAAGCCACATCGGCCTCGGCAGAGCTGGGTCAGGGTCTTCCCGCGGTACCCAGGAAATGGAAAAGGACAAAAAGCACCGCTCAATCCCAAAGGCAATGCCCAAAATCCAGGAGCTGAGCAGCGGGACGCCGTGCCGGGATCGGAACTGCTCCGGGCAGGGATGGGGAAGAGCTGGGAGCAGGGGAAAAGCTCCAGGGAAGGGCAGAAGGAAAGGGACACAAGGGCAGGGACACGGGGAGAGCTCCGGGACAAGGGCAGGGACACCGGGAAAGCTTTGGGATACGGGGAAAGCTCCGGGACAGACACGCGGAGAGCTCCGGGACAGACACACGGAGAGCTCCGGGACAGACACACGGAAAGCTCCGGGACAGACACACGGAGAGCTCCGGGACAGACACACGGAGAGCTCCGGGACAGACACACGGAAAGCTCCGGGACAGACACACGGAAAGCTCCGGGACAGACACACGGAGAGCTCCGGGACAGACACACGGAAAGCTCCGGGACAGACACACGGAAAGCTCCGGGACAGACGCGGGGAAAGCTCCGGGACAGACACACGGAAAGCTCCGGGACAGACGCGGGGAAAGCTCCGGGACAGACACACGGAAAGCTCCGGGACAGACACACGGAGAGCTCCGGGACAGACACACGGAGAGCTCCGGGACAGACACACGGAGAGCTCCCGGACAGACACACGGAAAGCTCCGGGACAGACACACGGAAAGCTCCGGGACAGACACACGGAAAGCTCCGGGACAGACACACGGAAAGCTCCGGGACAGACGCGGGGAAAGCTCCGGGACAGACACACGGAAAGCTCCGGGACAGACACACGGAGAGCTCCGGGACAGACACGCGAGAAGCTCCGGGACAGACACACGGAGAGCTCCGGGACAGACACACGGAGAGCTCCGGGACAGACACGGGGACAGCCCCGGGACAGACACGGGGAAAGCTCCGGGACCGACACGGAGAGCTCCGGGACACCGCGGCAGCACGGACAGGAGAGGGCGAACGACTCCGCCTGCCGAGGAATCGCCGCTGCCGAGGCCGGTCCCGGGCCGCTCCCCGCGGCAAGGCCGGGCCAGGACACGGCCCCGGAGCCCAGCAGCGACAGACGCCGAGTGCCCCCGGCAGACTCAGGGAACGCCAGAATAGCTGGGCTTGGAAAGGACCTCTGGAGATGATGCGGGACCTCTGCCAAGGCACGGTCACCTGGAGCAGGTGACACAGGAACGCGTCCAGAGGGGCTTGGGATGTCTCCAGCGAGGAGACTCCATCACCTCCCTGGGCAGCTGCTCCAGGCCTCTGCCTCCTTTTCTCCAGGGAGACACAGAAGCTGTGCCTCCTGGGCAGGGGAATTGCCGGGCTCAGCCCCTGCCCGTGGCTCTGGGGCCATTGCTGGGCCTGGAGCAGAGCCTGGGCCTGCTCGGACCTCCTGCACACAGGGACACACAGGGACACACAGGGACACACAGACAGGGACACACAGACAGGGACACACAGGGACACACAGGGACAGACAGGGACAGACAGAGACACACAGGGACAGACAGACAGGGACACACAGGGACAGGCAGACAGGGACACGCAGGGACAGACAGGGACACACAGGGACAGACAGAGACACACAGGGACAGACAGACAGGGACACACAGGGACAGCCAGGGACAGCCAGGGGCAGCCAGGGCTGAGGCCCCTCTCACTGGGGCTCCTCTCCAGGCTGAGCAGCCCCAGCTCCCTCAGCCTCTCCTGGGCACGGAGATGCTCCAGGTCCTTGCTCAGCTCCAGGAGCTCCTGTCCCTGCTGTGCTGAGGAGCCAGAGCTGGACACAGCACCCAGAGGTGCCCCCAGGGCTGGGCACAGGGGCAGGGTCACCCCTGACCTGCTGGCAGCGCCCGTCCCGATGCCCCCCAGGACAGCACTGGGCTCCCTGGCCGCTCGGCCCGCGCGGTGCCCGCTGCTCCCGGCGCCGCGGGCGGGCTCTGTCGCGACACACGCACCCCATCGCGATAGACCTTCCCGGCGCGCTTCACCCGCACGTCCAGCGCCGTCCCCATCGCGCCGCCACGTGACCGCCGCCTCACGTGACCCGAGGGGCGGGGCGCGCGGGAGCCCCGCCCCCCCCCACATCCGGGTCCTCGCCGCCGTCACTTCCCAGCCGCTGACGCCGCTTCCCGCGCGGCCCCGCCCACTGGCCCGGTTGTCATAGCAACGCGCGGGCGGGGTGAGTGACGCAGCGCCGTCACCCGCAGAGAACTACAGAACCCGGCGGGCTTTGCGCGCCGGCAGCGCCCTCTGCGGGCCGGGGCGCCGCGTGGGCTGATGGGAGTCGTAGGCGCGGCCTCCACCTCCGCCTTACGCGAGCCGACTGTGAGGCCGCGCACGGAGCAGGGCGGTGACAATGGGAGCCCGGGAAAGGCCTCGCTGTCCTGAAGTTCATCCCTCTGAGGGCACTGCACAGCCGCAATGCTCCGATACGAACGAGGAGCGAACTAGTCTCCGTTCTACTTCCAGGCGGGATTCATCGCTTTGAATTCCCGCACACGGCCCGGCCTCGGTCCCCAGAGTTGCCCGCAGCTTGTCCGATAAATTCGGGGAGGCAACGCCTTGCAAAGTAGGAATTTCGCCTTAAAAACCTGGAGCACGGTGTGGGAACGGCCGAGCGCTGAGGGGAATGCTGCCGTCTCTTCCAGCTGTGGCCTCAGCCGGGATTCCCGGGATTTCAGCGGAACCGGGGCTCGTCCATCGGTGGAATTGCAAGTCCTGAAGGAAATCTCTAAGGCGGGAGTCGAGTTCTGAATGTTACGGCTTTCCTGAGTCATTATTTTCATCTCGTCCTTCGCGCACTATTCAGTAGATTTTCCTCAGATGTGCCTCGTTCACATCAACACCACCCTGTCAGTGCTGGGAGTTCCTGGAAGATGGGTCTGTCCTCTTCCTCCTCAGCCTTCAGTACCCAAACCCAGCCATGTCCCGTCCTCCTGCTGCACTTATGGAAAACTGGGCAAAACCCACCGCATGCTCCTGCTTTGGGACAAAGAAGTCAGATAGCAAATTGTCCCACATTTCAGGGAAGAGAGGGAAAGTGGTCATTGCAAAAGGAAAGCAGCATTTAACTGGGATCACTGATTAATACTGGCAGGACTCAGGTAGCTAATTACCGTCATTAATTAGCGTGGGGCAGATAAAGAGGGATTTTTTTAATTTTACTTTTTATCCTATTCAAGGAGAACTCAAAAGAGGAAGATAAAAGCCTGGACAGCACAGCTGTTGCTGAGCATGTAGATTATTTTTTTTTTTTTGCCATCACTTTCACAATCAGCTGTTTTTCTTGGGAAACTCTTTCCAGGTTACTTCAGTTACTCATTTCTAGGAACTGGAGCCTCGTGTCCAGGAAAAGCTCCTGCTGGTGCAGGCAGGAGCTGTCCCTGTGCCTGGCAACAGATCCCACAAACAAACCAGGGAGCACACAAGGAACCTGTGTCCCAGTCCCGCTGTGCAGAGAGCTCAATCCCCAGCATGCCCCTTCTGCAGAAAGAATCCCAGAAGTTTTGGGTGGGAAGGGGCCTCAAAGCCCATCCAGTTCCACCCCTGCCATGGCAGGGACACCTCCCACTGTCCCAGGCTGCTCCAGCCCCAGTGTCCAACCTGGCCTTGGGCACTGCCAGGGATCCAGGGGCAGCCCCAGCTGCTCTGGGAATTCCATCCCAGCCCCTGCCCACCCTGCCAGGGAACAATTCCCAATTCCCAATCTCCCATCCAGCCCTGCCCTCTGGCAGTGGGAGCCATTCCCTGGCTCCTGTCCCTGCACTCCCTGGAAATTGTCTCTCTCCAGGTTTCCTGGGGCTCCTCCAGGCCCTGCAAGGCCACACTGAGCTCAGCCCAAAGCTTCTCCTGTGCAGGTGAACAATGCCAGCTGTGCCAGCCTTTCCTGCCAGCAGAGCTGCTCCATCCCTCTGCTCATCCTGGAGCCTCCTCTGGGCTCTCTGCAGCAGCTCCAGCTCCTCCCTGGGCTGGGACAGGGCTGGGGCAGCTCTGCAGCTGCATTTAATAAAATAATTTTAAAAAAAATCAAAAACCACAAAAACCAACAAACAAAAAACAAAACATCAAAGAAACAGCACAAAAACCCCAACCAACAACAACAACAACAACAACAACAACAAAAAAAACACCAAAACCCAAAAAAGCAAAAGACCCCAATCAAACAAAAGAAACAAAAGCCAAAGAAACTACAACAACAACCAAACAAAAACAAACACACACACACACACACAAACTCCTTCACTTAGGATGCAGGAGGAATAAAACAATTATTTCAAGGAGAGAAATATCCCCTGAGAAATATCCTGGGCCAGGTAATCGCTGTCAGCCCAGATGTAGTGACAGGTGAATTCCCTTCCCCCCTCCAGGCTGGGGGCACCAACATTCCACTGAGTAGCCCCTTCTCCCTTTAGTTTTGATTTTCAGAAGGAATTCCCATTCCCGAATGAAACCTACAATTGTCAGTCTCAAATTGCCCAAATTTGGGGTGGATTTTTTGAGTGGACAAATGCAGCAGCCTCCTGACAATGAGAGGGCTCGGTGCCAAGAATTCCAGCTTTTGCTCTGATGCTCAAACTGTTTCACTGATTTTACTGAAATCTTCCAAAATAATTCAGTGGGAGGTGGACCCCCTGTAAAGTTATCATTTGGATCAACCAGAAGAAATCCTGTTACTGGGCAGGAAATTTTTGTAAGGTCAGGGGGAATGGTTTTAAGTTGCCAGAGGGCAGGGCTGGATGGGAGATTGGGAATTGGGAATTGTTCCCTGGCAGGGTGGGCAGGGGCTGGGATGGAATTCCCAGAGCAGCTGGGGCTGCCCCTGGATCCCTGGCAGTGCCCAAGGCCAGGCTGGACACTGGGGCTGGAGCAGCCTGGGACAGTGGGAGGTGTCCCTGCCATGGCAGGGGTGGCACTGGGTGGGATTTGAGGTCCCTTCCACCCCAAACCACTCCATGATTCTTTGATGAGGAGCTCTGAATTCATGTAGAAATGGTTGGCAGCTCTTAGTCACTTAATTCCTGTAACTGTTACTGCTGTTGGTTCATGCATTGCTGGGTTCAGCGGCGAGAACAGGAATAAATAAATAAATATATTCTGGTTATTCCTGAGTTTATCACAAAGAACTGGCTAGGAGGGTACAGATTTTGCTCAAATCCATTTTGGATGAAACTCCACTTGTGGAGTCAACCAGATCCAAACTTGACTTGGATCTTCATTTGCTGTTTTCAAGTTTGGTGAGCCAGGACTGAATAGAAGAACTCCAGCAACAAATGAACCTAAACTGAAAGCCAGGGGAAAAACTGTATGAACCTAGAATCATCCATACATTTGTTTTTGTTCCTGATTATCACAGAATCCTTGTGGAATGTTTTGGGTTGGAAGGCACTTTAAAGATCACCCAGTTCCCAACTCCTTCCACTTTTCTACCTGATTATTTCTGGGACATCGTTTAACAAATAGATTTAAATTGTTTAGAATAATTCCATTTCTATATTTGCCTCCACCCAGAGCTGAAATGTATGGATTAATTGGTTTGGAATGACAGCATTCCTCATTTGGAATAACCATAGGGAACCTGGGATTACCCAAACTTTTTTGGGTACCCAGAACCCATTTTTCTGGTTTTTGGGTTTTTTTTAATTAGTTTTGAAATCTTTGCTCAGAGGACAGTGGCGTAGAATCACAGAATGGTTCGGATTGGAAGGGGTTTGACTTAAGGAATTCAGTGGGAGAAGTTCTACAGTTTATGCAAAGTCATGACAAAATCTACACTTTTAAGGAGCTCAGAGATGACTGAGTCTAATAAAAAAGTAATTTCAAATCTTGTTCATGTGTTGGACAATTCTGAGATCATTCCATGGTTTCTATAAGCACATTTGACAAATTGTTTTTTCAGAGCACCTGGGTGGAAAAGCTGTTCTTTAACACCAAGGAGGTGGGAGAAGAAAAGTGATGCCCTGATGAACAGGAAGTAAACTGAAATCCATTATTTTTCATGGAAAAATCAGCAAATCACAGCTCTGCACCACACAAGTGGTGGTGTTCCTGAAAGGAAGAAGGTAATAAAAAAAGAAATTAAAATCTCTGCACCACATAGAGGGACTGTAGACACATTAAATCTCACCAATACTGTCTAAAAGGTTTCCCCACTGCACAGAAATTTCCTTTTCATTAAAAATTATGCTTTAAAGTATATTAGACTTCAAAGAACTAATGAGAAAATACTACAAAAGGCAGCAAAATAAACTTATTTATTTACATAGCAAGGTAAGAAAAGCTTATTGAGATGAAACAAAATTTGGGAATATCCAGGAAAAAAAAGTCTAAAGAAAGTGTTTAAATTGAGACAAGTACAATAAAAGGAAAAAAGCCCATAAATTATAATAATATTGGTGAAGGATGTTTAAAGGTATTTAAGAATGAACTAATTTTCCAGCCAAAATACACAGTTTTGAAGGGAATTCCCTCAGAGGAACTGTCATTAGATACTTCAAAAAGGACTTGAACTGACTGAAAACTGCACTGAGCTTCACTTGCCTCTCAAGAGAATTAGCCAGTAAAGAAAATAATGCTATAAAATGTGTAGGGGTGACAAAAACAGTGGAAAAAACAAAACAAGTGGTTTAGACATTAAAAAAAAAAGTATATTTGGCAGGGAAAGAAAATAATGACTGAATATCCTGAATAAAAAGTACTCAGGAATCAGAAAAAAATTAAAGCATGAAATAATTAAGTTTTAATTAGGAAATTTTTCCTAGTAAAAGGTTGTTACTAGATGTTGAGAGATTCTGAATCATGATGGACAAGTTGATATCTTTAAAAATGTCATGGTAAAAGAAACTCTTTACAAAATAGTGAATTTTGCAGGCTTGTGTGTGAGAACTGATGGATATGGAGGAATTGTTTGGGAATTTGGCAGATAACCTATGGCAGGATACAGGTCTGCAGAATAAAACCACAAATAAATACAAAATAAATGCACATTCCAACTAAGACTTGTATATTCTGCCAGCAGCCATGAACTGTAACGGGCGGTGCTAAAAAAGGTGCTTTGTTTAAAGTATTTTCAAATAATATTAAAATAATAATGACAAGTTAATGTGTAAAGTTGACTGATTCTCTGAGTGCTGATAGCCCTTGAAAAAGAATTTGGGATTTATGCAGATATTGAAAACATTGACAGGTGTATTAAACAAAAATTGTGGTGCCCAACATTTATGTGGAAGCAAAGTTTTGTAGTGACCTCAAAGGGGACTGGAATGGAAAAAGAACTTTTTAATTTTTTTTTTAATATTGATTTAGGACCAGGGGAAAAAATGATACCAGTGAATGATCCCACACCCTCAGCTGTTTACATTTTCCTGTGACATAAATAGCTTTTGAAACTCCAAGTGTAAGATTACAATTCATGGCTCAGTTTTTTCCTCCTGGTTGTAAGGAGTGTGTAACTGGGGGTGCAGTGTGAGGTGTGCTAAGGGCAGGATATTTCCACCCTGATTGTTCAGGTGGTTGGAGCGTCCTGAGGCAGTGAACACAGATTTTTTTTAAGTTTTCTTCTTGTCAAACAAGAGGAAAAATGTGTAACTCAGCCCCTTAAATAGATTTTCCCATTATAGATAGGAGACACCAACCAAAAATGTTGAGTGATTTGATGTTTTAAATGATATATTTTCAGTATTTTAGATTGGAGCAAGGGACAGTATGGAAATGATTTTTAACTTCCATAGAAGGCTGAATGGGGAGTGGAGCAGCCTGGGACAGTGGAAGGTGTCCCTGCCATGGCAGGAGTGCCACTGGATGGGCTTTGAGGTCCTTTCCAACCCAAACCATCCATGGTTCTGTGATTTCTGAGCTGAGCTTGAGGAATGACTCCCAAACCCAAATCCTGTCAGGATCAGGAGCAGAGGGGGCAGGGCCCAAAGAGCATCAAGGTGTTAAAGGAACACACAGAGAAAGCAAAATCACAGAGAAAATAAAGTTCCTGTTCTGTTCTTGCCTCCGAGTTCACAATGCAACAGTTCCCCAGAACCCCAGGATCCCTGGGGCTGGAAAAGCCCTCCCAGCCCATGGAGTGCCAGCTGTGCCCCATGCCCACCTTGTCCCCAGCCCAGAGCTCTGAGTGCCACCTCCAGGGGACACCTGCAGGGATGGGCACTCCAAAGCTCCCTGGGCAGCCCCTGCCAAGGCCTGAGCAGCCTTTCCATGGGGAAATTCCTGCTGCTGCCCAAGCTGAGCCTGCCCTGGCCCAGCCTGAGGCCGTTCCCTCTCCTCCTGTCCCTGTTCCCTGGCAGCAGAGCCCGACCCCCCGGCTGTCCCCTCCTGGCAGGAGCTGTGCAGAGCCACAAGGTCCCCCCTGAGCCTCCTTTGCTCCAGGCTCAGCCCCTTCCCAGCTCCCTCAGGAATTCTCCAGCCCCTTCCCAGCTCCCTCAGGAATTCTCCAGCCCCTTCCCAGCTCCGTTCCCTGCCCTGGACACGCTCCAGCCCCTCCAGGTCTCTCCTGCAGGACCAGAACTGGACACAGCCCTCAATGTGAAATCTGTGTTGTCCCAAATCCCTGTTGTCCCAAATCTGTGTTGTCCACGAGCTGAAGAACTGCCTCCAGCGTGTTCCCCACCAAACAGGTGGGGAAGGCTGACAGGAAGATCCATGGTTAAGTGCTCCCAGGATTTCCTGGGACAATGAGCTTCCCAGACAAAGCATGATGTAGAAAATAATAATTTAAAAAAACCTTTATGCAAAAGAAACAAGAGAAGAATGGATCAAAAACTGGTAGGATGAGAGGAAAGAAATAAAACACAACTAAAAGGTCGGTTTTCAGAGAAGGGAGGTCACAGGAGGAGTCTGCAGGGAGCTGTGCTGTGCTGGTTGCTGCTTCATGTATCCCTCAATGATCTGGAGAGAGGGGCTGAGCAGGGACACAGCACAGACTGCTGAAGGTATTGAGGTGATCAGGTAAAGGACAGGTAGAGGACAAATCGAGGTGCAGTTAAAGGGCTGGCTGGAGAACTGAATAAAGACCTTACAGGACTGAGGGACTGGATAATAAAACGGCAGAGAAAATCTGAGGTAGTAAAGTAGTGCACACGGGGGGCAATTCTGTGTACATAAGGATGGACTCTCCTGGTTTTCTACTCACAACTGAAATCTTTGGGTTCTGATTAATATTGCCATGAAAATATTGGCACAATGTTCCCTTTTACTGAGAGAAACTAATCAAATATTTGGAATTATTAAGAGCACAAAATAAAGAACAAACCAGAGAACATTGTAGCATACCTGCCCTGTATAAATCCATAGTTCTGTGTATATGGAGCAGCGTGTGCAGTTCTTTTCCAGACATCCTAAAAAGGCTTCAAGGACCTGAAGGAGTTGACAAAAAAGATGGAGAGAGACAATTTCCAGCGCATGGAGGGACAGGACACAGGGAATGGCTCCCAGTGCCAGAGGGCAGGGCTGGATGGGAGATTGGGCATTGGGAATTGTTCCCTGGCAGGGTGGGCAGGGGCTGGGCTGGAATTCCCAGAGCAGCTGGGGCTGCCCCTGGATCCCTGGCAGTGCCCAAGGCCAGGCTGGACACTGGGGCTGGAGCAGCCTGGGGCAGTGGGAGGTGTCCCTGCCATGGCAGGGGTGGCACTGGGTGGATTTGAGGTCCCTTCCACCCCAAACCTTTCTGGGATTTCTGTGGTTCTGGGATCTCAACATGCCAATTCTGAAAAACGGAATTTTGGAGAAAACTCCTCATCCCAACATTCCCTCTCCACCTTAGCCATGGCCTTCAAGGACAACTGGAACTGCTGTAGAGAGCCCTGGGTTTGGAGTTGATGACACTTGGGAAAATCAACAGCAAATGTTCGGAAAAGTTTCCCACTTCGGAAGTAACTTTTAAGGAATTTTTTTCCCCGTGGAACAGATCCATGTTGCCTGTAAAAACCTTGTGGTTTTGTCCCTTTGGCTAAGAAGGTGATGCTCAAAATCTGGAATTTGGGTAAAAATGAATACCACAGAGTTGGCGTATTTACTGTAATTTATTGCATATCAATTTCACTGACTTGAAAAGCAACATAAGAAAGACAACAAAAAGCTCTTTCTTGTGACAATTTAAGCAAGAATTATTTTTTAGCTGCTGTTTTCAGCCTTTGAAACTTGAAGTTGCTTATAAATTTCCCTGAACAAAATATTACCCTTCCAAAAAAAAAAAAAAAAAGTTTTTTTTGTTTTTTCCACTTAAAACAGAAGAAGAAGAATAAAAAAAGACAGGAGAGGTTTAAAGAATAAAAAATCAGCCTGAAGCAACACCCTGGACAGGAAACTTCTTCCAAGCAGTCAAAGCTTGGCAAACCTGCAAACAATGGAAAACAAACAAATAAGGATCAGTTGAATGTTTGTCTCAGCCTGAATGTTCTGGACACTCACAAAACCTCCCAAACTACCCTCAAATCCCCAGAATAAGGTCAGGAAGTGTTCTCTTCCTGATGTTTCATGTTGGAAAATCTCCTGTGTGCTCTGTCCATCCCAGACACAAAGTTCCTGTGTAAATTTGAGCATTGTTTTTCATGTATATAAATGGCATTAATTAGTACTTAAGTAATAGAATTCTTCAAAGATGTATTAATTCAGACTTTTATGTGTCAAAGATGAGACTTAGATTTGATACTCATACACCTGGAATGGACTAGAGTTTATTCAAACAGAATAAATAAAATAAATATACAGAGTAGGTTATGTTACCTTGATTGTTTTTTAAATATTTATACTACTACAGGTGCATTTGGCTACTTGGAATTTTCTCATTGCTTTTCATTTAGCTTTATTTTAATTTTTAACTGGAAGTCTTTATGTTCTGCTTGAAATTTGGGTTCAGCAGTCCAGTTTCACCTATTTGAGGTAATCCCTTTCAAAGACTGCTCTGCCAATATATCAAAATTCAGTTCTTTGTTGTGAAAAGACTTGCTGTTACACATAGGTTGGGAGAGGGGAAAACAATGGGATTGAGGTGAATTTTAAGCTTTTGTTTTTTGTAATTTGGTTTTATAAACCAAGAGGGAAACTTTCTGTGTTGGGAGCATGACTGTTGTGTGTCCTGTGGATGTGAGCACTCAGGAGAGAATATTTTAGTGGAAAGAGATCTAAAACCATCATCTAATTCAATTTATTCATCAACCTGATGGGCCCTGCACTCAAAAATATCAAATACCTGGAGTTATGGTAATTTTATTCTCCAGAAAGGAAAGAATTGATGGGCAATGCTGTTAGCACAGAGCAGAGAAGTGGTTTGGTGCAGCCCCTGCCTCAGAGAGTTTCCTGTGCAGCTGCTGCTCAGTGAAATCCTTCTCCAGCTCCACAGATCTGCCAACTTTACCGAAGTCACTGGACAATTTCAAACCTGACAGATTCCTTGGGAAACAATTTTATGTTTATGAAATATCACTTAAACAAGCAACACACCTCATCTTCCATCGTGCTACCAGTGCCTGCCAATTGTCCCCAGCTGAAACCCATTTTTTAATATTCCTTATATCAGGGAATCACAGATCCCAGAATGGTTTGGGTTGGGACCTCAGAGCCCACTCAGTGCCACCCCTGCCATGGCAGGGACACCTCCCACTGTCCCAGGCTGCTCCCAGCCCCAGTGTCCAGCCTGGCCTTGGGCACTGCCAGGGATCCAGGGCCTGCCCCAGCTGCTCTGGGCACCCTGTGCCAGGGCCTGCCCATCCTCAGGAATTGTTCCCAATATCTCATCTAATCCTACCTTCTGGCAGTTTGGAGCCATTCCCCCTTGTCCTGTCACTCCTTTATGGTCCCTTCCAACCCAAACCAGATTCTGTGATTCCAGCCCAGATTTGTTTTTGGGGTGCTGGAGTCCTTGCAAAGTTTTCTGATGTGCTGAGACCTGAAAGCCAGGACTTCTCCACGGCTGTTTTTTAACTCACCCTGGCAGTTCCACAGCTGGGAGTCCCTGACAGTGCCAGTGGGAACAGGGAGCCCTGAAGCTTCTTTAAAAGGTCGGGGTTGGAGAACTGTAAGGTCTGCTGGGCTCCTGCACCCTTTACACCTCAGGGGGAACTGGGCCTGATTTACCCATGGCAGAGTGGGCTGGCTCCAGCCCCAGATGGTTTGTGTGCTGTTGTCCTTCCCACAGCATTTCCAGGTTGGTGCCCACGGTGCTTCCCACTCAGGTGCCCGTGGTGTTGTGCCCTCTCCAGAGTTTCACCAGCCTGGGGGAGCTGCCCTGGGAATGCTCCAGGGATCTCCCTGCCCTGGGAGCACAGCCCTGCCCAGCAGTTATTTTGGAAGCTCCATCCTGGCAGGACTGGGCCCTGCAGGCCTGGCTGGTCCCTCTGGAATTCCAGCAGGGATCTCAGCAGAAGGTCAGCACCGACCTTGCCTTGCCAGCTCCCTGGAATAGCTCACAGAGGGGAAGTGCAGGCCCCGAAAACAGTGCCCTACAAAAGAGAAGTGCTGGCCCACAGTGCAATTAGCCTACATTAGTGATGCCACAGAGCAGCTCCAGGGCCTGGCAGTGGGGACACCCAGGAACTGGGGCTGAAATGCACCTCACAGGGAGGTGAGGTACACACAGCTCCTCTGGTTTATGTGCACAGCAGAAAATACAGACTCTTTGTTCTGGTTAATAATTCCGAGTGGATCACTCCTTGATTAGACCCTCAGCTCTTGTCATGGTTTTTTATTCCTCGCAGTGCTCAGCCACCTCTGACAGACCCACCTTGGGCAGAGGTGGTGAATAAAGAGATTCAGAGAAGATCTGGAAGCTGGTGGCTGGGTGGAGGATTGATTCTGGCTAATCACTAAACCATCTCTCACTTTGGGAAAAGCTGAACTGTTATGGAAGTTTCACCTGAACATCAGGAGGAACTTTCCTGTGCAGTGACTGAGCACTGGACTTCTCTGGGCACCCTGTGCCAGGGCCTCACCACCCTCATAGTAAAGACTTTTGTTGTAATCTCTAAATTTACTCTTTTTCAGCTTAAGGCCATTCTTTGTCCCATCACTCCATGCTCTTGTAAAAAGTCTCTCCCCATCTTTCTTCTGAACTGGGATGGGATAGAGGATCTGGGAGGGAAAAAGGAACAGACAACAAAGCGTTCCTGATTCTACTGAAGAAAGACTTCTTAGTCTAATGAAGCTCCGTAAGTGACAATTTTAGAAAAATTTATTTGAAATTCATCACAATTTCTTCTTCTTTGCCAGCAGGAGGTTGATCAAGTGGACACCAAACAGAACATACTTCTAAGAACTTTCTTGAATGGATTTGTGTCAGGATACCACAAATATCATGGTCCGGAATTTCAAGAACAAAATCCCTGTGGAAGCTGCACAAGGAGTTTTCTCCTGACAGCAAGAACCAAGTTTTCATTTTGGCCAGCAAAGCCACCAATCCTGCTGCACAAGAGAGCAGGGAATTGGTATTGAAAAGGGAAGGGGCCAATGAAAGAGGAATGGAATTTTAATGGAATTGAGCACAGTTTTTGACCCTTGCAGGAATTCAAAAGCTGGGCATTGAACAGGTGTAGATCCAATGATGTCACAGTCAGCAGAACCCGAGATTTTTAAAGAGCCATGGATTGTACTGGTCCTTTTGGATGCGAGGGGAACTTTATCATTAAATTACCTTTGTTTTTTTGTTTTCCATATTTTCTAACGCAGGGAAACTAGATTCCTCTAAAAGTTGGAAATTGAGAGCTCCCAGATGGGAAATACTTGACATCGTAGCACTTGATTTACAAAAGTTTTAAAGAATCACAATTCTTCAGAATGCCTGATTTCAACAGGAACTGTTCTGCACTCCCACAAACGGATTTATCATGGAAAGTGGTCTTAGGAGGATTTTTGGGATACAACTTCCAAGTATGCACTTTCCCTAGAGTAACTAACACAGCCTTTTCCCTGGAGACTTCTTCCTTAGAAAACTCCATGGTTTTGGAGAAGGATTTTCACAGAATCACAGAATCACTGAGGTTGGAAAAGATCTCCCAAGATCATCAGGTCCCAGCTGTGCCCGATGCCCACCTTGTCACCAGCCCAGAGCACTGAGTGCCACGTCCAGGTGTTCCTTGGACACCTGCAGGGATGGGCACTCCAAACCTTCCTGGGCAGCCTCTTCCAATACTTAACAACCATCTCCATGAAAAAAAAAAAAAATTCCTCCTGATGTCCAGAAATTCCTGCCTGATGTTTTAAACGGGAAAAGAAACTTTTCATACTCAGGAGCGTGACCTTCACCATGAGTGCAAACACCAAGGAACACAATTCCAGAGGGTATCAGGGAGAACTCAGGGAGATGCACTGTTTTTTGGGAACAAGCCTCATCCAGCAGCAATTCCAGGACCTTCTGGTCCAGAGGCGTGCCAGCCTACACAATGTGCAGCTCTGGCTGTCAATCCAAAGCCGGTACTATCGAAGCCGGCTCTGATGATGACTCAAAAGCCGATCTATCTCCATCCGAATGGGTTACCATGGCAACCCCTCTGGCCTAAAAAGAGCTGGACCACATTAGTTACTTAGCAGCACCTTTTTGACAGGCGAAACACAAGCTGCTCCCTCCAGATGATGGTTTCATGTCAAACTGAGGCTGTCTGGGAGCTGCCGCGGTGCTCTGGGAAGCACTGATGATGTAATCCATGGAGGAGAACTTTTGCTGGGACTTCACTTGGGTTTGGGGCCCAGCACCAAAGGAATCGAGCTGTGTGGTGGCTTTGGTGGAGAAACACAACAGCAGAATCTTTCTGTATTGTGATGGAATTCTTCCTGAAGATCTTCCAGCTTGGGTCTGGTGACCTAAGAAGGCCCCTCTTGCAGCGGGATACAGAGGACTATTGGAATTGCTGCTGGTCCAACAGAGCATCTACATCAAAACACAAATGTTGAGCCCTGGAAAAGTCAGGGTGCCCATGGCTGCATTGAAGGAAGCCTGGAGTTCAGGCAGAGCTGGAAATGCTCCAGGAGGAAAACTGCAGGTTTTTCCAACAAGGGCAGGTTGGAGCAGGGAACGAAGCCTTCCGGAGCACACAGTGATGAGGCAAATGGGCCCCTCTACTCCACGTAGGAAGGTTGGAAAGGGAAAACTGGGACATATTACCCATAATCACACTCCACTGCCATAGAATCATAGTTTGGGTCAGAAGGGACATTAGAAACCATCCAGTGCCACCCCTGCCATGGCAGGGACACCTCCCACTGTCCCAGGCTGCTCCAAGCTCCAATGTCCAACCTGGCCTTGGGCACTGCCAGGGATCCAGGGGCAGCCCAGGGCCTGCCCACCCTCCCAGGGAACAACTTCTTCATATACCTCACCTAAAATTCCCCTCTTTCAGTTTGAAGTCACTCCCCCTTGCCCTGTCACTCCAGTTCCTGATGAATTGTCCCTCTCCAACTTCCCTGTAGCCCCTCAGACACTGGAAGGTGCTGTGAGGTCTCCACACAACCTTCTCTTCTCCAGGCTGAACAATCCCAACTCTTCAGCTGTTTTGTCATTTCTTTTACATCTGTTCCATTTCATTTACATCTAGACTGCTGTACGTTATTTTCTCTCTTAGAGCTCATTTCTCCACTCTCTTTCCTCCTCATTTTTAATGTGCTTTTATCTTATTTTTTCTCAATTTTTCTGCTTATTATTGGGCTTTTTTGGCCCCAAATACTCTGCTTACTGAGGGGTGGTCTCTTAGGATGAGAAACCCAAGTATTTCTTACAAGCCTGTCCACTAATTCATATAGAGTGTTCACAAACTCCTGTTTTCAAGTACTGCAAACCTACTCCAGGTGGATTGTGATGGAGAGTTAAAAAAAAAGGAAAAAAAAGGACTTTCAAGTCTTTCCTGTCTTGGCAGTCCCTCCTTTCCTAAAGAAAATAAAAAGGAGTAAGGTTTGATAATTTTTGATAAGCAAGAACTTGGATTCCCTTCATCCAGGTCACAACTCATGTGCAAAGTTTCCAGGTGAGGCAGGATTCTGGTGGAATCCCAGCCTGGAGGGTCCCTAACCCGAGCCCCAAACCTCCAGCAGAGAACACAAGTTCAGTTCCTGACAACCCTTCCCCGGAAGAAATTCCTCCTGATGTCCAATCTGAACCTCCCCTTGCTTTTTAATGAAATGGATATTGAAGAGAACACTTTTGCACAAGGGAAGAACCGTGCAGGTTATTCATTATCCAAATAAAATTAACAAGCCACAAATATCTAGATGTTTGTGCTGGAAAATAACATTTTAAAAACATGTCATCACCTTTTAAAGGACATTTTATCTCTGCCCAAGGTGCCAGAGCTTGGGTATAGCCAGCAAAATAAAAGTAGAGGATGACTGAGCAAATGCAAAAACTCTTGAAAACGGTAATATTTTTAAGTGTTAGCAAAAAAACCTCCTCAAAACCTGACAAAACCCCCAAACCCCAGGAAGTTAGAGTAATGCAGTGAACAGTGTAACAAATTTCTGTGAGTTTTGTAGTTGCCTACACTGAGCAACAGAGAAACTCTTCTGTCACTGCACTCACACAGACCAGAAAGAGGTTTTAGAGGGGAAAAAATCCTCAGGGAATGTCCCCCTGCTCCTCTCCAAGAGCAGAGCTGTTCTTCCTGACTGAGGGACTGGGACTGGGCAGAGGTTGGCCTTTGAGATCTTGGAATTGTCCATCTTGGAAGAGCCCTCCAGGATCATCCAGTGCCAGTCCCAGCCCAGCCCCACCAGCATCACCCCAAACCCTGCCCCCAGGGGCCACATCCAGACTCCTCCTGAACACCCCCACAGTGACTCCAAACCTCCCTGGGCAGCTCAGCCCAAGGCCTGACCACTCTGCCAGGAGGAACTTGGGAAAAATTTGTTTCCAGTCTCCAACCTGAGTCCCCCCTGGTGCCATTTGAGGCCATGTCCTCTCCTCCTTTCCCTTGGGACAGGCCAGCAGAGCCCGACCCCCCCGGCTGTCCCCTCCTGGCAGGAGCTGTGCAGAGCCACAAGGTCCCCCCTGAGCCTCCTTTGCTCCAGGCTCAGCCCCTTCCCAGCTCCCTCAGGTGTTGATTTCCACATTCCAGGACAAGAGCCACATTCTGGCCACGCTCAGAGTCAACGAGAGAAGTGTCAAAAGCAGCTCCAAGTGACCACAAATCCTTCTAGGGCTGAGGGGAATGAGAAAGGATCACTTAAACCACGGTGCTCCCAAGCACCTCCCAGGGCTGGAAGGTACAGTTCCATGGATAATTTCAACTCACCTAACACCTCTCTGTCACTCCTGGGGTTTCTGTGCCACGATTCCCCTCCCCTTCCTTGTGCACCCCTGTCCCTGGAGAGGGACTTTTCACAAGGGACTGGGATAAGACAAAAAGGGATGGCCTTAAGCTGAAAAAGAGAGGTTAAGATGGGATGTCAGGGAGAAATCCTTCTCTGGGATGGAATTCCCAGAGCAGCTGGGGCTGCCCCTGCATCCCTGGCAGTGCCCAAGGCCAGGTTGGACACTGGGGCTGGAGCAGCCTGGGACAGTGGAAGGTCCCTGCCATGGCAGGGGTGGAATTGGATGGGCTGTAAGGTCCCTTCCCACCCAAACAATCCTGGGATACCATGAAGAAAAGAAGGCAGAGATCCATAGGTGCAGTCACACACATCCAGCATTTGCAGGAATGCTCCTTTTCCTGCACAGGGCCTGCCATAACAATCTCAGTTTCTGAAGGAACACTCTGACATTGACAGAAAGTCACCCCACCTACAAGAGCACAGAATTCTGAGCTTAGGAACATCTCATGATGGCATGGTGTCCCTGGCATGGCAGGGGTGGCACTGGATGGGCTCTGAGGTCCTTTCCCACCCCAACCCATTCTGGGATTCTGTGATCATACCATTTAAGTAAAATTCTCAACACTTGAATTATCTGGGGGGCTTTGGCTGTGGCTGCATTCGTCTGCCATTCCTTGGCTGCTTATTTGCACCTTTTAAGCCAAGATAAAAAAAAAAAAATATTAAAACAGGAAGAAAAAGCAAATGGAACAAGTAACATGTCCTAATTTCTCCAAGGAGGCTGGCTGGGAACTGAAATGACTAGATTAAAGTATCACACGTCAGAATTAAAGTATTAGATAAAGGCCAGACTCTACTTTTTGATATTTGTGGGCATTCCAGAAACTTAAAAAAAAAAAAAAAAGAAAAAAAAAAAAGAAAAAAACCAAACCCCCTGTCACAGATTTAGGCTGGAAGCACCGATCCGGCAATTCCGAGGGGAAAGGAGCCTTCCATCAGGAGCTCGAGGCTCCCGCGCTGGGCTACTTATAGCACATATTTTAACTCATTTTTTGGGAAATACATTGATTTTTTGAGGGGGATGAGGAAGACCCCATGATGCAATTCCAAGGGGAAAAGAGCCTTTTATTCTGAGATTCCCTCAGCACCTCAAGGCTCCCACACCAAGGTACTTTTAGTGCAATTTTAAACTCATTTTGGGGGAATATATTGATTTTCAGAGTGGGGGTGAGAAAGACCCCAGGATGCAATTCTGAGGGGAAAGGAGCTTTGCCTCAGCAGCTTGAGGCTCCCACATCTAACTCACTTCTGGGGAAATGTATTTTTTTTTTTTTTTCTGGTGAGAATTAGAACAATCCTGGACAGAATTCCAAGGGGAAAGGAGCCTTCCCTCAGCAGCTCAAGACTCCCACACCGGGTGACTTTTAATGCGTCTTTAAACTTGTTCTTGGGGAATACAGATTTTCTCAGGGGACGAGAAAGACCCCTGGATGCAATTCTGAGGGGCAAGAAACCTTCTAGAATCCCGTGACTCGCCCAGCATGCCGGGTCTCTCACACCGGACGACTTTTAGCACATTTCCCAACCCGTTTTTTTGGGGGTGGTATTTTTAAACGGGTCGAGAACGACCCGTGGACGCAATGCCGAGGGGAGGGGAGGGGAGGGGAGCCTTCCCTCAGCAGGTTCAGGCACTCCGGGCTCCTTCCAGGGCGTTTTTTGAACGGTTTTTCGGGAACGTCCCGGGTTCCGAGGGGGCCGTGCCCGGCCCTGTCCCTCCCCACAGGCGGCGGGCGGGAAGCCCCGGCGGGCTCGGCCTCGCGCCCCCGGCGCCCCCTGCGGGCCGGGGCCGGCACCGCCTCAACCGCCGGGTCCCCCCTCACCGGGAATGGCGGCCGCTCTCCTTCCCCGCCCCGCCGGGGCCATCCCGGCCCGCAGCGCCGCCGACACCGTCACACGCCGGAGGGCGGGCGGGCACGGATCAGGAAGGAGGGGGAAGGAGCCGTTGCCATGGCGAGCGCGGCCCGCCCTTGCCTCCCCACGTCAGCGCCGTCTCCCGCCCGGCCGCGGGTGACTGACAGTTGCCACGGCAACAGGCTCGCCCCCGCCGCCATTTTGTCAGTTGGGTTTTTTTTTTTAAATTTTAAAAAAATATTAAAAAATTAAAATAAAATAATATAATAATAATTAAAAAAAAAACAAAACAAGAGCAAAGAGCTCAATTTCCGCCAGAATCTCGGGGGTTATTTTTTTTTTAAAGTTTTTTTTTTTTTTCCTTCTCCTTCTTCCGACCTCCACCGCGAAAGGAAAAGAAGGGACGCAAAAAAAGTGCGCTCCGAGGGTCCCGCCGGGGATGCGCGGCCGGGCTTGAGGCGGCGGCGGCGGTGCGGGCAGCAAAGCCGGTTCGTGAGGAAGAAGGGAGGGAGGGAAGGAGGAGCGGGCGGGGAGGGAGGGAGGGGGAGGAGGTAGCGGCTGGCAGGCGGGGGAGGGAGGGAGGGAGCGAGGAGTTCCCGGGGGCTCGGTACGGCGCTGCGCTTCCCCCCATCCCCTCCTCCTCCTTCTCCTCCTCCTCCTCCCGCTCCTCCCGCTCCCCCCGCCGCTGTCCCCGCGCTCCCGGCCGGGGCTCAGGCCGCCGATCGCAGCCGAGCCGAGGCGAGGCCGAGCCGCCGCCGGGCGCTGCGCAGGTTTGGACCGCGCGCCATTTTGTGAGGGCAGCGAACACCCAGAGCCCGGCCGGGGACCCGCCGGGCCGCCCGGGCTCCCCTTCCCACCGCGGGCAGACCCGCGGCCCGAGGGAGGAGGAGGCGCCGCCGCCGCCGAGGCCCCCGGGGAAGAGCGGGAGGACGCGCCCGGCGCTCGCCCCGCGGAGGGAGAGGCCTCGCCCCGGGAGAAGCCGCCGCACGGGTGAGTGAGACGCCGCACCGCGGGACGAGCCGGGGCCGCCTCGCCCGGGCCCGCGGCGGAGGGGCCGCAGCGCTTCGCTGCCATCTTAGAGCGGGAGCGGCGGCAGGGCCGGGATCCATCCCCGCCCGCCCCGCCGCAGCCCGCGGCCTTTTTCCCCTTGGAGCGCGGCTGTGGCTTCCCGGGCCTTGGGAGCGGCGATGGAGGAAGGGAGCTCGCCCGGAGCCTCTCGGTGTTATGCGCAACGCCCTGCGGTGGGCGGGTGCGAGGGCTCGGGCCGGGCTGGCGGCGCGGAGGGCGGCAGGACTTGGAGCATCACCTGTTGTAGGGGAGGATTGGGATGCCCCGGCACCTGTGAGGGGCCGGTGGGGCGGGTGGGGAAGGTGCAGGGAGATGGAGAAGGAGTTACCTGAGCGAGGTGCCTGTCATCCCTTCGGTGGGGGTGGGGAGGAGGAGGGAGCAGCGTTGGGAATAGACACAGGGACACGCAGGGACACACGGGCACAGGGACAGACAGGGACACACGGGCACTCCCCAGGGAGGTGGTGGAGGCACCGTCCCCGGAGGTCTTTAAGGAAAGGCTGGACGTGGCTCTCGGTGCCATGGTCTCGTTGACAAGGTGGCCGTAGGTTGGACTCGATGATCTCGGAGGTCTTTTCCATCATTAATGATTCCCCGATTCCATATTTTAGTAGCTGGCCGCGGCCTTTTAGGGATTCAGCTTTGTGCTGTGGGAGGAATTGGGGCTCTTCTCGGATGCACTGGGTGCTCCTCTGGAGTGGCCAGAGTTACCTCCCGCCACCGCGGGATCACAAAACGTGTTTTAAAGTCCTGGAATTCGAAATTTAGAAATTGGTGTGGTTTTGGATGTCAGTCGGCTTTGAAGTTTTGGGTTTAGCCCCTCCAAAGACCAGGTAGGGCTTCTCTGATCATGTCTCTAGATTGCTGCTGTTACTTAGTTCTCCTATTACTCCACAGCCATCGAGGAGTATAATAATAAATAAATTATCATTTATTGTTATTTCGAATCAACAAAGACAGAGTAACTGGCTCCAAAATAAATGGACAAGTGTGTTTTTGACAACCATCCTGGTTGAATCCGAATGAGTGTGTGGTGTTAACTTTTGCCAGGAGGTACTTGAAGTCACGCTGAGGTGGATGGAGTTTCATGGGGGCCTGGATTTGAACAAGTTAACAGCTTTTTCTATTATCTTCTTGGTGTTTCCTTACCTTTTCTTCAAGAAACGTGTGTGAAGTCGAAGAACACATAGATGATATCTGGTGATAAATCAGCAACCATTTAGTATCTGGGAGTATTTAATTCTCTGCCTGTAACCAAGCAGAATTTAACTTCCCTCCTTGGAATAGTCTGTAGCCCTAAAAAGTTTTGGTAAACTTGTTTCTCTCTTTCTCCACGCTACCCTTCCCCCAACCTCTGTAGGTTGGATATTTTTGGAAAATTAATTATACTTTATAGAATTAGAATAATAACACTGAAAATAACTCTGAGCTAGTATTTGTTAACTGTTATCTATATATATTTGGTGTGTGTATATATAGATACTTTTGTAGGCTACGCTTCATGTTTTTGGCTTACATGAATTATTTAGAACTAGACTTCTTATTTGCAGTCTGAAGTAGAATATGTGTGTGAAGTGTTAAATTTACATTTTCTGCTGTGAATTAAAAATTCCATCCAAGTTTATGAAGCTTTTTGAGTTTAATTCATGGCTTTGGAATATTCCTTGGGTGAGGCAAGTATATCTTGTTCAAAATTGAAGAGCCAGCAGGGTTTTCTTAAGCCAGGAGGGCAATAGGTCAAGAGTTTGATATTGTTTCCAGGCTTACAGGTAGGGTTGGTTACAGGAGCAAGTGTTACAGTTCCTGCATCAATACTTGGATGGATTTAGGACTTGTCATTGGCATCCCCTCCCCCAGCTGCACAGTGACAAGGATAATTTTACCTAATAGCAGCCAAGAGTTCTCCCTTTCAGTGCAGGATTCCCTTCCTGGTGTGAAACAACCCGGGACTCACCGGGAATTTATCCCCTTTGGGAGCCTGGGGGCTCTGCAGGGTGGGAATGAGCCCCTGATGGCCATCAGAGACTTCTGCAAAGTGGCTGATAGTTCAAACAAAGCAGCAGGGCACCGCTGGTGTCCGGGAAAAACTGGGAAAAACTGGGCCTTGTCGGAGCTTTTCAAGTGACATTTAATTAGGACAGACTTGCTTACATGTGCCACATCTTAAAGTCATGTTTGAAACTGGACCACCTGCTCAGATGGTATGTGAAAAGGATAAACACACAAAAACTGAGCTTTTATTTGCCATGCAGGCATTTCACAGCTTCATCTGAGCTCAAATGGGCGCTGATTTGAAGACTAAAACCTACTGGTACCAAAAAAAGCATTTTTATTGCTATAATTAGATTATCTTTGGGAATTCCTCATAAAACCTGTTCATTTCAGGTGTTTTTAAGCCTGGCTGTGGGACTGCAGGTTGAAAGTTGTGTGACAGTTTGTGGTTTTGGGTGAGAATTGCAGCCTGGTATCTGTTTAGCCTTTCCATGATGTTTTGAAAGCCATTTGGAGTGCTGTTCTCCACATTAAAGTACAAAACTTTCTGATACCTTTATATTATGGGAGTTGTATAACTTCTGAAATCCTTTTGTAAATAGATCTGTTGTTGTAGAATAGGATTATTTACAGAGAACTGCTGCTTTTGTCTTTATAACTGAGTACAATACATTATTTGTTGAGTTTACAGTTTCATCTCTGCAAAGAGGTTGATAAGAAATACATTTTTGCAAAAATTATGTAATAACTTTCTGGCTACTCAGACTCTGATGTTTATGCAATGAGAGTTCTTTTTTGTTCTAAGACTTTTTTTGTTATTTGTTATTATTTTTGTTATTTGAACTAATACCAAAAAACCTCTCTGAGTGAACTGCTTTTCTTGTGAGCTTCTGAGGGGAGAAAGAAGTAATCAGGAGAAGGGGAATGTTCTTCCTTTCCTTCCTCACCTCCATGGGTCCTTCAGGAGGAGGCTTATGGGAACTGTAGTCTTTGGATGCCTTAAAAATGCCAGAGAAACTTTGGAAAATCAGGCATGGTTACTTCCACAAAGACTTGTTCCATATGTGGAGTTCCCCAGTGCTGGCTCTTCAAGGTGACACAATATACCAGTAGAATTGCAGTGATTATCCATTGTTTTAGCCATCTTTTCCTCTTTTGGGGAAGGAAAGTAAAATTCTGCATTTAATTCTCATTTATCCCAGAATGACTGGAAAAATAACTGGGCTGCTTTTGCTGGTACCAATGGATTTCATTCCTTCAGAGCAGGGTTCTGCTTTGTCCTAACCCTTGGTATGGATCACTTTGAAGGGTATTGGCTTTATCATCTCCTTATTTATTCCAAAGTGTCCTGTCCTTCTGATTTTTGGGGAGAATCCCCACTGAAGGGCCAGGGCCTGCATCCATACAGTGGGAAAACTCTGGTGCTGCTTCAGGCCCCTGGAAGAAAACAAAATCGGTGAAATCCCAGCTCTGAATTTTGGAAAAGCAGGGAAATGCTGCTGGAACTGAAACACCACGAGCTGACACCTATTTGTAAACATTCTCCATGCAAAGTTTCCAGGTCTGGGTATCACCAAGTACCTGAAAGTGAAACAGTAAATGAAAGTAAAATTAACTCTATTAGAGTGTCAGTTTTGTTCCAGCTGTGAGAGACCAAGCTTTCAATTGCTGTTACATAAAGTTCCAAAGCCTCCTAGTATTCCTTCCCCCCCCCCCCCCTTTTTCTTTCCCCCCAGAGGCAAATAAAAATAGACTGTGTTGAGTCAGTTTAAGGAATAGTTAATAATACATTAATACTTCTTTGTGTTGAAAAGTTTCCTCTTTCTTTTTGGTAACTGTGTGGATAGTGAAATAAGAGAGGGATGGAAAAGTACAAATTGATTTCTGATGGCAGAGTCACCCCTTCAAAAATAATGGGAAAAAACAGACTGAATTTTGTTGAGTTACTAGGAAAAAAAATCAAATTAGTAGGATGACTAGTTCACAAAAGCATAAGTAAATAATTTTAATAATTAAATTGAACTTGCCAGTGAAACTTTTAAATCTTAGTGTCCCAAAAACCTGTTGTTCACTGGTTTTGTGGTTTCTTGACTGCAAACACATTTCACTCCAAATCCCCTTTCCCTGTGTGTGTTCAGCTCATGATCTGTGCTTCTGTGAACTCCATAAATTGCTAATAACTCATTTACTGTGGTCCTGTTGGAACATCCTGCATCTCCTCTATAGAGAGAACAGTTTTGTGCCCCTGGTATCAGTTTGAGTTAAAACTCAAGGAAGGGTTAAAAGAGGAGAGAAACATTGTCAGGGAAGTGGATGTGTTGGTACTTCCTCAGTTCTGTATTTTCCTGGTCACTGAGAGTTCCCTCACACTGATCTCTGCCCTGTCAGGTTGTAACTACAGCTTTTCCCTACTTTCAGCTGTAGAACCACATGCATTCCTCTTTTTAACTGCAGTTTGAACAGGACTTATACATTAAATACATAGAGGGGGTGTGTGTGGTCACAGACAAATCAGTTTCACTCTTTCAAAGTCTGATACTGGAAGCTCAGTAACTTTCCAGGATCATGTCTGATTCTGGCTTCTTTATTGTTATTCTTTCCAACTTGTGGATAATTAGGCATTAATGTAATGCTGTGCCAGAGTTAGTGTTTGAAATACATTGATTTCTTTGTTAATGTTACAAGATCTTGGGAGTTTTTATTTCTATAGAAGTTATTCATAAATATGACAAACACTGGGTCAGTGTTGTGGAATAACAGCTAATGCACGTTTCACCATCATGAGATGTTCCTAAGCTCAGAATTCTGTGCTCTTGTACGTGGGGTGACTTTCTGTCAATGTCAGAGTGTTCCTTCAGAAACTGAGATTGTTATGGCAGGCCCTGTGCAGGAAAAGGAGCATTCCTGCAAATGCTGGATGTGTGTGACTGCACCTATGGATCTCTGCCTTCTCTTCTTCATGGTATCCCAGGATTGTTTGGGTGGGAAGGGACCTTACAGCCCATCCAATTCCACCCCTGCCATGGCAGGGACCTTCCACTGTCCCAGGCTGCTCCAGCCCCAGTGTCCAACCTGGCCTTGGGCACTGCCAGGGATGCAGGGGCAGCCCCAGCTGCTCTGGAATTCCATCCCAGCCCCTGCCCACCCTGCCAGGGAACAATTCCCAATTCCCAATCTCCCACCCAGCCCTGCCCTCTGGCAGTGGGAGCCATTCCCTGGGTCCTGCCCCTGCATTCCCTGGAAATTGTCTCTCTCCAGGTTTCCTGGGGCTCCTCCAGGCCCTGCAAGGCCACACTGAGCTCAGCCCAAAGCTTCTCCTGTGCAGGTGAACAATGCCAGCTGTGCCAGCCTTTCCTGCCAGCAGAGCTGCTCCATCCCTCTGCTCATCCTGGAGCCTCCTCTGGGCTCTCTGCAGCAGCTCCAGCTCCTCCCTGGGCTGGGACGGGGCTGGGGCAGCTCTGCAGGTGGGCTCTCACCTGTGGTGGCACAGGGACACAATCCCAATCCCTTTCCCAGCCCAGGGCATGGGAAGCTCTGGGCTAAGAGCACACTGAGCTTCTCACCAATCAACTCCCCCAGTCCCCTCCCCAGGGCTGCTCTCCATCCTTTCCCCACCCACCTGGTTTGTGTTTGGGATTCCCCATGGCAGCCCAGGACCTTGGCTCTTGGCCTTGCTGAACTCCATGAGGTTCTCCCAGCCCCACCTCTCCAGCCTGTCCGGGTTCCTCTGGATGCCACCCCTCCTCTGTGTCTGTCCACACAGCTCCGTGTCTTGTCACTTGTGAGGGTGCTGTGGGTCCCCTGTCTGTCCCTGACAGAGTTTTTAAACTTTTGCTGAAGTCAAGCTCTAACCAAAGGCTCCAAACCTTCCTGGCTCTTTGCCCCAAAATCAGAGGCAGTAGTAGGTGCAACTCTGGGTAGTGTTAACTACCTTGCAACTACCTAGTTACTATGGCTTCACTTGGAATGGCTCTTGTAGCTCCTTAAACTTTCTGTGGTGGTTTATTATTTTTAAGAAGCTTATTATATATTTATTAATTGTAAAGCTTAATTATTAACCTAATTAAACAGCTTAAGTTCGAAGTGAATCGATGTGTTTTGTGAACTGTCTCTGCTAGAGACAGCATCAAAAATGAGTCAGTTGAAGTCTGAGTGAAAAGAGTACAATAGACTGTTATACAGGTCGAGTTTCTATAAGGACAATTGAGAATTGCTTGAGTTTGTGTTGTATTAATCAGGGACCTTTCTTGGGTTCTGATTTCTGTTTTGGTTTGTATTTACAATGTGGAGTAAGTGTTGTTTCTTTCTGTGTCAGATTTCCTGACTTGGAGCTCCCTGTCCATTCCTCATGTGCTGCTCGGCAGAATTTCTAGGACAGCTTTGGGGAAATCCGTGTGTTTGTGGTTTGGGTTTTCTTCTGTAAATAAAAAGGTTGTGAGTTCTGGTAATTATTGTAATTTGATAGTCTGCTGTACAAAAGCTTAATGATAGAGGGCCTAAAACTCAAAACCTGGAGGTGTGGATGGAAGTCCTTTCTCTGATGTGGCCCTTCAGGAAGGTTGGTCCTGTGTCCTTGCAGGGTTGCTCTGGGGATGTTCTCAGCTGTGTTTGTGTGAGCCTTGTGTGAGCCTCGCAGTGTCCATGTGAGCCTTGCAGTCTCTGACCCATCACAACATTCATTTATGTATCTCTGTGGAGTTAAATTAACCAGAGTCATGTTCACAGCATGGACCTTTTAAAACTTTATGAGCTTGGTGTTGAAACCTTGAGAAGTCCAAGAGCACAGGTGGAGACAGATGGAGCACAGGCTCTGCACTGCCTTCCTTGGTGCTTGCTGGCAGCTCTGACTGCTTTGGGTCTCAGTCTGGAGTCCAGAGGACTTTGCTCCATGTGATGGGCACCAGAAATGCTTTTCTCCTATTAGAATTGGACACAGATTTCTGAAGTGGGTTGAAGGTTCTACCCAGTGCCTATTTACTTGGTTACTGCCACAAAGTAAACCCAAACCCAAGTTTTTGCTAGAATATTTCCATTTAATTTATTGCAGAAGCCAATAAAGCAAGGAAAACCAGTTGGCCAAGTCGTGGTGTGATCAAGTTCTCTCTTCTGAAGGCTGGTTTAAAAACCCCACTCTTTTCTCTTCTTATTATGCAAAGGAAGAGTTGTGTAACTGTTGTATAATGGTTGTATTCCACCTGCATAAAGTGAGTATTCTGGTTTTCTGCTGGATGTTCTTAATCAGCACCCAGTTATTTCAAGAAACGAGAAAACAAGTTCTCCTTACAGTTCACATAGTTCCAGTGATGCATCTTGAAATCACCCCTCCTGCAAAACTTATAAAAATGCCACTTAAATGGAGCAGATTGATTGAAAAACCTTTCAGTTCAGCTGAAATGTAAAAGATGGAGTGCCACAGGCCCACTGCCCCTGGGTTTGGTGTGTGGGGGAAGGAATGTCCTGATGTGACAAAGTGGCATTCTTCCCAGGGCTCCTGCCACGTGGTGCTTTGGGTTGGAAACACCAAAGGGAGGTGAGCAGTGACCTCTGGGCAGGGCAGAGTCTGGGGCTTTGATTCCACAGCACAAAACCCAATCTCAGTCATTTTTTAAAAATCTGAAAATAAAAAAATGACCACATTGGAGTAGTTCATGTCATGAAATCTCCTCCTGGAACTGAGAAGCTCATGGTGGGCTCACCTTCTGAGGCACAGGAGGTTTTCTGTCTTGGGGTGGGGTTTGTTTGGGTTTTTTTCCTTTCTTTTACTCCCCCTTTTCTGTCCAGTGCAGTAACTTCCAGTTCTTAATTTATTTTTTTTTAAATCAGTCAGATGTTCTGATTGAGATCAGCCAATAATTTTTTGTGTGTGTGTGACAAAGATTTCCTAAGCTTATATTTGCTGTCCTTTAATGTGTATTTCCAAAGTCTGCTGAGAGAGAGGGTGGACTTAACTGACCTTCCTTATGTCATTCCTCATTTTTTAAATATTTATCACTATTTTTTTCTAACTCAGAACTGTAATCCTGGGCCTACATAGCATAACCCAGTATTTTTTAAGTGTTGGCCTCATTCTTTTGTTAAGATTTTGGGTATTGTAGTTCCTACCTGATTTTATTGAAATGTGAGAACTTGTGATTATTTCTATACCGGACTTTGAATACGGGGTGAAGAATTTGATGTTCAGACTTCCATATTTGCAAAAAAACCCCTTGGTATTTTCTGATACTGGTTTCTTTAGCTGCTTTGCTGTTATGTTCTTCCTCTGGACCACTGCTACTTTAAAAAACAAATCTTAATTTTCATCTTTGCATGATTTTGGTTGCATAAAACAGAAGAATCTGAGGGCTGTGGTTTGAGGTGAGGCTGAAGCTCAAGATAGATTTTTAGCAATCACAGAGTGGGCCCAGAATGCAATTTCTAAGTTTTGTGTTAGTCATTATGTGTGTTCTGAAACCTTTGAACCCCCAACCTGACAGTGCCAAATACACAAACTTCCTTGATGTACTTGAGAAAACAAATCTGGATTGTATTCCTTAGGTTGGAAGCGTGGTCTTCCTCCCAACATTTCAGTCTTGACTGTCTCTGTGGAGTTGCACTTGGTTTTATTCATTATTTCCATGAAAATTCCCAAACTAAGTCAAGCACTGACAAAAATGGGAGAATCATCTCTTGCCTTTGGTGGTCTGAACTATCTGTTATCATGTAGTAAATATAAATTTAATTTTTTAAAGTGAAAGTTAGTAACTGATCACTGTCCAGACCCTGCACTTGGTTTCAGGTTTGGGACTTTCTCATGCCACATTTTAGTACCTGAATCAAGTGAATTCTAAGGGATTTTTCCAACATCCCATGGAAGAGTTTTTCAGTGACTGGGATCTAATATACAGAAAAACCCCATCCGCCCAAACTTTCTCTGTCCTATTTCCAGCCTGACCTAAGGCACTGAGCTCCTGTTTTTTAGGGATGAAGAGAGGGAATTCAGGGATTTTTGGCATCTTGTAGAGCTTTGTGTGCTTTCCATGCACACAGCATGAGATAAAGAACTCCCTGAACTGCTCTCCAGCAAGGAGTGAAAGCCAGAAGGTGAAGTGACAGGCCAGAGTCACCTGGTGAGTGCCCAAAATCACCTAGTGAGTGCCCCAAAATCACCTGATGTGTGCCCAAAGTCACAGAATTCACAGAATCCCAGAATCACTGGGTTGGAAGAGACCTTCAAGACCATCGAGTCCAACCCAGCCCCAACACCTCAACTCAACCCTGGCACCCAGTGCCACATCCAGGCTTTGTTAAACACACCCAGGGATGGTGACTGCACCACTTCCCTGGGATTCCAGAACTTTATCACTCTTTCCATAAATAACTTTTTATATTTTTAAATGTTTTTATATTTCCCTTGGTGACCCGGTGAGTGCCCAAAGTCACCAGGTGACGCAGCGGGCGGAGCTGAGCTGAAGGGTTTCTGTGTCTGATGCTTTAATAGCAGGATGCTCTTTGCATTTGCTGTTTCATTTGCCTGGAGTTTGTATTCTGAGTGCTCTGTAACTTGAAAAAGCAGCCTCTTAAGGTTGGAGAGTGACTCAGCACATCCACATAGAGGTCTGCTCAAGGAATTTAGGATGTACTTGGAAATTTGGGGGAATTAGGGTTTGAACTCGTTTTTCCCAAACCGAGGTTGTCTTAAAAAAAATGCTGATTATTAATTTGCAACCTCTTTTCCCACTTGATCCTCATACCTCAATTTTGGGAAAAGTGATGGCATATTTCAGGAAATGGTATCATTTTGGGATAGCTGGATTGTCTGGATAGTTTGTTTTCTGTGCTCTCCTCCTGGTGCACATGAGAAGCATCTGTGCAATGAATAAATGTGAATTTCAATGGATATGACATTTATACAACTTCTATATGGAAGGGGAAGGAGGCATTTGTGGGATTTGTCCACTTTGTGTGATTGGAATATGGAATCATGGAATGGTTTGGGTTGGAAGGGACTGTAAAGATTGTCTCATTCCAACCCCCTGCCCTGGGCAGGGACACGTTGCCATGCCCCATCCAGCCTGGCCTTGGACACTTCAGGGATGGGACATCCACAGCTCCATCTTACCAGTCCAAAAGCTCCATCTTTTCTGGCAGGGCTGAGTTCTGAGCCTTAAGGAGTGACCAGAGAGTTACCTGTGCCTGTGTCCACCAGGTGTGTGACCCTCCTTTTTCTGTGCTTGAGTTTGCTTGGATTTTAGAGGGAAAACTGACTAAATGTCTCAAATAAAACTCTTTAAAAATAATGTGTTTTAGTTTCAGCTGACCAAACTTGTGACAGAGTCCTGAGACCCTGCTGGTAGTGCTAGCAGTGGAAGGGAAGCAGAGTAACTGGAGCTGGGGAATCAAGATTGCAGTTGTTGGTCTTCTGTGGCTACACCCTCTTAAATTTGGGGGAAATCTGAGCAGAAATCATGATCTCTTTTTCATCCAGATCAGTCTTCTGGAATGAGATAAGGCCATAGGTACATAATTCCAGTGCTGAGAGGATGCTGAAGGGCAGCAGAGCAGGAACAGCATATTCAGAGAAAAACACAAGCAATGTTGATTTTTCTCCCCATTTTCCTTCCACTTACCCAGATCTGTCCATGTTTTCCTGGGGCTGGTGCAAATGACCTTGCTCTCCCCAAACCCGTACCTATTCCAATTTGAAATAATTGATACAAAAGAAGCATAAAGATTAAAAGAAAGAATTGGTTTTGTGTTTCATCTACCAGAGGTGAGGGCCAGCATTAACCTGCTGATGTTACAAGTGTTGGCAAGCAGGAGATAATCAACTTCTGGCAGTCAGTTCACTTGAAAGAGTGTCATGGCTTTTTGGTTATTGAAGGCTTTATAAATGGTGAATTCTTTTTGGAGGAATCCATACATGGATGAAGGTTTGATGGGAGGTTCCTGCACAGGGTGTAGATGACGGAAGAGCTTGGAGGGAAGTTGTTGGAAGAGTTCTTCCAAGGCAAAGAGTGCAGCCAGGAGTTCTTTGAAGGCAGTGACCCCTTGAGCAGCTCCCCTTCCCTCCCTTGGGGCTGCCTGCTCCCACCTGCTTTGTGCTGGCACAGCTGTTTGTCAGCCCAGCCAGTGAAGCAGGCTTGCAGGGTGAGTTGGCTGAAATAGATAATTTTATATTTTTACCGTTGGGGTGTGTGTGGGGGTGGGAGTCGGGTTACACTGCAGCAGCTCGGTCCCGAGCCGCCACAGGGATGGTGGAATGGGCTGTGTGGGTGGGCAGCAGCAGGGGCAGGGCTTGGGTAACTGCCCCTGAGAGCACTGGCACTGTGTGGAGAACGCCATTCCCAGGAATTCTTGCCACCCCTCCTGCAGTAAATCACCCTCTGTCATCTCTGTCCCCTCCTCGCTCTGCCTCTCTGACTTTCTGCTGTCTCAAACTGGAGCGCTCTGCGCTCGGCATTCCCGCTCGGCCGCTGCCCTGCTGGGCTCTCCCAGCACAGCCTGAACTTGGGAATCAGTTCTGGCTCCTGATGCTTCTCTTCTTGCTCTCTTTTCCCTTCTGTTCCTCTTGGAGTTTTTCCTTGCCTTTTTAACAGTTTTCTAACTTCTGCTTGTGCCCTTTTTTTCCCAGGTCATTGCCAGCACCTCTCTTATTGTAATTTGCTCAGTTGCTTGTTCTTGCCCCTTTCTCTTCCCCAGTAGGAAAAAATCCCCATTTGAAACACTAAAACCTCTTAAGAAACCCTGAGTTTTTAATTTTCTGTGCATTCCCTCCAAAACACTACCACAAACCAGTACAACATACAGGTTTCATCTCTGTTTCATTCACTTTTGAATTTTCACTTGACTTCTGTATTGCCTTAAGATAGGCATGCACACACAAAATGTGTTTTTCCTTTTTGGAGAAACTGAAAAATGAGTTGAAGTTCCCAAAGTTAACTTCTAAGAAAAGGTGTTTTCACTGTATAAGCTGTGAACAGAACCTGCTGATACCAGATACTGAATTGTGGAGTAAAGATGCTTTGTTTTCTTCTTCCTGCTCTACAAAAGAGACATAAAAAATGTTTCTATTCCACACAACCACCAGCTGGGCCAGTTATGTTAAAAACCAACCCAAACTCTTTTGGAAATTCCATGCTTGCGTGTCCTCTTAAATAGGCTACCAGTTTCACATCCATGCATTCAGATACACAATATTTTAGTCCAAATTATTTAAATCTTGTAGATCATTATTTACCTGTTAGTTGGGAAAGTAGACAGAAGTAGTCATGCTTTAATATCTGCATCCATTCATTTGAATGTCCATCCATTTTTTAACAATCCAAAGTAACTTCAAATAAAACTGGAAAATTGAGCAATACACTTACTCCTTATGGCAGGAAAAAAGAAGTGAAATTCTTCTGCCCATCCCCTTGGCTTCTCTGAGTTTTTGGGTGGACTGTGGGCAGGAGCATGGGGAGTACCCAGCAAGACCTACTTTCTCCGTGCCATTCCAATCTTTGGAATTCTTATATGATAATAAACATAAATGGGAGTGTGAATTATGATTGTCTTTGGAGATGTTCAGTGGTTCCCTCTTAGTAAATAAAATTACTGCTCATAAGTGCTGTACCTCTGCTGACTTGCAGCTTGTCTGATTATTTTCTTTTTTAATTTTCTTAATCCATTTGAGTAGTTTTCCAGTGAGCTCTGTCCATCCTGCTTGGTTTCTGTGTAGTTTTTTTTTCATGGCTAAAGACTTGTCTTGTGCTGAACAACATGGCACTGCTCAGTTCCAGGAGTGGCTGAGGTTCCTTAGGCACAGAATTCTGAAGCTGCTCTGGTGTTTGGTGATTGTTTTTCCCCCTCCATCCCCTTCTTTGGTATTCCATGGCACTTCTCCCGAAGCCAAATTTCTCTTTTCCCTGAGCTGCTTTGGGTTGACTGTCCATGAAGTATTTCCAACAAAAATGTCTGAGCAAAAAAGGGCAAGTTCCAGGCCTTGGCTGCTGGATCAGAGAATCCCAGAATAATTTGGAAAATGGCTGGGAAAGCCCTCCCAGCCCATGGAGTCCCAGCTGTGCCCATGCCCACCTTGTCCCCAGCCCAGAGCTCTGAGTGCCACCTCCAGGGGACACCTGCAGGGATGGGCACTCCAAAGCTCCCTGGGCAGCCCCTGGAATGTGTCAGAGCACACTCAGGACCCTCTTGTTGAGCTATTTCACAACATGGGAACAGGAGCAGCACTGTATCAAAAGTTCCCTTTTCCCAGCAGTCTTTCCAAAGAAGCACAGCACATTATTCCATGGAATGCACCAGCTCAGTGTCATTAGTACAAAAGAAAAGATCTGCTGGAAAAGTGGCTTTGTTCTGGAGTCTTTCCATCTATCCCAAGCTATTCTTGGGAGTGTGAACTTCAGTGGGACACTAGAGGTTTTCTTGCTTTTTTATTTCCTGGATACCTTGGACTTGGCGATCCTGAGTGCTCTTTGGAGGGTTATAAGGTCAGGATTTAAAAGCTTTTTTTTTTTTTTTTTTTTTTTTTTCATTTGTCCTCATTTCCTTCCTGTAACCTGCCTTATTAAAATCATTTTAGGAATTGTTATCAAAGAAAAAATGCTACAGGAAATCAGACTTATCTGGTAAGGCCCTTACCAACTTCTGATGCTGGCAGAGATACTGTTATTTAATAAAAATTGTGTAGTCTTACTGTGACCTAAATACTTAAATTGATAAGTTTGTCAAAGATTTAGTGCAATGTCTACTTCTTGAACAAATGAGAAGTATCTTGGAGACCATCACACTGATCAGTGTCAACTCCACTTTGAGATCTGGAATTGGTGAAGTTCACAAAAACTTGTCCCAAAGGTTCAACTTTTTCTGTTTCTCCTCATAAAAGTCCAGTTAGACCAAATGAACGTGAGAGAGCTCTGCTGGAGAGACTTTTCCTGGCCTTTTATGTCACTGAGGGATCTCTCTTAGACTTTATCTTGCAGCTGCCATCAGGGAATAAATTCCAAAGTGAATTCCATGCTTCTCCATAGTGCCTGTTCTCAAAAAGGGATTCAAGCCAACGTTATCCCAAATTTACAGACTGAGCTTGAGCTGCACATCCAGGACCTGTTCACTCGGGACTGAGTCACCTCCAGCCTCTTGCTGAATTCCTGAAGCTCAGAAAATCATTGTTTTCCATATTAATAAGCAGGAGATAATCAACTTCTGGGGGTGATTGGCAAGCAGTTCACTTGAAAGAGTGTCATGGCTCTTTGGTCACTGAAGGCTTTATAAATGGTGAATTCTTTTTGGAGGTATCCATACATGGATGAAGGCTTGATGAAGAATTCCTGGAGGAAATTTTAAGGAATTTGGGCACATATCAGATTATAATTAGCACATTCTGATCTTATTTTTTTTTAACATTAAAGACAATGGCTTTATGTAGGAGAACAAATACTCTGGAGTCTCCGATGAGTTATCAGTAACTGTATTTTTGGAGGTGAATGTTTGATGAAATCTCTATTCAGTGTGATAATAAACACACCCAGTCAAGCTTTGGCTGCTTGATCTGCACCCAGTGTCTGCACTGGCTTTTCTCCCTTGCATCCATGTGCTTTTATCACTTGGATGGGATGCCTGAATTATTCTTATGGATTATAATACCACTTAAACCGGAGGAATTTGCAGCTTATTACCTCCCCCTGCCTGTGTCTCGGTATACCTTGGGATATACCAAGATTTGCTTGAATATTATGCTTAGCAGCAGGGATGGATGGAGGCTGAAAAGATAATGCAACAAGACCTTGGAATTGTGAGTCTGAAGAAGGTGTTTTGACTCCATCCCCAGATGATCTGAGAATTTCCTGAAGTTCCTTAGTTTATCTCCTTCTTCAATGAGAGTTTTCTAGGTCAGCGGTTCCTGAACCGGGGAATAAGGCCATAGCAAATGCGTTACAGCTGGAACGTAAACCCATCCTGAATGATGGCAAGTTAACAAATGCTATCCCAGGGATGATTCATATTTAGTGAAAAACGTTTGGAGCTGATGAGGGTGTGTGTTCTGAGAAATGGAAGGGCTTGGAGTGAACAATGTGAGGAAAATGTGGGAGCTTTATTTATTCATGTCTTTCATGTAGAGTGAATCTCCCCCTCTGCTCTCGTGAGATCCCACCTGGAATGCTGCTTCCAGCTCTGGGGATCTCAACATCAGAGTGATGTTTCATGTAGAGTGAATCTCCCCCTCTGCTCTCGTGAGATCCCACCTGGAATGCTGCTTCCAGCTCTGGGGATCTCAACATCAGAATGTGAAGCTGCTGGAGCAAGCCCAGAGGAGGGACATAAAGATGGTCCCAGCCCCTCTGCGCTGGGGACAGGCTGGGGGAGCAGGGGCTGGAGAGGAGAAGCTCCAGGGAGAGCTCAGAGCCCCTTCCAGAGCCTAAAGGGGCTCCAGGAGAGCTGCAGAGGGACTGGGGACAAGGCCTGGAGGGACAGGAGCCAGGGAATGGCTCCCACTGCCAGAGGGCAGGGCTGGATGGGAGAGTGGGAATTGGGAATTGTTCCCTGGCAGGGTGGGCAGGGGCTGGGATGGAATTCCCAGAGCAGCTGGGGCTGCCCCTGGATCCCTGGCAGTGCCCAAGGCCAGGTTGGACACTGGGGCTGGAGCAGCCTGGGACGGTGGGAGGTGTCCCTGCCATGGCAGGGGTGGCACTGGGTGACTTTCAGGTCCTTTCCAAAGCAGGAATTGTCACTCGGGTTCCTGTGGAGCTGTGCAGAGTCAGCAGGGCAGTGACCAAGCTGCAGCTGGGCTTTCAGCACTGCTGAGCTGCAGCCCTGACTCACGGCAGGGCAGTGCCAGGTGTGGCACAGGGAGGGCTCTGGGAGCACAGCAGCCACATCAGCATCACCTTTGGCTTTTGGGAGACTTCAGCCTAAAAGTAATGATTTTAATGAAATAATTCTGTTTATTCCCATGGAGTTGAATGCATCTGATTGTCGTGGAGGCTGAACCTGGCCACTGTCAGTTTTCAGAGCTGAGGAACTTCAATGGAAGTGCTGTTTGAAAGTGTGATGAGCAAGGATTTTAAAGCTGGTGCTTCTATCTTGACATGTCTGGAGAAAGCTGGAGCTGGTGTGTGTGGAGCTGCTGGAAGAGCAGTTTGAAAGGACCCAGCTATGTCTGTCCAGTCTAAATCTGAATAATGAAAGGCAAAGGCTGTGGCATTGCAGTGTCACTGGGAGCTATGTGGGGCAGCATTTAAACAGCAGTTCCTGGTGTGTTTGAAAAGGTCCAAAAGTCCTTAAAAATGCTCACAAACCTACACATGGCAAAAAAAAAAAAAAAAAGCCACTAACCAAAATTTTACAAATCAGCACCATTTCTGTACAAAGCCAGCCAGCACTTACATCTCGGTGTGATTGGTTTTGTGTGTTTGCTTATTTTATTATGGTTTGGTTTGGTTTTGTTTTTTTTTAATTTGGGAGACTACGTCTGTGCCTATCTCCATGTATTAAAATATTTTAGAAACGTTCAAGATTAAAGGTGCTGTTGTAACAGGGCAACAAACATCTACACTGTTATACTTGAAGTAAGTAACTTTAAATCTTTGAGAACAACACCAGAACTGTCTTGTGCCAAAATGGAGCAGGAGAAGTAGTTTTATTTCATTTAAACATGGGACAGCAGCTGCACAGACTCTTCATAAATATATAAAGTATTTCTCTTTGTTGTAGTCTGAGTAAGGTTGATTTTGGTTTTTCCAGCTCTAGTCCTGGATGTAAAAGTTCAGGTGGCTGCACCTGAGTCCCCTCCCTTGCCAGGTGTCTGAGAAACAGAGCCCAGTTTGTAAATAAAGAATACAACAAAAATAAGAGGAGTAGTAGTGACCACTAAAGTGGAAGAATAATCAGCTGTAGTAATATCAAGGCTGCAGTAAAAATCTGTAAATTGAGTGGTTTGGCCACGTTCTGTGAAAACTTGAGGCGGCTTTAGGTGTTCCTGTAATTCTTCTTCCTCTATGGCTCAGAAATTCAGGGAGAAGTAGGAAGGTTGTGCTCCCTTGAGTCTTCTGGGTCTGAAGTTCTGAAGTGATGAATGCAATTCTGTAGCAGGGCATGTTTGGCTTTGCATTTCTCAAGTTCTTTTCCCAACCACAAGGAACAGAAACAGTTTTTGTACGTGGAATTATTGGCCTTGTTGAGGACGTCTGTAAGAAAAAAAATACCTGTAGAAAAAAATCTCAGCTCTGCAAAAAATTTTGTATTCCTCTGGATAAACTAATTTACAGCCCTCATGTATGTTCTGCTTTGGAACATGACTTTATTCCCATGCTCCTGATATTGCAGGGGATGGGCAGTTCCAGCTGTAGCATCTTTTCCTTTTGTTTGGTGGAGGGAGGGGAATGCAAATCCAGTGGTTTGACTTTTGTCTGGCACTATTAAGTGGGTGGGAAAAAGAGCCACTCCCCCCTCTAATTGGAGGTTCCTTATAAGGTCAGTGGACTGAAAATATTTGAAGTTTGTGCTTCTAAAATTAATTTTTTTTAGTCAGTGAATAAGTAAAGCTTCCAGATGCAAATTATCTCAAAAATCTCAAGTATTTCAACCTTTGTTGTGGGGTTTTTCTTCCCCTCCTCTCCCCCCTCACTGTGTCAGTTTAATTCTTCCTAAAACCACAGGCTTTATTCTGGGGTTCACATGAATTAATGAATATTTAAAAAAACAAATCCTGACTTCTCTGGCTGGATGGGTCAGTTATAAATTTAACATTTCAGTTCCTTCAGACACCTGGGGAGCAATTCATGTTTAGAAGTGATGCATTTCCTAAATAGATTGTAAAAAATCGTGTATTATAGAAAAATGGGCGTGTTATAAATCAGGTATTTCAGAGACTCAAACTGCACTCTGAATCTGCCTGGATTAATCCTGGTGTGACACCACTGCTCTGTGGGTGATAAAATCACACTTGGTTGTGTTTTAGGTGCATTTGAGGGTATTTTGACACCACCACTGCACATCTGCAGCGGCCCAGCTTAGAGCACTGAACTGGGATGAATAATTGTGGATTTCTGCTGCTCCCCATTCCCCCAGTGCAGTTTGCTGAGTGCCCCTGTCCCACTGCAGCTGCAGCAGTGGGAAGGGCAGAGGCTGCTTCAGTTCTGCTGCTGCTGGAAAGAAATCCCTGCTCTGCTGCAATTGCAGTTCTGCTGTGCCAGGTCTGAAATTGGGTGAGAAACTGGGTGATTTCAGCAAAGCTGCTTCCACAAGCTTTCACACCTCACCGATGGCTTCCTGCATCAGGTGCTGTAAATTCAGCATGAGAGTGAAACCAGTCATTCACAGCATCTTGGTTTCAGAGGAGCCAGTGCTTTTGGAACTCTGAAAATCATTTGCAGCACACAGAAAGTCCTGGTTGGGCATGTTTTGGTTGAGGCTGTGCTTGGTTCATGAGCATCTCACAAGTCCTGATGGGGAAGCTCCCAGTGCACATTGCAGCTCCTCAGGAGGATGAGGGCTGTGCTGGGGAGGTCTGCTATCAACTCAGTTTTGCTTGTTGTTGACTTTTCCCCAGTGATGTAGAAAAATGCTCCATTTCCAAATTTTTAACGTTCTCTTTCCACGTTTAAGAAGGAGAAACCTGCACCCCATGTGTGAGGGTGAGCTCCCTTCAGAAGGTCACTCTGCTCATGGTTCTGTAGAATACACACAGTCACCTGCAGAGAGGTACTTTATTTTTGCTGAACTATGAATTTTAAAACCTGAAGATGGTGAGTTTTAAAACCTTTGCCCAGAGCAGCTGTGGCTGCCCCTGCATCCCTGGAAGTGTCCCAGGCCAGGCTGGACATGGGGGCTTGGAGCAGCCTGGGACAGTGGGAGGTGTCCCTGCCCAGGGATGATCTTTAAGGTCCCTTCCATCCCAAACCATTCCATGATTCCTTGATTCTGTAGTCCTAAAATAGTTGCTGTTTCAGTGAAAACATTCAGCTAAAAAGTGTTCCAGAATCCCACAGAACTTAAAGCTGGAGAAGGGGATCTGTGACTTCTTTGGGAACAGGACAGATGTGATGCTAATCACAAATTCCTTTTTCTGTGTTTTAGTACTCAATACATTTGCTGTGGGGCACATAGGAACGTGCAGGTGCCCAGAAAGGGAAGGGATATATTGGACTTTTATGCTGGAATCATAATCTGCTTTTAATTTTCTGCTGTGATTTTGCAGGTGAACCCGAGTTGTTGTACAAAGCAGAACTCAGTCCGGCTTGGCCATTTTTTCCCCTTTTCATTCTCGTGAATTATTCCTTAGGTAGATCATCAGCTATGTTGGTCACAAGAACAGCAGTGAATTTGGGTGTGTTCAGCTTTCAGAAGGGTGTTAATTTGGACATTAAACACACGGGATTTCCCTGGTAACAAAGCACGCTGCATGTGCTGGGTGCTGGCAGAACAATGCTGCTGAAATTCCTCAGCTTTGTCCCTCTGGGAGGCTGTCAGTCACTGGCAGATTTATTAATCTAGTTCCAGTTGGATTAATTGTACTTCACATTTCCTCGTGCAGTGTTTGAAATAAAACACCAAATCTGTGTCTTTGAGGAATCTTTTGCTCAGTTTGTTTTACACCAAACCTCATCACTGGTTGCCTCTGCATAGTTCAGATGTCTAAATCCATTATATTCCAGTGTGTTAATAACTCCCATTTCATGGTGGGTACCTCAGGATAATTTTCCTAGTAAATAAATAAAAAAATTTGGTTTCTAAGTAAGTATTTATATTTTATGTTGCTAGCAACAGGCCTGCCTGTGTTCACCGAAGGTCAGTGACCTGAATTATGTTCAGCTCTGCCAGCAGTGTGTGCAGTCATGAGAAATGCAGGGGTTTCTCTGTATTCCACCAGTATGACTTTAAAAATTACAAATTAATCTTTTCACAGAGGAAAAACTTGAACCTGGCTTTGCAAAAAGATTCCATATTGAATCTTACAATACAGTGATCCTGAATAAGGAAAATAAGTCCCTCCACGAAGGGTTTTAATTAGTAAAATGTAAAAAGTAAACCCTTCCCCAGCAGACTTCTCTTTTAATTAAATTTTCATGTTAATAATGGTTTTTGCACTTTAACTTTTAGGGGTTTAGAAATCTGATTGCTCTGAACCCAACTTTGATCTGCACTGAACCTACTGATGTGCGTTAGGTATTGAGTTGTGCAGGAAGGGATGGATGCTCCTAAGGAATCCAGGGAATACAACTTTAATTCTCCAAGAGGCCAGCAAGGAAAGCAGGCCTGGGATGTGAGGAGGAGTCAGAGGCGTGGGGAAGTTTTGTTATTCAGTGTCCCCATCTCCACAATGCTGTGGATGTAACCTGGAGTGGAAGGTGCTCGGCATCCTCGGTGTGGCTGACTAAGCCTTGTGTGACTCCCTGGCATTGCTCACGGGCAGGGAGTGGCTCTGCATGGGATCCCTTCCCTGGGTCTCAGGAGATCCAGGAGCCTGGCTGGGGAGGGAAGAGGAAAGCACGAGGTAAAGTTTTAGCGCAGATGATTTCTAAGAATTGCTCTCTTTGTTTAAATAAAAGACTTCAGCTTTTATTCTTCTCTTTGCTCTACCACTTTCAATAATTTGCTTTATAACACCTTTCCTGTCATCTGTTCCTTCCTCTCCTCCTTTATTTCCAATTCACTTCTGTTCTACACTGGTAAGGAGATCAAACTGGGTTCCTGAAGCCCAGTAAATGTTATTACTGAGGGGATTCTTCTAGTAATGATCTTACAGACTGTGTGATGAGTAGGATTTGCTCTTGCCTCCTCTTATCATCAATTTATTATCTAAACCAGAAAGCCTTTGTGCAGTCTGTCTAAAAGGCCTTTTGCTTTAAGGACTTGGCAATGCAGACACAGCTGAGGACACTAACTGAGTTTAAGGTGCTGCCCCTGCAGCCACGGGGTGCAATTTGGTTGTACATATTTAAAAAAACCCTAAAATGGTTACCCCTTTTATGTTGTGTGTCTGTGGCACTGTTACTGTCACAGGGACTCATCAGCTCTGGGCTCTGCTAAGATTTCAACCCCCTCCTTGGAAAACAGGGCTCCACCTGCTTTTCCACTCTGGAATCCTCCAGTTCTCCAGGATGGGCTGATGGAGAGCTGGAAGGAGACTGAAGCTGGGGTGGATCTGTGTTCCTGGTCAGCTCTGAAATGCACAAATGTGTTGATTCCTGTTAATAACCCGTTAATGACTTTCTCACAT
Source organism: Anomalospiza imberbis (assembly GCF_031753505.1). Classification (NCBI taxonomy): domain Eukaryota; kingdom Metazoa; phylum Chordata; class Aves; order Passeriformes; family Viduidae; genus Anomalospiza; species Anomalospiza imberbis. The sequence goes on from NC_089682.1 coordinate 2,994,830, forward strand.
CAGCAGCTCTTCCTTAGTGCTGGTAGCTCTTAAAGTGTCTTCTAAATTCTAGAATAACTCCGGGCTCAGTGGTTACCTCTGCAGCTGCTTTGGGAGCTCAGCATTCCCACTCTGGAATGGGCAGGAGGCAGTGGTCGAACACTCCATGACATTTTGGCTGAAAATTGCTCCACCTCTGGTGCTAGTGTGAACTAAGCTGGGTCAGGATTGAAACTGGTCTTGCACTGGTGGCACTGGGAGGGGGTCAAGCAGTGCTTGGGCTGCAGGGGGGTAAAGACAAGAGAGGCCTTCAGTCCTTGAGCTGCTGCAGTGGCAAAGGCTTCCTGTAATCCTGCTGTAAACCCAGAGGTGCTGCAGGCAAAGGGAATAAAGGATATGGGCCAGAGAGAGCTTTCAGAGATGGGACCGAGGCTCTGCAGCCTCAGGGCACCTGTGTGGGATGGACAAACCTGGTGCTCCAGGAGCTGGAGCTGCTGCAGAGAGCCCTGAGGAGGCTCCAGGATGAGCAGAGGAAAGGCTGGCACAGCTGGCATTGTTCACCTGCACAGGAGAAGCTTTGGGCTGAGCTCAGTGTGGCCTTGCAGGGCCTGGAGGAGCCCCAGGAAACCTGGAGAGAGACAATTTCCAGGGAATGCAGGGACAGCACACAGGGAATGGCTTCAAAGTGAAAAATTACAGGTTTAGATCAGGTATTAGGAAAGATTTCCTCCCTGTGAGGGTGGGCAGGGGCTGGGATGGAATTCCCAGAGCAGCTGTGGCTGCCCCTGGATCCCTGGCAGTGCCAAGGCCAGGTTGGACACTGGGGCTTGGAGCAGCCTGGGACAGTGGGAGGTGTCGCTGCCATGGCAGGGGTGGCACTGGATGGGCTGTGAGGTCCTTTCCCACCCAAACCATTCTGGGATTCCATTGTTTATTTAAAGAAGTTTCCTCTTCCTTCTTGTTTGCTGTTGGGTCCCAGACTGCCTGAGCTGGGTCAGTGGGCTCAGCTTGCTGTGGGAAGTGTTCCCTCAGCACCTTTCACTCAAACCAAAGTGATTTAGGCACAAGAGTGCCCAGTTTGTAGGACCTGGTGTGGCCTCAGCCGTGCTCCTGGCAGGTGTGGGTGTGACAGTGCCACCCCAGGGCTCCATGGAACCTCAGCCATAAAAAGGCTGTGGGTGGAATGGCCGCTTTTAGGGTTTCCCCTTTTTGAGGGGGCACGACAGCAAAAATTCACCCACTCCTAAAACATCAACACCACCACTGCAACACCTGCTCCTACATGGATCCAAAAAGCAGTTCCTTGTCCTGCCCCCTTCCCTTTGGTGTTGTGACTCTGGAGTGGCACAGGGACAAGGCCAGCGTGGTGGCAGGAGGGCAGGCAGGGCCCAGGGTGGGCTGTGCAGGCTTTGAACTCTCATTGTCGGGGGGAAATGGAGCGAACGGCGCCGGTTGCTGCTCAGAGCGCAGGGGCTGAGAGCATTTTAGGCTGCTCACACTTGCCCGAAGTTACATATTTCAGGAGGTGTTTAAATAATAATAACTCTCCAGTTCCAGCTGGTCAGTCATTTGCAGAGTTCTCTGAAAGTCTCAGTAATTCTAAGTGGGTTTGGTGTTTCCATAGGCTGTAGAGTACCAAAGATTGTTGGAGAACAAGTGAAAAACAAATGCTTGAGAAATACTTTGACCAGTCTTAGTTGCTGGGTGTTGTGTTTGGGGTTTTAATTTAATTTTTTTGTTCGTAATCCTGCTGTTCTTCTTAATTTCAGTTGGAATTTTCTTTTAAAAAGACAGAAATATATAATAATAATTATAATATGGAATACATAATGTAACATATATACTATATACTTTATACTATATACTATATGCTATATTATATATCATTATCATATATTATATATGATATATTACATATAATATCTAATATATAATATGTAATATATAATATGCAATATATAATATATTATATATAATATATTATATATATTATATATATTATATATTATATATTATCTATTATACATAGACAGAAACTCCTGTCTTTATATCTCTTTGCCTATGGAAAATACAATTTTATTTTTCTGAGCATATTTTAATTATTTGCAGCAAGGTGAACCTAATTTAATTTCATCAGGCTATGAGGAGAAATGAACTTTAACATTTAGGAATTGATATGCATTTATAGTTCTGTATCTTGTAGATTTGGGAAAATCCCACAAGTTCAGTTAAATCTGCATTTAGAAATATTGTACTGAATTTCTGTGAAAATCCAGACATTTAAGCGCTTGGCAGAGATGGGTAACTGACAATTTTTTGGGATGATGTTAACTTTGAGATTTAGTCAATGCCCAGTTGAAATTTAAGTTAATTCTTGCCATTTTGACACTTAGAAAAATTTTCGAGAACCAGATATCAGTAGAAGATAAGTGTTTGTGATGCCTCTCTTTGCTTTTCCTGTTGGAAAACTTCATTTTCTATTTGGTTTTCCTCAGCGTAGCTCGGGGTTGAACTGAGCAGTTGTGGCTGCAGTTTAAGAAGTTTATTCTTGTTTGTTTTCCCTTTTTCAGTGTTGTTTGCTGCTGGACTCCCCCCGTCCCCACAACCCCGCAGGATGATATGAGACTTGAAAGAAGACGATGCATACAGGTGATTTGATATTTAGGATTTTTACAATGAAAAATGATGGATGTTCTTGATGTGCTTCTTGCTGCTGTTCCAGTCTCTGTCCCCCCAAATGATGTTGTTTCAACTTAGTCGAATGTTGAAGAACTTAGAAAATTTGGAAATCTTTCTTTGCCCTTTCAAAACTCTTCTGTAACTTGGAAAACTCTTCTTCTTCCAAGAAGAAAATGGTTTTCCTGAATGGAAATGCTGTTCTCAGAGTTGTTATGGGAATGATTCTGAAGGTGCTGGTTGATATTTTTAGGAAGTTCTCCCATTTTTAGCTAATCAAAAATCCTGGAAGTGCCAAGTGTATTTGCAGATTCAGTGGCTGATTTTTACTTTTGCTGGAAATACAGTTCATATTTCAACACGGAAAATCACGAGCAGTAGAAATAGAATAAAATTGAATTTGTCCAAGAGGGTTGGTCTAATATTTTATACCCAAATGCCCTTATTTCAACCAGATCTTTGGTTTGCTTGTTCAGCTTTAAACCCCGGGAATCCTTAGGGCTGGGGGAAAAAAAAAAAAAGCCAGGCAGATTTCCGTGTGCATCCAGCTCATCTCCTGATTGACAGTTTTCAGTTGCATCAGCTGTTGGTGCATAAACAGCTTTGGAGGGTCTGTTTACATGGAGCCTTTGGATTAGGACCAAGATGCTGGAAGTGGAGATTTCATTCCCTGAAAACCAAACATCGCTCATTCCACTCCCATGTTTGTGAGTTGTGTGCTGAAAGCTCAAGTCAAAGCAGGTCTAAGGAATTCTAAAATTAGGTTGGGCAAAGGAGAGAAGAAGGGAGAACTTTTCCAAAGGGGTATTTCATTTTCATACTTCATTTTCAGTATCTTAATCTAGAGGAGCAGCATTAAAAGTGTAGAAAATTGATGTCCCATCAGATTTGGGGAGCTCTGTGTAGTAGGCAGTGACAGATTAAAATAGAACCTAAATATTGAGAAAATGTTTTGAAAGCTTTAAAAATACTCATCCCACAACTGAAAGGAGAGATAATGTTATGAAATTGTACCTTATGTATGACAGTGTTTGAGAGAATTCAGTTTCACATTGCAATGCATTAATCTGATGTAAAACTTCCAACTTGAGCACTTTCAGTTTTGGTCAGAATTTCTGATGGTGTTGATCTTGTAGAATTATGAGCTTGCAGAATAGAAATGGACACAAGATTTTGAAGTTTAAGTGATAATTCTGTCTCCTGCAGCCCAAGTTCTTTATTTACAAGCCCCTTGATAAATACAGATGAAAAACCAGGACAAAGACCTTTATGCCTCTGATGTGTTGGAAGTTAAAAAACTCAGATTTATTTGCATTTTCTGTTTATTAGGAGAGCCAGGCTTGGTGTGCTGAGGTTCTGAGAATAAACAAGATTTGCAGGCCTTAAAACAAGACCTTGCCTTGTGATAATTTTGTGGTGCAGTGACAGGAGGACTCATTTGGTGACTCTGCTGATCTTGGTCCCAAGTTCAGAGTGGCTGGGGAGAGCTCAGGTCTGAAATGGAATGGTTTTTTGGTTCTTGAGGATGGCTGTCTTCCATTTTCAAAAGGTTTCTTGAGGGTGATTGATCAGAGGTGCCTGGTAATGTCTAAACTACCTTTGGTTAAAGTGGGGAAGCTTCTACAGGGTCAATAAATTCTTTGTTTTAATGGGCTTCACTTCATTGTCCTGGAAGCTGCTCTAAAGCCTTACAATTAACCACAGCAGAACTGGGGAAACAATCCCCTAAAGAAGAAGATTTTTCACTTCTGCCGTGGAATACTTTAATTTTAGATCACCACTTAGGCTGAAAACACAGAAATGTATTAAGGTCCACTGCTTTAAAAAAAAAAAAAAGTGAAAATTTGAAGAAATGGGGATATTAAATGCTGTTTTCCAGTTTGACTCACCAGGAAAACAAACTTGCAGCATGTTTAACTTCTCTTTTTGCCCTGTATAATATGTGGGACACTAGGCAAAAGGGCACTTGAAGGTGCTGTTTGGAGACCTGAAAGATTTTCAGTAATTTTATTGATGATCTGGAGCAGGGGATCAAGTGCAGCCTCAGTCACTTTGTGGGCAACACCAGTTTGGGCAGGAGGGTGGACCTGGAGAGTGGGAAGGCTCTGCAGAGGGACCAGGACAGGCTGGGCCCATGGGATGGGGACAGCCAGGCCAGGGGCCAGTCCTGCCCTTGGGTCACAACAACACCGGGGAGCTCCAGGCTGGGCAGAGGGGCTGGAAAGCTGGAAAAGGCCCTGGGGGTGCTGGTGACAGGGGCTGGACACGAGCCCAGGGGTGCTCAGGTAGCCAAGGAGGCCACTGGCAGCTGGGCTGGGTGAGGAATTGTGTGTCCAGCAGGAGCAGGGCAGGGATTGTCCCTCTGGGCTGGCTCTGAGAGGCCCCTCGAGGGCTGTGTCCAGTTCTGGTCCTGCAGGAGAGACCTGGAGGGGCTGGAGCGTGTCCAGGGCAGGGAACGGAGCTGGGAAGGGGCTGGAGAATTCCTGAGGGAGCTGGGAAGGGGCTGAGCCTGGAGCAAAGGAGGCTCAGGGGGGACCTTGTGGCTCTGCACAGCTCCTGCCAGGAGGGGACAGCCGGGGGGTCGGGCTCAGCTGCCAGGGAACAGGGACAGGAGGAGAGGGAACGGCCTCAGGCTGGGCCAGGGCAGGCTCAGCTTGGCCAGCAGCAGGAATTTCCCCATGGAAAGGCTGCTCAGGCCTGGGCAGGGGCTGCCCAGGGAGGTGCTGGAATCACGACCCTGGGAAATGTTCAGAAATCTGTGGATGTGGCACCTGAGTTCATGGTCTAGAGAAGGACTGGGCAGAGTTGGGATAATGGTTGGACTTTGATGATCTCAGAGGTGTTTTCCAGCCTTAGTGATTCTCTGATTCCGTGTTTACTTGTGGATTTTTTGGGATCTGTTCTGCTTTTCCCTGAAACACTGCTGTAAGCAAAGCTGGGGTTCAGCTCTTTACAGGAAAAGCCAAGTTTGAATTTCAGTCATGTTGTGATAACACAAGTAATACACATTTTTTATGTGATTAAAAAATATTTTCAGAATGGGAATTTTTCACTTCTTTGTCCTTTGCAAGTCTCTCCACGACCTTTTGGGAAAGCAAGGAACCAGACACTTCTGGGTGTAGTTAGGCTGGTGATCAATCATCCTGCCCATATTCACTTTTCATGGTGTGGTGGCATCAAATTTGGGATTGTGATGGGTTTCTACGAGCAAGGATTCATCTTGGGTTTAAAAGTTGGTGTTTCCAGAGTTGCTGCTACCCCTTGTCCTGCTCCTGTGTAACTCAGTCGTTGGTTGTTATTTTTTTTCCCTCTTTTTTATGGAGATTCTTTATAGAAATCATTTGGTTTTATAACAGCTTTCTGGTTTTGACTTTTGTAGTTATGCTGGAGCCTAAGGAATATGGATCTAAAAGTACTGAGTTGTCTGATTTTTAAGCTTTTGAAGAGCTCAAAGCTTCTTTTTGTAACCTTTGTAAGAAAACAGAGTAATATAATGGTTACAGCAAATTATTCTCATCAGCGTGGAATTATCTTGGATGCACCAGAGATGTTGAGAACCAAGGAAATGTGATAATGCTGTAGTCAAGTTTCTAAGACATTGGAGGTGCTCATAGTGCTCTTAACTTTATAAAAAATAGTCATTTTTGGAAAAGAGAAAAAGCCAATCCAGTACTTTTCAGTAAGGATACTGCAAGAGCAGTTAAATAGTTCTCACACTGATTCCTTCTCCTCCCCCAGCTGTATCCCTTATTAAAATACAACAAATCCAGAGGAAGGATTTCTGGGAAGTTCCTGCATTGGGCTGAGTTTGGGGCCTGCAGGTGTCCAGGGGTTTATTTTATGGAAGAATGCAGTGGAAGTGGAGAATTGGGCCATGGCTCTCACATCTCCTATTTCATGTTTTAGTTGCTGATTTCATTGAGCCTGTAGCTATTTTAAAGGATATTTTTATATGTCAGTAGTAAAAAAAGTCACAAACCAAAGCAGAAAACCCCTGTTGTTGTGCAGTCAGAACAAAGTGTGTCCGTGGTCTTTGGAGCTCACCTGTGTTACCTGAACTGGCTCAGCCACAGCCACTGGAAGATTTACCAGGAAAATCCAGAAATTCCTGGGCCAGCACCAAGTTATCCCTTCCCTAGATGTTCCTGTGCCAGTGGAGATGCTGGTTCCACTGAGGTGACTGCACACCTGGAGGGTCCAGTTGGTGGCAGAAAACCAGGTTTGGAAAGAGCAGAACAGGTCCAGGTGCTGAATCCCGGCTGGGGCACAGCGAGGCTCCCACTGGTTTTGTTTCTGGTTCCAGCTGGGTTCTGGCTGGCTGGGTCCTCCCAGGGGGTTTGTGGTGGATGTCCAGGTCCTGGCTGAGCAGATCAGCCAGAAGATCCCACCCAAATCATATCTGAGACAGAGCTGAAAGTCTGAAATACAAGCAGCTAATGAGGGCTTGGATATTCCTGGGAAATCATTATTATTATTATTATTAGTAGTAGTATATTCCTGGTATTAAGCCCTGGTTTTCCACGGATAAACAAATCCCTTTGCATCAGGGCTTGGTGCTGGTTTTGGGTGTTTTTGTGCCAAAGCAGTGCTCCTCAGACTGCAAGTGGAAGTTCTGCTTTTCAGAGATGGAGTCATTGACCTCAATGAATGATAACCTTGAAGTCAACAGACTAAATTAATGCTCTACTTTCTGAATTTGAGAGCAGCAATGTGAAAACCTGGACAGCTAAAGTTAGATTCGTGCATCCATATTTAAGAAGTTGCCTATTTAAAAGAAAAGGGGTTTGTATTCCCCTCCTCCAGAATGGCTCAGTACCTGAGATATTGAAAACTGAAGTTTTCAGCCTCAGCCCCCACCTAAGAGGAAACAAAAATCCTGTTCCAGGATTTTGGCATGGAATTAGAGCCTGGTGGAGGCTGCTGCTTTCCTTATTCAGGAACAGACCAGAGCGTCTAAACCAGAAAATCTCTAGATGCTGCTGTTCTTAAATATTCTGGAAAAGTAATTTCTATCCATTTTACCTCCCAATACATGGGACCCTCTGTTTAAAACCCGTTGAAGTAACTTTCAGTGAAGTTTTAAATTGTGAGGAGATTTCTTTATTGCAAGACTGAAATTTTTTTATGTTGCTGATTTCTAAGAGCAAAGAAAAAAATTGATTTTGAACAAAACCAAATTAAAATTCAGATCAAAAATTGCAATAATAACTATTAAAAATTATTTCCCATTTCCTGAATGATTGGTCAGTACACTGAGAGTGCCTGAAGTCTGTAATGAACATAATGCTGGAAATGCAGAGGTTTTTCTGCAGCCTTTAAAGCCAGTGTTCAGGGAACACAAAGGAAAGGCTCTCTCGGGCAAGGCAGCAATGGGATGTGAGCCTGAGTTTGGAGCTGCCCGTGGGGTTGGGACACCTTGGCTCAGGGCTGCTGGGAGCGGCCCTGTCTTGTCCATCCCATTTTGTGTCCTGTTCCTGCTGCTTTTGGCAGCAAGTGTTCCTGGGTTGGTCCTGCTGGCCTGGGCTGGGAGGGTTTGGAGTGAAGTTTGGAGTGAGGGTTTGGGTGTTGAAGGGAATCTCAGGCCTGTGCTCCAGGGAAATGCCCACAGGGGGTTCCTTCCCATGGCATTGGCACCGGTTTGGGAGCTTCTGCAGCTTTCCAAGGATCACACCTGAAACTGGTGCTCCTGAAGGACTCCCAGGGGGCAGGGCTGCACCAGCAGCACTCCATGGGCATTTCATGGAATCCCTGGGGCTGGAAAAGCCCTCCCAGCCCGAGGAGCCCCAGCTGTGCCCAATGCCCACCTTGTCCCCAACCCGGGGCTCTGAGTGCCACCTCCAGGCCTTCCTTGGACATTCCTTGGCCACCTCCAGGGATGGGGACTCCAGACCTCCCAGGGCAGCCCTTTCCAAGGCCTGGTCACCCTTTCTGGAGACACAACACCCAAAATTCCTCATCATTGGACAAGCTTGATTTAAAATGGTACCACTTCAGTTCCTGAGCATATTCTATGTTGAATCCATAAGCAGGGCAGCAGATGTTTGTAGGAGGCGTCCTCCATAAATCATGGAGCCAGGTGGAAACAACCTCTCCCCCCATCCCTAAAGTTCTGTTCCTTTGGGGTTAGGTTTTAAAATACAGACAGACACCGTAGGATGGCTCTCTTAACAGCCAGGCCTGAGTAGTTCTTGGTAAGGATTCCATTTATCATACTTCATCAGGCAGGTGGAGGCAAGAACTGGGCAAATATTGCTCCTAAATCTTGCTGAAATTGGACATTCTGACTTGTAAGGTTTGTATTTCTCTTTTTCTAGTCAGGCTGGTGCTTCCTGTTCTGTTCAGTTCATCTTGTGCTGTGTGGTTTTTGATGTTTGTATCAAACCCTCTGGCAGGCAGTGGTGCCCAGATGTGTTTGCTTGATTCCTCACTGGGATCAGGCTGGTGGATTCCCAGCCTTCCAGAGCAACCCAGGATGTGCTCAGCTTGATGACAGAGTTCTTTCCTGGTTATACACAGGGGAGGAAGTCCTTCTCAGCAGGTTTTACCAGAGTTTCCATGTCTCAATGTGCAATCAGCTATCCGTGGACAGCTTGGATATTTCCATCAGGCAGCTCCAGGACACATTTGTCAGCCCTCTGATGTCACTGGGTGCAGCTCAGACGTCATCTGAGCAGGTCTGGTTAAACCCTGCTGGATTTAGGAACACAATTAAGCTTGGAAAATGTAAAAGTGGGAATGTTTGACTCTCAGATTTCTGTTGTGATGCCACAGTCTCAAAACCACATTTGTTGATAAGCTGTTCAGGACAGAGATTAGATTAGAAAGCAAGAAACAGAATTTGTTTTTAGCAGTGACACATCAGATTTGAGGTTCTGACCTTGCAGTTGTCCTGGGAAGAGCAGGGAACACCCAGCCCAGCATGGATCCATCAGCCCAAGGGAAAAGCCTGGTTCCTGAGGCTCAGCACTCCCTGACACTCACACCTAGCCCCTGGTGACTTCTGGCTGAGTTAAATCCCAAAATATCTTCGGGGACCTAGCTTTGAGTTCATTGCACGCAGAGCCAGCTGTTGAACATCTTTGCTGGACAGGTGGAACAGGTGGCAGAAGTTTTGTTCCAGGCTGAGAAAAGAGATTTGTTCCTGATTTCCTCCTTCCCTGTGGGAATCTGTTGGTGCTGGCATTTTCCTAATAAATTGGTTATTGTAAATCTCTTAAAAATCTAGGGATACAAGCAGAGAGCTGAGTATGAAGTTCTTCTTTTACTGGTTAATTCTGGATCTTCTATCTGGTTTCTTTTTGTGCATGTTCTTAACTTCTTCTTCATCTCATTGAATCCACTTTGTTAACAGAGAATCCAGCCTCAAGTTGGCTAAACCATCCAGCACTTTGCTTTTTCTTTACTAAAATCACAGAAAATTTTAATTTGGGCTCAGTGTTTTGGGGTGACCTTGCCACTTGTTTGTGCTCCTTCAGATGTGATGGGGGGGGATCAGCAGATGTGCTGTGCCAAGAAATAAACAGAAGGATGATGTCGGTAAAGGTGGATGAAATTGGTTTCCTTTTTACCTGGTTTTGTAGGCAGTGAGGCCTTTAAATAGAGAAAATATTTAATTCTGTGATTAAAGCCCACAGTTCCTCAGGTCTGCCTTTCCACTCCAGAAAAATAAACTGTTTCTGGCAACACGTGGAGATCCAGCCATGGTTTTTTAGCTTGGCTGTAACAGGGCTGACATCTTCATGCTCCTCCAAGGTCCTGAAGATGCCTAAAAGGAATGAACTGCTTCTCCAAGATTTTGTATATTGGTAAAAGTATCTATGATTTCACCTGCGATATTAATGTGACTTCTGACTTGCTGTTAATGCCTCTCAGTAGATCCACAAGTTGAGTTTAATATAAAACTGATTTTATCTTCATGTATGTATGCAATAATGGCTTACATACATTATATTTGCTTATAAAACATAAAATAAACTTAAACACCCTACCAAATATATTTACCAAGTTTTGTACCTTCCAGTAATGCAGAAGCTTTGTGCTAGTTTGGAATAAAAGTAGGAAGTAGGCCCTTTGAAATATTTCACTTACTGAAGTTTAGCAAAATATCTGAAAGGCAGCAGGTGTCCATCATAATTCCATTTACAGCTTCACTTCAGGTGAGTTCCAGATGTTCATGATAGGCTCTGTGTTAGGCCCTTAAAGACCGTAGAAAAAGCAGCATTCTGGTAATTGATTTATTCTTGTTTCTTAAGTTAGACCTTTCTAAAACTTCCAGCTGTAAACTAACTTTACAGTAATCATTTCACAATGCTGAGTGATTCTTGAAGACTTCCCTGAGTGCGGTGATGGATCCACAGTGTGGAGTTTTAGGGTATTTCTGGTGCTTGGAAATGGATGTAAATAAGGCGGTGTTTCTTTTCAGGCTTCAGTGTTCACATCTCTGGAGTTTTCTCCAAAATTCCATTTTTGGCTTGTTGAGGTCATGGAATCCCAGAATGGGTTGGGTTGGAAGGAGTTTAAAGATTATCTCATCCCACCCCTGCCATGGCAGGGACACCTCCCACTGTCCCAGGCTGCTCCAAGCCCCAGTGTCCAACCTTGGGCACTGCCAGGGATGCAGGAGCAGCCCCAGCTGCTCTGGGCAAACTGAGATGTCGAAGGAAAACTTTGATCCCATCATTAAGATAATTGTAATAAATAAATAAATAACTGGAAAAAAAAATGCAAGTTAGTCTTGTGTGCTTTAACTTAGACCAGTTTGTGATGATCTTGTGTTTTGTCATTGGTGAGCCTCAGAATAAACTGATTATTCCTCACCTTTAATGTCCCTGGGCAGGTGTTTGATAGGAGCATGAGCCTCTTTTAAATCTTGCAAAGGAAAAGGGTCACAGCTCAAAATCTGGAGGGGAGCAGAGCAGTCACTGGCCGATGCTGTTGATGTGTTTTCCTTTCTTTACACCCCAGGATTTTACAAAATTCAGTTCACAGCTGAGCCTCTCCTGCTTTGCCATTTTCACTGGTTGGAAGGAGGCTGTCTCAAGGAAGAGACTTGACGTGTAAACTGTGCCAGCAGAGAGCTGCAGGAGCAGATGTGGTCAGAGGAGATTGCAGAGCACCAGTTCCCAGACTAAAAGAGCTGTTTCCCTGTCAGTACCCAGAGCATTCCCAGCCTTGGAGCCCATCCCACGGAGCAGCATGCAACTCTGCTGCTTCCCTGTCCTGGCTGCCTGCTGGGGAGGATTCCTGGGATGTGCTGGATCCAGGGGAGCTCAGCTGCTGCTTCCATGCTTCCTCAGCTATTAATTCCACTGTTGTCCTTAAATCCTTTTTCCTTTCTCTTTACACTTATGATGTCTCACAAGAAAATTGCTTTTTTCCTCCTCTTGTCAAAGCAAAAAACCCCAGGGTTGTTCTATCTTTTGTTATATATACATAATATAAAAATATATTACATAGAAATGTAACTTCTTTTTTCCTGAGCTGCAGCTGCAGGAACGTTTCTTTGCTTCTTTCTCCCTTACAAAGCCTGGGAGAATTTTGTGTTGCTTTCCTTCGAAAGTTCAGCTTTCCTTCCAACTTCTGAGAAATTTTTTCTGTAAAGTTGTTCTTGTCCTCTGGCTTTGGCTGACTTCATGGACTTCAGGAGTCTTCATGACTTCTTGTGAAGAAAAGAGATTTTCCTCTGAAAAAAGAGGCTGTTTCACACCCAAATCTATGGGTCAGTTTTCAAGTTAAGATTCTGCACCTTCAGCCTAAATTGTGTGTTCAGCTTTGTTTTCCAACAAAGATTCTGGTAGCAAAAGGCCCCAGGCAACAACTGTTTGGATCCTGAGAAAGGCAAAAAGTAGTTGTTGTGTTTTTTCTTTGTTTGGTGTTTTCTTTTATGTCTGGAGGCATGTGGAGCTCCAGGGGAAGGCAAGAAGCACAACTTCATTTTTTCTTGGGAGAAATCCAGGCTCTATAGGCTGCCATCCAAATGCAAAAATTCTGACACTTCTCTGCTCAGAAAAAGTGCCACCAAAACGGAGCCAGCTGAATACTCCACTTCTTCAATAGAAGGCAGTTTCCTTAAATAGAATTTGGGAGCTAACTTCGTCTGGAGCAGGGATTTGGGTTCAAAACACTTCCAGATCCGTACTGACGTCTTTTCACTTCAAGTCTTTCACTCTGGCTACAGGTATTTGAGTAAACACTCAGTGGATATTCAGACACCTGAGGAATCATTAGTGTCCTGTAATTCCATGAATTATAGCCTGTGCAACATGAATGAAAATCCTGCTTCACTTTTTTTTCTGGGAAGGCTTGGTAGAGGAGAAGGGAATTCTTGCTTTCCTAAAATCCTGAAATGATTTGGGTTGGAAGGGACCTTAAAACTCATCCCACTCCCACCTCCTGCCATGGGCAGGGACACCTCCCGTGATCCCAGGTTGCTCCAAGCCCTGGCCAACCTGGCCTTGGACACTTCCAGGGATGGGACATCCACAGCTTCTCTGGACAACCTGTGCCCCATCCTCACAGGGACCAATTCCTTCACTACAAATACCCTTTGCACAGCTCCAGGTGCTCAGCATTTACAGATTGCTTACAGTGTTTTATGGTTTGACTTTGTGTCACGCTTTCTCCCATGGATCCCAGTTTATTAGCAGTATTTTTTGCCATCAAAAATCCACATGATCCTCGATAACAGATTAGCAGTAGCTTTGTCTTCCCAAGAAGCTGCCCTAACCCATTAGGAAGATGGGTAATCTCCCTCCTGGATAAGCCTTTTGATCGATTTAGAGAAAAGTGAATCGGTGTCTTCTGAGCAAGTCTGGGTGGCAGCCACTTAAACAAAGGGATTTGGGCTCCTTTCAACATCAGCTCCTAATGAATCGTGGGAATTTCTTCAAAGACCAGGTAATTAGACAGGTACTGCACCTTTGGATTAATGGCACCTCTGACAGAGGCCTGGCTTTCCTCATTCAAAGATAGGAACTGATAGTTTTGGAGAACAAGAAATGCCTCGGGAAGTTTTTGAAAGCTTCTGGACAAGGTGCTCCATGGAGAAGCATTTCTGTGCTCAGCTTTGGAGAGTCAGGGGGTCTTTTCTCCAGCCCTTTCTGGGTTCCTCAGCACAGTTACGAGGGAAGGGACAAGCCCAGGAAATTCCAGGTGTGACTCTGTGCCTGATGTGCTTCCGGCCCTCAGGAGGGAAATCCTGTGAGCTGGGAACACAGAATTACCCTGGTCTGAGCTTCCCAGGGAACAAGAGGCTCTGCTCGCAGGGAACAGGGACAGGACAAGAGGAAAAGGCCTCAAGCTGTGCCAGGGGAGGCTTGGGTTGGGCAGCAGAAGGAATTTCTTCACTGAAAGGGTTGTGAAATATTTGTGTTCGAGATCATCCAGTCCCACCTCACCCCAGCAGCACCAGCATCACCCCAAACCCTGTCCCCAGGGGCCACATCCAGGCTCCTCCTGAGCACTCCCACAGAAAGTGACTCCAAACCTCCCTGAGCAGCTCAGCCCAAGGCCTGGCCACTCTGCCAGGGAAAGTTTTTCCAAATATCCAATCAGAACCTCCCCTGGCAAAATCATTTCATCCTTGATGATGTTTTGAAACATCGGAGTGTTGGCTAAAGGTGGTCAATGCCATGACCTCTTAAGAATCTGCATGCTTTCCTCTCACAAATGATGGCAAAGACAATTTTCCACCTGTCCATTCCCTCTTGTTTGCAGAGATGTTGGGAAGTCTCCCCTTTTGTGGAGCAGAAAAAGAAGGGAAGTCCTCTCTGGCACCTTCTGCTCAGACACGGTTGGGCTCTCTGAAGCTGCTAAGAAAGCACAGCAATCCCACAAATTCCCAAAGAAGTCTTGAGGAGCTGTGTGAGCTTGAGTGACATTTGGAAGCAGTTCTGTGCTCGCTTGGCCAGCAGGGCCAGCGAACAACACCGTGGTGCTTTCAACCCAGATGCTTTGGCAAAGCACAGCCTCGAGTGTCGCCACTGCTTGGCAGAACAACTGGTGCTGCAGAACAGGAGCAGGTGCTTTGGGCTTTTTCTGCTCCTTCTGCACCAAGGCCCTGCTTTCTGCAGTGGCTTTGGAGCACAATAAACAATACTGCTTTTGCTTTCGGGTAAGGCTTTTCAGCTCTTCAGTGGACTTGGTGAAAAGTTGGGCTCTGTGGCAGTGATGAGAATAATGAGTTACGTGGCTCTTGTTGTCTTCTGCAAACATCTTACAGGTGGCAGATCCTGGGCTTGTTTTATACTTTCTCCTCCAAATTCATGGAATCCCAGGATGGCTTGGGTTGGGAGGGACCTTAAAGCTCATCCAGTCCCACTCCTGCCATGGGCAGGGACATCTTCCACTGTCCCAGGCTGCTCCAAGCCCCAGTGTCCAACCTTGGGCACTGCCAGGGATCCAGGGACAGCCACAGCTGCTCTGGCCAACCTAAAGTCCCATTACCTGGAGGAGTGTTTGATAACTGCCCTCAGTGAGGTCCTGCTGGGGACAACATTTCTTTGGAGTAACATTTCTTGGGACTGTATTGTGGCATTTCTTTGGGGTGACATTTCTCTGGGGTGACATTTCTTTGCACCCCTTCTCAATCATCTCTTCCCACCACAGCCTGGCACAGCCCTCACTCCAGTGAGTTTTCACTCATGGCAGGAGGGCACTTCCAACTTCTTCCCTCTTCTTCCAGCGTCTGCCTGGCAGGGAAGAGTCAGGCTGTTCCAAGACTCATCCTCACGTGTGTGTTTACAGAGTCCTGCCTGTGCCATGCATGGAGCTGAGTGTTCTGTTCCCTGAGAACACTTGGAAAACCTCAGTGCTGAAGCTTTGAAGCTCACTGATACCTAAACTTTTAAATAAAGAGTATGTGTGTTATTATTTCACTTTTCTTGACTTGCAGTGACTTCAGCCTGGGTGACATGACTTTGTAGGAGGTCGTGGTTCCTTTGCATTGCAGGACAGTCATGTCTAGTGCCTGTAAATGTGGTTTTCACAATGTCCTCAGGAACTGGGAACATTCCCTGACCAGACCAGGGCACAGTTTTGTTTGAATTAAAACCTTCAGAGGTTGGAACTTCATTAACATTTCTGCTATGAACAGGACTTGGGGTGATCTTTTCCCAGAACACAGTTGTTGGATGAACCTTGAAGAATTCCTTCTGTGTTTGGTGTTTAGATCCTGTAAATAATTTTCTATCATCACATTTCCTTGGGAATATCCAACTCTCTTTCCTCAGGTGAAATGCTTCCTCTGCACCTCTCTGGAGATGAGGAAACCCAACACCAAACCATGGCAAATTATCCCCTCAGCTTTTCCTTGGTGTAGTTTACAGATCCTTCAGGAAATGCTGGAATGATTCCTTCCCTCCCTCCACCCCTTGGAAGTCACCTGCTTTTTTTGGTGGCCCACATGGATGCTGCAGGTGCAGGTGACAGGCAGCTGTCAGGAGCTTGTTCTGGGAATTGACATTCCAGAAAAACCAGAGACTGATGGAAGGAGAGGCTCAAATGTTCCAGCCAAAACAGGGTGTCTTTGGTTTGTGCATCTTCCATGATGTCCCTGCAGGGGACAGGTGGCACTTCTTGGAAAGGAGGAGCCCAGTCATGGCAAATGGGAGTTTTTGTAACTGGGAATCAGATTTATGGATGCAGATCAGCTGAAGGAAAGCAGGGTGGGGTATTGGGCAGGAATTGTTCCCTGGGAGGGGCTGGGATGGAATTCCCAGATCTGGATCCCTGGCAGTGCCCAAGGCCAGGTTGGACACTGGGGCTTGGAGCAGCCTGGGACAGTGGAAGGTGTCCCTGCCATGGCAGGGGTGGCACTGGATGATTTTTGAGATCCCTTCCAACCCAGACCATTCTGGGATTCTATAAGATGCATACAAAATTTATTTTTTTAAATTTGCACAACTCTGATACTTGGGTAGTGTTGCTCTCATCGTTATTATTACTGTGAACAAAACCCCAATTTTCAAAGCTTTAATACCTACTCCTTAGTTTATGCTAGAAACGGTAAAACCTTAGAAGGAAAAATGCAAGGTACACTTAAAAAATAATTTTCTTAAATCACAGTATTATCCTAAAGGAATAATGATTTTTTTTGTTTGTTTGTTTTGTGGATTGTTTTTGTTGTTGTGTTTTAAATTTTTCCAGGTTGAAATTTGTGTTATTTGAGAGAAATCAATACAGTTTACAGTGAGCCCCACTTTGGGGTCATACTGTTTGGATTAGTGAAGTTTGGCATCCCCAGGTTTTGGTGGTTTCCAGCTGGAAGTACAGATCCAACCACACTTCAGGTTTTTTTCTCCTTAAAAGCTGCTACTTCAAGGTGAGGCAAATCAAAAGAAGTAATTGCTTAAACTTAAAAGTGTGTGTACTAAATACAGGAATTGTTACAAAGGCAGGAAATTGGGCTTTCAGATGAGTGCTTTGGAATTGTGAGGTTTGACTGGGCTTTTCAACCCCCTGGCATGGATTTATTTCTGATTTATTTTTTGATTTTCTGTGATGAGCACTAAGCTGGATATGGAAATACAGAAACTTTTTACTGGGGAATGATTTATTGTTTAGTGAGTGGAGTTTGTCAGGACTGGCTTCAGATTCCTGCTGTAAAATGCAGGTGTCAGAATATCCATTACCAAATCATTGACAAAGCAGCAGAAAAATGGTTTAAGTTGCAGTTCACAGCCCGTGAGGATTTTCTGGAATAGTTCTGGTGCTTCCAGGCAACTTCGGAGTGAGGATAAAACCTGGAATGTTATTATTTTATGAACTGTGATATGGATTAATAAGGACAGTGTGCATAAGAGTTTTAAAGTATTCTGGTTTTTAGGAACTCCGTCAGAATTTGTGTTATTAATACAGAGTATCAAAGCAGTGCAATGTCTTCAAATGCAACAGAACTGCTCTGTAGCTAAAATTTAAGTGCTGTAAATTTCCCTTGGAGTGACATGAATTACTTGAAGATGATCCATGAAATCAGCCAGCGAGGGAATTCCCTGGAATCATCACACCAGCAGCTTCCCCATAATCGAGGTGGAATTTATAATGGTGGATATTTTTTTTGTAGTTCACTTTTTCACTTAAAAAGCCTCTGTGTGTGTGTGTTGGTCCTTAAAGGTGTGTGATAGGTTAACAGCAATCTCAAATCCAATCCCAAAAATCCCAATCTGTACTGTTTGGGATTAGTAAAGGAAAAAAGACTTTTAATATCAATAGGGCTGTGCAAATCCTGCACGTGGAAGGAGGGGACAGCCCAAATTCTGAAAATACACACTTGCCCACGTGCCAAGTTATTTTATTTTTACAGTTGGTTTTATTTTAAAATTGTCTTCGCTGTGTTAGATGAAATCCACCTTTATTTATGGTAGACACCAGAGCTGGGTGGATGTCACCCAGTGAAATAGTTTGAAAATACATGGGATTATTTAACCGAGTTAAAAAGATTCTGCATCAATTCCTAACCCTGCCTGTATTCAAACTACAAAAGTACTTTGAGATCCTCCCCCTCTCTCCTGAAAGCTGTTCTCTTTGGTCAGGTATTGAATAATTTATATCATGTGAGACTCTTGCACATGATGTATTCATCCCTTGTTTAGCGCTTACATTCATGGTTTGGCATGCTGGCTGTACATTGATATGGGAGATGCTTCCCATTTTTTCTCTACCAACTGTTTAAATATATCTTGTGCCTCAGTAACTACAAATGGGAAATAGAATAATTCAAGTAATTTCCCTTGATGGGTTTGATGCCTAGGAAAAGATTTCTTTTAATTTTATTTTTTTAAATACATATCTGTTTGTACAAAAGGACAGCTCTAAAAATGATGCTGATATTTATGCTAACTTTATGTTCAGCTGGAAATGCCTGAGCCATCAGGCCGGGTATTGATTTGGGATAAAATATTGGGTGTTTTTCACCTCTCGTGCGGTTTGACGTGCTGCCATGTAGCAGGTAATTTATTCCATCTCTAATTAGTTTTGCGCTGCAAACTGCAAATTGTGAGTAATGTTCTTTGGAGGTGGGGGAAGGAGGAGGCGCTGCACCAACGCGGGGAACTCTCGGTTAAGTGCTGATAAAAGTATTTCCCCGAAAGGCCAGCGGAGCAGCCCAGCACAAGGATTAGTGCTGCAAAGTCCTGGCCCAGCCCGGATTGCTCTCGTAAGCCCCTGCTCAGGTAACGCTGCTGCTGCAGGGGCTGCGAGATGAGCACGGATAAATGCAGTGAGTGGGTTCCAAAAGCTGCCAGCGGAGAAAGAATGGGCGGCACTGATTCCTGGGGTGTGCAGCGCACACACACTGAGGGAGATGCTGCTGTTTTGGGGTACACAGGGAGAGATTTCAGGAGCTTCACCGAGGGAGTTGCTGGTGTTTTAGGGCATGGAAGGAGATATTTTAGTAGTTTCACTGCTGCTAAAATGTCCAAAATGAAGTTGTTGAATGGGGGAGAGATTTCAGGAGCTTCACTGAAAGAGTTGCTGGTGTTTTAGGGCATGGAAGGAGATATTTTAGTTGTTTCACTGCTGTTAAAATGTCCAAAATGAAGTTGTTGAATGAGGGAGAGATTTCAGGAGCTTCACCGAGAGAGTTGCTGGTGTTTTAGGGCATGGAAGGAGATATTTTAGTAGTTTCACTGCTGTTAAAATGTCCAAAATGAAGTTGTTGAATGAGGGAGAGATTTCAGGAGCTTCACTGAAAGAGTTGCTGGTGTTTTAGGGCGTGGAAGGAGATATTTTAGTAGTTTCACTGCTGCTAAGATGTCCAAAATGAAGTTGTTGAATGAGGGAGAGATTTCAGGAGCTTCACTGAAAGAGTTGCTGGTGTTTTAGGGCATGGAAGGAGATATTTTAGTAGTTTCACTGCTGCTAAAATGTCCAAAATGAAGTTGTTGAATGGGGGAGAGATTTCAGGAACTTCACTGAGAGAGTTGCTGGTGTTTTAGGGCATGGAAGGAGATATTTTAGTAATTTCACTGCTGCTAAAATATCCAAAATGAAGTTGTTGAATGGGGGAGAGATTTCAGGAGCTTCACTGAGAGAGTTGCTGGTGTTCCAAGGCATGGAGGGAGGTACTGCAGTAGTTTCACTGCTGCTAAGATGTCCAAAATGAAGTTGTTGAATGAGGGAGCCGGTAAAACTGTTGGAACTGACATCTTGGGCGCTTGGTAAAAGCAGGTTCCCCGCTGCAGCTCTGAGGAGCTGGGCCGTGCTAGGGACCCCTGAGAGCAGGGATGGCTCTGCCCGTGCCCCCTCCTTCCCCGTGCCCAGGTGCAGGTGCTGTCCCCGCCGTGCCAGCGCGGCGAGGCCACCCCGGCGGCTCCGGGGGCTCCGTGCCCCGTCCCCTGGCCGCCGGCACTTGTCCCCTGTCCGGTGGCACCTTGGCGGAGCCCCGGAGAACAGGAAGCACCCCCACCCCCTCGGCAGGTGAGAGACTCGCAGCGGCGCCGGCACATCGCTGCCGGGCTCGGCAAAGTGCAGTAAAACATGCCCGGCACCGCTGCGGCCGCCACGGCGTAGAGAGAGAGAGAGGGGGAGAGAGGGGACAGTGCTGCTGCTGCTGCTGCTGCTGCTGCTGCTGCTGCTGCAGGGACAGCCGGGGGCTTCCAGAGTAAGTCTGTCTGTCTGTCACTCTTTGCATTTCCAGCCGCCGGTTTTCCACATCCGCATCCCCCCCGCGCGTGGGAAGGGGATCTCCCCAGCAGCCCTGCGAGCGGTGCTGGTCAGTGATGGATTCACGCCGTCACAGGCACAGAGACACCAATATGCTGTCAGATAATATATATATATTTTTTTTTTCTTTGAAAGATCGGTCAAAAGAAAAAAAAAAAATCTGCTTATTTCTCGTAGGATGCTTCAGCGTCGCTCATGTTCAGTCGTTAGCGGCGGTGGAACGAGCTGAAATTTCTTTTGCTTAAAATCTGTCGCGGGGAGTGGGGGGATAATAACAATAACAACAACAATAATAATAATAATAACAATAACAATAATAATAATAAAGGATGTTGTGTTTTTAGGGTTAAACCCAAACCAGTGAAACATAAATTCAGATCTTTGAGAAAAAGGGAAGGAAAAAGGAAAGGACAGGAGTAGCCTGACACAGTAATTTTAGGAGGTGACCTGCCTAAGGAAGGCAGCGACAGGGAACTTTAGAGCTTTTTAAAGCCCCGGCAAGAATTCCAGGCGGGCTCGCTCCCACCCGGCAGCGCTGGGGGAAATCTTTCACATCCCAGCCCTGGAGAGAAGGCGTCCCGGAGCCGGGCAGGGCGAAATCCTAACGCGGGCGCGCTTATCCGTAAATCCCGTGTATCATGGCTGCGCCGCCCTGCCCTTGCTGTGGGGGTGAAATGTAGAACATGAGCCTGATCCTCGGGAGATGGAGCTAATTTCGCCCTAAACTGGAAAGTGTTAACAGCGCCCGGCGAATGTGACAAAGCTCAATCGCGCTCCTTGTTTATGGGGCCCGCGCCCATTGGCCGCCGCGCGCCAGCTCTGCCCTGGCAACTGCGCGCCCGCATTTGCATAGCGCGCCGCCATTGGCCCGCGCCGCCGCGCTGCGGGCCAATGGCGCGGCGCGGCCCGGGGTGGGCTATGCTAATGAGGCGCTGTTGCTGGGGCGCGCTGCGGCAGCCGGGGATGCGCTGAGGGGAGCGCCGGCACCGGCTTCCCCCTCACGCGCGGGCCTGCGCGCTGCGGGCCGCGCTCGAACCGCGCCGCCCTCCCTCACACCGGGCCGCCCTCCCTCACACCGGGCCGCGCTCGAACCGCGCCGCCCTCCCTCACACCGGGCCGCGCTCGAACCGCGCCGCCCTCCCTCACACCGGGCCGCGCTCGAACCGCGCCGCCCTCCCTCACACCGGGCCGCGCTCGAACCGCGCCGCCCTCCCTCGCACCGGGCCGCGCTCCATCGCACCGCGCCGCCCTCCCTCACACCGGGCCGCGCTCGAACCGCGCCGCCCTCCCTCACACCGGGCCGCGCTCGAACCGCGCCGCTCTCCCTCACACCGGGCCGCGCTCCATCGCACCGGGCCGCGCTCCATCGCACCGGGCCGCCCTCCCTCACACCGGGCTGCCCTCCATCGCACCGGGCCGCCCTCCCTCACACCGGGCCGCGCTCCATCGCACCGCGCCGCCCTCCCTCACACCGGGCCGCGCTCCATCGCACCGGGCCGCCCTCCCTCACACCGGGCCGCCCTCCATCGCACCGGGCCGCGCTCCATCGCACCGGGCCGCCCTCCCTCACACCGGGCCGCCCTCCCTCACACCGGGCCGCGGTCCATCGCACCGGGCCGCCCTCCCTGACACCGGGCCGCGCTCCATCGCACCGGGCCGCCCTCCCTCACACCGGGCTGCGCTCCCTGACACCGGGCCGCGGTCCATCGCACCGGGCCGCCCTCCCTCACACCGGGCCGCCCTCCCTCACACCGGGCCGCGCTCGAACCGCGCCGCCCTCCCTCACACCGGGCCGCGCTCGAACCGCGCCGCCCTCCCTCACACCGGGCCGCGCTCCATCGCACCGGGCCGCCCTCCCTCACACCGGGCCGCGGTCCATCGCACCGGGCCGCCCTCCCTGACACCGGGCTGCGCTCACACCGGGCTGCCCTCCCTCACACCGGGCTGCCCTCCCTCACACCGAGCCGCCCTCACACCGAGCCGCCCTCCCTCACACCAGGCTGCGCTCCATCGCACCGGGCCGCCCTCCCTCACACCGGGCTGCCCTCCCTCGCACCGGGCTGCCCTCCCTCACACCGGGCTGCGCTCCATCGCACCGGGCCGCCCTCCCTCACACCGGGCCGCCCTCCATCGCACCGGGCCGCGGTCCATCGCACCGGGCTGCCCTCCCTCGCACCGGGCCGCCCTCGCACCGGGCTGCGGCGGGCCCCGAGCGCCGCCGGCCCTGGGCCGCCCGCCGCTCCGTCTGATTGTTGTTTCCCCCCAGTTTCCCCCCTGTTCTTAAATTTATTTTTTAAATAAAATGCTTTAAAGTAGCCAGCTTCCCGCAGAAAGCTGATACACTCAGCTCGCCCCTTCTCGCTGTCCGAGGTCAGGATCTGAATCTGATTATTCTTTAGAATAATTATTTCTGGAACACACACACCTTTCAAAAATGGTGTGTTCACATCCCACCCGACCAAAAAAAAACCTACTCCACACCAAAGACAAGCCTTTCCTCAAGCTCTAAGTTGAGTCCTGTTTTTTTCCTGTCCTAAATATCATTCCTGTCTAAGAATATTGGGGAATCTGAGCTTAAAATATATTCTGCTGCTTAAGTCTACGTCTGTATCTGTCCTTTTTTCCTTTCCCTGCTTTCCCAAGCAGCATTTTCTCCACTCATGGGTCACTTTACCTCCTTCAGTCCTGTTCCCCACTCCCTCCCTCTGTCTTCTTCAGTGTCCAATTCCTGTATTTTCTTCCATAACTGCTCACATTCTCTCCTTCCAACTCACTAAAACTGACTGTGAGGGTAATGAATTGTTTAACTGAGTCAATCCAGCTACATTCCCTGCTATTTTTTCCTTTCTTTTCCTCTTTCTCGTAAGTATCAGGATGTATCCCTGGTTTGATACCACCTGGCATTTGCTGGTAATGGTGGGAATTCCTGTCACCAGCAGACTTTTGGTTAAGTCTGATTTTTACTGTGGTGGAATTTTAATTTTTAGACCGTTTTCTAAACCCTTCAGAAAACTTCAGGTTCAACAGAGGGGAATTTAGTTTCTCTTGGATAAGGCCAATGTTTTCATAGAGAAACTTAGTGATTTCTAGAACCAAAACCTTACATTTAATAAAAATGGTGTGTACTTGGAGTTTGCTTGAAGTCTTCTGAAGAATAAGTTTAGAGGTTCTTTTTTAGCATGCTTAAGGGACAAAAATAATGTCAATTTAAACTTTGTGTCACTAAATTTCTGCTGTATTAGGAGATTACCGTGGATTATAAAAGATTTTTCTCCTTATTAACTGAATTTGACAGATTTTTTTGTTTGTATTTGTGGTTTTCACTCGGCACGGAGGGGCAGCTGTGGGTCTTTCAGCAGGATTAAAGATGCAGAGGTAGCTGGAGTTAAGTAATTACTGGAAACCTGTGTTTGGAATAATATTCACACTTCAGTCTTTATTTCTGCTTTAAGAGCTGTTATGTTTGTTCAAAGGTTGGACTTGATGATCTTGGAGGTATTTTCCAACATTATTGTTTCTGTGAGTCTTTGAACTTTCACCATGATCATAAAAAGAGTTTATCTCCATTTCCCTCTCTCCTTTCTAGTCCCTCTTTTTAATGGCAGGCTTTTCATTCGATTAGAAAAATGATAAACCTTAGAATAATTGCATAAAATCATAAATTGCACATGAATTTGTAGGGCGAGACAAAAAACCTCAGAACCTCAACCTTGGCACATTTTCACCAGCATCAGTGACCTCTGGCAAACGAGGATTTGGGTAATTTTTACTTGTCAGTTTTAAAATAAAAGTTAGTTCTCTTCTTGAAATACAGGTTATTAAAGATTCAGTAATAAAGTATTGACTGCTGAGATATTGTTTCACTCACTCGTTTGTCATTAAATAAATAAATGCACGCTGGGGTGAATCAGCAGCCAAAGTCCTTGAGTTGGACCAGTGCTCCTGAGGAGCTGGACAGAGTTCCAGTGTGGCCGGAAAACTTGGGAAGAGCTTGAAGTGTGTTAGAAAAGGGGAAAACCTTCACTAGGAGCTCTGTTGGTGTGTGTACAGTCGCTTCCTCTGTAAATCCTGGGGTATCCTCTCTCGGAGGATCACACGAGGGCAGTGTGTCAAAAAGGAGCTTTTTTAACCTAACCTGTACAGCTGCTCCTCTGTGGAGCTCTGCGAAACAGAGATTTACCTGCTAGGATGTGTCCCTTGTCTTTGCAAAGTCCTGAATGTGCAGAAATTTAAATTATGGCGCCCTTTTGTGTTCATCCCATGTCTGGCCGTTTTTCTGCAGAACAGGAGAAAATCCAGAATTCTACAGAAGGAAATGATTGTTTGTGAGTTCCGAGGATGCAAAAACAATGACCACTCTATAGAATATATAAGCAGCCAGGAATAATTTTATTTGGAGCACAGTCTGAAGAGTGGCTAGGGATATTATGTTAAACACAATGAAAATAAAAAGATCTATTGTATGGCCACCTATTCAGTGAGCACTGCTTCCATTCTGCCCCCTAAAACAAACAGGGCATTCATGGAGCCAAACAGAATCATAACTTATTGACATGGAGGCACAGAATTAAAGCTGGGGAAGGATTCTGGGCTTCCCCAATTTCTGGGCACAGTTCTCTTCATTTTAGTGGGTTTTCAGTCCATTCAGTCCTTTGCAGGCCTGTCCCTGTTTCCTTGTGGAATTCCAGGTGTTCTTTAGCTGTGCTTTCAAGCAGGTGCTTCTCCAGGGCAGAAATGGAAAAGCAGAGGTCTCAGAGAGCTTAATTTGGACTACGAAAGTTCAGATTGCCTGTGTTTCCTGTAGGTCTTAGCTGAGAATTTTGGCGATCTTGGGCTTCATTTATTTAAAAAAAGTGGTTTCACTTTCACAACATTTTCTCAGTTCTAAGATTCTCCGGAGTGTACTCAAAGTCATATTTACAAGTTAATGAAACACAGATTTATATACTGTGTTGCCAGTGGATTAAATGAGTTTTGGAAAGGTCTTTCTCTTGCAGTGGGAGAATTACAATGAGCAGCAGCATTCAGCCCTTCTCGTACCAGATTTTTGAAGTGGCCTTTCTTTTATTTCTGAAGATATTTCCCACAGTGTTTCCCTGTGACAGGTCTGAGCTCCATTTTTTTTCCAGGAAAGGGAGCTGGTGTCCTCTGATTGCACAAAAGCCACAGACCACAAGTCCTGCCCAAAGTCCACCTCCTGCTGCAGCTCATCCAGGCGAGGAACTGGCCAAGACAGGCTCAGCAGTGGCACAACAGTTCATGAACCTGCTCTTGGCCTGCTTTTCCTCCAGGCTGGGAAAAGATGGCACCCAGGAGTTTGATGTCACCTCCTGAGCACTTCCCTGCAGCTCTGGCCAGTTGGGAGGAGCAGGAGGAACCCGTGGGTGTGTTGGCCCATGAATGGGGTTGGAGAGCGGGGTTGTTTCTATGTTTAGGGTTCCATTCTGCTGGGAGGGAAAGCGGTGTTTGGCATTTCTGTACAGGGAAGTTGCCTGAATAGTTATTGTAGGATAACTTCTGAAGCTGCCATTCTTTAATAATTCCCCCACAATAATAAAGTTCCTCCAGAGGAGGAACTCGGTGGGATATTTATAACGGGATTGTTCTCCGGTAGCTGCCACAGGTAATTTCCCTTTGTTCCCTGAGTTCTCTCAGCTTTTCCCTGGGTTCTCTCAGCTTTTCCCACTCCAGACCAAGCAGAGTGAGGTCCCTGGACCCCCACGTTCTCAGGCAGCCACTCCAAACCCGTGTGTGGGGACAATGGGCAGAGCAGGGCTGCAGGAGTTCACGCAGAGTTCAGGTTGGCGTTTGCTCATTGCCTGAAAGATGATTGTTCTAAACTCTGCAGTCCCCCAGGGCTGACATTTGTGATGCTCAGGCAGAACTCTGGTAGGTCGAACTCGTCTTCAGCGTGGGTTTATTTGAACAGAGAGTTCTCAGATACAAGTGCTTGTTGCTGATTGCTCCCTGGCTGTTTTAGGTTGTGCTGATACACCTCAGAGGTGGTTGGGTATTAGAGCAGTGCAGGGATCTGGCTCCCTTTTCCAGACACTCTTCAATAGCTGAGCTGTCACAATGCTCATGGATGCTGAGAGCTTTTCCAAGCAGAGACTTTGCAAAATAAAGTTGACCAGAATTCTGCAAAACAATGAACTTTGCAAAAAAAAATCTTCTGTGAAGGAAGAGGGTTGTACAATTCCTCAGCTAACACACTTAGAGTGGACATTGGGCTGCTTTCACATCACTAATTTAAAGACAGAAAAAAGCAACAAGAAGTGCTTGCCTTCACCTGTGGTGGTTTAGCAGGGGTTGGAAATAAAAAGATTTAAAGTCTGAACCTGTCCTGCACAGTAAGAACCGTGCTTGTTCTGTGGTGTGGCCCCACAAGCTCCTGGACTCTGAGTGTGGGAAGCAGAACACCCTTTGTGGCGAACGAGACACTTCACACTTTTATTCTCTGGTCGTGTTTTCTGGCAGGTTCTCACTCAGCTGCCAGCGTAGCCCTGAGAGGGAACAGAGGGAATATCTGCACATGGCTGAACAGCCCAAACATGGAAAGGGAGGGTGGGATAGGAGGGAGAGAAAGAAACTCACAACGTTTTGGGTCAAAGCAATGATCTTAGGAGGGAAAATGTTGAAGAAAAGGAAGAAAAGTTCTAGCTAGGCAAAGAGAATGGCAGATGAATTGTGCAGAGGAAGTTTCACACTTCAGCCTGAGATCATGGATCATCTTAATTCCACCCCCTGCCATGGGCAGGGAAACCTCCACTATTCCAGGTTGCTCCAAACCCTGTCCAGCGTGGCCTTGGATGCTTCCAAGCTTGGGGAATTCCTGCATTTAAACTTCTAGAAGTATGAAATAAATGCTGATGGGACTTTCACTGCTTTTACCTGCTTCATCTTGCACAACCATCAGCAGGCGGGGAAGTGTTTTAAGGCTGTTGCAAAGGTTCTGTTCTCAGCAAGATAACTCTTTATCATGTCATGGAACCAAGATCTTCTGTTGCTGCACTTGGGAGATGCTTTTGTCAGTCCTGAAGGCAGATTTCCATCACTCACAGGGTCCAAACTGTCACCTTTTTGGGGGCTAATTTTTCATTGTGAGATGAGAAGTAGGAAGACATATTAAGGAAATGTCACTTTTCAAATGCTCTAATGGTTTTTGTCTGACTTTGCCTCCTTTTTTAAATTTCACTATGAATACACCTCAATAGAACACTAAGGTTTGACAGAGGGACAAAGAGAGTCACAAAGATACTTTGAGAAGCAAAGTAGATCTTTAATGAGCTGGGTGACAGGAATGCAAAGAAACCTTGGAATTCATGTTGGGATTTTCAGTCCCAGCCAAGAGAGGAGCTACTCTAACAACTCCCGATCCAGAGAGAAATCTCACTTTGTGCTGACTTTTGTGACCCAGAAATAGGGAAACCTTGAGGCTGGAGGAGACCTTTGGAGGTTGCCCAGTCCTGTGGCCAGTTGGGCTTTGGCTACAATCCACTGATTTTTTCTGCATTGATGATCCACTCTTGGGATCACTCAGTCACCTGCAGCTCTTCCCCGTCAGTCAGTGAATGTTTGGGCCTCGCTGTAGCTGAAAGGAAAGGCCCGGGATGTGTTTACCACCAAAAATATCTTTTTTGGGAGGAAGTTTAACTGAGTTAAATGAGTTACGTGGACTGATGTCAAAATGGGAATAACAGGATCTCAAATGGATGAGGTAGGAAATTGAATCTGCATGGAGTTCTTCAAAATCTATGCAAAAATTTACACAAAGTTTTCCAATACTACACCACTTGTAGTTCATTCTCCTCAGTAATCACAGTCTCAAATAATTGTTACGCCTGCAGTTAATAATTTCTTTGTTGCTTGGAAAAATCATAAAATCACAGAATGGTTTGGGTTGAAAGGGACCTTAAAATCATCCAGTTCCACCCCCTACCAGGGGCAGGGATAACTTCCAGTATCCTACCTGGCCTTGGACAATTCCAGGGATGGAGAGGCCATAAAACATCCATTAAAAATAAAATCAGTTTAAAACACAGCTATTTTAAAACACAGTATTTTCCACCCTCATCAAATAAATAAATACATTCTTGAACTTCTTCCACTGTGTTGAGATGATGCTTTAAGAAATAAACCTTCTCCTTTATGAGGGAATCCATTTTTGCAGTGTGTCTATTTTCAGAGAGTTCTGTGAGCCTCTTTAGAGTGCAAATACAAATCAAGGTGGGTATTTTTATGCCTCCCCTGAACTAACATTAGGTAAGGCCTATTTGTAAGACAATTCTACCCACTCCAAATCCATAATCTTTTCCCTTAATGTACTTCATGCTTAGAGATCCTGGCGTATGTTTTGGGGTTTTTTGCTTCATTTTCGTCCCAAGGTGTGATCACTTGAACTTGAAGTGGTTAAAAAGGAAAATTGGTGATTGACTACACCTTGTTCACAGATATTTCTGTCCTGTGGAAGTTCTGGATGTGCTGTGGGATCAAGTGCCCATGGATTTGAGTCCTGCCCTGGTGGTCAGCAGATCTCTGATTTTTTGGGGTGTCTGGAGCTCTCCAGATGAGCCAAAAAACAATCTCAGAGCCACCAGAGGCTGTGTGAGCCTCAATTAATGGCTGTGCACAAATGTCCCTATTTCTGGAGCCACTCCTCGACCTAAAACTAAAGGAGGTCGAGATTTCTATTCTAACCAGTCCTTCTTTCCCCTCCTTTCCTCCTGCTGTGTCACCGAGTGTTTCTAGGGGTGTTCCCTTGGGATTAGCTGTGCTGGGATAGGATTGCAGGGGTCAGGAGCAGAGCCTGGGATGTGGCAAGGGCAGGGCTTCCATCAGGGCTGAGCGCGGCTTGTTTGTGCTGGTGACCAGGGCTGTGAGCCCCGGGGCTTTCCTGGCAGGCACAGGGACCAGCTGGGAGGCTGGAATTCCGTGACTGCTGATCCTTGTGCTTACAGCTCCCAAATTCTGCCCCAGTGGTTGCTGAGGTGGGTGAGGTCGGTCCCATTTCAGGGGTGACTCAAATCCTTTTCCATTTGGGATGGGAACACGGGGATGAGGTGGCCAATTCCCATCCATCTCCTTGGCATCCTTCACGTCACCAGACTGGTCAGGCTCTAATCTTGTCCTTTTTCCTGAGATTTGCTGTGGAACCGTTTGTGTTCCTGGGTTGAGAAGGTTCTTGTTGGACGCAGTTTGGATTCGTGGTATCGCATTTGGTGTGGGACTGTCCTCCAAGCCAACAGGGACTTTTTGTTAGTCATAAACAGCAAATCTCAAAAACATTTTAAACTAAAAAATTAAAATCACGGATTTGGGTGCAGGTGGACTTGGGAGGAAAAGGTCTACAAGCTTGAAAAGTTTCCAGCTGAACCAAAACATCACAACTGTTGTTTTGTGGGATAATTAGACTTTGAACACTCTTCTACTTTTCTTTTTTACTTTATTTTAAATGTGTGTAGTGCGCTATTCAGTTTATCCTCAGACTTGTTGTGATTTTTGGAATGTCAGAAGATCCTGTGAAGTCAAACTGTAAATGGGAACCCCCATGGTGCCAGGATTTTTGGGTTTTACATATTTGAGCTTTCTGCTTTTTTAGGAACACATGGGAGGGCAGAATTTTTTGAAATAAAATTTGTTTTTATTAAGTGATGTAATTGGCCAGGTTTCTCTGTATTGGAAACCTATGGCCTGAGGTAAGAAAATACAAGATTTAAACCTTTGAAAGTAACTGGCTCTACGCTTCAGAATTAGTGGTATTTTTGACTCTCTGATTTAAATATTGTTTTGACTTTTACTTCAGTCACTGTGATGTTGCTAAGTGAGATTATGATTTTTTTCAGGTTAAGCAGAACCTCGGAAATTAAAAGAGCAAAAAGTAGAGATACTGGATGATGTCTTACATATGTTCAGCCATTCTTACAGGAGTGTTCAGGGAATCTTGAAAAGGAAATGTTCACTAAATCCACCAAGTGGTAGAGATAGAAAATTAAGTCTGATTCTCAGTTTTCAATGGACATTTTGTAAAAGAGTTAAAAGTAATTTTCTGTGCAATGCTAACTTAAAATGATTAATATTTTAATATAATCAATGTAAAATGGTGATTGATTTCATCCATGCAGTTCTTCTGTTGCCCTGATAGGTGTTGAGTCAATGGTGCAGTATCAATTTTAATATTTTAGTTTTCTTTTGACAGAGTTGTTTTAAAGAAAGCCAAATCTTGGCTGTACTCATCTACTGTTTTCTAGTGCTTGTGTTTTCTTGCAAGGTTTGGACTGTAAAGGAGGTGGGGATTTCCCTTTGCTGGTCAGGTGCTTGGCTGTTTAACACCTTCCTTCTAAATTTAATCTTTAGTGCTAATTTTGCTTTCAGATTGCAGCTGCTCTTTGTTTGCTGTGCTTTGTAGGGACGCATAAACACACAGGACAGGGAATCAGGGATTCAGGGAATCACCAGGGTTGGAAGAGCCCTTTGGGATCATCCCAGTCCCACCATCATCACCCCTAAACCTTATCCCCAAACAAAGATGAGCTGCTGAGGCTGGACACTGGATTTTCCTTTGGTACAGTCAGTCCAGAAAGCTGCTGGGAGCAACCCTGAAAGGCAGAACTTGTGTGTTTTTCTGGCTTTTGTGGAATCCATACGTGGAATTTGTGTGTTTGGAATAATCCCTGTCAAATTCTGACTGAGCTATGACACTCAGGTGGAGATGTGAGAAAAGGGATGCTCAGGATTGGAGTCCCAGCATGCTTTGGCTTGGAAGAGACCTTTAAAGATGGAGTTCTGATGGTCAGGGACACCTTCCACCAGACCAGCTTGCTCCAGCCTGGCCTTGGGCACTGCCAGGGATCCAGGGGCAGCCCCAGCTGCTCTGGGCACCTTGTGCCAGGGCCTGCCCACCCTGCCAGGGAACAGTTCCTAATTCCCAAGATCCCATCCAGCCCTGCCCTCTCTCAGTTTAAGGCCATTTCCCCTGTCCTTGTGAGAAGCCCCTGTCCACCCTTCCTGTCCAGCCCTGCAGATAACCTTTCCCTGAGGATGATGCTGGGATCACTCCCCGTGGGATCTCCCGTGTGTGGCAACCCCTGGGTGCCGATGAGCCCCGGGATCCGGGAGCCTGAACACGGGGCAGGATTTTCAACCCATCCCCTGCTTAACCCTCACCTTGTCTTTGCAGGAGGAGAGACTTCAGCATGCAAACCTTCATCTGTTCGGCTTGCACCATCGTTTTCATTCCATGCTGCTGGCCTTCAGATGGCTGGACAGATGTCCCATTCGCATCAGCAGTACAGTGACCGGCGGCAGCAGAACATCAGTGACCAGCAGGTCTCGGCCTTATCCTACGCGGAGCAGCTCGAGCAGCCACTGCCACTGACAAACCAGGTACGGGGCACAGCTCCTTCTGCAGCTCTCCAAGGTGGAGTTGTGGAGTAACTTGGGTTGGAAGGGACCTTTAGAGATCAAGTTCTGCCCCCTGCCATGGCAGGGACACCTCCCACTGTCCCAGGCTGCTCCCAGCCCCAGTGTCCAAGCTGGCCTTGGGCACTGCCAGGGATCCAGGGGCAGCCCCAGCTGTGCCAGGGCCTGTCCACCCTGCCAGGGAACAATTCCTAATTCCCAAGATCCCATCCAGACCTGCCCTCCTTCAGTTTAAGGTCATTCCCCCCCAACCCTTGTGAAACGTCCCTCTCTATCCCTGTGTTATACAACCATAAATTACAGGATCAGGGCATTTATTCTTGTAGGTTTCTTTTTTTTAACTAATTAACTTCCAACTCTGTAAGGATGGAATTAATATACAACAGTATATTTTAAAATATTTATATTTTATATATTTTTATATTTTTTATATATATATATATATATACATGTATAGATATGTATATGTATAACTTCAAAAAAAGTTGTTTCCAAACTTCTGGAACATACTTATTATTCTACTTGTAACATTTTTTTTAAATAAGAGGAGAGAAATATTGGCCAAGTGGAGAA
The DNA here is from genome assembly GCF_031753505.1 of Anomalospiza imberbis. NCBI lineage: Eukaryota > Metazoa > Chordata > Aves > Passeriformes > Viduidae > Anomalospiza > Anomalospiza imberbis. Next base: position 3,027,137 of record NC_089682.1, read on the forward strand.
CTGTGAAAAGCTCTTTCTAAAAAAATAACTATTTTTTAAAATTTTGGTGCTGTTTGTTAGCAGCTGATTGCTTCATTACTTATCATAATGGACAGTTTTGCAATGCAGAGTCACTGGTTGGTGTTTTTGGAATACAGAAGTTTGCACAAAATATTTTTTATTTGAGTAGGTAGGACTGCTGGAAGAGCTCCCCAGCTCAGAGTGCCAGGAGTCACAAGAGCTGCTGTGGTTCTGGATAAGTGGGAATTCTGTTGGTTTTTAAAACTTCCATGGCCCAGTTGTGGAAACATAAGGGCAGATGGGTTCCAACAAAGCCTGTAGGTCAGAAATTGAAAATTTGGTGCAGTCTGATGAGGAGTGTTTCACTAAAGAGGACAGAGATGAAGTGTGTTTGCTGCTCAGGATGTTTTAGGTAGAAAAGTCTCCGGAACCATCAAGAGATGCTCTGGTGCTGTGGGAAGATGCTTTTGCAGGAGGGGGAGGAAAGGATTAGAGGGGATGAGAATGGCCAGGATTTGGAGATCTCCAGTGACTGGAGCAAAGGGAATGGAGCTGGCCAAGGATGGGTTTCCTTCCCTGAGGGCCAAACAGGAGGAAGAGGAAATCTCCTATATAGTAATATTTAGCTTGGGGATTTACAAAGGTATTTTATGTGAGTTTTTTGGGTTAGAGGTCTCCCAAAACTTCTACAATGAGGCTGGTCAGTCAAGAAAAGTTGCACCTGAATCCTTTCAAGGCACTTTGGAAACAAACTCAAGGAATTTTAGGTTGTATAGACACGATCCATGTGAGGAAATAATCAGCTGGCCACCTTGGCCATGGCAGTCAAGCTGTCTTTGCACCACCAACACAATTCTATAGAATCAGTGTTTTTGGCTTTGATGGTGGCCAACTTTCTGAAGTGTCCTGACTACTTACCTTCCCTGCCTTTTTCCTCCCTTGAGTTCTTGTGCTCCTCCCATCACCCAGTCCCACCAAGAGTTCTCCTCACAGGCTCCTGCTTGGAGTGGAAGTTCTGTGTGAGCCTCTGTGGGGACTCTCAAAGACTTCTTTGCCTTTGCACTGCACTTCTGATTTTATCTGCACAGCCAGATCCAGCTGAGATCTTCCTGCTGGTGGCTCAGATCATCTGCTCTGGACCTGGTCTCTCTGCAGAATAAATTCCTTGTTCTTTCTTTTGGGTTGCCCTTTTACAGCTCCGGTTCATCTTAATTAAAAAATAACTTTTTTTCTTCTTACAAAACCTTGACCCCTGTGGTTGAAGGCTTTGTGTTTTTCTCTCCAGATGTGATCTGCAAACATCTGGGGGTTTGTGTCCCATTGATCCCTGCATGTTACAGATTCTTTCTTTATCACATTCCTACAAGGAATCCTTTTTATTCAAGGTATTACCATGAATATGCTGCCACTTCTCTCTGGCCTTGATGAAAGTTTTTTATCAAAAAACTTGATAAAGTTCTGTCCTGTAAATGTTAATTCTGGACAGCAACCTTGCAGAGAACATTGTTGGAAGCATCTTGAAGAGGTTGTTTCAATCCTCTGGTGGAATCCCACCACTTGTTCTCTGTGTCATCTCCCTGTAGAGCGTCTAACACAGAGCAGCTTTTTATAATGGCAAACTCTCTTTGGTCACAGAAGGTGACTTCTGCCTTTGCACTTCATACCACAGAATTCCAGGATCATTTAGGCTGGAAAAAATCTCCCAAGATGAGTCCCAGCTGTGCCCATGCCCACCTTGTCCCCAGCCCAGAGCTCTGAGTGCCACCTCCAGGGGACACCTGCAGGGATGGGCTCTCCAAAGCTCCCTGGGCAGCCCCTGCCCAGGCCTGAGCAGCCTTTCCATGGGGAAATTCCTGCTGCTGGCCAAGCTGAGCCTGCCCTGGCCCAGCCTGAGGCCATTTCCCCTTCTCCTGTTCCTGTTCCCCTTCTGTCAGAGCCACAAGGTCCCCTCTGAGCCTCCTTTTGTCCAATGTTTCTCTTCCAGAAAATCCTGGTTTTAATATGCAGCAAAAGGAACTGGCTGTTGGAGAAGCCTTGATAGTTTGATCTTAATATATCCATAAAAACAGGAGGAGGAAAAAGGGGATTTCAGGCAGATTCAGGGAGTTTGATCCTTTAAGGTTGGATCCTTTCCATGCAGTGGCTCCCATCCAGTCAGACAGACAAGGATTGGGTCTGGGAGCTTCAGTTTCCTGGAATTTCCTAACATCGGCAGCCTGGACCATCGGGACAGCTTGGATGACACAGCTTTCCACAGCCTAAAAGTAACTGTTTGGGTGCCCTAAAACCAACCTGCTTGGGTACCCTAAAATAATCTGCTTGGGTGCAGATATAAAAATAATAATCTGTTAGGGTGCCCTAAAAGCAACTTCTTTGGGTGCCCTAAAAGTTTTTTGGGTACCCTAAAAGTAACTCATTTAGGTAACCTAAAAATAACTTCTTTGGATGCCCTAAAACACCCCATTTGGATGCCCTAAAACTAATTTCTTTGGGTGCCCTAAAATACCCTATTTGGGTTCCCTAAAAGTAAACTGTTTGGGTGCCCTAAAATACCCTATTTGGATGCCCTAAAAGTAAACTGTTTGGGTGGTCTAAAGCTTCTTTGGGTGCCCTAAAAGTAACTAATTTAGGTACTCTAAAAGTAGCTTCTGTGGGTGCCCTAAAATATCCCATTTGGGTGCCCTAAAAGTAAACTGTCTGGCTGCCCTAAAACTTCTTTGGGTACCCTAAAAGTAACTCATTTAGATACCCTAAAAATAAACTGTTTGGCTGCCCTAAAAGTTCTTTGGGTACTTTAAAAGTAACTAATTTGGGTACCCTAGAAGTAAGATCTTTGGGAGCCCTAAATGTAAACTGTTAGGGTGCCCTAAAGCACCCCATTAAATGCCCTAAAAGTAAACTGGGTGCCCTAAAACTTCTTTGGGTACCCTAAAAGTAACTCATTTAGGTACCCTAGGAGTAACATCTTTGGGTGCCCTAGAATTAAACTGTTTGGGTACCCTAAATCTTCTCTGGGTACCGTAAAAGTTACTTGTTTAGGTACCCTAGTAGTAACATCTTTGGGTGCCCTAAAAATAAACTGTTTGGGTACCCTAAAATAATCTGCTTGGGTGCAGATATAAAAATAATAATCTGTTAGGGTGCCCTAAAAGCAACTTCTTTGGGTGCCCTAAAAGTTTCTTGCGTACCCTAAAAGTAACTCATTTAGGTAACCTAAAAATAACTTCTTTGGATGCCCTAAAACACCCCATTTGGATGCCCTAAAACTAATTTCTTTGGGTGCCCAAAAATACCCTATTTGGGTTCCCTAAAAGTAAACTGTTTGGGTGCCCTAAAATACCCTATTTGGATGCCCTAAAAGTAAACTGTTTGGGTGGCCTAAAGCTTCTTTGGGTGCCCTAAAAGTAACTAATTTAGGTACTCTTAAAGTAGCTTCTGTGGGTGCCCTAAAATATCCCATTTGGGTGCCCTAAAAGTAAACTGTCTGGCTGCCCTAAAACTTCTTTGGGTACCCTAAAAGTAATTCATTTAGATACCCTAAAAAGAAACTGTTTGGCTGCCCTAAAAGTTCTTTGGGTACTTTAAAAGTAACTAATTTGGGTACCCTAGAAGTAAGATCTTTGGGAGCCCTAAATGTAAACTGTTAGGGTGCCCTAAAGTGCCCCATTTGGATGCCCTAAAAGTAAACTGGGTGCCCTAAAACTTCTTTGGGTACCCTAAAAATAAAGTAATTTAGGTACCCTAGGAGTAACATCTTTGGGTGCCCTAGAATTAAACTGTTTGGGTACCCTAAAATAATCTTCTTGGGTGCAGATATAAAAATAATAATCTGTTAGGGTGCCCTAAAAGCAACTTCTTTGGGTGCCCTAAAAGTTTTTTGGGTACCCTAAAAGTAACTCATTTAGGTAACCTAAAAATAACTTCTTTGGATGCCCTAAAACACCCCATTTGGATGCCCTAAAACTAATTTCTTTGGGTGCCCTAAAATACCTTATTTGGATGCCCTAAAAGTAAACTGTTTGGGTGGCCTAAAGCTTCTTTGGGTGCCCGAAAAGTAACTAATTTAGGTACTCTAAAAGTAGCTTCTGTGGGTGCCCTAAAATATCCCATTGGGGTGCCCTAAAAGTAAACTGTCTGGCTGCCCTAAAACTTCTTTGGGTACCCTAAAAGTAACTCATTTAGGTACCCTAGGAGTAACATCTTTGGGTGCCCTAGAATTAAACTGTTTGGGTACCCTAAATCTTCTCTGGGTACCGTAAAAGTTACTTGTTTAGGTACCCTAGAAGTAACATCTTTGGGTGCCCTAAAAATAAACTGTTTGGGTACCCTAAAATACTCTGCTTGGGTGCAGATATAAAAATAATAATCTGTTAGGGTGCCCTAAAAGCAACTTCTTTGGGTGCCCTAAAAGTTTTTTGGGTACCCTAAAAGTAACTCATTTAGGTAACCTAAAAATAACTTCTTTGGATGCCCTAAAACACCCCATTTGGATGCCCTAAAACTAATTTCTTTGGGTGCCCTAAAATACCCTATTTGGGTTCCCTAAAAGTAAACTGTTTGGGTGCCCTAAAGCTTCTTTGGGTGCCCTAAAAGTAAACTGTTTGGGTGCCCTAAAATACCCTATTTGGATGCCCTAAAAGTAAACTGTTTGGGTGGCCTAAAGCTTCTTTGGGTGCCCTAAAAGTAACTAATTTAGGTACTCTAAAAGTAGCTTCTGTGGGTGCCCTAAAATATCCCATTGGGGTGCCCTAAAAGTAAACTGTCTGGCTGCCCTAAAATTTCTTTGGGTACCCTAAAAGCAACTCATTTAGGTACCCTAAAAATAAACTGTTTGGCTGCCCTAAAAGTTCTTTGGGTACTTTAAAAGTAACTAATTTGGGTACCCTAGAAGTAAGATCTTTGGGAGCCCTAAATGTAAACTGTTAGGGTGCCCTAAAGCGCCCCATTAAATGCCCTAAAAGTAAACTGGGTGCCCTAAAACTTCTTTGGGTACCCTAAAAGTAACTCATTTAGGTACCCTAGGAGTAACATCTTTGGGTGCCCTAGAATTAAACTGTTTGGGTACCCTAAATCTTCTTTGGGTACCGTAAAAGTAACTTGTTTAGGTACCCTAGGAGTAACATCTTTGGGTGCCCTAAAAATAAACTGTTTGGGTGCCCTAAATCTTCTTCGGGTACCCTAAGAGTAACTCATTTAGGTACCCTAAAAATAACTTCTTTGAGTGCCCTAAACACCCCATTTGGCTGCCCTAAAAGTAACTTCTTTGGATGCTCTAAAAGTAACTCATTTAGGTACCCTAAAAAGAACTTCCTTGGGTCCCAAAAAGTCTCTTCTTTGGGTGCCCTGAAGTAAACCTTTGGGGTGCCCTAAAGAGCCCATTTGGTGCCCCAGAAGTGCCGTGTTGCTGCGAGCAGGCAGCAGCTGCCTGCCAGGAGCTGGAGCCCCTTTGCTGCCGTTGTTCCCGGTGGTGGAACAGCCCGAGCCTTGTGAAAATCGGGATTTTCCCAGCTCGGGATTGCAGCGGAGCCTTTCCCGAGCTACAGCCCCCCTCTGCTGGCCGCAGCTGCTGCTGCCGGGAAAGCTCCTCTCCAAAAACCCCATCCCTGAGCCTCACCGAGTACCTGGGGATGCTCCCACAGGTCATTTTTGGGGCTCTGCTGCAGACTCACTCCTTTTTTTATGAAGTGTTTGCTTCAGGTTCCTGGAATGATTTTAATTCATTAGCAGAGAAAGGCAATGTGAATTTATTGGTTTTATTCCTGTTTGGATTTGGGGTTGTAGTGGCTTGCTGGCCATATTTTGGTTTTTGGGGAATCCTTCACAGTTGCAGATTAAAGGGGATTTTTAGGGACCTATAATGACAATTTATATTCAAATTGTATAAAATCTATGTATTTAGATGACATTAGATCTAATGACAATTTATAATTCAATAATGACAATTTATATTCAAATTGTATAAAATCTATGTATTTAGATGACATTAGATTATCAGGTTATTTTTGTGTCTTTGCTGCAGATTCACTCCTTTTTTTATGGAGTGTCTGCTTCAGCTTCCTGGATTGATTTTAATTCATTAGCAGAGAAAGGCAATGTGAATTTATTGGTTTTATTCCTGCTTAGGTTTAGGGTTGTAGTGGCTTGCAGGCTATAGTTTGGTTTTTGGGGAATCCTTCACAGTTGCAGATTAAAGGGGATTTTTAGGGACCTATAATGACAATTTATATTCAAATTGTATAAAATCTATGTATTTAGATGACATTAGATCTAATGACAATTTATAATTCAATAATGACAATTTATATTCAAATTGTGTAAAGTCTATGTATTTAGATGACATTAGATTATCAGGTTATTTTTGTGTCTTTTGCTGCAGACTCACTCCTTTTTTTATGGAGTGTCTGCTTCAGCTTCCTGGATTGATTTTAATTCATTAGCAGAGAAAAGCAATGTGAATTTATTGGTTTTATTCCTGCTTAGGTTTAGGGTTGTAGTGGCTTGCTGGCCATATTTTGGTTTTTGGGGAATCCTTCACAGTTGCAGATTAAAGGTTAGGGAACAATAATGACAATTTATATTCAAATTGTATGAAATCTATTATTTAGATGACATTAGACTATCAGGTTATTTTTGTGTTTTTGCTGCAGACTCACTCCTTTTTTTATGGAGTGTCTGCTTCAGGTTCCTGGATTGATTTTAATTCATTCGCAGAGAAAGGGAAGCCAGGTCTTGCATGTGAATTTATTTGTTTTATTCCTGCTCTGTCCTGCTTGCTTTTGGGCCTGTAGTGGCTTGCTGGCCATATTCTGGTATTTGGGGGAATCATTCACAGTTGCAGATTAAAGGCTAGGGAACAATAATGACAATTTATATTCAGATTATATAAAATATATGTATTTATATTAAATGTGCATAATATAAATAATTACATATAAGTTGCTCTTAAAAGATTATTTACGTAATTTTCTCTTGCACTTACTGCTTTCTGGCTCTGGTCCCCAAACCCATCACTGACAAGGATCAAAGAACTCTAGGAAGATACTCCAAGACCAGCCAGACTGTTTTGTTTTTCACTTATTTATGAGGTCTTAAATTACAGTTAAAAACTTCCAGCTCTTTTGCATTTTTTCCCTTCAGGAGTTATTTTTTAAGGCTTTTATTTCCCAAATAGTGCTGGCAGGAGGGGTCCAGCTCTTGGCTGTGGCTGCTGAGTGCTTCAGTTTCAGGGAAGTGTGGGAGCACATGTTCCAGAGAGAACAGAAAAGTTGGGATCTCTGGGATTTTTCTCCTGCAGTGGTAATAAATTGATATTTCTCTGTGCAGTTTTAACTGCTTCCATCCTGTGACTTCAATGCAGCCTGATGGGAATAAAAGATAAGAGCTTAAAAGTTGTCACAACTTGAAAGGTTTTTTTTTTTTTTCTCTGTTTATCTCCATCATGGATGCTCAGATTGCCTGAAACTCTTTTCATTTAATTACAAAATTATTGGAAAATTGATTTACCTGATAAAGGAATTGAGATGAGATTTTGGTAACAAATTCCAGCAGTTCAGCTTTCATGAAATACCTGGAATGGGAAGGTCAGGCTGACTGTTAAACACCTTTCTAGCTCTGTTTATCTAAAATAATTTGCATGATTTTATATGTATATATATAGTTATAGATATATAGAGGGATAAATATATAGATAAATTTTTTATATATTATTACAAAAATAATTATCTGCATAATTTGAGGTTTCACTGACCAGATCTTGGCCAGATACTTTATTGACCACATCAAGATTATTGCCAAGTTCCTGTTGTAGCACCAGTTTAAAATCCTTAATTCAGATATTGGCACTACCTGTTCAACATTATTGTTAATGTTGGTTTAACTTCAGCAGTCTCTGTCATCAGTGTGGCCATGCAGGTCAATTAAACAATTACACTTGGAATTCTTGCTAAAAGTTGCCCTGAGACAATGAAATCTTCATTATTTATTCTGTTTATGAAGTGGAACGTGTGCTATACACAAGCTGAATTGATCTTTTTTTTCTTTCTTCTTTTAATGAATGTGGATGGTGGTGGAGCTTTCTTTTTGTAAAAAAAATCTGAATTAAAGCATCCCATAAACAGCTCAGGATTCTCCATAATCAAAATAAAAATATTTTAAAAAGGAACAATGCCATCTGATTGGACAAAAAAGAAAATGAAGAGAGAACTTTGGTTGTGTGTTCCATCCCCGAAGGCTGGGAATTCAAACAGCACACCTGAGTTCAAAGTCACAGTTCCCATAAAATGTGCTTTCTCACCAATGTGTTGAGGACACATAAATGGGGCCTTTCTGTGGGTAGTTCCTTATTATTTAATTACAGTTTATAATTAAAGTAGTTTCTTGTCTCTCAGACCTGAGATGAAGCATTTCATTGATTTGTGTTCTGGTTTTAGGGAGATCTGGGCTTGCAGTGTTGCTGTCTGGCCACCAGATAGAGACTGAAGCTTGTGAAATGGGAGTTTTTCTTTTCCTTTTCCTTTTCCTTTTCCTTTTCCTTTTCCTTTTCCTTTTCCTTTTCCTTTTCCTTTTCCTTTTCCTTTTCCTTTTCCTTTTCCTTTTCCTTTTCCTTTTCCTTTTCCTTTTCCTTTTCCTTTTCCTTTCCCTTTCCCTTTCCCTTTCCCTTTCCCTTTTCCTTTCCCTTTTCCTTTTCCTTTTCCTTTTCCTTTTCCTTTTCCTTCCCATTTTCCTTTTCCTTCCCCTTTTCCCCTTTTCCCCTTTTCCCCTTTTCCCCTTTTCCCCTTTTCCCCTTTTCCCCTTTTCCCCTTTTCCCCTTTTCCCCTTTTCCCCTTTTCCCCTTTTCCCCTTTTCCTCTTTTCCCCTTTTCCCCTTTTCCCCTTTCCCCCTTTTCCTCTTTTCCCCTTTTCCCCTTTTCCCTTTTTCCCCTTTTCCCCTTTTCCCCTTTTCCCCTTTTCCCCTTTTCCCCTTTTCCCCTTTCCCCCTTTTCCCCTTTTCCCCTTTTCACCTTTTCCCCTTTCCCCCTTTTCCCCTTTTCCCCTTTCCCCCTTTTCCCCTTTTCCCCTTTTCCCCTTTTCCCCTTTTCCTTTTCCTTTCCTCCCCTTTTCCCCCTTTTCCCCCCATATTTTCTTTCCCCTTTCTTTGGTGGTTGAGCATTCCTTGAATCCAAGTCAGAAATCAGAGTAAACCCAACAATAAAGGGTTGGATAGTGTTGTTGTATAAAACACAAAATTACTTTGTTCCATGGTCTGACACCATCAGGAAGAAGGAATCTCTCTTGGAAAAAGAAGGGAATATTACAAATTTCACAGTGTAAAAGTGTGAGGAAAAAAATTCAACCCAAAACTTTATGAAGCCAGGGGAGCAAAATAGAACCTGTGGAAAAGTTCATAGAGGTTCAGCAGCAAGCTCAGAAATATGTGACTGTCAAAATGCACAATTGTTAAAGAAGGGACGGGCTGCAGTAGCCTGCAGAATTTAAATTATTTACAGTTTTTGGATGGTGATAATTCAGATATTTTTTTCCACCAGGCTTTTTATTTCAGAGTGGAAAGTAGATCTTTATTTTTGAAGTAAGCAAGCAAATTTGACTTAGAAAATAAACATCAAGACTTGTCATACAAACTCCCTTTCCAAATTAGACCAATTTTTTGTGGGAATAGTTGGTCTAACTATGAAATTCTTCCACACTGAGACTTTTCCCTCAAAAATCAAGTCCCTGTGCTGCTCATCCAGCCCAGGACAGAGGCTGGGCCCTGCCAATATTCCTGATATTCCTCTGCCACATCCTGGTTTCTTTCACCAGCAAAACCCACCAGTGTTCCTATATTCCAATAACTTCTCTCAGTCAGAATTAAGGAATTTGAAGGAAATATTTGGATTTGAAGATGCTTTAACAGTGACAGCTGGATCAGGACTTGCAGCTGCTCAGTGCTGTGGGAGAGAACCTAAAGATCCCCTTTAGGTGGGGTTTATTGCATGGGCCACATTTGTTTGCCAGATGAAAGGAAGAAACAAAAATGTTTTGTAAATATCTGATGGTTTGTTTAGGAAAACTTTCAGACAGTTTCCTGATGTTTACAAAGTGCTTGTACTTGTAATAAAATAAAATTAATGTTTTTTCCCCCTGCCCACACAGGAGGAGAATGGGAGTTTGGCTTTCTAGGGTGGTCCCTCGGGTACCTCAGTGCATGTCCAGTTTCAGAAGCACAAACTCTCTATAATTTCTATGAGACCTTTTTTGGGTCACTTGGATGTGATTCTTATTTTGTCATTGAGGGGAAGAAAAGAAAGAGTTGTTTGTGCAGAGCAGGTAGACTTGGCAATGGCAAAGTCTCTTCAGTCACAGAAGGTGACTTCTGCTTTTTCAGGTTCATATCACTGAAATGAATTCCAGGGTCATTTAGGTTGGGAAAGGTCTCCAAAATGAATCCCAACTGTGCCCTGTGCCCACCTTGTCCCTAGCCCAGAGCTCTGAGTGCCACCTCCAGGCCTTCCTTGGACACTTCCATTTAATAACTCATTTATTAGTTCAAGAATTCTGATGGAAAGCATACACAGAAGAAGCTTTCCCCAGTGGACTTGCTTAAACTCATCCTGAGCTTTTCTGTCCTGCGCCTGGAGGGGACCAACCCCAGGCAGCAGCCCAGGCTGGGGTGACCTGCTGGGGAAGGACCTGGTGACACCGAGCTGTCCCTGGGCCAGCAGAGTGTCCTGGGGGGATCGGGACGGGCACTGCCAGCAGGTCAGGGGTGACCCTGCCCCTGTGCCCAGCCCTGGGGACACCTCTGGGTGCTGTGTCCAGCTCTGGCTCCTCAGCACAGCAGGGACAGGAGCTCCTGGAGCTGAGCAAGGACCTGGAGCATCTCCATGCCCAGGAGAGGCTGAGGGAGCTGGGGCTGCTCAGCCTGGAGAGGAGCCCCAGTGAGAGGGGCCTCAGCCCTGCCTGTCCCTGGCTGTTCCTGGGTGTCCCAGTCTGTCCCTGGCTGTCCTGTGTGTCCCTGTCTGTCTGTCCCTGTGTGTCCCTGTGTGCCCCTGTCTGTCTGTCCCTGTGTGTCCCTGTGTGTCTCTGTCTGTCTGTCCCTGGCTGTCCCTGTGTGTCCATGGCTGTCCATGGCTGTCTGTCTGCCCCTGGCTCTCCCTGGCTGTCTGTCTATCCCTGTGTGTCCCAGTCTGTCCCTGTGTGTCCCTGTGTGTCCCTGTCTGTCTGTCCCTGGCTGTCTGTCTGTCCCCGTGTGTCCCAGTCTGTCCCTGTCTGTCCCTGTGTGTCCATGGCTGTCCATGGCTGTCCATGGCTGTCTATGGCTGTATGTCTGCCCCTGGCTCTCCCTGGCTGTCTGTTTGTCCCTGTGTGTCCCTGTGTGTGTCTGTCTGTCCCAGTTTGTCCCTGTGTGTCCCTGTCTGTCTGTCCCTGTCTGTCTGTCCCTGTCTGTCCCTGTGTGTCCCTGTCTGTCTGTCCCTGTCTGTCCCTGTGTGTCCCTGGCTGTCCCTGTGTGTCCCTGTCTGTCTGTCCCTGTCTGTCTGTCCCTGTCTGTCCCTGTGTGTCCCTGTCTGTCTGTCCCTGTGTGTCCCTGTCTGTCCCTGTGTGTCCCTGTCTGTCTGTCCCTGTGTGTCCCTGTCTGTGTGTCCCTGTGTGTCCCTGTGTGCAGGAGGTCCGAGCAGGTCCAGGCTCTGCTCCAGGCCCAGCAATGGCCCCAGAGCCACGGGCAGGGGCTGAGCCCAGCAATTCCCCTGCCCAGGAGGCACAACTTCTGCCCTGGGCAGTGCCCAGCCCTGAGCAGAGCCCAGAGAGGCTCTGGGCTCTCCTCCCTGGGATATTCCAGAGCCCTCTGTGCTCTGGGATGGGGAGAGGAGCAGGCTGAGGGATCAGCCACTCTCCAGAGTCCCCGTCAGACTCCGGCTGGGTGGGACAGAATTCCCAGAGCTTGCCCAGCAGTGCTGGACACAGCCTTTGGAGGTGGTTTGTCTCTTGGTAGCCCTGGATTTGGGTTTTATTTGGAATTTAATGCAGTTGAATGTGGTGAGCTGGCCCAGTTCTCCAGCAGTTTGTGTGAACTTCCAAAGGAACTTGCTGTGAAGTTCCTTTGGAGCTGTACCTTAGATATGGTGACAGTTCGTGTGTCAGTCCTGAGGGGGAGGAGTGATGGAGGAGAGTCTTCGTTGTCAGAGGAGATTTGGATTAAACCTGTTGGGTGTAGTGGCAGGAGAGGTAGGAATCTTGGAATTGACTCCTTTTTGAAAAATTCTTAATATGTTAAAAAATAACTAAGCAGGGTGTGGGAACTTTTTACTGTCAGTTAAAAAAAAAAAAAAGTCGCATTTAAACAACTCCTTTCTGTGAGGAATTTCACAATTTGATGTAGTAACTATACCATTAAATTCCTATTTTTGTTCTAATTTCTGTCATATTCCCATTCCAGAGGCGGATGCCCCAAACTTTTCGTGATCCAGCCACTGCTCCACTGAGGAAACTCTCCGTAGATTTGATCAAAACATACAAGCATATTAATGAGGTAATGGCTGCAGCTGTCTTCAGTGTGCACTGATGTTTGTTACAATACATGATTTAAATGGATTTTCTGCAAATAATCTCATCAAGAGATCCAAAAATTCGAGCTTTCTCTCAGTTGTTCACGTCCTGTTTGAGGTCATGGCTGTCGTGGTCCTGTTCCTGTCCAGCACACAGGAAATCTTTTATCCTGGGATTTATTTTCTGTTGTTTTATAAACAAATGTTGAGCTTGCGGGACAAGGAGACACGAGTGGCACAAGCACACGTTGAGCTCAATAAAACTTTATTAATGTTTCTAAGAGCTTATGAGGAAAATGCTGAAGTGTTTTCCCTTAATTATTGAATTAAATATTATAGACAAATGGAAAATACGGAGTTGTTCAGGTTAATACAGGAAAGCATCAGTTGGTTTCAAACTTTGATAATTAAAGGGAATGTGAAGGGATTTTTATGGTGATGAATGACTTCCTTGGAATTCTTTCCCAGTCTTGTGGGAACATCAAGTGGTAATCCATAATTCCAGGCTAGTTAGCATTTTGAATTTTACTGTGTGCACAGTGTGCTGGGGTGTTTCTGTTCCTTTGGCACCTGTGAACTCCAGAGATCAGTGTTACTACATTTATCAATATTACTATTATTATTTATTAGTGTTAGTATATTTACCAGAGTTACTACAATTATTTATTAGTGTTAGCACATTTATCAGAGTTATTACTATTACTTATTAATGTTAGTACATTTATTCAGCTCTGCTTTCCCAATTCTTCAATTATTCAAGACTTTCCTTTGGAATAGTGACCTGACTTCAAACACAGCAATAGGAGGAGAGGATTGCTTGGTTTTCCACTTGTAGAAGTTGCACTTTCAAACCACGGGATGCTGAATAAAAGTTGATTTTCCTCTTTCTTGAGCTGCTGTTCTAAGCAGCGCTCTTAAGGAAGCTCCTTTTCCCCTCCAGGTTTACTATGCAAAAAAAAAACGGCGGCATCAGCAGGGCCAGGGAGATGATTCCAGTCACAAAAAGGAGAGGAAAGTTTACAATGATGGTTATGACGATGACAACTACGACTACATCGTGAAAAATGGGGAGAAGTGGATGGACCGCTATGAAATCGACTCTTTAATAGGCAAAGGATCCTTTGGACAGGTAGTGGCTCGTTAGGTGCTCATATTCTTTCTGTGCATCACACTTGTGTTTAATTTGAACTGCTGCTGTTGCTTTGTTTTGAAATGAGAACTGTTTTTTCCCACTCCTGTTACCCTGAGTGCCTGTTCAGACACTCATATTTTGTGCTATTTCACGTTACTACAGAAAACATTTGAATTTTTTTTTTGGTGTCTGTAGCATTTTACAACGAGAAATCCTCCACCTTTTGCCATCTGTTGACATTTTTAACTTGAGTTTGGTTTTGGTTTGAGTTAGGTTTTTAGTTGGAGTCAGGGTTTTAGTTTGAATTGGGTTTTTAACTTCAAACAATAGTTATTGCTGGATCTTACCTCCTATAAATGTCATTAGCAGCATTTGTTTTAAATGATTGCAGCTTTAGCCAAGGCTGGAAGGAGGATGGAGCTTTTATTTTTATGGTTTTAGTTTTTCTCAGATTTACCAGTCCTTTTACAGTGTTGCTTTAGATAATTTTATTTGCATATAAAGTGACATCACTGCAATAAATGTCGCCAAATGAGTTGTAGCTTTATTGTATCATCAGAAGAAATAGAATTAAAAAGGAGAATTCTGAATTCAAAAAGGTGAACAAGGGAGTTTGGGTGGGGTTTGAAAACTGGATTTTCCTGATGGATTTGGCTTCTCTTGCAGGTTGTGAAGGCTTATGACCGAGTGGAGCAGGAGTGGGTGGCCATCAAAATCATCAAAAACAAGAAGGCTTTCCTAAACCAGGCCCAGATTGAAGTGAGACTGCTCGAGCTGATGAACAAACATGACACTGAGATGAAGTACTACATAGGTATTGAGTGAATTGCTCCTCATTTTTATTGTATTACCAATCTTGCTGTAGAGCTTAGGCTGCTTTCAGCTGATTGCCAAATCTATTTTGGAATATTTGTGATGATATTTGGTGGTTTCTGCCAAGCTGGTGGGTCCAGTGAGCTCAGGAAGCGTGGGGAGGAGTTGGAATCAAGTGTGGGAAGCCCAGCAGGACATGGAATGGTGGGAGGAGAATTCCAAAGGTGAGAGAACGGGAATTTGGAGAAGGATGTGTGGCAGGAAATGGCGTCAGGGTGGGAGCAAAATGTGCCCTCTCAGGTGGGTTGTAAAGGACACAGAAGGAACTGCTGTGGGATAATGGAGAAAACAAATCCATGGACACCAAGCTGGCCAAAAATCCACCTTAATTAAAAGTCTGAATTCTCATGGTGCTCATATTCAAGATTTTATTATGGCAGAAAGGAGAGCGTGTTGCTTTTTCTCTGAAATGTTTTTCCTATTTCAGTTTTCTGGTGGCAGCTGAAGGTTTGACAATGGCAAACCCTGCTGGCCTCTGAACAGAGGAATGTGATGAATATTTCACTTATTCAATGAAAATAAAAAAGGCTTGGATTGGTTTCTTTCATAAACTGAGATTGCGCCTGAAGGAAATGAATACAATTCCTTGGGGATATTGATCAGTTTTATTAATTGATCAGCTTATAAATTGCAATGATGTCATTGTGTATTTTAAATTATTCTCACAACTAAATATTTCCTCTCTACATGTAAGGGAATGATAACTTATTTTGATAATATATCCCTTCACAAGTTTCACAGCTTTACCGAGGTGCACCTGAGGATGTGAAAATGTCCTCTTGTCCTCCAAACATGGCAGAAATATTTTGTAAAAAACACAGAACCAAGGAAAAACCTGATTTTCTTATTTTACTCAGCACTCAGCTTCCTACATATTGATGAAAGCATTTAAAAGATTTCACAAGTTTTTGCACCCAAGGGTGTGTAAAATGTCCCTCTGTACCCCAGACATGGCAGAAATATTTTGTAAATAATACAGAACCAGGAAAAAACCAATGCTCTTATTTTACTCAGCGCTCAGCTTCCTACACATTGATGAAAGCATTTAAAAGATTTCACAAGATTTTCCAGTTTTACTGAGGTGCACCTGACGATGTGAAGATGTCCTCTTGTCCTCCAAGCATGGCAGAAATATTTTGTAAACACCACAGGACCAGGGAAGAAGAAGTTATTTTAAAAAAAAGTTTAAAAGTTATTTTATTGACGGTCCTCCTTCCTCCATGCTGTGTTGTAATGAACCCATCATTCTCAGTGTGCACTAATGACATTTCCCCCTTTTCCCCAGTGCATTTGAAGCGTCACTTCATGTTCAGGAACCACCTGTGCTTGGTGTTTGAGATGCTGTCCTACAACCTGTACGACCTGCTGAGGAACACCAACTTCCGCGGCGTGTCCCTCAACCTGACGCGCAAGTTCGCGCAGCAGATGTGCACGGCCCTGCTCTTCCTGGCCACCCCCGAGCTCAGCATCATTCACTGTGACCTAAAACCAGAGAACATCCTGCTCTGCAACCCCAAAAGGAGCGCCATCAAGATCGTGGATTTCGGCAGTTCGTGTCAGCTTGGGCAGAGGGTGAGTTTGGGGGAAAATCGGCGAATTTCCGGCTGAAAAATGCTGGATTTTTAAGTTACAATACTCATCTAGCTCATTGAAACTTCATTCATGATGAATGTAGCTTTAAAATAATGACTCAGTTTTAAATAGAGATCCACAGTCCTCAAGAGCTTTAAATATGAGTGTCAGAATCCCAGGATTGTCAAGGGTGGGAAAGATCAAGTCCAACCATGGAGCAGCAGCACCACGTTCACCACCAAACCAAGTCCAAAAGTGTCACATCCACACCTAATTTTGAACAATTTGACAATCCTCCACTTCCTTTAGTGCCCCGGTAGATAAAAATCCACCATAGGATAAATTTTCCATGTTTTTTTCTTTCTCCTTGGCTGTGTTTTTGTGCTGTCAGTGGAGAATGCACCAGCACTTGGTTGTAGAAATATGCAGTGCTAATAAATAAAACAAAAAATTAAGTAAAAATAAAGAAATAAAATACTCTTTTATTATTATCTTACTCCATCTATATTCCTCTTTCCATGAGCATTCTTTCAGCCTGTCCCCTGTTTATGATGAGTGACACTGCAGATTGGATCTGTAGGTAAAGAATTCAGGAATTCATGGACTAACTTCACCAAAAGTACCCTCATTGTCTCTTGAGGAGCTGGCACTGGCCAGTAGCACCCCATTGCTTTTTCCCAGGACAAATTTTGGGAGAGTGGATCAGAATATGGAATATTGTATTGAAAGCAGCAATGAGAGAGGGGTTTAGATTAATAAAAGAACTTTTTGCTATAAACTAAAAGGAAGGGCTGAAGGAAGACACCAGGAGGTGAAATGACATCTGAATTATTTATCCAAATCCATTATTTATCAATAATAAGATAATTTTGAAATGTTAAGAATCACAATTAAAAAAAAATGACATGACTCAAGCTGAACTTCCTGCTTTTTTTCCTAAAAATATTTTCCTGCTTTTTTTCCTAAATTTTTTCCATAATATTTTCCTAAAAATTAACAACTAGAAACTTTTACTAATGTAATATATGTATAGATTTTATTACCCCTGATACCTCATCTTTCCCTGCACCAAAATGGGATTTCATGGCAGCTGTGTTTTGTCACTTGGAATTTTCATTCCTTTTGGATGCTGAGTGTGATTGTGACTTGGAGATGCTTTTCTTGCAGATATACCAATATATCCAGAGTCGTTTTTATCGATCACCAGAGGTGCTACTGGGAATGCCTTATGACCTTGCAATTGATATGTGGTCCCTTGGGTGTATTTTAGTCGAGATGCACACTGGAGAGCCTCTCTTTAGTGGGGCAAATGAGGTAAGTTATCTACCAGGAACTGGTTTTCTTCTGTCCTTAATCCCCATCATGATTTTCATCTGTTTATTGGGATGCATAAATTAGGGAAATCTGGTAATTCTAAAAGGATTAGACATCAATAACAGGACTTTTGTCAGGACACAAAATTACCTGTTCATAATTTTCTTTGTCTCTCTCTTACTCCTTAATTTGTTTTGTCCATATTAAATTTTTCTTAAATTAATTAACTTAGAACTTGTATGAGTAGCTGACATTTGTGCCACAGCTGGGCTGGCTGTTACTTGTCCTTCACCAACCCATTTTATTTGGGACAGGTGGATCAGATGAATAAAATAGTGGAAGTTTTGGGGATACCACCAACCCACATCCTCGACCAAGCACCCAAAGCAAGAAAGTTCTTTGAGAAGTTGCCAGATAGCACTTGGAACTTGAAGAAGACCAAAGATGGAAAAAGGGT
Organism: Anomalospiza imberbis; assembly: GCF_031753505.1. Taxonomy (NCBI): domain Eukaryota; kingdom Metazoa; phylum Chordata; class Aves; order Passeriformes; family Viduidae; genus Anomalospiza; species Anomalospiza imberbis. The sequence continues at coordinate 3,045,005 of NC_089682.1, forward strand.
AGGTAGAACAATTAGGATAATAATAAATATATACAAAAATATGTAAAATGGTAAGTTATTACTTTGTTTTTCATCGTCTTACTGATAATGCAGCTTTGTTGTTTTATTTTGTTCTGTCTTGTCAATTGAACAGCATTTCCTGTCGTGTTGAATAGTTTCCTGATTTGAGTTTTGACATAGAATCTGTGCTTCACACACTGATTCCAAGCCATTCCTCCCTCCCCACAGGAATACAAACCACCGGGAACTCGCAAACTCCACAATATCCTGGGAGTTGAGACAGGAGGGCCGGGTGGGCGCCGTGCTGGGGAGTCAGGTCATACTGTAGCTGACTACTTGAAGTTCAAAGACCTCATCTTAAGGATGCTTGACTATGACCCCAAGACACGAATCCAGCCCTACTACGCCCTGCAGCACAGCTTCTTCAAGAAAACGGCGGACGAAGGTACCAACACGAGTAACAGCGTGTCCACGAGTCCTGCCATGGAGCAGTCACAGTCTTCAGGAACCACCTCTAGTACATCTTCAAGCTCAGGTGGGTTTTGGTCATGAACAGGTGATAAAATTCTGCTTCCTAATGTTGGGCACTGAACGGGCTCCCCAGGGAATGGGCACGGCCCCGAGGCTGCCAGAGCTCCTGGAGCATTTGGACAGCGCTGCCAGGGATGCCCAGGATGGGATTCTTGGGGGTGTCTGTGCAGTTGGACTGGATGATCCTTGTGGGTCCCTTCCAACTCAGAATATGCCATGATTCTCTGAAATGTTAATTTTTTTCCATATCATCAAAAAATATCAGTCATGATCACTAAACAATTATTTTAATCAGCTGGAACAGGTAAACAGAAAACCCCCAAATGCCCAGCTAGATGAGCAAAAATGTGAGTGGTTAACATTGATCTTATACTTTTCCCTTGAAGCACTTTATAAAACTTTTATGCTGCCATTGTTTGATAGCTGTGAATTCTGTGTCCCTTTAGTCACTGAGCATGTTGGGGTTTTCCAGGTGGATCTTCTGGCACGAGCAACAGCGGAAGGGCGCGGTCGGACCCCACGCACCAGCATCGACACAGCGGTGGGCACTTCACTGCTGCTGTGCAAGCTATGGACTGTGAAACACACAGCCCACAGGTAAGGCAGAACATAAAGTGCAGGACAGATGAAACCATAGATTCTCCTCCGTGTAGACAATTAATTGCTGTGTAGACAGACCTTGCTTTTTTAGTAGCCTGTAATCAGCTGTGTTGTTCCAGTGGTTCCTCTAATGATGCTGGCACCTTTCAAGGTATGAGCTACAACATTTAAATTTCATTTGCTTTGCTTATTGTCTCCAGGCTCCTCAGCCAGAGGCCAGGGCTTCATTTTTCTAAGTGTTGTACAAATGCTGTTATTATTACTATAATGTAAAGCTGCTTCTATAATTTTGACAGCAAAGTCACTTACCAGACTTCCTTTAAGTGACTGAAAATAACATCCAGGATGTGCATTCATTTTTCTTAAGGTATATGTAGAAAGGTATTGGAAATTATTCTTAAGTACATGCCTGCATTTCTAGAATAATTGTGCAGCTTCAAGGCTTGGTTAATGTTTAAAAAAATAGGCATAAATACGAATAATTTAATCTCTCGTGTTGTTCAAGATAGAAAAGTATCGGAAATTATTCTTAAGTACATGCCTGCATTTCTAGAATAACTGTGCAACTTCAAGGCTTGGTTAAGGTTTTAAAAAAATGGCATAAATACAAATAACTTAATCACTCATGTGTTGTTCAAGACAGAAAAGTATTGGAAATTATTCTTAAGTACATGCCTGCATTTCTAGAATAATTGTGCAACTTCAAGGCTTGGTTAAGGTTTTAACAAAATGGCATAAATACAAATAACTTAATCTCTCGTGTTGTTCAAGAACCTATTGGATGTGACACTCAGTTGACAAGGTGGCCAGAGGTTGGATGGTCTGGGAGGTCTTTTCCAACCCTTATGATTCTGTGACTGGGTGAAACGCCAGCTTTGAGTCAGCATTTTAATTGGAATTTTGCAGGTTCGGCAGCAGTTTCCCCCTCCCATCGGTTGGACCGCCACCGAAGCTCCCACCCAGGTCACCGTCGAGAACCACCCGGTTCAAGAAACCACCTTCCATGTAAACCCTCAGCAACAGAACGCATTACACCATCACCACGGCAACAGCTCCCACCACCACCACCATCACCACCACCACCACCACCACCATGGACAGCAAGCCTTGGGCAGCCGGACCAGGCCGAGAGTCTACAATTCTCCAACAAACAGCTCCTCCACCCAGGATTCTATGGAGGTGGGCCACAGTCACCACTCCATGACATCCCTGTCTTCCTCAACTACTTCTTCCTCTACATCTTCCTCCTCTACTGGTAACCAAGGCAATCAGGCCTATCAGAACCGCCCAGTGGCTGCTAATACCTTGGACTTTGGACAGAACGGAGCTATGGACATGAATTTAACAGTCTACTCTAATCCGCGCCAAGAAACTGGCATAGCTGGACATCCCACGTACCAGTTTTCTGCTAATACAGGTCCTGCTCATTACATGACTGAAGGACACCTTGCCATGAGGCAAGGCATTGATAGAGAAGAGTCTCCCATGACAGGAGTTTGTGTTCAGCAAAGTCCTGTGGCTAGCTCGTGACTAAACTGAAACTAAGTTTGTTTCTTGTGTGTTTTTATAGAAGTGGTGTTTTTCCAAAAAAACAAAGTGCAAAGCTGCTTGAATCAGAAGGAGATAAACTCACTGAACCGCTACAGGAGGGCAAAGTTGACTATTTTTTTAAACTTGAAAAGATTGCAAAGGGACAATGAAGTTTTTTTTTTGTTGGTTTTTTGCTGGGGGGAGGTTTTTTTTGGTTGGTTTTTTTTTTTAAGAGCCATGTCTGGACCCACCTTAACGGATAGCTTAGTGGTGGTCACCTTTTGCTTCCCCCATTTTAACTTGCCACAACCTAGTCATAGTTTGGTTTTTTTGGGGTGGGGTTTTGATTTTTTTAATTATAATTTTTTTTTTTTTTTTGCTCTCATTCGACAGGGGTTATTGTTCAAATGTTAGTCATAGTTGCAAACTAGTTTCTTTTTAAAGGCATTGCACATGATTTCTAAAAAAAGGCCCTTTGAAGTTTTTTGGGTGGGAGGGGGAGTGAGTAATATATATATTTTTTTTAGTTCCCCAAACAACCATGGGCACAGAAATGCAGTACTGTAAGAAAGAGGGACCTTCAGATTACACAAATATATTATTCTTCAGCTGTAAAAAGGGACGGTTGTGACGGAGTTTGTGAGGCACATTGAGCATGCGAAGTGGCGGTGAGCAGAACTCTCCTTTTCTGAATCTACTGAGGATCAAAGCAGCAATTGTGATGGGAATTCTGTGGGTGCCACCTTTTGGAGCCCACGGGCAGTTAGGATGGAAATCTGACTGGTTTCATAACTGAGGTGCACTGAGAAGCAATCAACGGGTCGGTCCTGGCCAGTCCTGGGGAGGTCTAAGTGGTGGTCTTTGGGATAACCTTTGGCCTTATGGATTTGGACTCTTAAGTTAGAAGAGCCTACCATTTCAGATGCAATCACTTTTGGACATGCTTTTGCAGACAGTCCTTAATGCTGAAAACACAGAGAATGGGTAATTCAAGAGGCCTTTCTTTTAAAATAGACTTTTGTGACCCACTTATTGTAAGGTATTGCAAGGTCACTTTGCGTGTGTCATAAAGTTGACTTCCTTATTGGTTGAAGGTCACAGGAGTAGTGGTTTGCGTTTGATGGAAATAGCTACAACTGTGTCCCTTCCTGCTTTTTACTTTTTTCTTTTGCTTTTTCTCGGCACGTGGTTTTCTCCACCATTACTTCTGCACAAAGACGTCTTCTGTTCATCCTGAACATTTTTAAAAAAAAAAAATGCAGAATTTTATGTGACTGCTTTTTTGCCTCACAATTATGCTGTGAATTTTACAAAAATTTATTTTCTTTTTTGATAATTTATTGTACCAAAGCTGTTTTTATAGCACATAGATGTCTGTAACCAATAATGTAGCAGTTCTGCACTTTGACACAAGGTGTAACTAGACCATTTTTAAATGTCAGTTGAAAAATTATGGCTGTACTATTGCTTAAACAAAACTGGAACTGTTGTTGAATTCATAGCCAATACATTTACAGCAATCTGTGTACTGAAGATAATAGATTGACATCTACTTGGAGACTATAACATCTGTTACATTATCAATGTGTTCAGGCTTCTGAAGGTTAAAAGGGACACTAGATCCAGAAGCTATGAAACCAGCAGTTGATTCTTGTATTCCTTATTAACAAAATTGTAAACTTGAAGGCAAAGACCTTGATTGCATGAACAGGTCCAAAAAAATAATAGGCTGAGTAAAGCAAAACCCTCACGGGAGACCTGAGGTTAGCAGGCTGTATTTAACAGGTGCCTAATTTTTGGGTAACGCTGCCTTAATATAACACAGTCAGCTTGGCAGTTGCAAAATTCACGGGCCCATCCAAGAGATTTTGGCTTTTTTTGTGGGAAAAAGGAAAAAAAAAAAAAAAAAAGCTGCGTGAGGAAAAAAACCTTGGTGAAAGGATGAAGGTGAGTTCCTTGATTGCCCATCCCAGATGAACAGTGTTGCCCATCCTCTCTTACAGAAGCAGTGATCTACCTCTGCCAGTAAGCCCTTGGAAAAGTTAATTTTAGCAGCAAATGGTCAATTCCATGCGGCCAAGTCGTTTTTTCAGTCGAAAAGGTGGAATTTCTTTATACTCACAGTGGCAACACAGCAGCTGACTACCATGTAAATGGGAACGAATCCTTGGGATTAGCATTTTTTTGTAAATCATGGTTTCCCTAATCAAATATTTCTTTTTGTACCGACACATCAACCCTGTGGATGAAAGCAGATTTTTGTTTTCCCCCCCCCGTTTTTTATTTTTTTTTTGTTTGGTTTTCTTTTGAAGCTCAGTTATTCAGAGGAGTTTACAGGATTTGGAAGGCTGTCACCTTAGAAAGGAATGCTGAGTTTAGCAATATAAAATAAAAGGAATCCAGTTCTTACTGCTGTCTAGGAATATAAGGGTAATATGGAATCTGGGTAACACCACGCGCGCCGGTTGCCACCCCTTAGCAAGCGCCCAAAAAATAAAATAACCCCACCAAACCTAAAGCAGTTCAAAGAAATAACCTCTACATCACGAAGGAAAAAAAAAATCATAAAATCCAGTGCTTCTGCATACTGTGTTATGTTACAGTCCAGTTTTGTGTGCTTTACTACACAGTTTGGTTACAGGACTTCTGTGCATTGTAAACATAAACAGCATGGAAAAGGTTAAATACCTGTGTTCAGATTGTAAGATCTAGTCCGGACTTGCTGTGTATATTGTAACGTTAAATGAAAAGACAAGCCCTTTGTATTATAGTCATGCAGTCTTATGTATGATAAACAGTTGAATAATTTGTCCTCAGACTCTTTACTGTGCTTTTTAAAAAGGAAAAAAAAAAAAAAAAGAAGAAAAAAAAAAGAGTAATTTAAGAAAAAAACAAAGAAAAAATGTAAACGTAGTAAGTCTTCCTATGCAATTAACCTACTCCAAGCCATGGTATGGTAGGTATAATTATACTATAATATGTAAATATCAGATACATTGAAACAAACTTAAAAATATGAAAGTAAAAGTTGGAGGCGTAACAGCTAATTTGGAGTTTTTAATTGAAAACCAGCGAGGTCTGCAAATCCCTGATGTGTGAACACAGCTCTGCTTGATTCTCATGGACTGTGCCTGTAGTTTGAGTTCTTTAATCCTCATCTCTTAGTCTGAGTGTTCTGATGTGCTCTGCACAGTCCCAGGTGAGCTGGTTTTGAGGCCGTGGAATGGGATTTTGGGACTGGCCTGCCGTTATCCCCAGAGCCCAGCCCAGTTCCTCCTGCCTCACCAACTCCCTGGCTTTGGGTGCAGTAGGACCTAGTTTTGAAAAAGCTGATTTTCCTGTAGTTTCTGCCCAGTGGGAGGAGCTTTCCATGTCTCTGGAGTGATTCAGCCAGGTTGTTTCCAGTCCTCCTTCAGCTCTGGGACTCCTCAGTTACAGCTGGTGGCCACCAGAGCCTGGCAGAAAGACGAGTAACAACTCCAGTTTGAAACTATTCCACGTAAAAATATGTTCGCTTGATTAACCTCCTTAAATCCTTTAACTGTAAAGCTCTTGTGGCTCTTCTGAAACCTCAGATGTTTCCAAACCCGTTGTAAAAGCTGGAATTGCTGCACGCAGCCCCTGGCAGGTGCTGCCAGTCCCGCTGGGTGCGTGCAGGAGGTGCAGGTACATCCTTGGACCTCTCACTCGGTTCCTTGTCTGTTTATCCCTGCCAGGATTGCAGTTTTCAACCTCTCAGCCTCAGTTCTTTGCATTAAAAGATTGTAAATTTAGATGATTCTTCATCCTGATTTGCTTGGGGAATGCCAGGATTTAGGATTCCATCCTGTAAGTACCGTGGTGTCTGGAGGGGCCTGGATGCTACAAGGGTTGGATTCACCTGGAAATGTGACTTCATCTCCATTATTTATCACTCTGCCATCCTTGTTTTCATCACACCATCCATGTGCTTATACTTTATACTGGACAACTGAAAAAAAGACTTTTGAAAGATAATCTGTGGAAGAATTCCTGTTGAAGCCCATCAGGAACATCCTTCCTAATGAGGGAGTGAGTGCAAACTCCAGCCTGGTGACACAGAACCTGTTGTGTTGGCTTATAGAACAAATTCATCCCAGTAAGATCAGTCGGGAACTTCTGGATAGAAAGGAAATATTTTTTTCTGATCAAAAATACACAAGGAAGTGGCTGCAGAATAGAGATATTGCTGAGAGTTATCTCCTGAGGGTAGCTGGGGTTTAGCCTGACTTTAGGATAAATTATTTATTGGAATTCTCTCACTGGGGACCTTGTGGCTCTGCACAACTCCCTGACAGGAGGGGACAGCCAGGGGGAGAGGGAACGGCCTCAGGCTGGGCCAGGGCAGGCTCAGCTTGGCCAGCAGCAGGAATTTCCCCATGGAAAGGCTGCTCAGGCCTGGGCAGGGGCTGCCCAGGGAGCTTTGGAGTGCCCATCCCTGCAGGTGTCCCCTGGAGGTGGCACTCAGAGCTCTGGGCTGGGGACAAGGTGGGACTGCATGGGCTGGGAGGGCTGTTCCAGCCCCGGGGATTCTGTGATACTTTACTTGGAATGATTCATGTTAAAGTGCACAATACCTGCCCAGCAAAGGAAGGCACCTCCTCAAACAGTGGCTTTCTGCTCCATAACCCTGGTTTTGTGGGGTTCTACAGAAACAGCTTCGGGTGGGAAATTTGCAGTTGGTTTTTAGTTTTCCATGGTGACTGTTGAGCTGTTCCTTCCTCACTGATGAAGATGCCTTGATTTGATTTCAGCAGTTCTCCATAGGAGCCCTGCCAAATTTATGGGATCAGCCTAAACCTGAGGGGGTTTGTAGTTGCTGCTTATTATCTTTTATGGTCGATGTTCTGGAGCATCAGAGTTAATCACAGCTGGGGTTGTTCAGATGGAGAAGGCTCCAGAGAGACCTCAGAGCCCCTTCTGGTACCTAAAGGGGCTCCAGGAGAGCTGGAGAGGGACTTGGGACAAGGGATGGAGGGGCAGGACAAGGGGGAATGGCTTTCAACATGAAGGAGCTGGATTTAGGTTAAATATAAGGAAGGCATTTTTACCATGAGTGGTAAAACACTGGCAAAGGTTGTGGCTGCCCCTGGATCCCTGGCAGTGCCCAGGCCAGGTTGGACACTGGGGCTTGGAGCAGCCTGGGACAGTGGAAGCTCCCTGCCATGGCAGGGGGTGGATATGGATTCTTTTTAAGGTCTCTTCAAACCCAAATCTTTCTTTGATTCTGTTAAAAATGGGTTAAAAACTTCTGAAATCTGTTGTTGTGTGATCACTGAGTCCTGCTGAGCACTGACTTATGAATCTCTTGTGAAATCACAGGAATTTTAACAATTTCTTGAAACTTCAGGTTTTATGGGTATTGCTTGTGGTGTTGAGTAATAAAAGAGGAGCATGGCTTAAGGCAGGAAAAATTAGTAACCAAATCCCCCTCTTGTAGGCCTCCCCTTGAGAAAGGAGATGGATTTTATGGATGTTGATTGTCCAAAACCAGTGAGTTAATGATGGGAAAATGATATATGGAAAATCAAATGTTTGTTCTAAAGAAACTAATGGAAGATGTCAAGCAGAAAATCAAAAAAAACCCTCTTTCTTCAGGATCTCTCTTCCCCTTCCCCAGCTGGGGACATCTTTACCACTTCCTGTCAGTTTCCAAGCTCTCTTTTCCTTCGGGTTTCCCTACTAGCCAGCTCAGGCAGGAATCCAGGACTCCTTCCCATCAATATCAGCAGCTGGTGGATGGAATGAATAATTCTGAGACTGCAGGGATGATGATGATGATGATGATGGAGTTCCCTTTACCCAAGACAGGAAGAACAGCTTGTCCTGATCAGAGCACATTGAGCTGAACTCAACAAAGCCTTTCCTAATTTGTACTCCAAGGAAAGTGCCATTTTGGAGACCTTTGGAGTCAAGAATAAACTGAGGGACTTCAATCAGAGAATCATGGAATGTCCTGAGTGGGAAGCATCCACAGGGATCACCCATCCCAGCTCCTGGCCCTGCCCAGGCCCTCCAACAATCCCAATTTCTGGCAGCACTGTCCAAACTCTCCTGGAGCTCTGGCAGCCTCGGGGCCGTGCCCATTTGGGAATTGAGTTCTCAAAGCTTGAGTGTCACAACCTCAGTGGCCTGGGAGGAGAAACCCAGGAATCTCAGGAGCCAGGGCCTGGAAGAGCAGAGATGTCCCAGAGTTCCTTCATGGGAGCAGTGACAGAGTTTTGTCAGAAGTCCAACACTGTCACTTTGGCTAAAGGAATTTTAATGCCCGTTTCATTTGCTTTTAAATTGAAGCTATAGTTCATATCTCTCTTCAGGAAAATTTCCAAGTCTTTTCTGCCCCCTCCCAAATTCCTGTTCTTTCTCAGTTTTTCTCCTTCCCCTTCCCTGCTTTCCGCTCTGACTCTTCTCTCTTTTCCTACACTTTTTCTCTCTTTTCACATTTTTTTCTCTCCTTTTCCCATCTTTCAACTTTGAATTTTCTCTCTGCTTTTCTTTCCCCCCCTTCTTTTTCCATCTCTGTCTTTCCCTTCTTTCCCCAGTGCTTTTCCCTGCTTTCCCTCCCCTGTTGCTTTCCCAGTCTTTCTCCTTTTCCTTCTCCCTGTATTTCTTTATTCTCTTCCTCTCTTCTCACAGCTTTTCCTGTGTCTTCCTTGCTTTTGTTTTCCTGCCATTCTTCCCCTGTTTTTTTCTCGCTCCCTGTCCCCTGCTCTTCCCTTCCTCTCCCTCCTTCTTCCCCTTTTGGTTTCCTCCCAAGTCTTTCCTTTCCTCCCTTTTTCTTCTTGCTGCTTACAGATTTTGCCCTGCTTTGACTTTTTCTCCCTTCCTTTGACTTCTCTTCCATTATTTTTTCAGGATCTTTTGACACCCCCCCTTTATTTTCGTTATTCTTCCCTGTATTTTCACTTCCCATCTTTCCTGCTTGGTTTTTGCCTGCCTGTCTTTCCCGCTTCCTTTGCCACCCTTGATTTGTGTTTGCTTTCCCCCACTTTGCTTTCCCTTCAGATATTTTCCCCCTCTTCTTCCCAATCTCTTCTCTTTTCCCCTTCTTTTCCCCCCCATTATTTCAAGACTTTTTGGGTGCTTCTGTGCTTCCTTTCCTCACTTCAGTGCTTTTCAAATTTCTTCCCCCTTCCTTCTCCACTTTTTTCCAAATGTTTCCCAGGTGCATTTCTTCTTCCTTCTGCTCATTTTTCCATCCCCTCCCTGCTTTGACTTCCATTTTTTCCCATCTATTCCATGCTTTTTCTGGGTAATTTAATTATTTCTCGCTTGCTCCCTTGCCTTTTCCTTGCTTTTCTGTTCTTATAATTCCCATTCCTTTCATGCTGTTATTCCCACTCCCTATCCTTTTCAATCCTTAAGAGACTTTACTCTGCTTTTCAGGCCCTTTCCTTGCTTTTCCCTTCCCTTTTCCCTACTTTCCCTTTCTCACTGCCTGCAGTGCTTTAACTTAATTTTCACTGATTTTTCAGGTATTTTCTTTCTTCTTCCCTCCATGAAAAGATTCCTTTTCATAACCCTCTTGATTCCTTTCTTGGAATTTCCCTGCTCCTTTTCCTTTTCCTTTTCCTTTTCCTTTTCCTTTTCCTTTTCCTTTTCCTTTTCCTTTTCCTTTTCCTTTTCCTTTTCCTTTTCCTTTTCCTTTTCCTTTTCCTTTTCCTTTTCCTTTTCCTTTTCCTTTTCCTTTTCCTTTTCCTTTTCCTTTTCCTCTCTCTTTTCAATCCTCTTAACTCTTCCTGCTTATTTTCACTCCGTTGCAGGTCTTTTTCTCCCCCATCCTTATCTTTATTCTCACTTCTGAGGAAGGAAAGAATATCCTTTTTTTGTGCTTTTTTTCCCCTATATAATTCTAATTAGATTCTACTGGACCTGTAAATGCTCCATTAATACTTTTTAGTTCTCTTTCAACTATTTCCCCATTTTCTTTTTAGTTTTTTTGTCTTTATAACCTTTTTTTTACAGGTGTGGAAATGGTTAAGACAACTTTTCTCCCTAAATTGGAAATTTCCTAAGGAAAAAGGGCTGTCCAGGGAAAAAACTTGGGAGTCACAACCTGTCCTGGTGCAAAGCAGAGCTGTAATTTTCCCTCCTGGGAAGTGCTGAAATCCAGATTTTCTCATTTTCTGCATCCTCACCAGACATTTGGGAAGAGGGTGATGGCAAATCCCAGAAATGACGTGGCAAACTGGGACAAAGTTCATGAAAGCTCTGAGAACCCTGAGAAACCTCCCTGGGGCTGGAATCCAGGGAATGGCACGTGGGATATCTGCAGCTCCATGGAAAGACCCAGGGGCGAAGGACTCGGAGAAGAAAGGATGAAGGGAATGGAAAATCTCTCCTGGATGGAGACTTGAAGGCAAAGACCTCGATTGCATGAACAGGTCCAAAAAAGTAGTAGGCTGTGTAAAGCAAAACGTTAGCAGGCTGTTTTTAACAAGTGCCAAAATTTTTGGGTAGTTTTGGAAAGACTCAGGCTGATTATTTAATGAGAAAAGACAAAAAAAAAAGAGTAGAAATTAAAAATACGCCTGGTATTTATATTGGTACCTGGTATTTATATCAGACCTTCTGCACAACTTTGTCAGGTGAAATTGTTTTGCTTGTAAAGTTGAAATGGAATGGAATTTTTGAGTGGGGAAATCCAAATTTTTCCATGTGATGTAACTCAGTGCCATGAATCCCACTGGGTCCACTGGGAAAGCATCGCAGAGCTGATGGATAATGGTAAATCAGGATTAACACCCTGAGGAGAACAGGGCCCCTCAGCCCTGGGGGCATCAATCCTCATTAATGCAGGTTAGCAAAAACTTCCTGGCTACTTCCAAAAAGGCACAAAAAGCTCCTGAAACCATCCTTGCTCCCTGTGGAGTTTGGTGCTGCTGTGGCTGGGGAGGAGATCCCACAGGAGGTCCCACAGGAGACCCCACAGGAGAACCCACAGGAGAACCCACAGGAGATCCCAGAGGAGATCCCACAGGAGGTCCCACAGGAGATCCCACAGATCCCACAGGAGATCCCACAGGAGGTCCCACAGGAGATCCCACAGGAGGTCCCACAGGAGAACCCACAGGAGATCCCACAGGAGGTCCCACAGGAGATCCCACAGAAGGTCCCACAGAAGGTCCCACCGGAGGTCCCACAGGAGGTCCCACAGATCCCACAGGAGATCCCACAGGAGGTCCCACAAATCCCACAGGAGGTCCCACAGAAGGTCCCACAGGAGGTCCCACAGAAGGTCCCACAGGAGATCCCACAGGAGGTCCCACAGGAGATCCCATAGATCCCATGGGAGGTCCCACAGGAGATCCCATAGATCCCATGGGAGGTCCCACAGGAGATCCCACAGATCCCACAGGAGATCCCACAGATCCCACAGGAGGTCCCACAGGAGGTCCCACAGGAGATCCCACAGATCCCACAGGAGATCCCACAGATCCCACAGGAGGTCCCACAGGAGGCCCCACAGGAGGTCCCACAGGAGATCCCACTCCATGTCCATGTAAGGGCTCCCAGGGCTGCCTGTCCTGCAGCTTGTCCCTCATCCCAAATCCAGGTCCAGCCTCAGCTGCATCCCACACAAAGCTCCTTGTCCCTTTTTTCTTGAACTCTGCCCAAGCTCCCACAGCTGGGAGCTGCAGCAGGCGTGGTTTAAAACCCAACCAAGGATCCAGGAGGGGTAATAGGAGAAGGAGGAAAAAGCAGATCTGAGCAGGGCTATTTCTCCTGACCCGTTTTTCCTCAAGTTTGGAAAAATTCTGACCAGTAGCTCCCCATCATTATCTGGAATAAACTTCACTCTGCCTGGGTGGAAGGGCCTACTTGGAAAACATTACAAATATTGAGGTTGCACTGGGTTCTTGACACATCTGACATGGTTTGTTGGGGTCTAATTTTAGCTGCTGCTCTGCCAGCCCTCAGCACTCCCAAATTCTGAGCCTATGTTTAGAAGCAGCAGCCTTCCAAATTCTGATGGGCCTCATGCTTTGCACTGAGGCTGCAGAAGTTAAAGCCAATTAAAACAAGTGCCTCAGCAGTCAATTATTTTCACTTCTAGTTGGTTTAACTTCACTTTAAGTTGTTCTCTTAAAGGGAAAATTATCCTGAAATGTGGTTTGGCCCGGGACACTGATGGTGCATTTCTTCACTGGGATGATGTTGGTTTAATCCCGCACACGACTCGTGGGATTTCCCCTCAAGTATTAATTTTGGAGGAGGAGAGAATATTTCTTACCTGTGCCTTCACCCAAAGCAGGTGGGCAGCAGGAAAGGGATGGGGATGGGGATGGGGATGGGGATGGGGATGGGGACTGGGATTGGGATTGGGATTGGGATTGTGCCCCTGTGTCCCCAGAGGTGAGAGCCCACCTGCCGAGCTGCCCCAGCCCTGTCCCAGCCCAGGGAGGAGCTGGAGCTGCTGCAGAGAGCCCAGAGGAGGCTCCAGGATGAGCAGAGGGATGGAGCAGCTCTGCTGGCAGGAAAGGCTGGCACAGCTGGCATTGTTCACCTGCACAGGAGAAGCTTTGGGCTGAGCTCAGTGTGGCCTTGCAGGGCCTGGAGGAGCCCCAGGAAACCTGGAGAGAGACAATTTCCAGGGGATGCAGGGACAGGAGCCAGGGAATGGCTCCCACTGCCAGAGGGCAGGGCTGGATGGGAGATTGGGAATTGGGAATTGTTCCCTGGCAGGGTGGGCAGGGGCTGGGATGGAATTCCCAGAGCAGCTGGGGCTGCCCCTGGATCCCTGGCAGTGCCCAAGGCCAGGTTGGACACTGGGGCTGGAGCAGCCTGGGACAGTGGGAGGTGTCCCTGCCATGGCAGGGGTGGAACTGGATGATTGTCAAGGTCCCTTCCAACCCAACCCATTCTGGGATTCTGTGAAAGGAAATGTCTTTGGACACATCCCCTCAGTGAGGGGAGAGTCAATTCAGGTGTGTGCGGCCCCTCCCCTCTGCTCTGCAGGGATGGTGACCCCTGAGTTTTGTGTCAAGGCTCTGATTCTTGACAATGAAGCTTCTGTGACAAACTCCTTCACTTTTTCTGAGTTACAAACCCTGCTGCAAAAATCTGTGATAAGGGTGTTTTTTTTATAAAAGATTGTTTCAGTCTTGCATCTGTTTGGTTCTGTGGGAATAATTTCTCTTTTGGGCACAAACTGACCCAGGAAATAAGGCAAATTATTTTAGTTCTGCTGGATGGGTGTCCCTGCTCCTTCCCTGTGGACACAGGGAATATACTGCGGATTTTGTGACTTATCTCAAGTAAAGAGACAAAGGAAAAGCTCGCAAGACTGCTGAAGAAACAAAAAACCCCAGTGTCCAGCAGCTCTGGATTTTGTCTGGGTGTACCATGGGCAGAGACACTTCACAAGGCTGAATTCCACAACGTGGGAAAGCCAAAAAGATGTTTTGATGTTCATTAGGGAATTTTAAAAGCTCCAATGCAGCAGAAGTGGAATCTGTGCTGTTTCTGGGGCAGGAAGGCAGAAGTTCTAACTCAGACCACGATGCATCAGCAGAACAGAATTCCAGGAGGGGAAGCCACACTTGATGGATCAGATAAAGTGCAGAGGCTGCAACTGTCAACACAGAAATAACTGAGAGTGGATTTGAGGTAAGAGATACGAAGGAGGAGCAGCTACTAATAATGAGAGACACTGGAAAAATCCCACAGCAACCCGGGGAGGAAACCTGAGAGCACAAATGCTGCTGGGAGGATCTGTAAAAATAGCAAAGGCATCTTTGCAGGGGATGCTTCTCAGTCGTGCCACTGCAGGAATGGAATACAAAATGCAACTTTCTAGAGCTGGAGATCCCTTGGCAAGTGAAGGTTTCTGGAGCTGACCAAACCCAGAGCAGAGGAAAAGCCTTGGAGAAACAGCTGAGCTGCTGTATCAGGTGACTGGAGCTGATCCAGGGTCCAGAGCAGGAGCACTTGGACACGTCAGTCAAGAGTGGAACGTGACAGGAAGAGAGGGGAGGGGGTAAAGCTCAAAGAAAGTGAAGAATTTAAGGGAGCCACAAAAAAGAAAGGAATAAAACCCTTATGAAATCCATCCACCCTTCTCCTGCAATTCTGATTTTTGATAGGCAAGCACAGGGGGTTTTTCCAGTCTTTGAGACAGGATGAGGAGATGGAGGGAAAAAATGAGTGGAAAAGGGAACACCTGGCTGGCCTGGGTGGTATCAGGGATCTTTCCATGAAATGCAGCTGAAGGGAGAGTCTGGCTGAGAGTTCCCTCTTTTCTTCCCAGCCAGAGTTAAATCTCTTTGCATGATTTAAGCCTCTCTGACTGATTTGCACTTTATAGGAGAAACATTTACCAAACCCCCCCCTTTCCTCTCCCCTTCAGTATTAATATAAAAATCCAGGCTGTCATGGAGGTGGTGGAGTCTCTGGGAGTGTTCAGGAGGAGTCTGGATGTGGCCCTTGGGGACAGGGTTTGTGGTGATGCT
The DNA here is from genome assembly GCF_031753505.1 of Anomalospiza imberbis. Classification (NCBI taxonomy): domain Eukaryota; kingdom Metazoa; phylum Chordata; class Aves; order Passeriformes; family Viduidae; genus Anomalospiza; species Anomalospiza imberbis. Next base: position 3,060,136 of record NC_089682.1, read on the forward strand.
GGTGCTGCTGGGGTGGCACTGGGTGATCCTGAAGGTCTTTTCCCACCCTGATGATTCCATGTGAAAATGGTAAATTGTGAACCACTGGTAGCTTGGACACTTCCAAGTACTCCAAATCTTAAGATATTTAGAAGAAAACATTGATTTTCTTAGATCAGAACAAGATCAAACATAAAAAAATCCCACTAGAAAGGAATCGTTCCACATAAAATCTCCTTGTATTTCCTGGTGTTCACTGAGCCCCACCAGGATTTCTCCAAACCAGCAACATTTTCTTTCTTTTGTTGTTGTTACTGCTCCAAATCAACCAAATTTACGCGGAATGATTCCAGCCAGCTCTGCTGGTGGCTCCTGCTCCTTGCATGACCTCCTCCCTCAGGGGCTGATGCCATGGGAGCAGCCTGGCCCTGGAATGGGGCTGGGATTGCTCAGAGGGGAGCAGAGCAGCAGCTCTGCAGCCCACGCTGCTCCCTGGAACTCAGCGATGTGTCATCACCAAACCAAAGGGTTTGAGGCCATCCCACAGCTCTGGTGCCACTGCCAGGCTCCAATTTGGGAAAGGAATCCCTGCACACCCCTGACCTCAACGCACGACTCTGCTCCTGAGCCCGAACACCAAATTTCCTGATTTGGTGCCACAACTTCAATTCCCTTGAGGAAAAAAAAAAAAAACAACAAAACCAAAAACCAACCAAACAGAATTTGGTTAAAATGTTGATTTCTTGTTATTCTTCCAGCACATTTTAGCAAAACATTCAACAGCAACACCACTGTGTTAATGCAAATAACATGTTCCTGGTTTTGGAGGGTGTGGGTTCATGATTTCTTCGTATGAAGGCAACTTTTCCTGGAGTTCTGTGCATGATCATTTTCCCTGAAAAGTCAGTGATTCTTTTTGTCCTCTCTGTCACTTTTCCAGGAGTTAACATACGTGATGTAAAATTCAGGGTGAAGGGATAAATACTCTGTTGACATCATATAAAACTGGATCTGAGTGCACTCAGTTCTTTAATACCAGCAGGGGACTGAATAATAGAAAATTCTGTTTTTCCTCTTCTTTTTTTTCCATAAAAAAAAAAAATCTCAGAGCCTGATTTTCAGATTTTTATATTTTATAAGTGTTAGACCTCAGATGTCTAATACATATATGTATTAAATACATATATGTACATAAATGTCTTGGTTTGTGTTTTAATGATTCATAATGCCAGGATTGAGGGATTTTTTTGGCACACAGAATTTGATCAAATTCTTACCCATTTTTCACGATTTTTAGCAAGAATAATTTGAATCATTCCATCTGAATATTCAGTGTAGAGGGGATGTGGTGCTGCTGTGTTTGACCTCCACTCTTATGGAATCACAAAATGGTTTTGGTTGGAAAAGACCTTAAAGCTCATCCAGTTCCAACTCCCTCCAGTTATTAATTTTTAAATATGATTTTAGCCCCCAGTTTTGTCTGCTCTGGCAGTTTCTGATGATCAGGCTGCCAGCTCCAGGCTTCTCTCCAATCCATCTTTGCCTTGTACACGGCTCCCCCGTAGCTCAGATAAAGTTCAGCCTCTGGCCTGGCAACTCTTACATCAAGCAAACTTCCAAATAATCCACGATTTTCAACGTTTGGAAAAAGCTGAAAAGCAGCCAGAATTTTGGAGAACAGAAGAAACAGCTCACAGAAAAGGACTTTTATTTTGGTTTTTTTTCCCCTTTGGTCCCCTTCCATCCCTGCCCCTGGAAGGGCTCCTGGCTGATCCCTCAGGGAGTTTTGATTCTGTCTCCTCCTTTTCTTCCGAGGGAGATAAAGCTCAAAGAAAGTGAAGAATTTAAAGGGAGCCACAGAAAAGAAAGGAATAAACCCCTTATGAAACCCATCCACCCTTCTCATGCAATTCTGATTTTTAATAGGCAAGGACAGGGGGTTTTCCTGAGACAGGATGAGGAGATGGAGGGAAAAAATGAGTGGAAAAGGGAACACCTGGCTGTGTGGGTTTGGTGACATTTTCTCACAGCACGAGCTCTCTCCACATCTCCCTCCTGTTCCTCCCTCAGCAGTGCCACCTCCTCGTGCTGTCCCTTGTCCCCTGCTCTCCCTGGAGCAGAAGGGATGGGGGAGCTTTCCCTGCAGGAAGATGCTGGGATGCTCCTCCGTGTGCCCCAGCTCGGTGTTGGAGCCTTTGGAACACCAAACCTCCTGGATTCTCCCTCCCTCTGGGGTTCTGCACTGGCACCTCCTGGAGTTCTTCCCTCTGGAGCTGCTCCTGCAGCTTCTCCTCAGAGGATTTCTCTCCAGAGTGTGCTGGGGGAGCTCCTTTGTTCTCCTGGATCCCTTCTCTTCTCCCCACCCGTCCCCATGCCCGTCCCATCCCACCCTCTGACATGGGAAAACTCAGATCCTTCTCTCTCCTCCTCCCTTGCCTGTTCCTACAGCCCCACTCAGCCTTATGGCCCAGAAATTCAAATGGAATTTATATTTAAATGCAAATTTCTGCATCATAAATTAAAAGTGTAAATTACCAAAAGTGTTCTTTTCTTCCTCCTGTTTCTCTTCAGCATTGGAGAGTATCTCTCCATAAATAATAAGCATTATAGTTTTATGTATAGATTTAATTCTCCTTCTTGAAACATCTTTTTTTGGTGATTGTTACAAAAACCTTAATAATGGTGTTCACTGATATTGAGGCCGTATCTAGTGTAACAAAAATTCTGCATTACTGCCTTTTCTCTTCATATTATTCTGTTATCTCTGTCTCTCTTTGTAGCAGAGATTTGTCTGCTTAGGGAAATTTATCTAAATTCGCTGCTGGAATAATTTGAAGTGGATTTGTTTGATTGCACAGAATCAGCTTGTGGCACTTCACTCAAAGTTTCAATGGTTTCAATTCAGTTTATTCCACTCCAAATGATGATCAAATAAGGTTTAGAGTTCATTCTTGTGGGCTTTTCAGAGGTAAATTCTAAAGAATCTGAGCAATGAGGAGCAGGGATGTGGCCCAAAGGATGGGCAGGATTTAGTGCAGGACAAGGACCAGAGAGACAAGGGATGGAATAAAAGGCCGAGTTCTCATTGAGAAAATGAGTTCTGGTAAATTAAAATGAAATTTTTTTCCCAATTATAAAGCACATTTAAAGAAATATTTTGCCATTTGAAAGCTGATTGTAGTGTTACATGATAATCTGCTGCTGCAACATTTAGAGGAGGCGCAAAGAGAAATAAACATTGATATAATGTGAGAAAAAGCTCCCTGAAACAATTTTCAAAAAATCAAATAATTTTCAAAAAATTGCTCCCAAAAGCAATTTTCAAGATGCCCCAGAGACTGAGATCACCTCATTTTCAAGTGGGTAAATCATTTTCCTAGAACACATTTTCACGTGTTTTTTTTCTTTTATTGGCTCTATAAATACATTATTTTATGTGCTTTTATAATGGAATACTCTGATCTTTACCCACTGCCAGGTGTATTGGAATTATTTCTGCCTCACATCTGCTCTTACAGCCAGGAGGTGACCACACCTTCCCTGGAAAATCAGGAATTTTGATGGTTCCTGTTTATTTACCGAGATGATTTGAGCAAATATTGTTTTATTACTTTATTCCTAAATTTCTCTGTGAGTATTTTAAGGCAGATACAATTTCCTAAGTGTCTAACCTAGTCCTGGTAACTTCTGGGATTCAGGCAGAAATGCAGAAAAAAGGACTTTGATATTTGGTTAAACATTAGTATTTCTTTCTCTTCTGGGAATGACTTTTTCTTTTCTGTTGTCTTCCTCTCTTTCCTTTCTCTTTTTTTTTTTTTTTTTTTTCAGATTTTCCTTTTTTGCTTGCCCCCTTCCTTCCTTTTAGCCTTTATTCCCTTTTATTTTTTCCTTTTTTCCCACTTTTCCCCTCCCCCCATCTTTCCATTTTCCTTTTCCCTCCTTTCTACTTTTCCTCTTTTCCCTTTTCCCCTTCATTTTTGCAATTTTTCCCTTTTTTTCCATTTTTCTTTTTTTTTTTTTTTCATTTTCCCTTTTTCCCCCCTTTCCCACCCACTCCCTTTTTCCCCTTTTTAATTTTCTCCCTTTTAAAATTTTCCTCCTTTCCCCCCTGCTCCTTTACCTTTTCTCTTTCTTTCTTCCTCTTTCTCCTTACCCCCATCTTTCCTTCTTTTCTCCTTTTTCCTCCTCACTTTGATAATTTGTACCCTGCTGGGTGGAACCTGCCAGGCGAGGAAGGAGATGTGGCTTGAGCATCTACAATTCCATATTTAAGATAATCCAAGATTTAAAATCTCTGAGTCAGTTCCAGCAGGAATTTGAGCCTCCACTTCCTAAATCCCAAGTGGGTCCTCGACATTTTGGTCCAAACCCTTCCTAAAATCCATTTTTTGCGATGAAAATGTACAGAATGTCTAATTGGGAATAGTTTAATTTTATCTGTGATCAAAGTCTGGCAAAGACTGACTCATTGTGAGGGTACATTTTTTCATTTCCAGATTTCTCCAGCAGTGTATTTTATTAAAATAACAAAAATTAATGCCTATTCCATTTTGCAGTAGGAGAGCTTATTTAATTTAATGCCTGGATTTGTTCATTATCTGCAAAGTTGGGCAAATTTTTTTTTTTAAGCTTATTTCAAGCAAGTCTCCAGATGAACAAAACATTTGTTCTCATAGCAAAATGCTTCATTAATTTATTTTGGAAATGTGAGGGGGAAAAAAAACCTGCGAATGGAAGATTCTGTTCTGATCTGTGAAGTGCTGGGATTTAATTTTTGGGATTTTTTTCTCTGAGACAGTTCACTGGATTGATCTTGTTTTAATTATCAGTTCTAATCCACAGATTCCTCAGTAATTAATAATTAAAGACCTAAAATAAATTACTTTCTTACAAAACTAGAATTACTCTTGGAAGGTCATATGGCCCTGCAGATTTTTGGCAAACCGTTCAGAACTGACACAAAGAGAGAACAAACACCCCCTAAAAAAGAAAATGGAATTTATCATTTAAATTTTATGAAATAAAGCCACACTTTTCTCTGCCAGTTTCCTGGGGAATTTCAGGGTCATTTTTGGTGACAAAAGGAAGTTGGAGTCTTGAAGAGGACAAATTATTTTTGTGCATTGAACAGATCCCTCTTTCTTTTGAATCCAGGGAGTTTGAAAACGATGGCATCTCTCTTTGATTTACTTTCCTGCATTTCACAAGGGTAAAAAAATCTGTGGGGGGTTGAAATTATGAATTTTCTCCCTTGTCTATCCTCATCATGGAGATTTCATGGTGGTGATTCGTCCAGCCAAGAATTTTAAGCAATAAATTTGGTTGTGCTTTATTAAATATGTTTATTAACAGGAATTCTGTGGTGATGATTTATCTGGCCAGCATTTTTAAGCAATAATTTTGGTCATGCCTTATTTAGTATATTTATTAATAGGAATTTTGTGCATATCAGAGAAATGACACATTAAGCAGTAAAAACTGGCTCAGCATGGCTGAGCTCTGAACTCCTGATTCCACTGGCCCTGCCCTGTGTCCAGGAATTCTGTTGGCTTCATCTGTGCACTTTGCACTCCTTTTTATTCCTCCTTTCCAGGAATCTTTTGGATTTCCTTCCCTGGAAATGTCCAAGGCCAGGTTGGACACTGGGGCTGGAGCAGCCTGGGACAGTGGAAGGTGTCCCTGCCCTGGCAGGGGTGGCACTGGATGGGCTTTGAGGTCCCTTCCAGCCAACTCCAAGTGATTTTGAGAAGAGCTGGTCCATGTTCAGCATTCCTGAGGAGCACGAGCAGAGATTCAGGAGGCAGCTCCATGATCCCATCCAGGAGAACCAAGAATGTTGCTGTGAAAAGGAAGTGACTTCCACCTTCCATCTGAGCAAGATTCCTTGGAATGACTCCAAACTGTGACAGTTTGGCTTCCCCAGCCCAAATCTCATGGATCTTCTCAGATTAGAAACTTCTCATTGTGACATCATCATCTTCTTTTTAAAAAAACCGCTATTTTTAATTTGATCTGAGTTACATTTTGGGAAGATTTGGGAAGATTAAAGAGCTGTTGTAGGGATGTGATGCTCAGTGAGGGATTTGGGACATGATGATGAGGAAGTGGCCAGGGGAGGTGACTGTGAGGATCCATCCTGGTGAGCCAGGAACACTCCTTCCATGTGCTGGAAGGATTCCAGAGGACTCCAATCCAACACGTGGAACAGAATTTGGTGGGATAACAGTTTAAATTCTCACAATTTAAATTCTCCAGGAAAGTCAGTGCAAATGATTGCCTGTAATGATTTGAGGGAAAACAGCTTCAGCTGTGAGTTTGGAGCTGCTGCCTTTGATTTAAAAAAAGAAAAAAGGAAAAACAGCAGGGAGAGCTCTCCCTATTCCTGCCCTCTGAAAAAAAACAACTCTAAAAGCAGCTGATGTTACCAGAAACTCTGAAGTTTTTACTCTGTGTGGATGACACGTGAGCTGGGGAGAAGGAGGGATGAGCTGTTGTTTGTAGTTGTGAATTTGCTTGGAATAGAAACCAGATTTCACACTTGTGGTGAAACAGGAAGATCCGAGTCCCTCTGGAACTCTATTTTTGGATGTGTCTCTGGGCTCTCCATGGGAAACTCTTGGAGCATCAACAGGCAACAAATAGGGCAGTGGAAATGGTAAAATAACTGCACTTTTACACTGGAGTTGCCACTAGATTATAATTTCTGGAAATCCAGAGGAACTGATAAAACTGTGAGAATAAATCAGGAGAAGGAAGCTTGAGCTAAACCCACAAAATGACTCGTGAATGTTTGACACCACCCCTCCCCTCCAAAATACCAAACCCTAGAAGTTTAAAATCCACTCAGGAAATGATTAACAAATAACAGCTTTCAGGTCTTGTCTTTAAGAATTATTTACAGCTCAAAGCCCAGATGTTTGCCTGCTCTCCACGTGCTTGTTTCCAAAGAGGCGTTTGGGAGCTGAGGGAACAAGAGTGGAAGAGAAGCCAACTCCTTGTGTTTTAGGTTTGATTTATGGCCTAAAAAGTGCCTGAGTGAGGTAACCTGTTTTTAAGGAGGTTGATATTCTGAAAAGAAAGGTATTTTGATGGGCAGGGAGTACCACAGCAGTAAAAATTTAATGTTTGACAGCCGGAAGCTCTGGTGGTGGCTGCTAAGGAATGTCTGAGGTGCCCAGAGCACAGGAGACAAATTATGTTGAGCCTCTCATTCACACCCACATCAAAGAAATGGAGGAAATGGTATAAATTCACCACTTCAAATCTCCAAAAAGCAGGAGAGACGGATAGCCCAGGTTTTTGGGAATGACACAGGGCATTCTCGCAGGGCTGTGCTCTGCTGGACAGCGAAGATCAAACAACTCCAGCTGAGGAAGTGACAAACCTGGGCATTATTCCTGCCTCAGCCTGAGGGCTGCCGTTTAGCTAGGAAATACCTTGATGGGTAGGCTGGGCCCAGGGAATGAGGGATTTTCCATTCTTCCCTTAAGGATTCTTCCCTTAAGGGATTTTTCCTCATTCCCTTAAGGGAATGAGGGATTTTCCATTCTTCCCACAGATTTCATAGAATCCTGGAATTATAGAATAGCAACATCCTAGAATGGTCTGGGTTTGAAGGCTCCTTAAAGATCATCCAGTTCCAACCCCTCTGCCAGGGGCAGGGATCCTTCCGCACTCAAAGGTGAAAAGTTGGGCTGTTGGGAGAATTCCAGAGCAAGTCAGCCCTTGGCAGAGGTTCTGGAGCTGTTGGTGCTCTTGTGAAAGGGTTTGCTTTTCGGGAGGAGTGGGATGTGGCTTTGGACATCCTTGAGCTGAAGAGAGCTCTGATTCCAGGCCTTCCCCTTCCTAAATAGCCCAGAGTGGTGCCCTGTGGCTGGAAACAGAACAGGGATTTCAGGAATTTCATCTTTCCCTGGTTTTGGAAGGCCTGAGTGACCTCTGTAACTCCAACAGGGGAACACGAGCAACCCAGACTTGAAACCAAACACTTGAAATGAACTTCAAACCATCTGTTGATGCTCTTGGATTTTCCAACACTTTTTTTGTCCCTCCTGAGTTTGGCAGCTGCTGAATTTGTTGGGATGGCTCCCATGGCTTTGGTGTTGTAGAGCAAATATGCAGATCAGAACAGTTATAGACTCCTACCAGGACATCTGCATTCTTGGGTGATACTTCAAAATAATTTTGGTGATTTACTTTAATTCTGATAAGGTGGTATTTGTTGGAAAATGATAAAGCTGAGCTTGGAGAATTTGCTGAAGGTCACATTCTCACTCAGCAATGTTTCTGGTCAGTGAGGAAGGAATTGAGAGCTCCAGGAGATTACTGAGACCTCACATTTACCTCTGGAAATCCTTTTCCTTGCAGAAATCACAGGATACTCCAAGAAAAAGCCATCAAAATATATTAGTGAATGAAATAGAAGTGTAATGGGTCTGGATTAATTCTGTAGCCAATTACATTAAGAAGTTAGGTTATTCACATCCCTTAAATGTCATTTGCCACAAATATTCCCATAGGGAACTGAGCTTTCCTTGAATATTGTTCAGGATTAAGAGCTGAAGTTCCTGGGTTAAATGATTTACTGTCAATGAAAACACCACTCAGGATATACGGCTTGAAAATCCATTGTTAATTAACAGCATTCAATTCTTAATTGTCTTCGTACCAATTCAGTTGAAATCATTGACACAAAATACATTGTTAAACTGCTTAATCAATCATTGTAGAAAAATAGAGGTGTTTGATAGGGACATTCTAGTACAAAGTTTATGTGAAGCTTCCCTGTTGAAAGCTTTGGAGGCTTCTATATTTTTTTTTTTAAAGCTTATGTTACAAAAAATGAGATTTCATAAACTTTACAGTCCGTACTACATGGATACCAAAGACAAGAAAATGCGGGGAGGGGGAGAGAGAGAAAGAGACAAAACACACACAATCTTAAGCTGTAAGTGCCCTATTCACAAAAATAAAGCTTACACATGCGCATGCCCCAGTGGCGGAAAGTCTCTTTTTCCGTGCTGAAGGACACAAAAAAAAGGTTTCATCAGGGCCCTGAGCTGCAACACAAATTTTCTCAACCTGCAGCAACGACTTCTAGAGTGGCCCAGTGAATTCTGAGAACCAAAAGCAGGTTTATCCTCGGAGGGAAAGCTTTGCTTTCAGCTCACGCACCTTTGGGTGGGATGGACACGCGCAGGCGGCTCCGTGGCCCCAACGCTTCCAGAGGGACTGTGGAGCCACTTTTCCCTAAAAACCCTCAGCAGCCCTGGTGGGGAGCCGTGGGGGTGGTGATGGATGGGCTGGAGCACGGGGGCAGGAGGACGAGCTTGTGGCCAATGCTGTCTGCCAGAAGTGTCCCAACCTTCACTGAGCGGCCAGAATCATCCACCCAAAATCCTCATCCTGCACCATTCCCTGCATCCTGGGAAAGCCTTTTAGGGGAAAATGGTCAGTGCTGAAACAAAAAACCACTCTTCCCATCCAGCCTGATCTGCCCTGGTGTGTGACCTTTCCCTTCCCTTCCCCAGGCCCTGCTGTGCCCTCCTCACCTGGAGCCCCCCCCCAGATCAGCCACCCTCTCTGAAAATTAGCAAGGGGCAGTTGTACCAGCAAAAAAGAAAATTTAAACAGAAGGAAAAGAGGTGTGAATTTAATGCCAAAGCTATATCACAGTGCAAATTTTCCACTTGCCCACCAAGTTTCTCCTGAGGTTTATTTTTATTTTTTTTCTCTTTTATTTAAACGTAAATTTTTCTGTACAAAAAAAAAAAAAAAAAAAAAAGCTTCGGATTCTCTTCAGTGTTTTCTTTCTTCCTGGAGTAGGCAGGCATGAAAAAAAAAGAAAACCAAAATTAAGGCTGAAGCTTCTCCTCCTTTGCTGGCAGAAATGCTGTTCTTGGTGGGGCTGAGCTCCCCCACTCCCCCACTGCCGTGGAAGTGATGTGAGTTCTGTCTGCCCCGTGGATGGAATGTCCAGGGTTTTCCAGGGATTTGCAACAACCAGGGAGCTACCTAAGGTCGAGAAACTCACTGAGGAATGGCTCCCCTGAGCGTGGGTGGCAGGATCCCTGTGTTCTCCTGGGAATCCAGGTGGAAGGACACCCCCAGGGATGTTGTGCCCCCCGCGCCTCAGCACCAGCAAATGGCAAATTTCATGGATTCCGTCCCCACACGAAATCCAGCTGTTTCTTTCCCAGCTGAAGTAGCTAAAATCTACTGGCTGAGGTGCAACATTCATTTTTCAATGGCTTGTGTGTGGGGTTTCTTTTGTGTGTAGCAAACTACTCCACTGAAATCCCTTGGGAGAAGATTCCCTGGATATTGCACATTAAGGATAACCCCTCCACATGACACATGCTCGTTTTATGAAGAGTGTGCAGGGAATTCTGGTTAGCCATGAGTTTGCCACAGCCTCAATTATTCGGTCGGACTGCCCCCCAAAAAGAGTAACCAGGAAGGGTTTTGCCTTATTTGTAAACATTTTCACAGTATGTCAGGAGTACAATTCTCTACCCTGCCCTCTCCCAGACTTATGGCTTTTTAGAGTGAGTGAAACGATCTGTTTGGCCAACAGTGAGGTACTCTAAATAGCTGCCAGTCTGGTACACTGAAGAAAATGTTATGTACTAGAAGAGTCATAGAGGGGAGGGGGAAAAAAAACAGAATTAAAATAAAATTTTACACTGCAAATATTTGAAGAGAAATGCCTACTCGACGGGTAGTTAGTTTTTGCATCCCAATATTTCTAGAGCTCTGTTTCTAAACCTACATTAATTACACAGCTGTGTACATTATTTAGAAGTTCTTTACTACAGTACTTTTGTACATGCGGCGTTTATTACTAAATGTAGAGAGAAATAGTTACATAAGGCATATGTACAGGGTCGTGTGGGATTGCAGGTCCCTCTGCTCACCTTCCTCTTAAAGCTGCAAGGCCCATTCCACTGTCACCCAGTCTGTGAAACTGTCCTGAAATACATAAACACTCAGTCAAGGCCCATTGCTTTGATGGGCATTAATTAGTCTTTCCTTTAGAATCCCTTGCATAAATTTCCTTTGCGTTCAGGGATTGGTTTTTGTGTTGTTGATGTGGAAAAACCTGGAGGTCTGCACTGGAGAGGGGCCATCAGTCACTGCCAGGGGGAGATTCCACCATCCCTGATGGGTATTGCAGCTTTAACCCACGCCTTGGCTTAGTCTGGGAATCTCTTGGGTTGAAGTTGGGAATTCTCATCTAAAGTGTTTATTTTCCGTGAGTTACCAATAGCAGGAAGAGAAAAAAATTAAAGGCGTGTCGCAGAAAGAAACAGGGAGCAGAGAGGGAGGAGATAAAGGAGGTGGCGTGGCCTTTATTTCTCCTCTGGTTCTACACTTTGGACTCATTCTCCAAGTTGGCCACGTCTCCGTTTCTTTCATTTTGGTCTTCTTGGTTCTTTTCCTCCTCCTCCGTTTCCAGCTCGGCGTGTTGGTCCAGCTTGCTGGAAACAGACCAGGTCAGGGGCAGTTCTGCTCGGCTGGCCATCTCTGCCAGCTCTTTGGCACTGTAAACGGGGGTGTTGGTCTCGTAGGTTTCGTGAAAACTGTTGTAGTCAACCTCATAAAAGCCGTCCTCCAGCGTGAGGACGGGGGTGAAGCGATAGCCCCAGAGGATCTCACTGGTGATGTAGGAGCTGCGAGCCTGGCAGGTCATCCCTGCAACAACAGAAAAGGAATAAGTGCTGTAATCAGGACCCACGGCTCCCCCAAGTCTTTAATTTATTTTTTTCTGTCTGTAAGAAGGACAGAATGAGGTTGGACATCACACGAGGTGGAGCTCACAAAGCGGTTTTAGGCAGCATACACTGACGCCCTTTCCTCCTGTGCATGTGCTGAATAAGAAGGGCTCAGTCTGCCAGCGAAGATTTTAATAATAATTTATTAAACACTGCTCTTCTGCCTGTGTTTCACCAACTCACCTGCTGTGGGTCTCAGGTGGTGTGGGGCATTGTGCCATCCTCTGTCCCCTGGCTGTCACAAACCGACTGCCACGCTCAGCACGTGCCCAGGGTAACAGGAATTGTCACCAAAGCTTCCCTCTGCTGGAGCCCACCTGATCCCATGATCCAAGGGTTCCCTTGATGCCTCAGGCTTGAGCTTTCCTATGTTTCACATTCTGTGCTGCTTTAGTATGTGGGTCTGGGCTTTGTATTATGGGATGGTGAGCTCTCTGCACAGAGCAGGGACACAAAACAATTCCTTCTCCAGCTGGGGACCAAGGACAAATGATCCAAATCTCAGCCCAAGAGCACAAACAACGTGGGCTGGAGAGAGGAAAACAAGCAGGATGGGACTGCATGGGCTAAAGCTGGAATGGGACAATGGACTCCAATGTGCCAATGGAGCAGAGCTGATCCCAGTGAGAGCCCCCGGGAGCGCTCGTGCATTTTGGGACCATTTGGGTTCATCTTGGGTGCAGCCCTGGCTGGGCTCTGGTGCTGCCCAAGGTGGATCCATGGAGGAGATCCTTTCCATAAATCCCTGCTTTATTCTTTAGCTCTGCCCAGCCTCTGCTCTAGCTCAGCCTTCCCAAGGCATCACCCTTGGTTCCCCTAAAGGTGGGAGTCACCTTCTAGTTACCCTGATTCTGGCAGCTTGGGCTGGTGGGCAATGCATAAATATCAATAAAACTCCTGAAGGATGTTGGGATAGTATCTGGTGGGGAATTGGGATAACGGGTTAATTTCTTCGTTACCTTCTCTTCACAGTTTTGCTGAACCTCACCCTACAGTGCAAAAAAAGACTGTGCTTTGTCCAGGGGCACAAAGAGACATGCTTATCCAAGCTCAGGTCACATCCCAGAGTGTCCTCTGGGTGAAGAAATCCCTGGCAATGGCAGGGACCTGTGACTTGGATCCTGCTCCAACCCAGACCCACAGCTCGGGGAAACACTGCAATAAAATATGGATGCTCAGGAGTGGAAAGGAAAAACCCAGCTGCCCAGGAAATATGGCAAACCCAACTGCCCAGGCAAAAATATCAGGAGAAGTGAATTTAAGTGGCCAAAAGTGATGCCAGCTTTGATTATTGCACATTATTAGCATTGTATTACCAAGCTGAACAGTATATATGGAATATTTAGTAAATAAAATTGTTTAAGCCCTGGACAAGCCTGCCACACGTCAGTTATTTAGGAGGCAATAATAAACAGTTAAAAATAATAAATCTAGAGAGCACAAATGGCAGACTGTAGAAATGCCCTTTGTCTCTGGGCACTGGTGGCATCAGGGAAAGTCACATGGAAGGTCCTGTGAAGAGCCAGCATTGGGAGTTTAATGTCCCAAATATTTTTCAGGGCTGTGATTACTGTTCCAGGTAATTCTCATTCTTTAAAGCTGCCACTCCCAGGGTCTCATTTCTTCCTTCTGATTGCTGAAAACTGCTGTTCCTCTGCACTTCTCACTTGTAATATCACCTTTAGGAAGATATTTACCAGCTGTCACCACACTGTGACATTGCTCCAGTGTTTCCTTGCCCTTCCTACAGCACCTTGGACCCCATGGAGTGATGATTTCCAGAGGAAAAAAGTGGGAAAGATGCTGCTCCGGACCTCCCTGCTGCAGCCAGGCAGGAAAACCACCTCAGCTCTCTTTCTTTAGGCCTGACACAAATATTGAAGCCTTCATTTGTCCCTTCATTCTTCCAGGACGAGTTTGCATTTCAATTCTCAAGCAAATGCACACGTGGAAATACAAAGATCTTCTCATCTTCCTGCTCTTTCACAGGTGGGAAGGGTGGGAGGAACCAAGCCCTGTGACAAAACCACCTCTTGTGACATTTTCCATGTGATTTTGAGTTCTAAAGGATGTTTTGTTTCCCTCAAAATAACAGAGAGAGAGGAGTGTGGCAGCTCACAGGGCACTGTAAATAACAACTCCATGGAGCTCCAGGCTGGGCAGAGGGGCTGGAAAGCTGGAAAAGGCCCTGGGGGTGCTGGTGACAGGGGCTGGACACGAGCCCAGGGGTGCTCAGGGGGGCAAGAGGCCGCTGGCAGCTGGGCTGGATGAGGAATTGTGTGTCCAGCAGGAGCAGGGCAGGGATTGTCCCTCTGGGTTGGCTCTGAGAGGCCCCTCGAGGGCTGTGTCCAGTTCTGGTCCTGCAGGAGAGACCTGGAGGGGCTGGAGCGTGTCCAGGGCAGGGAATGGAGCTGGGAAGGGGCTGGAGAATTCCTGAGGGAGCTGGGAAGGGGCTGAGCCTGGAGAAAAGGAGGCTCAGGGGGGACCTTGTGGCTCTGCACAGCTCCTGCCAGGAGGGGACAGCCGGGGGGTCGGGCTGTGCTGCCAGGGAACAGGGACAGGAGGAGAGGGAACGGCCTCAGGCTGGGCCAGGGCAGGCTCAGCTTGGACAGCAGCAGGAATTTCCCCATGGAAAGGCTGCTCAGGCCTTGGCAGGGGCTGCCCAGGGAGGTGCTGGAATCACCACACCTGGAAATACCAAAAATCTGTGTGGATGTGGCACCTGAGGACAGTGTTCAGTGCTGAACATGGGGGTGGTGCTGGTTGATGGTTGGGCTCGATGATCCGAAAGTTCTTTTCCAACCTAAATGATTTCATATTTCTCTCATTCCCTGATCTGAGCAGAGAGCCCTGGATGGGTTTCCCCAAAGGAAGGTGCCATTCCAGAGTCATCTGTTCCTAATCCCTGTACTGCTGAAATTCAACTTGGGGGTGAGTTGGAAATTTGGAATTTTGATTACAAGGAAAGCAAGTACTCAGAGATCCTGCTGCTTTGGTTAGGAAAAGTTGTTCTGCCTGGTGGGAAAGAGGAGGGACAATTTTCTGCAGAAATCAAGAAAATTAATTGGACTATGTGAAAGTTATAGCTCATTAAAAACAAACCCTCCTCTGAAATGTTGCTCTCCATTTTTAATTTAGGCTTCCATTCAGCAATGATTTAATTCTCATTCCCTTTCCACATCTGGATGAAACACTTTCAGTGCTAGAATGGAAGTTTGGATTTCCAAGTCAGTGAAACTAAAATATGGGGATTGGGTGAAGGAGACTTTTAATTTTAGGCAGCCGAGCTACCTTGTTTTTTTTTTTTGTTGTTTTATTAGTTTTTAATATCACTAAAAATTTGTATTGGTTTGCTTTTAAATGTGACCAAAAATGTCTTTGCTTCTACAAGAAATTGAAGATTTCATGATAGCTTAGACAACAAAATGTAGTGTCTGTCACTTGTCCCATCCCACTTTGGGATGGGAGCCATGAAAAATAAAATGCTCTAAAACAATCAGGGGGAAGAGGTTGCTTCAGAACCAAGGTATCAAACCCATGTTTGGGCTGAAATACAGTGATTTTCCAGCCCTGCTGTTTCCACACAGTGACAGCTTCATTCAGCTTTTGTTTTACTCAAGACAGGCCTTTTTTATTACAAAACTTTTTTTTTTTTTTTTCTCAAATTCCATTTCTGGGATTAAAAAAAGGGCTCTCAGTGAAATGAGGAGCCAAGAATTATGGCCCACGACTGGCTGCACCTCTCTGACAGTCACTGCGATTTCAAGGTTCAGCAATTTGCTGCTGGCACTTGGCAGGACCAGGCAGAATTCCTGCTGCACTAAATTATTTGGGATATCCCACAAGAATGGCTGTTCTCAATCATTCCGTGGGAATTCTGCTTCACAGTTCAGCCTGGAGTAAGACTCAGCAGCAAATTGTGCATGGAGCACAGGGGTGTCCCCATTTTTGGGCTGAGTGGGGTTTCACTCATGTGCAGGAGAACAAAATTTGGTCTGGGGTCTCCATTTGGGAGCTGAGGCTTCCACATGCCTGTGATGTTCCTGTTGAATTCTTTTCACTCTCTCTGTATCCACAGCAGCCTTTGCTGAGGTATCCCTGCAGAGGTTTTGATCTACTTTGTCCAAAGGTTCGTTTGGATAATGAGAACCTGTCTCAGGTTGAAAGGTGTAGCTGGGGTCGAGTTCTGTTCCCATCTGTCAGAGGTGGGGCAGTTCTCTGCCGTTCACTGGGCAGTTCTTTCTTTATCTCTCCCACAGCCAATCCTCCCTCCAGGAGATCTCTTCTGTTCATGGCCATTAATTATTAATTATCTTCTGTTCATGGCCAGTGAGTGTCCCTGCATGGCTGAGAAAATTCCATCATCCCATGGGGAGATGCTCCACCCAGGGGAGGAGCCAAGCATTCCTACCTGGATACAATCTGATCTTGGGAACACCACAGCAGCCTTTGCCCACTGCATTCCCAGAGGAGCAGCTTTCTTCTCCACTGCATTCCCAGAGGAAGCCCAGGCCCATCCCCACCAGCCCTGGAGCTTCAGAGGAAAACTCCAGCCTTGTGCAGGATCCCTGCTCCAGCAGAAGCACAGCTGGCACTGCAGGAGGGCTGAGCCACCATGGAATGAGACTGCTGCCACCACCCTGACCCACAGGGGTCAGGGCCTGATCTGACTCTGGCAGTGGTTGTTTTGTTGTTGTTCTTGGGGTTTTTTTGTACTATTGCATTTGTATTTTTAATTTTCCTAGTAAAGAATTGTTATTCCTACTCCCATATCTTTGCCTGAGAGCCCCTTAATTTCAAAATCATAATAATTCAGAGGGAGGGGTTTGCATTTTCCATTTCAGGGGAGGCTCCTGCCTTCCTCAGCAGACACCTGGCTTTTCAAACCAAGACGGAACCTTTTAAAACAAAAACTAAACCTGAAAGAATCCCTTGAGATAAATTCCTGCAGCCTCTGTGTGCTCGTGATGGAGCTGTGGCACTCAAGAAGCAGCAGAGGCCCTGACCTGTGGCCTTAGAGCTGAGTTTTGCACCTTGTCTGGGGCAGGGGGGAGAAGATGGGATAATTCTGCTTCATCGCTGTGACCAAAGAATCCCAGATTGGTTTGGGTTGGAAGGGACATCAAAGATCTTCCAGTTCCAACCTCTGCTATGGGTGGGGGTCTTCTCTTAGATCAGGGTGCTCCAAACCCCGTTCAACTTGGCCTTGGACACTCCTGGCATCCGGGGACAGCCACAGCTGCTCTGGGAATTCTATTCTAGGGCCTCCTCACCCTGCCAGGGAACAGCTCCGAATTCCCGATACCCCATCCATCCCTGCCCTCTGGCAGTGGGAGCCATTGCCTGTGTCCCGTCCCTCCAGGCTGGTGTCCAAAGTCCCTCTGCAGAGAAGTCCCTCTCCAGTGACACCAATATTGAGGGGATTGGATGGACCTGTACCTTTTCTGTAGCTCCAGGAAACCCAGGTGGATTTCCAGGCTTCTCCCTAGGACCCAGCAGCGAGGCAGGGCCGTGCTCTCTGCCCCGCTGACCTTTTGCACTCCAATATATTTGGTGAAGGATTTGTCACTTGGATATTTTTGGGTGCGCAGGAGAAGAAGAAAGCAGTGTGGGCTATTAAAAACAAGCCAAAGGCTCGGAGTCAGGACCCCCTGCTTGATCCCTCTCTTCTCCTGCAGACCCTGTGTAGGCTTTGGCAAATTCCCCAGCTTTGCTGGCTCTGTTTCACTGCTGTGCCACCAGGAACATGCTGAGATGGAAAAGCAGGAGATGTGCTGGCAGTAGATTCTCTTCCTTCTTCCTCCTCGAGAATTTTTTTTGCTGTCAATTTTGTACTAAACGACTCTCCCCGGTGTGAAAATGATTGCCTCAAGGAAAAATAAAAAAAAAAAAAAAAGGGAGAAATTTGGAATAAAATTTCCAGAGTGCCACCAAGTTGGTATCAGGAACATTCCATGGGAGTTAATTGGTCCTCTTTAATCAAGCTAAGAAGAAGGAAGCAAAACGTCGTGTTGAACCCTGAATTCTCTGCAGTATTTTAAAGCTGGAAGCAGAAAATCATAGAATTTAGGTACAGCTGACAGTAAAGCTATGGTAGTTTCAGTTTATTTGAGTAAACACCCCACAGATATATATATGTCTCATTCAGAGGCAGCAAAGGGGAATTCCCAGGGGTTCTGATAACTTGGTTCAGAGCACACCTGGAAATTGGTTGTTTATCTCACCCTGAGAAATGTCAAAATGTCCTGAAAGAAGTCAAAACTGCACAGGTGCCTGGAAGCCTTTGAAATATTTAAAATTTCTTTGCTTCAGCATGTCTGGTGTGAAACCCTTGAGTTGTGGGGCTGTGAGCTGAATGGGAGTGGAAGGGAGTGAGGACAGATGTTTTTCATTCTTGTTAGAATATAGGGAGTTAACTTTTGCTGGGTTTTGTTTGTTTTCTTTTTCCTTTTACAGTGTTAAAACTGGTGTGGGTTTTTCCCCTGCAAACGATATGTGCAATTTGATCTTTCTATTTTCACCTCTCTTACTCAGGAGAAGACCACTATATTTGAGATTTTATTTGCTGACACCATCTGTGAATGCTGCTCGGGGGTCTCTGTGGTAGCTGAGGAGGGAGCAGGGACCAGCTCGATCCAGAAAATCCAAATTGCCATGGAGTGAGTGGGCTGGAGCAGCTGCTCTGACCACCCCACCCCGTCAGAAAATCACAGCTCTGCTGGAGAACACGCAGATTATCAGCTCCCATTTGCACAGAGATGAATAAGCAAAGGAAATTGAAGCCATAATTTCAAGTCAGTTGAACTTTCTGACGCTCTGAATTCTATTTCTTGCTAAAACAAATAACAGGCATTTAAAAAAAAAGCGAAGTTTATATTAAGTTAAATTCTAAACAAAATCTAACTTGAATGGGCCAAAGCATTCTGGTTTCATTCTGACTTCTTCAAATGTGATATATTGTGTAATGCAACACCTAAATAAGAAAAAAATGGGCATGCTTTAGTCTTTTACCAACTGTTAAAATGCATTTTTTCCCCCAGCAGGATATTTCAATGCCAGTGAAATTATATTTTCCAGTGGAAAAATGCAGAATTAGAAATGCTTGATTTACTTGGTTACTGTTTCTCCTATCAGGAATTAAATGCTGGGTAATTTGTGTCTAATTTCTTGCTTTCTGACAAGTGGTACCTGCTGAGGCAGGAGAGTTTGTCTGATCCAGCCTCAAATGTGCTGCCACTTTTAGCAAACTGTACCAACATATTCCCAATAAACTGCTTGTAAAGAGATGGTAGTTTTACCAAAAGAATGGCAATTTTACCATAAATTTACAATTCAGCCAATATTTCACCTCATTTTAGCCTCATACTCAGGCTGTGCCCAGCAAATCCTGATGTGTCTGGATTTTGATGTTGTTTTTCAGTTGATCTTTTCCCAATGGCTGATGATTACATTTTTCTGTCACCTAAATCCGGGAAACTTACTAATCCAATAATGTCTGACCAGAGGGAGAGAAGCTGGTTCCAGAACTGGCACATGGAGCCATTGCAAACTGGGAACTCGGTTCAGAGGAGCTGGAATATGAAATGCCAGGATTTTGTGCCCTGCTCTCTGTTGGGCTCTTGGGATACATTTATGGATCCAGAGCTTCCCCAGATCTCAGATCAGCACCACACAAGAGCTTTATTTTTCCTACTGGGTGCCCGCCACGGGGGGTCGAAGGGAATTATGGTTAAAAGAAGCTGCAGCTCCATTTTCCAAAGCGCTGAGTGAGGAGAAGAGTGGTCCTGACCTTCTAAAAACACACTGCTACTCACCCAAGGGCTTTCTCCCCAATCCTGCAGGTGTGATGTTCTCCCCTGCCATGGTTCACAGGCATCCTGTTCCACAATTCCATGAAAATACCCAGGAAGAGGCAGCAAGGCTCTGATTCCTGCTGCTGCCTGCCTGGAGAAGGGTCCTATGGGGTTTTTCACTGAGCAGCAGGAGCTAAGCCACCAGAGTGAGGGGCTGAGAGGATCCTGGGTGGATCTGGATGGAGCTGAGAGGATCCTGTGTGGATGTGGATGGAGCTGAGAAGACCCTGGATGGATCTGCATGGAGCTAAGAGGAACCTGGGTGGATCTGCTTGGAGCTGAGAGGATCCTGGGTGGATCTGCGTGGAGCTGAGAGGATCCTGGGTGGATCTGCGTGGAGCTGAGAGGATCCTGGGTGGATCTGCGTGGAGCTGAGAGGATCCTGGGTGGATCTGCATGGAGCTGAGAGGACCCTGGGTGGATCTGCATGGAGCTGAGAAGATCTTGGGTGGATGTGGAGGGAGCTAAGAGGATCCTGGGTGGATCTGGATGGAGCTGAGAAGATCTTGGATGGATCAGAAGCAGGTTCCTCTCTCTCCACTCCTTGCTGGGGAGGCAGAAGATGGGGATTGGGCACATATAAAATACAAGTAGGAAGTGAAGAATAGAAAATGCCCGACCCAGAAATGTGCATTTGCATCCCAGAAAGGCAAATGTGACCTGGGATGCATCCACAGCAGGGTGGGCAGCAGGAAAGGGATTGGGATTGTGCCCCTGTGCCCTGCTCAGGTGAGAGCCAACCTGCAGAGCTGCCCCAGCCCTGTCCCAGCCCAGGGAGGAGCTGGAGCTGCTGCAGAGAGCCCAGAGGAGGCTCCAGGATGAGCAGAGGGATGGAGCAGCTCTGCTGGGAGGAAAGGCTGGCACAGCTGGCATTGTTCACCTGCCCAGGAGAAGCTTTGGGCTGAGCTCAGTGTGGCCTTGCAGGGCCTGGAGGAGCCCCAGGAAACCTGGAGAGAGACAATTTCCAGGGCATGCAGGGACAGGACACAGGGAATGGCTCCCACTGCCAGAGGGCAGGGCTGGGTGGGAGATTGGGAATTGGGAATTGTTCCCTGGCAGGGTGGGCAGGGGCTGGGATGGAATTCCCAGAGCAGCTGGGGCTGCCCCTGGATCCCTGGCAGTGCCCCAGGCCAGGTTGGACACTGGGGCTTGGAGCAGCCTGGGACAGTGGGAGGTGTCCCTGCCATGGCAGGGGTGGCACTGGGTGGGATTCGAGGTCCTTTCCAACCCAAACCATTCTGGGATTCTGAGATTCTGTGAAATACATTTGGCTTTAAAAAAGGATTGAGCATTTTTTGTGCAGGAGCTCTTCCAAGATGGCATCCTTCAAGGAACATGCCTGGCGAGCCAATCTTTAGTGGAAAAATAAACACAGCCCTCAACATCTGCACCTCTGCTGGGGCACAGGAACTCAGCCCCCAGTGCAATGGGACTGACACCAAAGCAGGGCACTCCTCCATTCCTACTCATGGGAATTAATGCCAAGGGATAGCTGGGAGAAAAACCCCCTTTCCTTGGACTGGTGTTTTCTGCAAAAGAAGCATTTTCTGTGACCCTTTGTACCTGCTGCACACTTGTTCTGTCACAGCTGAGGGATAAACATTTCATTAAAATAGAAGTGTGATCTATTCCACCACTTCTTCCACACCTAATTCCAGTCTGCATGTTTGGATGGCTTTTGTTCCTCTCCTTAAAATGCTGAACATCCAAGGTTTGCTCCGTGCTGAACTTTCCCGACTTGGAGCTTTTTATAAAAATGTCACATTTTCCCGTGGAAATGCTTGAAATTAAAGACAAAACAGTGTGAACACGCAGCTTGGCATGCTGTAAAATCCAGGAAATAAGGCAAGATCGGGAGCTTTTTGACAGCAAAATCTGTGAATCACCCACCAAACATTCTGGGGGTTGTTTTGAGGTTTGTGGCTGAAGCCTGGCTGTTGTGAGAGCAGAGGGGGAGATGAAAGAGAGCTCAGGGTAAAGCACTTGTTCCTGCCAGGCAGATGCTGGTGAGAAGTGATGCTTGGAAATGCAGCAGAA